>NW_020664419.1:7888572-7910670 GCF_002925995.2 Terrapene triunguis
TTTTTTTTCGCCGCTTGGGGCGGCAAAAACCCTGGAGCCGGTCCTGAATATATGATAATGGGCTCTTCAGTCTAGCAGACAAAGGTATCCTGATCCAATTGCTGGAAACTGAAGTTAGACTTAACAGTGAGGTAATTAATGATTGGAACAATTTACCAAGAATCGTGGTGGATTCTCTGTCACTGGACATTTTAAAATCAAGATTAGATTTTTTTTTTTTAAATATGCTTTAATTCAAAAGAAATTATTTGTGGGAAGTTCTGTGGCCTGTGTTGTAGGGGAGATCAGATTAAATGATCACAGTGGCTCCTTCTGGCCTTTGAATCTAGGAGACCATATAATTTGCTAGGTACTCATATACAAAGGCATCTTATTGATTTAATTAATGTATTTCTTTACTTAGATACTATTCATAAAACTGTGAATTTCCATTTCTTTCCACCAGCATGACAATATGCGTATTGCCCTTTATGAGGTGAAATAGGTTCTGCTTGAATGTGTATGATTGTTGCCCGGTAGTGATTAGGTTGTTAAAGACCATGCTTCATTTGATGGTTTGAGTTTTATTCCTGTTGTCCACAGAGAGCAGTAGAGCTGCTTGTCCAGGAAGCCTATTTTACAAAGGCAATAAGCCACAATAAATAACCTTTCTGGACAGATTTGTAAAGCAGAAGGTTATTTTAAATCAGGTTCATAGATGGTAGATTTGAGAGCACCTCCCTCATAGCAATGGCCAGCTCCCTGCATCAAGTAGAAACTGTCTATAGACCATCTAGGCATTAAATGGGAAGGGCCATGTCTAAAGAAACCTGTCTGTATATATATCAATCAATCAATAATAATATCATCAGTAGACAGTTGTAGTTTGTACCAATCTAATTTTTCATGCAAATTTTGACCAAAAAGCAGAGGGTGGAATGGGGGGGGGAATAAAATGCTTTGTTTTCCCCCCTTCTTTTATCAAACAGCTCTACTGCTAACTCTCCAACACACAGAAGCAGGAACTAACTGCAGAGGTTGAGATAGCGCATAAAGCCAGACTAGAATACAGCAGCGTCAGGATCCTCTTTTGTTTTATAAGTTTATTTGTTCTTGTGAGGTAGGTAAATAACTTAACCCTAAAACCTGTCTCAGTCACCAACGAATATCATACATTTAATTTAGATTTATACACACACTAAAAATGGGCACCTATCGCTATCTTCAGGGTACCCTTGACATAATTTAGACACAACAAAATGAATGCCCAGACATAACTAAGAGTGCAGCAGTATAATTCAACAGAATCTGCTACTAGCAAACCAGGCAACTCAAAGTCTCAGATCACCCTCTCTCACCCACAATTCCCCATGTGAATACAAACCAAACGTCCTTCGGTGTCTCTGACTTAGCTACTTATATGTCCCCCATTACCATCATGAGAACACCCCTATAAGGGAAGGAAAGACTATTATCCCCATTTTACATATAGGCAAGAGAGACACATGGAGGTTAAGTGGCATTTCAAGAAGTCTGTAGTGAAATAAGGAATTGATCCTGCATCTTTACAGTCTCAGGCCAGCACCCAACCATGGGACCAGCTTTCCTCTCATCAGTGTGAGGTGATATTTGAGAACTAAAGGAGAAATCCCCCCCCCCCCATACAGCCCATTCTAAGGAGAGCAGAGTGAGCACAGGTGGGATTCAAACCCAAGCCCGTCAGACAACATCCCCAATACCCCAATACATAAACACAGACTTTAAAACTAGAAACTTCTCTTATTACAGAAACTGGTCTGCCAATGCCTGCATAATGAGGATATGGTTTGTTCTACCCCTTCAACAGTAATCTGTCTGCATATTGGTGTATTAGGCCTGGTCTACACTAGGCTTTTATGTCGAATTTAGCGCCGTTACATCGATTTAACCCTGCACCCGTCCACACCACGAAGCTATTTAGTTCGACATAGAGCTCTCTTAAATTCGACTTCTGTACTCCTCCCCAACAAGAGGAGTAGCGCTAAATTCGACATGGCCATATTGAATTAGGCTAGGTGTGGATGGAAATCGACGCTAATAGCTCCGGGAGCTATCCCACAGTGCACCACTCTGTTGACGCTCTGGACAGCAGTCCGAGCTCGGATGCTCTGACCAGCCACACCCCGGGAAAATTTGAATTCCTTTTCCTGTCTGGGCAGTTTGAATCGCAGTTTCTGTTTGGACATCGTGGCGAGCTCAGCAGCAGTGGCAACGATGCAGAGCTCTCCAGCAGAGGTGACCGTGCAATCCCAGAATAGAAAGAGGGCCCCAGCATGGACTGATCGGGAAGTCTTGGATCTCATCGCTGTGTGGGGAGATGAGTCCGTGCTTTCCGAGCTGCGCTCCAAAAGACGGAATGCAAAGATCTATGAGAAGATCTCTAAAGCCATGGCAGAGAGAGGATACAGCCGGGATGCAACGCAGTGTCACGTGAAAATCAAGGAGATGAGACAAGGCTACCAGAAGACCAAAGAGGCAAACGGACGCTCCGGATCCCAGCCCCACACATCCCGTTTCTACGAGGCACTGCATTCCATCCTAGGTGCGGCCGCCACCACTACCCCACCAGTGACCGTGGACTCTGAGGATGGGATATTGTCCGCGGCCGGTTCCTCAGCGGACGGGGAAGAGGAGGAAGGAGATGAGGAGGACGAGGCAGTCGACAGCGCTTACAACGCTGATTTCCCCGACAGCCAGGAGCTCTTCATCACCCTCCCAGAGATCCCCTACCAACCGTCCCCAGCCGTTATCCCAGACACAGATTCAGGGGAAAGATCAAGCAGTAAGTGTTTTAAAGATCTAAACATTTATTTATAACATAACTGGCATATTTAAAATATTAACAATAGATAAAGTGCTTTCAAACATGTAAAGAGTAAAGTGCAACAAAACGGGAATATGTGCAAAGGGTATCACGATTAGTCTGTCTTTGGGCGCTTCAATATATAGTCCGAACTATTTTAAAAAAATTTCACAATGTCCGCTTCATGATTATACTGCCCAAGACGCTCCACTCTTTTGTCCCTCCAAGGGCACCTAAGCCAAAAACTGGTCAATGTATCCGGGGATAGAGGCGACATCCTCCAGGGAGAACTCCTCATCGGCCTCCTGCAGGTGTTTTTCCAGCCTCATGAGCAGGTTCCTGGGCAGGGAGAGCTTATTAGGCCCCCCGTGGTATGACACGTTTCCCTGCCACAACGCCAGCAGGTACTCAGGGATCATGGCCTTGCACAGCATAGCAGCAAATGGCCCCGGTTTCTGCAGGCTGTCCTGAAGCATCCTCTCCTTCTGGCTCTCCGAGACCCTCAGGAGGGTGATGTCTGCCATGACTCCCTGCTTTGAATTAGGTAGGGGAAAGTTAATATTGGGACTGCTTGCCCGTTCCTTTACAGAACGGTAACCGCCGTTTTACAGCCACGCGGTTTACAGCCGCGAGGGGGTGGGACAGGGACAGAGTTCATGCTTGCAGGATTGCTGCCAGCAGAGACTCACATTGCTTTCTATGTGAAAGGAGGCCAGTGCCACTCTTAAAGTTTTAAGCAGCCACAAGTCTACGGCTTACCATGTTTGACAGCTAGACAAAGTCCGGTGTCCTGCCCCGCTCCTCAGCTCGCCACAGCAAGACCGCAGGCACTGTAGGCAAGGGCCGAAACTTCGACCTTGTCCTCAGTGCGCATGTGATAGGTGCTCTGCATGGTCTTGTTCACAGAGAAAGACTATGTTCTCTGTTCACAGATACATTGATCTGTCTCAGGAATTCACTCCCTTTTTCCAATTCCCACAGCCACATCTGCCCAGAGGCTAGCGCACATTAGGAGGAGGAAGAAGAGGACACGGGAAGACATGTTTGCTGAACTAATGGGATGCTCCCGAGCACAGGCAGCCCAGCAGACACAGTGGAGGGAGAACTTGTTCCAAATGCACCGGGCAAACATTGAACGGGAGGAGAGGTGGCGACAGGAGGACCGGCAGGCTACTCAAACGCTGCATGGACTAATGAGGGAGCAAACGGACACGCTCCGCCGCCTTGTGGATGTTCTGCAGGACCGGAGGCAGGAGGAGAGAGCCCCGCTGCAGTCTCTCTCTAACTGCCCTGCCCCGCCACCAAGTCCCATACCCCCCTCACCCAAAGTCCAAACACGGAGGGGCGGCAGGGGCCGTGAAAAATTTCACTCCACCCCTGCGGACAGCTCTACCACTAGAAGGCTCTCATTCCTCAAAATTTGAAAAGTCCTTTCCTACCCGCCTCACACAAGACCCCGTCCAAGTTTCACCCCCCCGTTCCATGTGCGGTTGTTAATAAAAAATACGTTTCTGTTCATTACTGTTTCCATCCTCTTCTTTTGGAGGAGAGTCTGTCTGAAGGGGGGGAAGGGGCTTGGTAATTGGACAGGACAGTCACCTTTAGCAGGGGGCAGGTCCAGCAGCAGAGCACATACACAGTGCAGTGACTAGTTACCCTGGTCAGTCTGGGAGGTGGTTTTCATGTTCTGTGTGGTGGGGGGGGGGAGTTGCTCTGTGACTTTGTGGCGGGGGAGGGCAGTTACAGATCTTATGCAGCGGTCCTTACCCTGGATCACAGAGCCGCGCAGCAGGGGATCTGTAACCCTCCTCTCACTGCAAGGCAGTCACATAGCCGACACATACACGCAGTCCCGGCCAGGAGGGCTGGCAGGCTCCGTTGAAACAACCAGTCCACCACCGCGGAGCCTGTCATTCCTGGAGTTTAGAAGCATCATTTGCATCACAACACTAAACCCGCCCCCCGCCACAGTCTGCGTCCCAGGTTTAAAACATTCCCGCGAAAACAGTAATAAAGACAACGGTGTCCATTAACAAAACAGAACAGATTTTATTTTTTGGGAAGGGGGTGAAGGGGGTATGTAACTGGAGAGGATAGTCGACGGCAACTGGGTAAAGAAACGGGGGCAAGTTCAGCTTCTGTGTCCACAAACTTAAGTCACTGGGTACCCAGCTCAGTCTTGAAACTGGCTTTCAAAGCCTCCCGGATGCACAGCGCGTCCCACTGGGCTCTTCTAATCGCCCGGCTGTCTGGCTGGGCGTAATCAGCAGCCAGGCTATTTGCCTCAACCTCTCACCCCGCCATAAAGGTCTCCCCCTTGCTCTCACAGAGATTGTGGAGCACACAGCAAGCTGCAATAACGATGGGGATATTGGTTTCGCTGAGATCACAGCGAGTGAGTAAGCTTCTCCATCTCCCCTTGAGACGGCCAAAAGCACACTCCACGACCATTCTGCACTTGCTCAGCCAGTAGTTGAAGAGTTCTTGTTCAGTGTCCAGGGCGCCAGTATAGGGCTTCATGAGCCCGGGCATTAGTGGGTAGGCTGGGTCCCCGAGGATCACTGTAGGCATCTCCACATCCCCAACAGTTATCTTGTGGTCCGGGAAGTAAATACCTTCCTGCAGCCGTCTAAACAGACCAGAGTTCCTGAAAACCCGAGCGTCATGAACCTTGCCCGGCCATCCGACGTTGATGTTGGTAAAACGTCCCCTGTGGTCCACCAGTGCTTGCAGCATTATTGAAAAGTATCCCTTTCTGTTAATATACTGGCTGGCCTGGTGGCCCGGTCCCAGGATAGGGATGTAAGTCCCATCTATAGCCCCACCGCAGTTTGGGAATCCCATCGCGGCGAAGCCATCTATGATGGCCTGCGCGTTTCCCAGGGTCACTACCTTTGACAGCAGTACCTTGACGATTGCCTTGGCTACTTGCAGGACAACAACCCCCACGGTAGATTTGCCCACGCCAAAGTGGTTCGCGACTGACCGGTAGCTGTCCGGCGTTGCAAGCTTCCAGAGGGCTATGGCCACTCGCTTCTGGACAGTCAGGGCTGCTCGCATGCGGGTGTCCTTGCGCTTCAGGGCAGGGGACAGCAACTCACAAAGTTCGAGGAAAGTCCCCTTCCGCATGCGAAAGTTTCGCAGCCACTGGGATTCATCCCAGACCTGAAGCACTATGCGGTCCCACCAGTCCGTGCTTGTTTCCCAGGCCCAGAATCGCCGTTCCACAATATCCACATGACCCATTGCCACCGTGATGTCCTGGGCGCTGGGGCTCGTGGTTTCTGACAGCTCTGTGCTACTCTCCGACTTCAGGCCCTCACGGCGGTGCCGTAGCCTCCTCGCCTGATTTCTCTGCATCTGCCTCAGGGAAAGGTGTATGATAAGCTGCGAGGCGTTGAGAACGGCCACAACTGCAGCAATGGTCGCAGCGGGATCCATGATCGCAGTGCTGTGGCGTCCGCGCTGTCACTGATCAAAAAGTGCGCGAACTGATTTCCCGCCGGCGCTTTCAGGGAGGGAGGGAGGGCGGTAGTGACTGACGGATGACGACAGTTACCCAAAAGCACCCTCGCCACATTTTTTTACCCAGAAGGCATTGGCGGATCGACCCAGAATTCCAATGGGCAGCGGGGACTGCGGGAACTGTGGGATAGCTGCCCACAGTGCACTGCTTCCAATGTCGACGCTTTCCCCGTTAGTGTGGACTCACAAAGTCGAATTACTGTCCTTAGTGTAGACACAAACGTTCGACTTTCTAATATCGATTGCACATATTCGATTTAACTAAAATCGAACTACTCTCGTAGTGTAGACATACCCTTAGGGAGGAATGAATTTATTCCAGTCAGGGCATACCCTGGCACAAAAATGAAATAGATAAAGTTGATACAAGACCATAAAGGTTTTCTCTTATCCAAAATCAGCACTCATGTTAGGTGAATAGGTCAGTGAAACTATTTAGCCAATACCACTTAGAGTGGATTTAATGAAAAACTACATCTAGGCTTAATATGTTCGACACTGATATTTTTAGTGTAGGAATAATTCCATATTCCACTTCTGTCTCTTAATCCTCTGACTTATGGGAATGTGCAGCTAAAGCCCTCCATTCTTAAAAACAAGAGACACCAGTGGCAAGGTTAAATCAATATATTGAAAGTACAAATTTCATGTTAAAAAACAATATCAGTTCGGCTGAATTCCATTTTTCCCCTTGCAATGGCTTTATATTATTTTGCTAACCTGTCTCCTGGTTAGTTATGGAAGCATCAAAATGGTGACCTTTTTGTTCACAATATGAAGTGCTCCAACAAAATGAGTGAATGTTTCTTTAAAACTTGTTTTAAAGGAAGTGTGAAGATTCTGCAGCTGCATTGCCTTGTTGGAATAATTTCTGTTGAAGATGGCGACAAGGGAAACCTGGTTAACCAGAAGCCTGAAAGTAAACACAAAGCTTGGCTTGCCATGCACAGCCTTCTACTGGAGTGCTCACAGCTGCAGAGTTCCCCGCAGTATGGAAGTTGTTCTGAGGCAAGACGAAGGAAAGATAATATAAGACCTGGGGGAGTTGTTGTTTGGCACTTCAACATAGAAGTTCTTGTACTTCCATCTGGGTTGTACGCAAAATTATAGACACAAGAGCTATATCCTTCTCCTTGGGTTGTTGACAGGAGTTTGGCTGCTGATTCAATGTAGTGTTTGCCAGGAGGTTAGAACCACAGACCTGTGCTGAACTGGTAACCTATACAGTACATATGGGCACTTCATGGCAGATGGAGGATAGAAAGTCCAACCACCTCTTTCATGTCCTTTGAGTCTTGCATTTATACCCTGTGGTATTTTTTTTTCCAAACACTTGCCATCCTTCTTCAATGCTGTTTATATTAGCTCCTTCTGCGGTTGCCCTTGTTAGTTTATTATGTGTAACTGGGCTCTGGCTAAAATTCTGCCCAAGCTCTTTGCGTGTCCAGCTCTTTCCTTTGCTTCAGGCTTTCCATCTGGCAGTGTTTTAAAAATCCATGGAACATCAATCCTCGTTTCCCCTCTTCAGAATTTCATATACATCAATAAGGGCTGCTGCTTATGCTAAAATCATGCTCTGTGCTGCTGAGTGCCTAGTGGTAGAAGTAAAACCTCTTTACTGGAGCCCCAGTATGATGGGGAGAGGGTATAAATTAATGAAGCTCCACTGACTTCTACAGAGGTTTGCTGATTTACATCAGTTGAGGATCTGGCCCCTAATTCTTTGTAATGAAGGAGCACTTGTTAAGCAGTTCAAGGAGGAAGATGCCACTTTATGAAAAGAGGTGCCCCTGCCTCTGGCAGAGGAATTGTAAAATCTAGATCTGGATATCTAGGCATTTTTAACTTACCCATCACCAAGTGCTATTCGTGCACCAGTAACAGTAACTTCTGGTGTTTCAGTTTTTCCCAAATGAATTGATAAATGCTGTTATGTATTGGGGGGCGGGGGGGGGAAGAGGGGTGGGACTTGCTGCAGTAAGTCCTTAAGCATCCTGAATTAGAATATTGTGATATACATCACCTGAGTTTTAATCAGTGTCTTTATCTGCATGTTGTTAATCTCTACATCCTTTGCATTGCACTTTACATGGTACCATGTGGGCCACATGTGACTTTGAAAATTAAAAAAGTAAAAATCTGCCTAGATTTGGCACAAAGACTCCAAAGCACAATGTTGCGTCAGGTCTTAGATGTTAAGGCCAGTGTCATCATCTGCGTTATGCAGGAGGTCAGATAAGGCCCAGTAGTTCCCATACCAAACCATTGTGGGTGTGTTTTTTCACTATTAGCTGTGAATTTCACTTCAGAGGTGGTAGCATGTCAGTGGTGGGAGAGGTGATAGCTGTGTATGTTTAGCTTCTAAAACAGTCTGTGGTTAATCCTGAATTAAAGATCCATGGTAAAGCCAACTGAGGATCTAGCCCAATATAACTACTCATATATCATTAAAATATTATCCTTTAACTCATCCATTACCTCTACTTGGAAATTGGATTGCTTTTCTTATTGCTGCTCCTTACTGAGTCAGATGTTTCAGAATTTTATCCAAATTGTAAATGTAGATATTATGGAACTATGTTAAACTCATGGGCAATCTATTTTTTTCTTTCCCATAATTGTCTGAGTTGTTATGTCTGCCAAAAAGCACTGTTTCCTATGAGATCATTCAAAATGTACTTCAGAAAACAGTTTTTAAGGCATTGGTTTTTTTTAAGGGCTGATTTTTTATTTATAAGTTAGCAAGCAACATTATTTTGGTGGTTTCAAGATTTGCCTGTCTCCATGGGAAGAAAAATGTATGATTTAAAAATGTAATTTAAACCAGTGTAGTGCTTATAAAATTAAACCGCCTGACTTTAATGTAACGAATGAGTTGGGAACACCAAAAAGAAAGTCCCTGCATTAATCGGTACCATGTTTGGTAATAAGAGATCTGATTCTCTTTCATGTGTAGTTGCCAGCTTAGCTCACACCAAGGACTGAACTGTGGACATCCTGAACTAAAAGTGGGAGCTGCCATAGCTTGATCTCAAGAGTCAAGGCCTGCTAGGGATGGCTGAGACATACGCTTATCTTCAGGGAATTGGGCATAGTGCAGGCCCTGTAACACACACAGACTACTGTTTTTTCCACTACATGCATCCGATGAAGTGGGCTTATGAAAGCTTATGCTCAAATAAATTTGTTCGTCTCTAAGGTGCCACAAGTACTCCTGTTCTTTTTAAAGACTAATGTGTTACACCTGTGCAACAGTTCAGGAGAAAAGTTTGAAAACATGACCCAGGTGCATCTTAGAGGCTCAAAAACCAGAAGACAAACAGATAGAACCTGACACTTATTGTCTCATTTAAAGTTTCATGACATCTCGAAGCCTAGCGCATAGTTTTTTTTAATGTTTGCTGTTACGCTTCCCAGGGTACCCTGGGTTGTGAGGCAACTCAGTGCCACCTGCTCTTAGTGGAATACAGCCTCCTCTGTGCCCGCTGTCGGTCAGTTCCCCAACACCACCTGCCTCTGCCAGCACAAGCACCGTCCTCCAGGCCTACACAGGGTCTGCTCTCTCTTTACAGATGTAACCCCTCTGCCTGGTAATGTTGGCAGCAACAAGGGCCATGTTCAATATCTAGGGGTTCCTTTGGACAATACAACACAGAACCCCCACCCAGTAATCTGGAAAAATTACACACTGCCCCGAGCACCTCTAAGAGACCATACTTCTCCTCTCACAGGCATTGAGTCTGTGTAGGGAAAAGAAAACTTTTAGTAAAAGGGGAAAGGAACCCGGCATTTATTTGGGAAAACACCACAAGCATGATTTGAAAACATATGACCATGAACAAAACACCCACCTCAGTGTACACTGGGCAGCGTCCTTTTCCTCAGTTTCTCACCTTGCAGTGTGAAAGTCTGATAAAGAAATGTCCCTTTAACACGCCACTCCCCTCATCCTCCGCCACACCCCACTCACAGTTGTTATCTTTGATCAGCGAAGACCAGAGGTTGTATTCGTCTGAGTTCACCTCCCCCCCGAGTGTGTGGGGGGAGGTACTGAGCAATGCCTCAGCTGCCGCTCTGCCGCCGGCTGCTCGCTCTGCCACTGGCCGCTCACTTCACCGTCAGCTGCTCCATCAGTCACTCGCTCCACCATTGCCCTCTCTACTGCAACCTCTGCAATGTCTTGAGGTTCCGCCGCTTACCACAGCTCTGTCATTTCAGCAGTTAGTGGGGGAGCCTTACTGCAGTGCAGGCAGGGCGGCCTTTTTATCGGCAACGCTGTCCCATAGCGGGTCTAATGCTTAGACCCACCTATCAGTGATTTCAGCTCTACTGATCCACAACAAAAAAGACTCTCGCTTGAGCCTTAATCAGCTCTGTCATTAAACAGTGCAGAGGGGGAGGGTCAAATGGTATCTAGGACTCTTAAGCAGGGACCACCCCACCAGGTAGAAACACCTGGCGCCACCCTCTGTCTCTCTCCACTGGGCTTTGGCGCCCCTACCCCCTTCTTAGTGAGTGCAGTTCAGCTGAGGGTAAACCAAGCACAGTTCCGCTGCCCTAGAGACTTTGCAATCTCTTGTTTAACATTTTGCTCCGATCATAAACAGGCATTCATTGTGAAGTACACAATACTCAGTTTACAGCTAGACAGACTTGATGAACATTCCTGGCCTGAAAGAAATCTGTTTCTCACCTTTTGGTGACTAGCCCCAAGAACATAATTTTCAGTATATATATAGACCTTCTTACATATTATCCAGACATACACTGCACAATGATTGAGGGCCAGCTTTCAGTAAAGACTTTATGAGACACTCTTTCAAACTAATATGTAGATAGCAGACCCAGGAGATCCCTGTAACCCTTACACACCCCTGTGCCCTCTGCCAGTTGGCAATACTTAGAACTGAACCAAGCAACCTCTAGCTACAGAAGCACAGTGCACTACAGATTATGCTAAAGAGCCATGTTTTTTAGCTGTCACCTGAAATAGATTCACATCCTCTGTGGATCAAACACAGTGCGAGATACATATACCCATCTCTATAGCTGATCCACTGAGAATTGAGAACTGCTGCTATCATTTGGCCTGTCTTAAAAACAGAATCTGTGCTCTCTCTGCTAATGGGCTCGGTTCTTTAGCTTATGTTTTAGATGGTGATGCAGTATAAAAGGGTCCCAATTCCTAGCTGTCAACCAGTGGTATGGGTCACTACACACCTCTGGAGGCCGAATTGCACACTACATTTTAGAAACACTAGATAAATATAGGTTACTCACTGCTGCAATGCACATTAATCTGATCCCTCCACTGACCACTGCCATGGCCTGCAATATTTCTTTATTTGTTCATTTGGTATTACATTTCCAGTTATATCATAACGGTTAATAAAACTTAATGCCTAGGAATCATTCTAGCTAAAGGAATGGTGGCATGATTCCATGTCTATCCTCTAATGGTCTTTTTATCCCCCCCACCCCCCGCCTTCCTGTTCAAAGGTCTGTTTTGTATAAAGAAGCCGAAAGAAAGGTTAGATGGCTATGCACAGAAAGCCAGGAAAGTGTGCTTGGTAGCAAGTTTTTTATGTGGTTACTTGGAAACCATTAAAATATTAAAATGTCTACAAAAGCAATAAAATGATCACGGGAGTATGTGGTGATATTTAATTTTCCCACAAGTTAAATATCACTGATAATTAACTGTTAGAAGTTTATTTTGAAATGACATTTCACTGGAATACCAGACCTTTACAACATAATTAAAGGGTTTCTCATTGTAATGGTGCCCTATTCCTGGAATGAAAGCTTTTAAAAAAGCATTTGTGAAACAGACAGATAATTTTTAAAACTCCTCCCCCCTCCATTTAATTTTGGCCATTTCTTGTTTTGGCTGCTTCTCTTTTAAACAGCGATCACAACAGCAGTGTCAGATAATTTGGTTCCCTGTGTAAGATGGTAAAACGATTGGCTTATGTTAAAAAAAAAAAAAATGTGTTTTGGTATTTTATTTGGACTAGGTGGATCTGTGTTTGGTTCCCAGTTCACGAAAGCATTCCTGATCAGGAAGGACACAAGCAAATTTTTAACTTCCATTAAAGCCAGTAGGACTTACCTTGTGCCTCAGTTTCCCTATCTGTAAAATGGAGATCAGAATACTTAGTTCCTTAGTAAAGTGCTTTGAGATTTACTGATAAAAAGCTCTATCTAAGAGCTAAGAATTATTAATTTACTATGTACATGCTTAAACTTAAGCATTGTGCATCACTATACGACATAGGCACTGCCATACTAGATCGGACGAGTATTTTATTTAAGTTCCCTGTCTCTGGCAATGGATCGTACTAGCCAGTTCAGAGGAAGGTGCAAGAAAACCTACAGTAGGTATTTATGGAATAACCTGCCCACAGAAAAATTTTCTTCCTGACCCCCACAGTTAGAAGTCTGCTTATGCCCTGATGCACGAGGGTCTCTATCCATATCAATACAGCTTTTTAAAGAAATCATTGTCACTGTAGCTCTGTCTTCATCTTCTTCAGAGATAGCACTTGATAACAGAAGTGAGATGTTTGATCTGGTAACTTGAGCACTGGCTCGGAGTTTTAAAAACTCCTGAGTTCTAATCCCGGTATTGACATGCCTTCCTCTATGACCTTGGGCAAATTGCTGAGCTCCAAAAATTCCAGGCCACCCTTTAAATTTGGGTGCCCCACCCTTAGACTCTGAGGATAACCCTTTCAATCTTGCATATTTCTAATTGGGCATCTAAATCCATCTTTAGGCACCTAAGCAGCTAGCTTTTCCAGAAGCTGCAAGTGCTTAACACACCTGAAAATTAGGCCATTTGTTTAGGTAGCTAAATATAGATAAAAGTGCCTCAATTTTGGGCACCCAAACTTCAAAATTTTAGCCTAGGCGTTCAGAGTTGGAGACTCAAAAAATGGAGGCACTGACAATTAAGAGGACACTTTAGAGAGGTTCATCATCATCATGGCAAACCCCTAGCTAGGTCCTTAAAATAGTCTTTGATGTTATCAGTTGGATGTTCGGTCTATGTTTGTCAATGGCGATCTTATCATGCAGCAAAGCTTTTGGCAACCACCGGATTGCTGATGGTGGAGTGGCATTTTTGGTAAACATGTTTCTTAATTCATTGGTCTTTCATCCTAATAATATTTGGCCTATAACATTTCTGACTTGTTTTCCCTGATGTGTAAAATGGCAGTAGTAATAGTAATATCTCACAGAGCTGTTGTTAGGATTAAGGAGATGTTATGTAGCACTTAGAACATTAAATATGCTATGCTAGTGCAAGTATACTCTTTTACAAACTATCTGATGTCCTGGTTAATTAAGTTTTTTGGAACAATTTCCTTCCTTCCTGATACATGAGATTAGCTCATTCTTCCAGGCAATTGTCTGAGCCAGACCATGACCCAGAGTACACTGAAGTTCTTTTGGCTTTCTCAAGGATGTTGAACTTCCTTTGATGTGCTGTGAAACAAGTTTATTAATTTTTAAAGGGAACTTATTGCTACTGATCTGCGCCACAATGACACACCTGGAAACCAAAGTCTCTTTGTCCCAAGAGCAGATAGAATGCAGGGAGCAGCAGTGCAAACTCGCCTCGGATACCCCACCAAATATTCTTCAATACTGACCTGAAAGAAACACATCATGGGAGCAGAAAAGAATTCAGTCTCTGCATGTGTCCTCCATGGTGTCAAAGGTGACCCCGCAGGCGTATAATGTGGTGATCTTTGTTATATAATGCAGAGATCAAGTAGCATGGTACATACTGGATGGATACCGAATTCATTTCACGAAGGTCATTGAGCAGCCATTAATGAGAACAGATTTCAGGCTACACCAACTATAATAGTGGAGACTGATTCCAGTGGCTACTAATTCCTTCTGACGTGGCAGAGGCATACCTCTAAGATGTCATCATTTTGACAAACATCACTCATGTTAGTCCCAAAGCTATGTGTGTTCCACACAAGTTTGCTGTCTCTCACTTTAATTGCTGAACATTATTTACATCAGAGAAAGAGATGAATGAAACGCAGGCTATAGAAGCGTCTGACGAAGTGGGTATTCACCCACGAAAGCTTATGCTCCAATACGTCTGTTAGTCTATAAGGTGCCACAGGACTCTTTGTCACTTTTTACAGATCCAGACTAACATGGCTACCCCTCTGACACTAGGTTATAGAAGGTTATTTAAACAAGGAAGCTCACTGAATTTCAAGTTTCCCGCCTGACTCTTTTTAAATTTGGGTCTTTGTCAAGCATTTGGGCATAGGCAGGTTGTGAGGTATGGAGAGAGGTGTTATCCTGCCATACTCGTGTCCCCTATCAGGTAACTGGGGCCAGGAAATTAAAAAAAAAAACAAAAACAAAAAAACAAAAAAAACACATTATCTGTTGAGTGCTCCTGTGTGTTGCACCTTTGTTATGTGGCATCAGAAACAAATTCAATCTGCTGGCAAAATGGAGCAAATGAAGCCACCTGAATCACTGATTTTGGAAGGGGACTGGTAGAGGTAACTACAGCACTTCCACTTGTTGCCAGTAAAATTTGGGATTAGCAGAAGAACAAAAACGCTTTATGTCAGCATCTGACATGCTTCTTGAACCAAAGAAAATTACCCTTCGCCCTTACAAAAAGAGCTGTCTTCCAAGAAATCAGAACACGGCATTCTTGTCATAGTCAATCACACCCATTGTACGGGGAAGGGACTGTTGTATTCCAAACAGAAAGCAGCTGGAAAGCGGCCAGGATCTGCACCAACGTCCTATGTCAGGATCAACCACAAGAGTCAGTTCCACAGGAGGAACAGCAGCCATCTGTACAAAACCAAAGGAGGACACGGGGGCTCTGTTGCCTAAGCACACTCAGAATGCTGCTCACTGATAGTGCTTCTCTGCTGATAGAAGTAACTCATATACACTAGCAGCAACAGACTCCAAGTGGGTCTGTCGACTTCAACCAGCCACTACAAAAGGAGGCATGTCCTCACCTGTAGGGTGCTCTCTCATAGCTGGATGCGGTGCTGCAGGGGAATTTGCCTCTCATGCCCCCCTCCCTGGTGGCCAAATCCTTGGCCAAAATGGCCAGTCCCAGCCAGAGGCTTCTCCTGACTCCCTCTTTGGGTTTTATGTGGCTCAGCCCTCTGGTCAAGTCACGCAACAGTTCACTCCCGCTCCTGGGGTTACAAAAGTCCAACTTAAAGTCCAAATCAAATGTGAAAACTAGTTCTTCTGCCTCTCGCAGGCCCCACTGCTGTACTCTGCATTCTTGGCCTACTTCTCCTGGCTCCTACAGAGTGTCTCTGATCTTGCTTCTTCCCCAGCAGAATTCCCCTACTGCCTCCCTTCACCAGGGACTCCAGCAGTTCACCTTTGAGGACCACGCTGCTTCTTTTAGGCCCAATGAGGGCCTCCCCACTGACAAAAGCATACTCTTCTCCCTGTAGGTCTGTTTCTCCTGTTGCAGGCCTAACTCGGGGCTCTCCCACATAAGAAGCCTATGCTGCTCCCTGTAGGTTACTCTTACTCAGCCTACCTCAGGGTCTTCCCAGAGGCAAAATCCCCACCTTCCTCCCTCTACTGAGTTCCCAGCTCTGTTTAAGTAGTGCTCTCCCTGATCCATCACCACAGCTGAGGTAAGTCTTTCTCATTAAGCCCCATTACACCCAGCTGGGATCACTAATTGGCCTTTATGTTACCAGTACATAAGTGAGGCAGAGGGATAGTTGCTAAGTCCTGGGCAAGTTCTGAGCCCAGCTTGTCTCAAAAGGCCTGCCAGCCCGTGACGAGGTATTTTAATATCAAGAAGAGGTTTTGTGATTGGAAAGTCATAGAAGTTTAGGGATGGTAATGATCTCTAATATTTATAATATCTGATGCACTTTTTCATCAGTAGATCTCAATGCAATTTACAAAGGAGGTCAGTTTTCTTTATCACCATTTTATGGGTGGGGAAACTGAGGCAGAATAAGATCCAGGGCTAGATATGGAGGTCTGACTAGAAAGCAGGCATGTATTTTTAACAGTGAGGGTAACTAACCACTGGGACAACTTATGTAGTGAGGTCGTGGATTCGCCATCATTTGAAGTCTTTAAATGAAGGCTGGCTATCTTTATAAACAATAATCTGTAGCTCAAACAGAAGTAATGGGCTTGATGTAGAAGTTACTGGGCGAGGTTCTGTGGCCTATGCTATCCCTCAGGTCAGACTAGATGATCCTAGTGGGTCCCGCTCGTTATAAAAGTCTATGAGCAAAAGGCAAAATAATCCTCTCCTATGTTAGGGAGTTCAGGATGTCTTCCCACAGCTCCACCCTAGACATCTCGGTGTGTGTATTTAATTGACTGTGTTAGTTTGTGGTTGTTTCATATGGCTTTATTTTATTTGCATTTGATTTTGCTCTCCCCCACAAGTGAAAGGGGGAGGAGGGTGAAAGGAAGACGTCACAGTTACCACAGAGTGGAAGATACTCTCTTGAGCACGTTTGTACAGATCCTAGCACCATAACAATGAGCTCTTCTGCGGGCAGCAGGCTGGCAGAGTTCCTGTTGAGTGATTATTTTAATGCTGCTGCAGTTTTGTCGTAGTCCAGTAGAACCTCGGCGTTAAGAACACCTCGGGAATGGAGGTTGTTCATAACTCTGAAATGTTCGTAACTCTGAACAAAACGTTCTGGTTCTTCTTTCAAAGTTTACAACTGAAGATTGACTTGATACAGCTTTGAAACTTTACTCTGCAGAAAGAAAATGCTGCTTTTAACCATCTTAATTTAAATGAAACAAGCACAGAAACAGTTTCCTTACCTTGTCAAAAAAAAATTTGAAACTTTCCCTTTATTTTTTTAGTAGTTAACACAGCATTGCACTGTGTTTTTTTTTTGTCTCTGCTGCTGCCTGATTGCGCACTTCTGGTTCCAAATGAGGTTTGTGGTGGACCGGTCAGTTCCTAACTCTGGTGTTCATAACTGAGTTTCTCCTGAATTGATTGCGATAGGGCAGCTAGAGCCTTGTACAGGCATCTTCTTCTTACTCAATCAGAATAAATAATTCGAGTCCCAATACCTGATTGCAACCCATAGGCAGCTGTAGAATTTAAATAATAAATAAGCACTTCCATATGATAATGCTCGTGCCCCTTGCTACCTTCTTACATTACTCAGCGGTTTGTATGTCGATTAGACCTATTGGGACAACTTTTTGAAACTGCCTACAAGTAGCCCCTCCGCCCCCAACCTGTGCAAGCCAGTTCTGCATACAGGGTCATTTGTGTACACAACCTCCCATTCCCACCAGTAGATGAGTCTTCACAACTCAAAGCAAGATTCAAAACAAAATTAATTGTTCTTTTTTTAAAAAAAAATCTTATTTGTTAAATGAAACAGTGATGTATTAAAAAAAAAATCACTTCTTTACATTTCAGCATTTCACCACCAGTATCAAAATCTAGTCAATTAAATCACAACAGTCATTTAAATAGTATTAAAGCCCCAATTCAGCAAAGGTACTTAAACATATGCCTAACTTCAAGCACATGAGTAGTTTATCTGCTTAAGTACCTTTGCTGAATTGGGGCTTAAAAGCTGAGAGACTGGCTAATATTTTTTTTAGATGAGTGCCCCAGAACCTTGGTATATAACTGTGATTCCTCTGTATCCCCTTGAGATGCTAGACAAATGGACACAATAGACAGCAGTAGTTTGTTCACTGACCTAAGGGCATGCTGGGAAACAGGGCCTCTGAAAAGGTCATACAGATATCAAGGTGCCAGACAGTTAAGCTTTGTATGTGAATAACAATCCCTGAAAATCAATATGATAGTTGTCTAGTGACAAGGATAGCCAGCCCTGCACAGAGGCAATACGGTGACTTGCTTTCAAGCAACTCAACCACCATGCATGAGAATTTACCACAAAATAAAGCCTTTGATTAAACAAACCAGCAAAGGGGTTTGTAGTAACTAGGACACCATCGGCAGTAGATAGACACCAGCACAAATTGTCTGTGTTTCAAGAGAGAACCCATATAGGGGAATTGGAAAAAGGTATGTTGGAAACACTCTGGAGGATCCAAAGAGGCAGTTTGGATTTTAAATCATTATGATAACCATGCAACAGCCCTACTTGGAACTTGCCAATATCTAATTACCATGATGTCAGTCATTTAAGTGCTGAGTTGCTAGCTGTAAACCTTCATCTTTTCCTTCTTTTCAACGATTTAACCCCCACCCACACAAACAGAAATGGAACAAAAGATATGGCCAGTCAATCAGCAGCAAAACCACCCCCAGATAATCAAGAAGCAGAGTCCAGGAGAGCATTATGCCTGGGGGAATAAGAGGGTTATCAAAGCGAGGAACAGCAAAACTGCAGACTGGTTAGGGGCATAATACAAAATTATATTTAGGGACCAATTCTAGGTAATGTATTGAATGGGGAAAATGGAAATGATATCAAAACACCATTTAAAGAGAAGCAGTGCAGCCCAGTGGTTAGGGTACTAGAGTGGAAGTCAGGTTCTTAGCTCTGCTGCTTCTCCGCTAAATATCTGTTTCTCTCTTTCTCCTCCCACCCTAGGTTGGGGCCTCTAGATGCTACTGTGATAGCTCTAATGTATTTATGTTCTATCTTTCTATATAGACGTATATTTCTGATTAGGAAACCTCCCTAGAGAAGCTAGAGAAAAGGTTATGAAGTCTGAAAATAAAATGCCCGTTTTGGTTTCAGTGATGGTATATCGCTATCTGTACGTACCTTGCTAGATATGGCAAGTATAAATATGGATATGGCTAGCATAAATATAATGGGAGCACTTAAAAAAAAAGTTCATTCCAGTTTTAGGAACAGTCATAGTTTCAGCAATATTTCCTGTACTTAAAGTGGGGAATACTTTTAGAATTGTAATGCCTTTAGAACTGCAAAGAATTGGCCACTGTATCTGTCTTAAATCTTATATGGCCCACATCACCACAGTATCTGAGAGCTTCACAGTGTGTAATGTATTTAATCTTAAAGCACCCCTCTGAGGCAAGGCAATGCTACTATCCCCATTTTACAGATGGGGAACTGAGGCACAGAGAGGCTAAATGACTTGCTCAAGGTCACACAGGAAGTGCTGGGAGAGCAGGGAACTGAAGTTATTTCCAAGCTACTACCCTATCCAATGGACCATCCTTCCTCGCCCAGAGAAGATTTATTTTTATTATAAATTAATAACCATCATTTCTATAGTCCTAGGGCTGTTTTGACCTGTACAGACCCCTTAAGGGCTGTTAAACCAATCAGGGATCACTGGAGGGGTAGGGAGCTCTGACCACACTCTCAACATGTCCCTGAAAGCAGGTGGCAGAGGGCCAGCTATGCTGATTGGGAGAAACTGCCCCAGGATTGCTCCTTATAGTAAGGGAATCGTCAGCTGGCCTCTCAGGCTAGCTTTAAATCTGCACTGTGCCACCACAGGGGAGCAAAGCTGTCTTGGTGGGGTCCAGGACCTGACCCAATTTCTATTGTGAAAAGTGTAATGGCTACGCTGTTTGACTATGAAGATACTGGTGTTACACTTTAGCCTCTGTGTCTGTGAGGCTAGTTTCCCAAACCTGAAGAAGAGCTCTGTGTCAGCTGGAAAGCTTGTCTCTCTCCCAAGCAGAAGTTGGTCCAATAAAAGATATTACCTCACCCACCTTGTCTCTCTAGGCTACAGCTGCACACATTTTTCTGTACTTTCCCTGGTAAGGATTCTGAACACCCGGTCGATGTTGCTCTGGCAGATGAGATCATTTGCTGGGTGCTGTATTTAAAATAAGTTGATTAAACTGAACAAACTCTGCAGGGCTCATCCTCATACAGAAGCACATGTTTCAGGCATGTAACTGAGTGAAGAGTCTGTCTCTGCTGGAATTTGGAGGTTTCTCTGGACCAAAAGCAGCAGCTTGTGCCACTTGATCTGACGGAGCATCAACACCTAGTGCCACTAGACTCTCTCGAGTGTAATTTAACCACCTATTACCCCTGTAGCCACTAGAGGGTGCAAACACATTAACTACAGCTCTGACTTTTAACAAGGTGCTTGACTCCAAAAATACAGACACAAAGAGATTTTTTCCAGGGCATTTCATATTTGACATAAGTACCATTTACCAGGAGAGTAATGGGCTTCTGTAGCATGAGATTTTGGCATCACGGAGTCTCCAGTTGAAGTTGGAGCTGCGTACAATGAGGACAGCTGGTAATTTTAGGGAATCAAGGAGAATAGAAGCTGGCAAAGGTGCTGCTGCATCCCTTTTAAAAAGGTAGCAAAGGGAAGAAGCAGTGAGAGCAGGTTTCAGATAAGAGTAGAAAGAGTGTGTCTGTGCAGAAGGGGGCAGGCTGGGGGACTCAGGGGATGAGAGAGGGCATGGGAAGGAGGAAAATTGGGGGGGGGGGACAGAAATAGATGGTAAGAGGAGGGGTGGGGGACATCCCAAAAGATATGAGTTGGAAGAAGAGTTCAGTTTACAGGATGGACAAAAGTTCCAGACTATTCTTATCTTGCCAGATCCGTTTCACCCATCCTTAGGGCCACACTGGGGCATTAGCAGCTATTGCCACAACAGTGAGGACCAGCACCATGCCCAGGGCCGGCTCTGGCTTTTTTGCCGCCCCAGGCAAAAAAGCCTAGGGCCGCCCCCCCCCCCTGCGGGGGGAGGGCGCCGGGGGGGGAGGGCGGCCAGAGCCCTGGGAGGAGGGCGGTGAGCCCCGGCGGGGGCTCAGCTCTCCCCCCGGCGGCCAGAGCGCCGGAGGCAGGGCGGCGAGCCCCGGCCAGGGCTCCTCTCTCCCCCCCGGCGGCCAGAGCGCCGGGGACAGGGCGGCGAGAAGGCGGCGAGCCCCGGCTGTGGCCCCGCTCTCCCCGGCGGCCGGAGCGCCGCGCCGCCCCCCTCCAGGTGCCGCCCCAAGCACAAGCTTGGGGGGGCTGGTGCCTGGAGCCGGCCCTGACCATGCCACAGGCTAGGCAGAATGGGTTGGGGAAGGGAGTGCACACACCAGCAACAACCGCCAACCCTGTGACAAGAGAAAGTGCACACTTCCCCAGAGGGTAGTGTGAGACGAGGTTGGGACCTTTTCCCATCCCTTTGGGTTGTCTAGCCATGGCAGCTATGCTAAGGTGTACCTGGACATTGCTCTCAGGAAATGCAGGTACCAAGATGGCAAGTTTGAGGTTAACTTGTTGACTGAACAAACAGCAAGGAATAACCTGTAAAGACAGTTCTGCTGCTGCCGCAATCTAGCCTGGCTCTCTTCTCAGTCTTTGCTGCTGGTTATTGGCCCTGCTGTGAGTGTTGGCATGAGATGACAGAAAAGGTGGCACTGCAATAGTGTGTCCTGGGCCATGTGACTATGTTAAGCTTTTTTGGTGAAGTTTAACCAATTATAGCCCACCTCTCATACAAGTACACAAAGCTGGGGGGGAATGTTCCGTGTGCCCTTCCCCACATATGCACCTGAGGCTAGAGCAGCCTAAATTTGTCTCGTAGTTAATATGTCTACAGATGTACACCAATTAATAAAGAGCGGCACTAAGATACTAGAGAAGGGCAGGCTGCATAATACTTCTATAGCATTTGACATTTTCCAAAGCACTAAATAGATAACATTAACTAGGTAACAGGTATCAGAGGGGTAGCCGTGTTAGTCTGAATCTGTAAAAAGTAACAGAAGGTCCTGTGGCACCTTTAAGACTAACAGAAGTAT
>NW_020664419.1:7911070-8054898 GCF_002925995.2 Terrapene triunguis
AAGAAGTGAGGTTCTTACCCACGAAAGCTTATGCTCCCAATACTTCTGTTAGTCTTAAAGGTGCCACAGGACCTTCTGTTACTATTAACTAGGTAAGTCTCACAACTATGGGAGATGTCCGTCCCCCCCAACCCCCCCTTTTGGATAGATGGGGAAATTGATAGAGGTGCAGGGCAACATTTTCAAAAGTGGCCCCTGATTTATTTTCAAAGCCTCAATTTGAGACAAATTGGGCCTAATTTCCAGGGGTCCTTGGCCCCACTGGATCCTCAATTCATATTGACTTGAAAATCTTGCTGGAAGGGGGAAAAGTCCATAAAGTGGATTGACGGTAGAGCGGGGAATGGAACTCAAGGAGTCCTCTTGCTCTTATAAGCTCTGTCTAGCTTTAAGTACTTACTTATATGACCATCAGCACTGGAGTGGTCCAGTACCAAGCTCAATCTTTCTTAACAAGAGTATTTGTCATTACTGCTACTTTTGAAGTGGTTTTTTAACAACTCAGAAGTACTGAAAAATCTAAAATGCTGCAATTTTTTAAAATACATGTTTCCTTTCACTGTCTACAGTCTGTTTCGGTGGCTGTGGCTCGGGTTACCTAGGAAACTGCTGCAGGTCAGGCCTTGATTGGTTGTGTTGACGGCTTGATTGCAGTGTTTCAGGTGGTGGGCCTGTGAGTGCAGCACACAGCCAAGTAAATACACATTTGTGGGCGCAAAGAAACGGCATGGAAGATGGATTAGGGAAGGGTCTGACAGAAAGCAGGCATCCAGGGCTGGGGTGGAGCGAAGGGGGAAGGATTGCTGAATAGGAGACCAAGTCAGAGATGTAGGTCCTCTACTGTAGGACCTTGAAAGGCAGGCCAAGAAGTTTGAATACGATGACCAGGGTGATGGTGTTCTAGTGAAGTTACTCAAAGGCAGATCTAAGGCACTGTTATCTGGTGGACCGTACTGAGGTTCTGCAGAAGATGGGAGTTCTATTCTTGCCTCTGCCACTGTGTGACCTTGAGCAAGTCACTTCACCTCAGTGTCTGCTCCTGCCCTTGGTCTTGTCTATTAGATTGTAAGCTATTCGGGGCAGGGACTGTCTATCATGTGTTTGTACAGCCTCTAGCACAATGGAGCCCTGGTTTCTGTTGGAGCCTCTAGCTGCTGCTGTAATACAAATAAATAATATTCATCAGAGGGTGACATCTTTGCTTCCTGCAACAGCTTATATGTATGTTCTTAGAAGCCTGTATATGTGGATCAATCCTGACACTACTTTGTTTCTGAAATCAAAGCAAACGGTGGCCCAAGTTGGTGTATATCTCAGGGAGAGAATGTACCCTTTAGAGAGTAAATAACTGAAGGGAAAAATGGCAGCTCAGAATGTCTGTCTTAACTCTTCCCACTTCATTTTTTTTTCCAGCCTAGCCCATGCATACTGAAAAGCTGTTCTGCACTGGCATCAGAGCATAATCACGCAGCAATTCTCCTGGCTAAATCCCATGTTAATGTTCTGAAACATAAAGCTAGAAGTACACTGTGTCCGGACTCAATCTGAGAAGGGGATTTTTTTTATTATGCTCCAGGAGCTCTGGTTGGGGTTTAATTTTGAACTTTAGTGGAATAATAACAATGTGCACTTCTGAGTCCTTCTGCCAAAAAAACTTGCACATGGTGGTTATGTCATGTTCCGGTTCCTTATGGGATTCATAGATGCTATTGCAACCAGACATAAACAGTACCCAATAAGTGACTGTGAATCTCTGGATGAGAAACCATTGCTTGTTTTCAGTGTGTGCCATTCCATTTATTTTCTTACCAATTTGTAAGCAGGTCAGATTTTTTAGTTAAGTGTAAAGTACCAGTTGGGAATGATCTGAATTCAAATCTCAGGAGATAACTAACTTTTGTTATCTATACTGTGGGAGTGCCAAAAAGTTTCAGCCAAGATCTTTTGTGATGGTACTGCCCATACCCATAATGAAAGTCGGTCCCTGCCCTGAAGACCTTATTGTCTAAACAGAGAAGACACAAAAGGTAGTGAAGGCACAGAGAGGTTAAGTGACTTACCCAAGGTCACATAGTAGTTAAGTAGCAACGTCAACTATAGAACCCAGGTCTCCTAACGCCCAGACCTTGCACTATTCACACTGTCTCTCTTCTTTTAACAGCATAGCTTTCCTTCTCATGCAAACATATAACTCCCAATTCGAATTAATCCTTAATTCCTCCTCCTCTTCCATTTTCCTAGGTTTGCACAGTTGATTTTTAGTAACTGTCCCTTTATTCCATTGTTCCATTATTTGTATACTCAGAGAACTACCTGTATTTCAATAATCTATGTGTATGAAATGAGATTAAGGCAGAAATTGCATGAATCAACCAGTGAAAGTAAATAATCAAGTAATTTTTAAACATAAAAATGAATCTATATTATTATGCAGGTACCACCAACTGAATCTTTTTCTTCAGACTTTCCTAAGCCACAGTGCAGACAGATTAAATGACATACACATGATTATATTTTATATATTTATTTATTTTTCTTTTAGTGCTGACTTTCTCTGGCATATTTCTTCCAGGGGATGAATTAACTAGCATCTATGTTATGGTACATAGAGGGAGCTGTTGGCATAGGTTTACTAGCTCAATCACAGTGAAAATTTTCCATTGTTACAGAGTACTTTATAAGATTCAGTTATTACTTTAAATGGGAAAAATCACATCCCCATCACTATATGATGGAGTCACATCTAAAAATCTGATCAGCTTTAAAGTACATAATTCATAGCACAAACAGTATTTTCTCCTACAGAAGTTCTTCTTTTGCCAAGGATTGTATTCCTTAGTTTATATAAAATATCTCGAATAAACACGGTTTTGTAGGGAATGCCAATAGCGACTTAATTAAATAAGGGAAAACTTGCTTCTTCATATATAATATTCATCATATATATTGAAGTTTGTCTTCTGAACAGTGCATTATTATAATGTCTAGAGGCATTGATTAGGAGTTCTCCCTATTGTGCTAAGCGCTGTACAAACATAAAACGAAAAGACAGCCCCGCCCCTTAAAGACAAGTCTAAGACAAGACGAGAGATAAGTTGTGGATACAACAAAGGCAGGGGAGGGGGAGGGGAGAAGAAAAGGTAACAATGAGACTGTTTTAACTGGTGTTTTATTATTCCCTGTTTGTCTTGTACTTATATTGGACCTTGCCCTGAAAAGTGATGAGAAATACCTTTAGCTTCTGTTACGTTTGGACAAAATTCTGCACCCACAGTTGCAAAAACCCCCATTCTTTTCAATGGGAAGAGAATCTAGCCCACTGGGAGCTAAGGGTCTTTAAGAATATCAGTAGTAAGGGTGTCAGTATTAGGATGGCCCAGTGGTCTTAGGCACCAGACTCAAGCCTCTATCTGCCCCTCAGCTGGGGTTTCTGGTCTCCATATGGAGACGTGGGTTCAAATCCTACTACTACCATGCTCTCTTGAGGCTATAGTGCTTAAAAACAACAAGGAGTCCTCTGGCACCATAAAGACTAACAGATTTATTTGTGCATAAGCTTTCATGGGGAAAAAACCTCACTTCTTCAGATGCCTGGAGTGAAAATTACAGATGCAGGCATTATATAATGACTCCTGAAGAGAAGAGAGTTACCTCACAAGTATCTCTTGAGAGGATCAAGTCTATAGGTGGTGGACCTGTTTCTCATTTGCACTACCATCCCATTACACCACTCTGGCAGTGCAGAGGGGCTATAAATCACACTTATACCTATTATATGGCCCCTTTGCACTACTAGAGTGGTGTAAAGGGGTCATCATGCAAATCAGTTCCCATTAGCTTTTGAAAGTAAGGAACATGGCTATATGTGTCTGAAATATGTCAGTCCATCTGGCCTGAAATAATCGAGGTCCGCTGGCATTCAGGGCAACTATTTCTGCAAATTGTTGGAGGGTGAGGTTAAGAACTGTGCTGGGGAGTGGAGTTTTGTGTGTGATGTTTTGTTAGCGGTTCCATTCCGTTAGCTGTCAGTGGGTACGATGGTGTTAATTTTATTTCTTTTTTTCCTAACTTGTGTCAGGGCAGCTAGGGGTCTGAGTAGGCTCCAACTTTATATTACTGCAGATACCAAATAGATAAAAACTGCATGCAGTGCTATATAAATGATTTTGTAATAATAATCATGGTTGCCTTGAAATGTAGGGATGAAAGTACCAGTTAGGTAAAGAATAACCTATCCTGCCAAGAAAACTTAATTCATGTCTAGAACCAAACCTTTTTTTTCAAAGCTCACAGGTAGAATAAGCAGGTGAACTTAGAGGTTTTTAACGAAACCCAGATATTGACCCATACACCACGTTCATCTTTTGCTCTTGGACACCACAAAGAAATTGGATCAACTTTTGTTTTAGGCAGTTGTACTTTGATTTTAGAACAGAACAATTTATAGAGTTGAATATGTACATTGCACAGTTGGTATTAAATAATAGTTGGTTTATAACACTTTATTCTAGTAATTATGGGATTTAATTATTTTACAGTGTATACACCTGAGTGAAACTGTAGGCACATGGGAATGTCTGCGTTCCTCTTGTTTAGCAAATGTCCGCAACTTGAGATCAAACAAAAGAGACAATTGTTTACAACGCTGGAGTCCTGTGTCTGCCTCAGAGAGGCTTAATCATGTTCCCATTTGAGTCAATGAGAGATTTGTCACTGACTACAGTGAAAGCAGGAACAAGCCCTTAGTTAAAAACAGCTTCAGATGGAAGACCATTTGTAAATAAAACAGTGTGGCTTAGTCTACTGCTCGGTGCTCTGCTGAGAAAGTAAAATAGAGGTCTATCTAGATACTAGGAGTAACGAGGACAACTATATGACTTCTCTCCCTTTGAAGATTGTTTGTTTGGGCTGTTTATGAGTAGGGCCCTACCAAATTCACTGTCCATTTTGGTCAATTTCACGGTCATAAGCTTAAAAAAATTATTAAAATCTGAAATTTCATGGTGGTGTAATTGTAGAGGAATGGACCCAAAAACGAGTTGGGGGGGGAGTTACAAGGTTATTGTAGGAGGGGGTTGCGGTACTGCTACCCTTACTTCTGTGCTACTGCTGGCGGTGGTGCTGCTTTCAGAGCTGGGTGGCTGGAGAGCGGCAGCTGCTGGCTGGGATCCCAGCTCTGAAGGCAGAGTCTCTGCCAGCAGCAGCACAGAAGGAAGGATGGCATGGTATGGTATTGCTACCCTTACTTCTGCGCTGCTGCCTGCAGAGCTAGACCTCAGTTAGCAGCCGCCACTCTCCAGCCGCCCAGCTCTGAAGGCAGCAGCACAGAAGTAAGGGGACATGGTATGGTATTGCCACCCTTACTTCTGCACTGCTGCTGGCGGGGCGCTGCCTTCAGAGCTCGACACCTGGCCAATAGCCGCTGCTCTCCAGCCGCCCAGCTCTGAAGGCATTGCAGAAGTAAGGGTGGCAATACCGTAACCCCCTAAAATAAGCTTGTGACCCCACTGCACCTGCCTTTTGGGTCAGGACCCCCAGTTTGAGAAACACTGGTCTCCCCCATGAAATCTGTATAGTGTAGGGTAAAAGTACACAAAAGACCAGATTTCCCAGGGGGAGATGAGATTTCATGGTCCATAACGCATTTTTCAAGGCCATGAATTTGGTAGGGCCCTATTTATGAGTCGGGGGCAGGAAATGGTTTTCCCAGTCCATGAGAGTTTAAGATTTTGAATTTTTTTCCTTCTGAAAAATCAATCTCAATTTTTTTTGGCGAAGGATCATGTCAATCAAAATGCTTTGTGTCAATAATGATTTTTGATCTTTTAAATATTTTAACCTTTTTTCCATAAATGAATTTAAATTTTGAAACAAAAAGTCATGTCAAAGGAGATAACAAACCTTGTCATTTTGGAAATGTTGAAGCAACTTGAAAACTTTTCAACAACTTCAAAACTTCTTTCAAACATTTTACATATTGGGAGATTAATCTAAACCGACCCTTTTCCCTGAACAGTTTCTGTTTCAACATATCAACATTTTCCAATGAAAAAAACATAACGTTGGAAAATTTCCAGCCAGCTCTAATGTTTTTAATTTAAATTTAGGATAAACTTTTCCAAGCTGAGGCCCCAATTCAGCAAGGAACTTAAGCACAAGCCTAATTTTAAATGTGAGCAGTCCCATTGGCTTTAATGAAGCGATCTGCATGTTTCAAGTTCCACGTGTGCTTAAGTACCCTGTTGAACTAGGATCTAAATAGCTACATAAGTTACTTTCATAGGTGCAGAACACCTGCAACTCCCACTGACTATTTATGTGGCCTTTTATTTAACTGTTTAACTTTGTGCACCCAAATTTTAGCCCAAGTGTTTTATGAAACTCTAAATGGGTAATTTTTAATTCTTCCATACATGGCATGGAGGCAGTGTAGGCCGCGGTACTTCGAGATTTGTTGTTGTTGTTTTTTAAGGGGCGCAGGAGGCATACTTTTTGGTATAAAGTAAATGCACTGAGAAATACTGAATGGAAAATTTTGTAATCCAGCCATTTCATTTGGAAGAAAACTAAAAGCTAATCTTAACTACTTTCAGTTCATGACAGTAACAGCTGCTGTAATTCTAGTGTTGAAGCAAAGAAGTTTTGTATTGTGGAAAATATATACTAAATTGTTCCTAACTATCTCTGAAGATCTTATTGTTGGATTTCTTTACCTCACTTATGCCACAAAACTTGTGTCTCACTGTGCTTTGCCTTTTCATAGAACAATTCTCTCCATGGCAACACATCCCTCAAAATCATAAACACTTGGTATTAAAAAAGTTTGGATACACAGACAGTCCACACAGACCCTAACAGCCCATAGCAAGACTTGGGCTTCAGCCTGAGAGGAAAGACCTGAGCATTTATGTTCAGCACTGAAGTCTCTTTGAGGAAGGACAGGAACAATTGGTGATTAGTGGTATGAAATGCCAGAAAGATGTCTAGAATGATGCACATGGATGGGCTTCCCTTGTCTGAAGACAGGAGCCATCACTGTACTATGTCCTGACCTGAAGCCTAGCTGGGAAAGATTTAGGACATTGGCGGCAGGCAGGGGGTGTTGGAGACTGTTTTATGCTAGTGTAAATATGGTGAAGGGATTCAACCCTGTATGGGGAAATATGATTTAGGTTGTGTTCAGAGTGAATGCATTGTCATTTTTCTATGGAGAGTAGGTAGCCCTTCCCTCCGAGAGGGCAGTGACAGTTGGAGGAGAAGGGGAAGAGAGGAGGCAGCAGTGGAGAGTCTGATAGAGAGAGACAGAGAAACAGAGAGTCTGAGGAAACTGAGAGAAAGAGGGAGAGGGGAGAGGGCAGACAGAGGGATGAAAGGAAACTGGGACTCAGAGACACCAAGAGTAAGTAGAGAAACTGAGAATGAGCAGGACAGAAAGATGTACGCAAGAGGGTCCCTTTGGTTTAAAGCTGGCTATGAAAGTCAGTCCCTGTTTGAGGGCCTGTTCCTGAGCATCCATTCCCGTTTGTTCCTGATCATCAGTTCTGGTCATTTCCTATCATCTGTTTGTTTGGTCCTGGAGATCAGGAAGAGGAGAACCAAAGGTCCTACAGATCCAGTAGGTCTAGTCTAATGTGTCCCCTCACAAGCTAGCACCACTCGAGTCGAGTCCATCTCTTGAGGAAGTCATGAGAGATGCTTCAGGCTCAAAGACTGACTTGGGCATTAGACAGTGCCCAGTGAGATATTTGGGGAAAGAAGAACCTTGAACTAGGAAAAAAAAAAGTAACCTAAAAGATAATAGCCTGTGCATACAGAGAAAGATATAGATATATTTCTTTATTTATAGGGTTATGTTTAGTTCAGTACACTTAGTAGTAAGTGTGTATATGTGTATTTTAACCATTTTTTAAATTAAATCTTCTTCATCTAGTTAATATTATTGTAAGTGGTGGGATCCAGTTCCTTTTGTTCCGGTTTAAATAAAATCCCTGTTAGGTTTTTTTTAAAAAACAGTTGTTTTATCTTGGCTACAGTTAAATAACTTTTATCGTGGTGTAGCACCCCCGAGCTCTCACCTGCCAGGTAAATCATGCCACAACTGTAAGGGACCATTAATAAATAGTGATCGGTGGAATTGGGATAAGATGACCCTTAAATGTATTTCAAATTGTAACGCAATAATCCTACTCTGAGAACTCTGTTTATACTAGCCTTTTTATAAACTTGCTTAGGAAAGGGAGATGGTAGTTTGTGAGTTCTCTAGAGCCAAGCAGTCATTTCTTTGGACATGAGCAGGCAGATGCTGAGGTACAACTATTGCTTCCCATGCAGATCTTCTTTGCGTCTCCCTCCTCCTTTCCATCAGTTTGTTTTTGTCCATATGTTATGTCTTATGATAAATGTAGTTTGTGAACTCCTGGGGGCAGGGACTGTCTCTTGACTTCACGTCTGTGCAGCACCTAGCACATAAGAGCCCAGTCCCTCTAAAACCCACTGTAAATAACAAACAATAGTGGTTGGATTATGGATAATTGCATGTTTTGGCGGATAAGGTGAAGTTGCCCCTTCAAAGAAGGCTGTTGACAGCCTGTTAGTAGATTCATAGATTTCAAGCCAGAAGGGATCACTGTGATCATCTAGTCTAATCTGCTACACAACACAGGCCATAGAACTTCCCCGAAATAATCCCTGTTTAACCTAGAGTACATCATAGGGGTTCTCTACTTTTTGCCCATCCAGGAAAGGCCGGGGTCAGAGTCACAGACGGTGCCCATGATTGCCATCAATGCTTCCATTGGTGCATGAACCAAATTAATGGAAGAAGACCATGGTGTGTCTGGCACTGCCTCTTGCATGTTGTCTTCATGGATCACTAAGAATATCACTGGTGCAGATGGTTTTCAATGAGAAATAAGATAATTCCATATTCTGAGGTGAATGGAGACAAATGTGGTTTATGGAGTAAATTGCAGAAAAAGTTCTAGGTGCAATGACTTTGCGAGCTGGCAGGGGTGGCACAGGTGACAGCTGAAGGTAGCTGCCGGAGTACAATCCTGCCTGACCTCTTGGTTTCATATTCAGGTGAATACCCATCACTCACGCCCTGTAGCCAGGCTGCCTTCTTTAGTGCACCAGCTTGAGCAGAGCCAGCACAAATCTATCTGCCCTTATTAGGAAGGACCGTCCCCAGTAGCTGTGGAGACGTATCCTAGAGGGCCAGTTCTAAACCACCACAAATAGCTAATGCCTGAATGTTATTTCTAGTAATCAGCAATAGCAGGGGGAAATTATTCAGAAGTGGAGAGTGGAATTTTGTCTATTGACTCTATATATGCCACTTAGTAAGTATGTTATGTATAATTATTTACACTAAAAGAAAAATGTGGCTATATAAGGAGACTCAGACAAGTAATGGAGTTAAAGTAATCAGTGGGAAATCTAAAATCACAGGGAAGAAGGCTAATAGGAAGTTCTAAAAACAAATGAAAGAAGCATAACAGTTGAGGAAAGTAAAAGTATTAAATACGATATACCACTGGACATAAGGGAAAATAATAAGAAGGTCTTGAAGTTAGAACTAGTTGAAATTTGTTCATCAAACCTTTTTTAAAGAAAAATGAATTTTGTATCAATATGAAAAGTTTCCTGTCCTGTTTTGGCAAAAAAATATGTTTTTAAATACTGCAGTTACTTCCTAAATGAGGGGCAGAGGAAGCCAGATGTATTGAAGACTTCACATTAAAGGCCCAATCCAATCCTCACTGAAGTCAGTGGGAGTCTTTCTATTAATTTCATGGGCATTGCATGAATCTGCCGTACCTCTGCTGTTTACAAACAGCACATCACTCATTTGAATATTCTCACAAAATGAACATCAGGAGCTGTGAATAACAGGCAAGGAGCTTGTTTTGCTGGTTTTATGTTGAATCCATTTCTGATGTAACTTGGTTGGTTAAAACAAAGGATGGAACAACCACAAAATAGATGATTTAGTCTGCGTATAAAAATGTTTGCCTTTGTATGAACATCCTTCTTCGAGATGTGTGATTGGAAAATTAGCAAGAATGGAAATGGAGGTTGCTAGGAGCTTGAATGAATTCTTTGACGTGCATTCAGAAGAGGAAGTTCAAGGAGATGGGTGATGCAGTTATGCAGAATGGAAAATGAAAAGGATTTTCAAGGAGACATTGTTCCTTCTTACAACTTATTCACGTAGAAATTTCAGTGAGGATTCTATCAAAAGTGTATGTCCCATGACCAAAGCAATATAACATGGAGGGCCACATTTTCAGCTGGTGTTAATTGCTGAAGCTCCATTAAAAACAATGATGTTTTATCAATTTGCACCAGATTATGATCTGGCTCAAATTTTGTTTATCTAAAAGAATATGCAGGTATGAAAGGAGATTTCAGCATGTTGGCTGTTTTATTTTGGGGGGAGGGGTGCTTCTGTCTTTTATCCCTTTTTAATTTATGTTGGGTGAGATTTGCAAATCAGAGAACTCAATGTTGGCCTATACCCAATGGCACTGACTTCGATAGAAGCAGAGTTAGGCCAATGCTGTGGGCTTTTAAAAAAAACAAACTTTATTGAAAGGGTAGGGTTTTTTTAAATTTTGCCCACAAGGTGAGCAAACTAATTAAATTAAAATTGAAGGGAGATTCTGAACAACTGCCTATTGTGCAATAATAAAACTAATAAATCTGAATTTGCCAAACCACCTAGTTGGGAATAGAGATGGAGACAAATGGGAGCACTGAATCCCAACATTTATGGGAGTTTGGCTCCAGATTCAAATCCAGACATTAAGATTTACCCCTCTACTGCAGTGAAATGGAACATCCAATCCTGACCCAGCTGAACTCAGATTCAGGTCCCAGTGCAAAGACTGGGCCTTGGAACCATCTATATACTTAGTAACTTTGGCTGCAAAACACCTTTCAGGCAATTTGTTCGTCACTTTCTCACTGTGTTCCATCAACGCTTTATTTATTTTTCACAGTTTCTAATCTGCTATCTATTCTCTATGGCTCCCAGCACCACACTATCTGAGTGCCACATAGTCATTAACATATTTTCCCTCACACCGGCCCTGTGATGTAGGGAAGAATTGACATCTTCATTTTTACAGATGGAGAACTAAGGCACATAGGGACTAAGCGATTTGCCCAAGATGGCACAGGAAGCTTGTGGTGGAGCTAGGACTCGAACCTACCTTACCTGAGTTGCAGCCTCGCGCCCGAACCCATAGGCCAGCCTACTATCCCAAATATAAATAAATGGAGATATCCTATCTCCTAGAACTGGAAGGGACCTTGAAAGGTCATTGAGTCAAGTTGAGTCCAGCCCCTGCCTTCACTAGCAGGACCAAGTACTGATTTTGCCCCAGATCTCTAAGTGGCCCCCTCAAGGATTGAACTCACAACCCTGGGTTTAGCAGGCTAATGCTCAAACCACTGAGCTATCCCTCCCCCTCTATTTTTTTTACAAATACTATTTGTTAAGACCACAGAACAGCTAATTGGAAAGCCAGTTTTATAACTTCCTCCAGGATGATGTGGAATGGCTAGTCAGTTGAAGGCTGGAGGTGGTTAGTAAGAGAAACAGTAAGCAAGTAAGTCTTTGAGTAACACAAATAAAGGGTTCTCATACAGCCTCACCTGCTGCGTCAAGAGCAAAATGGCAGCCTGTAATAAATTCAGTATGTGCACCAGGAAAACCTTTTGAGGGTGCTGATATTTTTGAAAGCTTGTGAAAAGCCCCGGGAAGAAATACTAGTTTCTCTCCACATTTACGAAAGTACCAACAGAAAAATCCATCGAATCAGATAGCTGTATGAATGGATTTCATTTGTAAGGAGGCTGATGGAAATGGTGATAAAAGGTACCATTGTGTGTCACTTAAAATTTATTGTAATATAAAGGGCAATGTGTCAATAAGAGAGCACACATTTGAAGATTCATGAAGAGCAGAGTTCAGCATGCTGCTAAATCAGTAATATCACCATAAAGCAGCTGCTATCATCTGTAGAACTCAAGCGAACAACCCCTCATTTTAGTAGAGCTCTTGATAGGATACTCTTACTAAGGGGTCAGCAACTCTAGTACTTATTTCTCCCACCATCTCTCACCCTTCAGTGTAATAAAGCTCAGATATGGTATTCATCAGGATACACTGCAAGGCTGATCTGTCTTCCCGGGCTTTTCAGGGAGTTAGAAGATGTAGGAGGAAAAAGTTCATTTTGATGAATTTGGAGTTTTTCTTCTGGCCATTTTCATAGAATCATAGAAGATTAGAGTTGGAGTTGGAATCTCTAAGAATGGAGATTCCACCACCTCCCTAGGTAACGCATTCTGTGCTTCACCAACCTTCTAGTGAAATAGTTTTTCCTAATATCCTCCAATTTGTCTAGGTCACTCTGGACCCTATCCCTACCCTCCAGGTTAATGTCATCCATGAACTTGCTGAAGGTGCAATCCATCCCATCATCCAGATGATTAATGAAGATATTGAACAAAACCAGCCCCAGGACCAACCCCTGGGGAACTCCGCTTGATACCGGCTGCCAGCTAGACATCAAGCCATTGATCACTACCCATTGAGCTTGATGATCTAGCCAGCTTTCTATCCACCTTATGGTCCATTCATCCAATCCATACTTCTTTCACTTGCTCACAAGAATACTGTGGGAGACTGTATCAAAACCTTTTCTAAAGTCAAGGTATATCACGTCCACTTGCTTTCCCCATATCCACAGAGCCAGTTATCTCATCATAGAAGGCAATCAGGTTGGTCAGGCATGGCCTGTTACTTTCTGATGGTACATATCATAACTACTTAGGGCCTGGAGTGCTGGATAAGCACTTCTTATAAATCTGAATAAACAATTATAGCTAAAAATTATTCCAATTGATAGCACTTACAAAATGATTTACAAAGTCAAGTGACACAATGTGTGTGTGGAGCTATTGAAATGACTTGACAATTGGATTAACAAGGACAAATTATGTTAGTGTAAGGCTACCGCTCTGGGTAAAAGGAAGTATTGAGAGCCCTGATTCAGCACGGTATTTCAACAGATCTACTCGTATTCTTGAAGCTATACATGTGCTGAAGTTAATTTGATTACTCAGCTACTTAAAGTTATGCATGTGCTGAAGTACCTTGCTGAATTGGGGCCCAATGGAGTATTCCAAGTGATCACTGTATATATGACATGTTATAAGGTGTAGCTGTTCCAAAGCAAGACACAGAAGAGCTCATTTATGCCTTCTAAGTTTGGCAGTCAACTTGTGCAGAAGAAACTACAAAACTGAAGGTCTAGAGTTTCTTATATGAATATTGTCCCTCTGCCAAATGGTAATAGATGTTCTGGGCTTTACAAATTGGTTCCCCAACTGAGGAGAAATCAGTGATGCAGAACCCAGGTATATTAGAAGTGTAACTTGTTTTATCTACCTATTCTGGAACAGAGATGGTCAAACAACATGCAACCAATTCGTTCAGGAATCTCAGCCTAAACCCAATATCCAGTTCCCAAGGAGCTACTTAGTGTGCCTAAAGAATTGACTCTAACCAGAGACCAAGGCAGAGAGTAAACTCTCCTGCTGCTTGCACAGCAATACTGTCTCCAGAACCTGGCATAATAAAATTAGTAAGACATAATATGTCTTTCCAAAACTGAATATTTGCTTACGCATTAAGGGGAAAACTTAGAAGTCTATGTGTAACAGCTCCAGCTGGTGACAACGACCTTAACAATATTTTCTCCCCTGCCCTCCTATTTTGTCTATGTGAAATTTACATATGTAGAAAGATAGAGATATCATAGAATCATAGAATATTAGGGTTGGAAGAGACCTCAGGAGGTCATCTAGTCCAATCCCCTGCTCAAAGCAGGACCAACACCAACTAAATCATCCCAGCCAAGGCTTTGTCAAGCCAGGCCTTAAAAACCTCCAAGGATGGAGATTCCACCACCTCCCTAGGTAACCCAGTCCAGTGCTTCACCACCCTCCTAATGAAATAGTGTTTTCTAATATCCAACCTAGACCTCTCCCACTGCAACTTGAGACCATTGCTTCTTGTTCTGTCATCTGCCACCACTGAGAACAGCCGAGCTCCATCCTCTTTGGACCCCCCTTCAGGTAGTTGAAGGCTGCTATCAAATGCCCCCTCACTCTTCTCTTCCACAAACTAAATAACCCCAGTGCCCTCAGCCTCTTCTTGTAAGTCATGTGCCCCAGCCCCCTAAACATTTTCATTGCCCTCCGCTGGACTCCCTCCAATTTGTCACCACTTTCCCCATATCCACAGAGCCAGTTATCTCATCAAGGAAGGCAACCAGGTTGGTCAGGCATATTATTGTGTAAATCATTATTTATCTGTTATGACTTTGTTTATATATTCAAACCTTTAAAATTGAACATAGGAACCCTACTGTCTTAGGGGAGCCGCTGCCATTTTGTGGGGCAAAATTGGCTCAGCTTGTTTTAAAGGAGAGTGTTGCTCTGCTTTATCATTAAACGTTACCGAAATCCCAAAGCTTCCACCCACCAATCAATTACAAGAGCTCAAGAGCCAGTTAGGACATTCCAAATGACATCATTAACCCAGAGCCTTTGTTAAGGGTTAAGGATTTTGTTTACTTTCAAAAAGCTTAATGGTAGCCTATCATCGCTTTCTGATGAGACCTTTCATAATCCGGTCGCTTCCTTAATTCCCAGAAGCCTGTTTTTAGTGGTTCCACAAAATGCTTGCAACTCTTGTTTCGTGATTGTTAATGATAATCATTAGAATGTTACAGTGTATGAAGTCACCGATAACACGAAATCTGCTTACTTGGCTCCATATCTACAGTAGGTGCTGAGAGCTATAGCAAGCAGCCATTTGACTCTTTAAAAGGTGAGAGATTCTTAACAAAAACAATGAGGAGTCTGGTAGCACCTTAAAGCCTAACAGATTTATTTGGGCATAAGCTTTCGTGGGTAAAAAACCCACGCATGCATCTGAAGAAGTGGGTTTTTTACCCACAAAAGCTTGTGCCCAAATAAATCTGTTAGTCTTTAAGGAGCCACCAGACTCCTTGTTGTTTTTGTGGATACAGACTAACACGGCTACCCCTGTGATACTAGGTTTTTAACAATAGCTCACCTAAGGGTGCATTTCTAGGCAAAACAATTAGCATTTCAATTAATTATTCTGGTATTCAATTATTCTAAATTTGGGGAGTGGGAGGGATGAATGGAATCCTTAGCCTCCCTGTCCTTCGCTCCTTAGATTAATTCCCTATTCTATAAACAGAGGAGGACTCACAAATCCCCTCTTGAATTTTTTTCTTAAAACAAAGTCCCAGGTGTTTCATTTTTAAAAGATGTTACAGCAATAAAAATGTTATTAAAGTGGCTTTGTTCATGCTGCTATAGCTGAGGTTGTGTCAGCATTTCCATTATAAGCTCATCTTTTCCAGAGGAGATGCTCTGGTCCATTGGGTAAATAACATATGTTTTACCAAGAAAGCCAGAAATATTCAAAGATGAGACTGACTTAGAATACACTCTGTCCTTAATACCATCTTATATATGTTGTGTTTTGTTTCTTTAAATGCATAAACCAAGGACTGGCCATCAAGATTACTGAATTTCTTTAAAAAATAATGTAAATAGTTTGTTTTTATTTTTTCTTAATGAATATCTTAGAAAAATATCTTTCTGATGACCAGGGCCGGCCCCAGGCACCAGCATTCCAAGCAGATGCTTGGGGCGGCAATCTGCAAGGGGCGGCAGTCCGTGTGTTTTTGCCGCCCCAAGCAGCGCGCCGAATTGCCGCTGCGGACGGCGGGGGCAGTCCGTGTGCCGTTAGGGCGGCATGCGTGTTTCCGCAGTGGCGGCAATTCGGCGACAGCTTCTATGTTCAGCTGCCCATCGCGGCAATTTGGCAGCTTCTGTCTTCCGGCTGAAAACAGAAGCTGCTGCCGAATTGCTGCCGCCGCGGAAACGCGCGTGCCGCCCTAACAGCACACGGACTGCCCCCGCCGTCCGCGGCGGCAATTCGGCGCACTGCTTGGGGTGGCAAAAACAGTAGAGCCGGCCCTGCTGATGACTAATAAAACTTAGCACTTGCATAGCACTTTAGAAACTCTTAGTTAATGCTCAGCATGCTCTTGGGAGGTGAAGAATAGTTAAATTGCTTAATTTAAAATGGTAAAAACAGAAGTAGAAAAGGTGAAGCCAAAGCTTTCAGAAGGGGCCTCTGGGCATCTAAAAAAGAAGGGACCCAAATCCATTTGAAACACTTTTCTGGTCTTCTTTTTTCAGAAAAGATGAATTCCCATAACTCCTGCTGAGCTTGGAAAACAAGGCCCATTGTGTCTCAAGTTGAGCATCCAGTAATGGAAGCATCCAAAATAGGAGGCCACTTCTGAAAATGGTTCCTTAGGGACTTGCCCAAGGACACAGAGAATCAATATCTGAGCAAGGATCAGACCTCAGGAGATCTTGGCTCCCAGTCCTATACTAGAACTAGAACACAACTCTGTCTATTAAATGATTTAGTAAATTTTTCTTCAGTGGTAGCTCAGAGACTGTCGGATTCAATCTCCTAATTTCCAATGCACTCATCATTGTGCTGAGGCATCAGCCATGCTATTAACAACATAGTTCAGAAAACTCCTTTCAGAGCTCTTCTGAATGCTCTAAAGATGTAATCCTGGACTTGAATGAGTTTTTGGTGTCCATCAGCATGACTGCAGCATATTACAACACTTTTCCCAGCTAAACTGAACTTGTGACAGTTCAGGTTCAGTTTTGGCAGCTGGGGAAGCAAATGGTTTGAATTCCACACCTAAAATATTCACTTAGCATATGTTTGTAGTAACCACTGGTGTCATTTATCCAAGTGTTGGATGCTGAGTTGGTTATGCTTAGACATGGCAACTGGTTGAGTCCATACCCATAAGGATCACTAAATCTTCATTGATAGCCTCTGAATGCTTCAAGATTGGATATTTTTTATTACAATAGTGCTTAGTGATCACAACTGGAATTGGGGCCCTATATAGGAAGAGACAGTCCCTGCCTTGTACAGCTTACAATTTAAGTACATGAGACACAGGGTGGGAGAAAGGGAGTATGATAACCCTATTTTACAGATAGGGAATTGAATTGCAGAAATGTTAAGTGACTTGTCCAAGGTCAAACAGGAAGCCAGAAATAACACCCATCTCCTGAGTTCCAGCCCAGTGCATTAACCACAGAGCCATACTTTTCAGGTTTAGTGTTTGACTAAGAATTCACAACCAGTTATTTATATGGCACATTTAGGCCCTTTTCAGTATGTTGAGTTGTCTGCCAACAAACTGTGATTTCTTAATCCCCACCCGCCATTTGCAATTGTTCAACATGTTTTGTGAGAACATAATTCAACCAAGGTGTAAATTTAAAAGGTCTCACATTTACTGCTCAATGAAGTATTCAGTGACCCCATTCTGTAATTTGACATGGCTACTAATGTTCCTGACTGGATGGACTAATGTTTTGAAAGGATTAGTCCTTTTTTGCCAAGAATGAATTCACCTTTCTCTGTCTCTCTCAGTTGAGAGCCAGAGCTCTGGCCAGGGGATGGGTGTTTGGGAGAACTTCTATGTGTATTTACCATCCCAGGTATACCAGTATTGCTTACATTTGCCAAATACATTCACTGAATTCAGTAGTTCCTATTTTAAGTCATGTTTTCACCTACCCTTCCAAAGTGATCTGGAATATAAATAATTTGAGACATTTTACTAAGACTTGGCAATTTCTTTCCATTTTCCTTTTCTTTATTATAATTCAATTTATTTGTGCTTCAAATATGCCTAGAGGCCCCAACTGAGATCAAGGCCTCATTTTCCTGGGAACGATACATTTGCCTAGCAAATGACTTCTTTCCCATGCCCGGCCTCTCTCATATATCTAATGAATGACCAATAGTTGTGGCTAGACCACCCCTTTTCCCCCAGGTTTAGTTGTCTAACTGGATAGTTTCTTGAGGGCTCTGTGTGTGTATAGAAATCTAGGGGAAACTGTGTTAATGAAAAAAGTATGAATTAGTTTATAAAAAAAAATCTTTAAAACCTGTTTTCTGGAACTGAGTATTTTTGGCACTGACAGTTCCCATAAAGAGAAAGCTAATGATTTTCTTCTGAGCATAATATGCGGATAATTAAGATAATGTTTTTTTTAGCAATCTGAAGTGTTTAACAGCCTTCAGACAATATAAATCTTTTTTGCACCATTCATATATTTAATTTAACTATGCCACAAAACTGCAGAAAGAAATATAATCGCTTGCATAATTGCACAGACACATTGAACATGATATTTTCCCCATCCTCTGCTTGGTAACATCTTACATAACTAGGCAATTTAAGTTATTTTTTTAAACTATGAATAATTTAAGATTGAAGTAGGAATCATTTGATCTCAGTTTATCATTTGATCTCTTGCTGTTTATAAGTGTGTATGCATAGATATGGTACATACACACATGTATGTGAATACACATGTGGGTATGAATGTGCTCATGACATGTAGTCAACAATCACACTTTTAGAACAATCAGCAGGGTACTGTGAGGCTACATAAGAGAACAGTTGTTGGGTAACTCTCTTTGATTATATGGAGCAAAGTTTTGCTGGTAATATTGCTGAGAGAAGTTTGGTTGGATTTTTTGTTTTATGGGATAATTCGACCAGTGTGACATTCCCCAGACACTTTGTCACTGACAGCAACTAAAGCACTTGGTGGTCTTTTGGTCTGAGCTAAGTTCTTGAGGACTGTTTATGAATAAAACATTTTGTGTGTGTGTGTGTGTGTGACTGTTCTGATGCTGTTCAGAAAGATAAGACAAAAGTCTAGCGGACAAGTTTGAGTTTAAAATGCATCCTTTTGCCCAGAGAGAATGACATAGAATGTTCTAACTGAAACTGTTGCTACTATACATCAAATGTTCTCCTATAATTTGGGCCTTCATGTATCATGATTGCCAACTGTTCTTGTGCTGATTCATCATGGAGCAAATCCAGTATGGTAGCTGTGGAGGGGCCTAAATGCATGGAGACCATGCAGCTGCATGGATCCACTGTAGAAAGGAAGTGCGCTGTAGCTCTGAGGCTGCAGTTGCAGAAGCTAGTTTAAGAAGGAGAATTTTGCTTCTTGCGTCTGCCCAGTGTAGTCAGGCTGTGCTCTGGGGAGAGAATTTGGCCATAAACTATCATGCAAAGCCACTCCTGCGTTTATATTGGACAATAAATTGTGTAAGGTATGTGAATGAAGTCAGTAAAATAGAGACATTCACATCTGTAAGGCTGATTGTAAATTTTCCTTCAAAACACTTCTTTGACAGAAAATAGAGGTTTTTTCTGTACATGAAATTTTCTCCAGAAAATTGTCTGATTTCTTCAACAACAATGAAATACTTTTTTCCATCAGTTTGTGGCTGAAATAGGGTTGCCAACTTTCTAATTGCACAAAACCAAACACCCTTGCCCCGGCCCTTCCACGAAGCCCCATCCGTTCTCTGAGGCGCCGCCCCCACTTGCTCCTGCCCTCCTCTCTACATCGCTTGCTCTCCTACACCCTCACTCACATTAACTGGGCTGGGGCAGGGAGTGGGGATGTGGGAGGGGGTGAGGGCTCCAGCTTGGGGTGCAGGCTCCAGGATGGCCCCAGAAATGAGGGGTTCACGGTGCAGGAGAGGGCTCTGGGATGGGTCGGGGGCTCCAGCTCAGAGTGCGGGCTCTGGGGTGGGGCTGGGGATGAGAGGTTCAGGGTGCAGGAAGGGGCTCCAGGCTTGGGTGAAGAGGTTTGGAGTGCGGGAGAGGGTTCAGGGCTGGGACAGGGGGTTCAGGTGTGTGAGGGGGTGCAGGCTCTGCCTGGGGGTGTGGGCTCTCGGGTGGGGCCAGGGGTGAGGGGTTTGGGGTGCAGCAGGGGGCTCCAGGCTGGGGCCGAAGGGTTTGGGGTGCGGGCAGGAATGCGGGGTCTGGGAGGGAGTTTGGGTGCAGGAGGGGGCTTAGGGCTGGGGTTGGGTTGCCGGTGGGGGTGTGGGGTCTTGGAGGAAGATAGAGTGCGGGAGGGGGTTCCGACCTGGGGCAGGGGATTTGGGGTGCGGGCTCCAGCTGGGTTGCACTTACCTCAGGTGGCTCTCCTGGCTAACCTAGTGAGGAGGGCTTTAAGCTAGGTTCACTGGGGGAAGGAGACCAAAGCCCTGAGGTAAGTGGGGAAGTGGGATACCGGGAGGAAGCACGAGCAGGAGAGTGCAAGAGGGGAGGACTCATGTCTCAGACTGAGAAAGCGGGACAATCAGCGAGTTATCTTAAGTGCCTATATACAAATGCAAGAAGCCTGGGAAACAAGCAGGGAGAACTGGAAGTCCTGGCACAGTCAAGGAACTATGATGTGATTGGAATAACAGAGACTTGGTGGGATAACTCACATGACTGGAGTACTGTCATGGATGGATATAAACTGTTCAGGAAGGACAGGCAGGGCAGAAAAGGTGGGGGAGTTGCATTGTATGTAAGAGAGGAGTATGACTGCTCAGAGCTCCGGTATGAAACTGCAGAAAAACCTGAGAGTCTCTGGATTAAGTTTAGAAGTGTGAGCAAAAAGGATGATGTTGTGGTGGGAGTCTGCTATAGATCACCAGACCAGGGGGATGAGGTGGACGAGGCTTTCTTCCGACAACTAGCAGAAGTTACTAGATTGCAGGCCCTGGTTCTCATGGGAGACTTTAATCACCCTGATATCTGCTGGGAGAGCAATACAGCGGTGCACAGACAATCCAGGAAGTTTTTGGGAAGTGTAGGGGACAATTTCCTGGTGCAAGTGCTGGAGAACCAACTAGGGGCAGAGCTCTTCTAGACCTGCTGCTCACAAACTGGCAAGAATTAGTAGGGGAAGCAAAAGTGGATGGGAACCTGGGAGGCAGTGACCATGAGATGGTCGAGTTCAGGATCCTGACACAAGGAAGAAAGGAGAGCAGCAGAATACGGACCCTGGACTTCAGAAAAGCAGACTTTGACTCCCTCAGGGAACGGATGGGCATGATCCCCTGGGAGAATAACATGAGGGGGGGAAAGGAGTCCAGGAGAGCGGCTGTATTTTAAAGAATCCTTATTGAGGTTGCAGGAAAAAAATATCCCGATGTGTAGAAAGAATAGTAAATATGGCAGGCGACCAGCTTGGCTTAACAGTGAAATCCTTGCTGATCTTAAACGCAAAAAAGAAGCTTACAAGAAATGGAAGATTGGACAAATGACCAGGGAGGAGTATAAGATATTGCTCAGGCATGCAGGAGTGAAATCAGGAAGGCCAAATCACACTTGGAGTTGCAGCTAGCAAGAGATGTTAAGAGTAACAAGAAGGGTTTCTTCAGGTATGTTAGCAACAAGAAGAAAGTCAAGGAAAGTGTGGGCCCCTTACTCAATGAGGGAGGCAACCTAGCAGGACTGGTCCTGCTTTGAGCAGGGGGTTGGACTAGATGACCTCCTGAGGTCCCTTCCAACCTTGATATTCCATGATTCTATGATTCTAGTGACAGAGGATGTGGAAAAAGCTAATGTACTCAATGCTTTTTTTGCCTCTGTCTTCACAAACAAGGTCAGCTCCCAGACTGCTGCACTGGGCAGCACAGTACGGGGAGGAGGTGACCAGCCCTCTGTGGAGAAAGAAGTGGTTCGGGACTATTTAGAAAAACTGGACAAGCACAAGTCCATGGGGCAGGATGCTCTGCATCCGAGGGTGCTAATGGAGTTGGCAGATGTGATTGCAGAGCCATTGGCCATTATCTTTGAAAATTCATGGCGATCGGGGGAGGTCCTGGATGACTGGAAAAAGGCTAATGTAGTGCCCATATTTAAAAAAAGGAAGGAGGAGGATCCGGGGAACTACAGGCCAGTCAGCCTCACCTCAGTCCCTGGAAAAATCATGGAGCAGGTCCTCAAGGAATCAATTCTGAAGCACTTAGAGGAGAAGAAAGTGATCAGGAACAGTCAGCATGGATTCACCAAGGGCAAGTCATGCTTGACTAACCTAATTGCCTTCTATGAGGAGATAACTGGGTCTGTGGATGAGGGGAAAGCAGTGGATGTGTTATTCCTTGACTTTAGCAAAGCTTTTGATACGGTCTCCCACAGTATTCTTGCCAGCAAGTTAAAGAAGTATGGGCTGGATGAATGGACTGTAAGGTGGATAGAAAGCTGACTAGATCATCAGGCTCAACGGGTAGTGATCAATGGCTCCATGTGTAGTTGGCAGCCGGTTTCAAGCAGAGTGCCCTAAACATCGGTCCTGGGGCTGGTTTTGTTCAATATCTTCATTAATGATCTGGAGAATGGCGTGGACTGCACCCTCAGCAAGTTTGCAGATGACACTAAACTGGGAGGAGTGGTAGATACGCTGGAGGGTAGGGATAGGATACAGAGGGACCTAGACAAATTAGAGGATTGGGCCAAAAGAAACCCGATGAGGTTCTACAAGGACAAGTGCAGAGTCCTGCACTTAGGACAGAAGAATCCCATTCACTGTTACAGACTAGGGACCGAATGGCTAGGCAGCAGTTCTGCAGAAAAGGACCTAGGGGTTACAGTGGTCAAGAAGCTGGATATGAGTCAACATTGTGCCCTTGTTGCCAAGAAGGCTAACAACATTTTGGGCTGTATAAATAGGGGCATTGCCAGCATATTGAGGGACATGATCATTCCCCTCTATTCGACATTGGTGAGGCCTCATCTGGAGTATTGTGTCCAGTTTTGGGCCCCACACTACAAGAATGATGTGGAAAAATTGGAAAGAGTCCAGCGGAGGGCAACAAAAATGATTAGGGGGCTGGAGCACATGACTTATGAGGAGAGGCTGAGGGAACTGGGATTGTTTAGTCTGCAGAAGAGAAGAATGAGGGGGGATTTGATAGCTGCTTTCAACTACCAGAAAGGGGGTTCCAAAGAGGATGGATCTAGACTGTTCTCAGTGGTAGCAGATGACAGAACAAGGAATAATGGTCTCAAATTGCAGTGTGAGAGGTTTAGGTTGGATATTAGGAAAACCTTTTTCACTTGGAGGGTGGTGAAGCACTGGAATGGGTTACCTAGGGAGGTGGTGGAATCTCCTTCATTAGAGGTTTTTAAGGTCAGGCTTCACAAAGCCCTGGCTGGGATGATTTAGTTGGGAATTGGTCCTGGTTGAGCATGGGGTTGGACTAGATGACCTCCTGAGGTCCCTCCCAACCCTGATATTCTATGACCTTTTCCATCCAGCTCTGGTCCATACAGATAAAATCAGAACTTTTGCTGTAAAGTCCTTCTCACTGCCACCACAAGTCCACTAACTGCCCTCACTTCATGGGCAGAACTACCTCCAATGTAATATCCATTGGAAGCATAGGATGGGATTTTCAAAAGCCCCCAGCAGTTACCAAACTCTGTTCCCATTAATGCCAAAAATAAAATTTACCATGCTTAAAATAAAGTTTTTACTTTTATTAGCCTTAGCCCTGTATACATAACTAGGGCTATTTGGTGACATTCACTATTGAAGTGAGGCTGCTAGGAAGTCAGACCATTCCCTAGCTGCTTGATATCTGAATATATTCCTTAGTGATGCTTCAGAGAATATAAAGGCTTAAGTTAGGGTTGCCAACCCTCCATTGGCCTGGAGTCGCCAGGAATTAAAGATTAATCTTTAATAAAAGATTATGTCATGCAAAGAAACTTCCCGGAAAATGTCCATCCAAAATTGGAAACCCTAGCTGAAGCATGGTTTAGATCTAGCCACACTGAAGAAATTGCCAAATAATTTTGACCTGATTTAATATAGTTTTGTGAAAACTTGGCACAAGGAGCATTAAAAGGAGTATCAGCAAATCCATGCTGAGAGCTCATATAATATTCAATACTTACATTGTTCATTTTATCCATAACTCTGAATCAGCTTTAAAAAGGTGAGTAGGAGCCACTATCGTTGTTTTACGGGTAGGTTAAGTTCGATAGCATCCAAAGAAACAAGTGATTTTTCCTAAAGTCACACAGCAAGTCAGCAGCAAGCACTGGGACTAGAACCTTTGGTCTCCTAACCAGTGCTGTGTTCTGTGTAGCTGGACCATGCTAATTCCATCCTATATGTGTAAGAACAACTTAGGATACTTACATTCAAAAGATATTCACCTCTTTCTACAACTCTTCCATCATCAAAGCCCCATACTCACTGGTCAACTGGAAATTGTGGAGCATGACAGCATAATATGATGACTTAATTAGCTTATAAAGCATATTTCCTGCAGAAGCAATGCACGGCATTATGCATGTAAACTACATTACCATTCAATTGAACTTCTACGGGAAGGCAAGACAAGCCTTCAAGAAAGCCTTCAGAGTAAAATCTTTCATTGCTCCAAAAGATTAAACCCATGCCAAAGGGCAGTGGAAGTTACAGGAAAGGGGATTGCTCAATAAGATTAGATTAATGGAGATATCCTATCTCCTAGAACTGGAAAAGACCTTGAAAGGTCATTGAGTCCAGCCCCCTGCCTTCACTAGCAGGACCAAGTACTGGTTTTAGCCCCAGATCCCTAAGTGGCCCTCTCAAGGATTGAACTCACAACCCTGGGTTTAGCAAGCCAATGCTCAAACCACTGAGCTATCCCCCCTGAATTAATAGTTCAGGGATTAATCACAAGATGTGTATAACATGCAGGCACTGTAAAAGTAATTATGTATTTGAGAAGAATCCAGTGTAGAATCATAAATATCGGTGTGATAGGCTGGTATTTGTAAGTGACCATTCTAACTGCTTCTCCCCTTCACTTGCATGGATTGAGTCCTGGGTTCTTTTTTGTGATGCTTGATACTCCACCCAAGGTGACACTGCCTGTGTCCAAGCCACAAGGGGTGTTGTCACTTACGACAATACATAATGCTACTACTGCTGGCAAAGAACATGAAACCCAGTACACGAGAAATAAAGTACATCAACATAAAACCCAACAGAGAAACAACACAGCCCAAAATAAGGGGGGCACATTATAGGAAGTAGGAAAATGGGATCGGGGGAAGGAAAAGTTAGGGTGAACTAATAAGTATTCAATCATCAATAAATTTCCCACCTCCCAACACTCACAAGTTCTCCCAACCCCCACCTCCTTCTATGGCACCTTCCCAGGCAGGAGGTACACCAAGGAAGAATCCAGACACAAGCACTGTGAACACTGGCTGACTTTAACAAAAAGGGTCCCCGTACAGTGTCCTCACCCCTGAGTGGGGGAAAGGTCTTCTCCTGGCTCCCTGATCTGCAGTCCCGGGGAGATCGCAACTGGCTCTCAGAAGCTGGTGCCAAGTCAGATCTCTGTCACTCTGAATGCTGATCAGTGCCGGGCTGGAACTGCCTGACCCATGTTCTAGGTCCCACCAGTAATTGAAGGACTCCCTTTGTGGGGAGGGGGAGTTAATCAGAGGCTCCCTGAGCGGTTCTGCTTCTATCTCTGCTATCCCACTACTGCAAACTTAGTGGCAACATTTGCTGAAGGGTCTGTCCCTGAAGAAGACCTCACACTGAAAGATGTTTTTTGAGGTAAATCCAATTTCAAGATGAAAAAGGTCTGATGTGGCTACAATTATTGATGGTGGGAGGCCATTATTTGTAAATTAAGACTGTAGCTAAAGGAGATCAAAGATTTTTGGCTGAAACTTTTGACAAACATGTTTCTTTTCCAAAGCGAGTACGTTCTACAAAAGCCTCTATTTTATTCAAAGTGTTCCAGTTTAATCCAAAACCTGTTTTTTTCTTAAAACTGAAAATTTCATTAGAAAATATTCACCATTTACAACAACTCTACTTGTCACATAGTGGGTCTTAAGAGACACTGGGCTCCTGCTGGATGCACAGGTAGCAGCCATGTCCAAGAACCTGGCTGTTCTTTCCATCTGTACCTAATACGCTGAGTGTGCCTTTGCCACCTTGAGAATAGAAAGCCCAAGACCACACTTTGAATTCTACTCAGAAGTCCATATGACTGTATCTGGAGGCCATTCAGAAGCTGAAAATAACCCAGAGTGGGGTAGCTCACTTGTAAAGTGGAACCCTTCCTTTGGGATCACATATCACCCGTGTTCTTTAAGCTATGCTGGCTAGTCATAGGCTTTCAGGTAGAATTCAAAGTGTGGGCTTGGACTTTCTAGGGTATCTACACTGCAATCTGTGCTACAATCACACCTCCTGATGCCTGAGCTAGCTTGCTAAAATGGCAGTATAGTCATGATAGCATGGGCTAGCTGCCCAAGTACCTACCCTACCCCAGGGGTTCTCAATTTTTTTCTTTCTGAGCCTCCCCACCCCCAAGCAACATGCTATTAAAAACTCCACAGCCCAGCTGTGCCACAACAACTGTTTTTTGCATATAAAAGCCAGAACTGGCATTAGGAGTAGCAAACAGGGCAATTGCCTGGGGTCCCACGCCACAGGGGGCCTCGCAAAGGTAAGTTGCTCAGGCTTCAGCCCCACATGGCAGGGCTCAGGGCCCTGGGTTGTAGTCCTGTGCAGCAAGGTTTTAACTTTCTGCCCTGGGTTTTAGAGAGTCTAATGCCGGTCATGCTTGGCGGACCCCCTGAAATCTGTTTGTGGCCCCTCAGGGGGGCCCCAGACCCCTGGTTGTGAACCACTGCCACAGCCCATGCAGCCACCCATGCCACTGTGGCTATACTGCTATTTTTTAGCAAGCTATCTCCATCAAAGCTAGCTTGGGTATTCCTACACATGCTGCAATCCTACTTCCTGACTGTAGTGTAGCCAGACCCCTGGAGTCCTAAATAACATGGGGGCAGGGTTACCTGAGAGATCACACCTTTCTTCATGCCCTGCTACTGCAGTTGAAATCAGTGGAGGAACTCTTACTTCAGCTCCCTTGATATAGAATAGGGGGAGGGGCATTCCCTGGGAGCCTCCGTGGCTCAGTAACTCCATACCGCTGTCTGGATTTGTTAGCCTTCCAGACATGTGTAGTAGCACATCCTCACCTCGTGGGTGTCTTGTCTCTGGTTACAGTGTTGACCAGGGTTCTTGTCTTTAGCACTTCCCCAGGGCTCTCCCTTGGACTTTCAATGGCCTGTCTCAGCCTGCATCTTCTCCCAACTCCCCCTCTTTGCGCTCTGTGGCTTGGCCTTCCAGCCAAGTCACATAAAAGTCTAAATCCCTTCCAGAGTAGCACAAACAAGTCCAAACAAATCTTCAAACTAATAGCCCTTCCACCCATCTCCAGCTGCACTGTGGTTCCCTTGATAGCTCTTTCTCATGGTTTCCACTGCAGGGGCCTAACCTGCTCCTGTACTGTTCTTTTACCATTGTTTCCTATCTCTTAAACCCTAACCCAGAGCATCTCACCCCCAAAAAGACCCGTCTCCTCCGTGATCTCTCCCCAATCTATTTGTAAGGCCTAGCTCCATCTCTGCTGTCCAGGAGGCAATTAATCACCCCCAGCTGTGGCATGTAAGTAATTAAGGTTCTTTCCCTTGCCTTCCAGATGATCAGGATTAATCCCCATCATAACATGCTCCAAGGCTCACCATTTCCTTCTGGTATTTGGGGTAAGAAGCATAGAATCTCAGGAGGTCATCAAGTCCAACCTCCTACTCAAAGCAGGACCAATCCCCAACTTCCCCCCCGATCCCTAAATGACCTCCTCAAGGATTAAACTCACAACCCTAGGTTTAGCAGGCCAGTGCTTAAACCACTGAGCTATTCCTCCCCACGATGGGAGAATGTTAATGAATGTTATTTGAGTGAGAGAGAATTATAATTGAACAGGTGGTCAGCAATATATTGTCGTGGTTCAGTATAGCTGTTGATTATTTCATGCTAAATATTGAAAGGAGTAGCCGCAGCAGGGGCTGAGTACTCCTAACGTGTGTGTTTAAAAGCTGACATAAATAGATACCACAAACAGAAGGAAAGAAGTAGCAACCAGCAAACTCAGAAGGAAGTGTCAAAATGTCCCTCCAACTGTGTAGGCAATTTGGGCATGGGAAAATTACTGCAGACATGATTGTCATTATTAGAGCAAGAAAAAAGATGCCCCTAATAACTGTGTTATCTGCTATAAAATCTTTAGAGACAAAAATAGACTCATTTGCGCCAAGGTTACCGGGGTTACAGTGAGGCAGGAGACACAGAAAAGGAGATTGATACCATGGATGACAGAGCACACCTATACAGAGAGGAGGTGGAAACAAACAGGCTATTTCTAAAGCCCTGATGAAAGAAAATGGTGTCTTGCCTACGGAAGCCAAAGAATCTGAAAAACAGAGTAAAGAGGGAATGTTTTAATGGTAGCACTGAGCAAAATGCTGGGAATGAAACGGAACTGCGGTTTTTTTTTGCCAAGTTTGGGATTTCTTTACAAAGCCAAGACTTTGGCTCAGGCTTGGTCACTGGCCCATCTGTTATTTATTTTCAGGTGTAAACCATGGGAAAATCAATCATTTGAAGGGGTAGATGATTCAAATTCAGCACCCAACTTGGTGGTGAAGGCTGAGTTTCACTGTGTTATTGAGGGGCTGGAGGACTGACCGCCGCAAAGCACAACCAGAAAAGGGTTGTACTCACCCAGAACTGGAACGGCCAAGTGTTGCACAGCTCAGATTAAAATAATGAAGGTATCCTACAGAGGGGGTCGTCGTGATGGCTTTTATCTTGGCCAACACACCAAGTACTGAACTGGAGCCCTTTTGAGTTTAAAAAAACATAAGGTACTACCGCTTTAGCTAAAGAAGCACAGTCAGAGGCTGTAACAGACACACATGCTTTGTAGCTCGAGGGGGAGGAGGGGGATCTGTAAGCTACTCACCGGTGAGTTACTCTATTACAGAAGAAATTGAAACCTCACTGACTTACTATTTGATTTGAGAGGTGCTGAGCACTCAATTACAGTTGATGTCAATGGGAGTTGTAAGTTCTCAACATCTCTTCTAATCTAACCACTAACTTAGCAGCACAGAGATGAATATCGGTGCCTAACGTTAGGCAGCCATGGCGAAAGTTTTAAATATAACTGATCAAAAAATACCTGTGAACATTTCACTGGCTTTTTTTTTTTTTTTAAATGTCAAAATTTCATCACTGATGAGCCACTCGAATTTTGATCTCCTGGTAGATAAACAGCTTAAGGTCACATAACAAAGTGGCAGAGCTGGGAATATGATCCAGGATTTCTGACTCTCAAGTCCACTCCTCTGTTACATTGCACATCCTCCTTGGCCTTTGCTTTGGAACTTGGGAATCCTTGTGCATATTGCTAGCAAGAAGCTGAGAATGTCAAGTAGTTAACTGAAGACCTGATCTTGCGAAGATTTGCACACACAAGTAACTTTATACATGCGAGTAGCTCCACTGAGCATAATGTGTCTGCTCCTGTGTCTAAGTCTTTGCAGGATGGAGTCTTAATCAATAAATATATATCAAACTAAGAAGGAAATGCCCAGGTACCAATTTTAAATTTAAAATACCTGTCTTGCAGTGTATTAACTGTGGCACTTTCTTCACTGAATGATAATGACAGGTTTGATAATAGACTAAGCCAAAAGGAAAACAGAAATGTCCCTCAGGTAAGCTTGGCATCCCCAAAGCAAAAGAGAACAATTTTTTTTATTTTAAGTGAAGCTCTGCAAAGCTTTGGAGCAGAGTTTTCAGTTCTGTATCATGCCAAAGGGGGATATAATAATTTAAAATATACTGTGGGCTAGAAATATGTGCTGTAGAACAACTTTGGTTCTATGGATGGTTTTGAAAGAGAATCAGGACAAAATTAATTAACGGGGCTGTATGGGAATAACTCATGGCAAAGCCACGTCCATTATTTGTAGCAAATAGCAGACAGCACTCTCCAAAAGAAGCCGATCAGGAGCAGAGATGCGGATGAAGAATGCAAACTTAAGTTATCATGAAGCTGTAGCCCCCTCTTATGTCCACACCCAGGAGGTGTGTGGGTTACAGTTACACAATACATACTTTTAAGAAAACACATAATACACCCAGGGTTGAATATTGACCAGATTTTAAAAAAAATTCCTGGACAGAAAAGTCCCTTTCTTTGCAATTTTTTTTTTTTGAGCAATGGGTTATTGTTCTGCAAACCTACAAAGGGAGGGACATTAATTCTCAGTTGGCTGGAAACTCCCATCTTGAGTCAAATTTATGAAGTAGCGGTGTTCTCTCTTGTTGTTGTTGTTTGTTGTTCAAATGGGAGCTATTTGATCAATTCCATCTGTGGAGCAGCATAGAATAAGGTTACTGTATGTATTATATGAGCTCAAATTAATAGTACTCTCTGGATCAATATTAGCTGGATTAAGAAATAATAATAAATACTTGTCCTGGCTTTCTGTTGTGCTGTTTGATGTGCTTTTATCCCTAGCCATAGTCACAAAAGGCCCTATTAAGCAATCTATATCCATGGTGTTCTAGGGCTCATGAGACCCAAGGGCCCACATAAACTGGACTGATGGATTCATGGGAAACATCAGTCCAGGTGATAAGGTCACATTTTAAAATGTACAGCTAGGGTAGAAGAGTTGTGTGAGGAGGAGAGAATTCATGTATCTGGCTCCTTTCCCCCAGTGCTCTACAACCTCCTGTGCTCAGCACATCTCTTCTCCTCCACATCACCAGTGCAGACCACAGCCTTAGGGCTCTAGTGAGCTACCAGGTGCACCTCCAGTAGAGTGAGAGAGAGGTCAGATTCAGGTGTGGTCTGCACTTAAAAGTTAGGTTGAGAGAGCTATGTCAGTCCGGGCTGTAAAAATCCACACCCGTGACTGACAGAGCTACGCCGACCTAAGCCCCAGTGTAGAAGCAGTTAGGTTGATGGAAGAATTCTTCTGTTGACATTTGGGGAAGTGGTTTTCCTACACCAATAGAAAAAAAACTCCTATCGGTCTAGGCTGCATCTTTACTATCGGATTACGCCAGCATAGCTAAACCGGTATATTTTCCATAGTGTAGGCATAACCTAAGGCTATTGGTGTCCTGGGCACACCCCATGGTTCCCTCCCCCACACTGGGGGCATGCTGCCATCCTGTGACAATGCTCCCCGCTGGAGCTATACAAAGAACTAATTTTTCACTTTCAGTTGCCAAAGTGAGGGGAAAAAGGGGTGGGGATTTTTTCCAGCATAACGAAAAAAGATTAAAAAATTTCATTTCAGCTCAAATTAAACATTGTGTTTGATCCAAAATTAACCATTTTGTTTTTGACTTTTTAAACTGTTTTTAATGTTTGCGTTGTGTTTGTTTCAAACGAATTGGAATTCCGAAACATCTACGAAATGAAACTTTTCATTTCGGAAATGCCAAAACAAACCAGTGCAGCATTTCCAAAACATTTGTTGCAGTTGGACCGAAACAATTTGCCAAAATGAACCCAAATTTGTGATTTTTTTCCCCTCACCTCTACTGCCCATGTTGTGGCTTTACTCTTCTTTGGGTACCAGTGCCAGGAACTACCCACTCAAAAGTTGGTTAGTCAGAAGTTCTGATTAATATCGACATCAGAATTCCCCAGTATGTAGGAGGGCTCAGATGTGGGGGATAATTTCTGGTCTTTGGGTGAGATTTTCAAAGGCAAAAATGGCAATTAGGTGCCAAACTCTAGTCGAAAGTCAGTGGGAGTTAGGCACCAAACTGTCATTTGGGCCTTTGAAAATCTTCTACCTTGCTCAATTTTCTCAGTGCCTAATTTTAAAAAACAACAGTTTTGTAGTTCAGTAGATATCAGACCCAACGCGAATCTCAACTAGTGACATACTGTTAGAACAACAGTAAAAAAAATAATTAATTCTAAAGTACAAATAATTACACACATGTTATATTGCTTCTCAGGGATTACTCTCCATTAAACAGATTTAAATCTTGTTAATGCAGAAAAGAAATTGCTGATATTCTTTAAGTATATATTGGGACATCTTTCTTCCTTGTAAAGTATCTCATGCGTGTGTTGCTTCGACTTCCACTGTACAGTAATTAAGATTTATATTGCTTCACGATGTTTGATGCTAACATTGGAAATTATACTTCTCTGAAAACAGAATGTAAATGTAAAAAAAAAAATGTTTACACACGAGACTCTTCTTATCTGTGAATATGTAACAGGTATTTGCATATGGTTTGTAATATTGTAATATGAAGCTGCTGACCAAATACCACAAAGCAGGATTCCCCAAACACAGAGATATGTGAGTTAGATTATTTTAAAGTAAGGCTATGTGTTACTGTTGACCTCTAAGTGCTCCAGAATGAATACAATACCTGTACCTACTTTGTATATGCTTATTTTGCAGTGAAAACCTTCCAACAGGGTAACCTATGTCATACCACAACATGAGTGATGGAATACCACAATATGAGGGAACATTTGTATGACAGTAGCCCTAGAGTCCCTGACCAAGTCCCATTGTGCAAAGTGCTGCACATGCACGTAATATGAGAGAGTCTCTCTGCCCTAAAGAACTATATAAGTAGAAAATGGATAGAAGAAGGAAGTATTACCCTTAGTTTACAGATCTCTCTCTCTGATACAGCACTTTCCCCTAGTAGATCACAATGTGCTTTACAAAGGAGGAAAGCATCATTATCTCAGTTTTACAGATGGGGAAACTGAGGCCCAGAGCAGCAACATGACTTGTATCACGTTATCCAGCAGGCTAGTGGTTGAGCCAGGAATAGAATGCAGGTCTCCTGCTGACTTGCCCAAGGTAACAAAGGAAGTTTATAGTAGACCTGGGAAGCAAACATTAATCTCTTGAGTGCTAATCTAGTGAGTGAACCACAAGGCTATCCTTTCTCTCCTTACAGTTAGTGGCCTTTTTATACCTGCCATTTCAAAGTCAGTACTGTGGGATCTGGATTAGCAATCAATGCTTGGAGTGCTTGTTTGGCTTTATAGAACACAATGACATTCCAAAAGCCATTTCCTGCTGGTGCTAGATGTATGTCCCTAACACCAGACAGTGGGGGTTGCAGAAGTAGGGAGGAGATTGGAAGCAATTTCTTTGAATTTCCTAATTTTTAAAGGTAGGAAGCAATTTCTCACCTTTTTCTGAGTGTCACTTGGCTGCAGGTAGAGAACATTACAGCTTGTGGGAATACCAATTAGAGCTAATTATAATCTTACTGATCTGCTTTGGCATTCAAATGCCCAGCAGAAAGAATTCATTCAGCAAAGTGATTCTCTGTTTTATAGATCCAGGAGCCTTATATTAACCAGATGGATATAATGATCAAAATGGGGGTTGCTTATCTGAGCTTAAAAAAGCCAACAAACAACAACCTTCTGTGCCCAATTCAACATCAGAGCAGTAGCAGCTCCGGGGTGGGGACCGGCAGGGATATACTTCAGCACCTTATAACAACTTCTCTGCTGCTGCTATCACCCTGTCCCCGTTTTCCTGAGCTACACCGGAACTACAACTGCATTTGAAGTTGCTGCTCCAGTTGAGTGCTGCGAAAACTGACAGCGGGATCATAACCTTAACTAGATTGGATGTGAATTTAAAGCGGAGGAAGCAGAAGTAAATGGAGCCTTAAACAAAATAATGAACAGAAAACTGTAGGGGAGAAATTACATCGTCCTTTAAAATAAAATCCAGTATAATTGGTAAAAAGGAGTTTCATAGTGTCAATGAGAGTAAAGCATTAATATCATAGTCTCTCAATGCGTGTGTGTAACTCTCATTAGGCCAAATGGGGAATTGTATGTGCACAAGAGAAGAGGATACTATATTATTTTCTAAATCTAAAGCCTCCTCGTTCAGTGAGTGTTTCTTCCCTGCAGCAGGAGATAAAGGTTATTGATGCAAAACCAGACTTTAAAAAGCCCATTCTGCTGGGTATGTGGCTTGTCAGCCAGCGCAATAAAAGCTGGATAGTCCTTCTGTTGGCAAGGCTTCTTAAAACTGTGTAGCAGGTAAATGTGCAGGGGGCTTTCTCATATAAACTCCTGGTAAGCGTCGTCACTTGCAGTGCCTTGTAGGAAGTTCTGGGAACCGTACGGGGCTTTGCATCAAGAGCGGTCCTCTTTCAGAAGCAAGAGATTCTGATTTTACTTTAAGGCCCCAGTTCAGCACAGCATTTATGCACATGCTTAAGTGATTTCTTGACTCAGGGCCAAAAAAACCTAACTGATAACACTTGTTAATGTCCAACCTCTCCCACTGCTGCTGCTCTTTGTAGACATGAAGTAGGTAGGGTATATTAGACAGACACTATGCCCTATGCTCTTTTTGTGATTAGAAAAGCCATCTGGATCAAGCGGATTTCATTCACTCTGTCTATATTATTACTTATTTACAGCAGCACCCACTCTGTGCTAGGTGCCTCCCAAACACTCATAGAATCATAGAAGATTAGGGTTGGAAGAGACCTCAGGAGGTCATCTAGTCCAACCTCCTGCTCAAAACAGGACCAACACCAACTAAATCATGCCAGCCAGGGCTTTGTCAAGCCGGGCCTTAAAAACCTCTAAGGATGGAGATTCCACCACCTCCCTAGGTAACCCATTCCAGTGCTTCACGACCCTCCTAGTGAAATAGTGTTTCCTAATATCGAACCTAGACCCCCACTGCAACTTGAGACCATCGCTTCTTGTTCTGTCATCTGCCACCACTGAGAAGAGTCTAGCTCCATCCTCTTTGGAACCCCCTTTCAGGTAGTTGAAGGCTGCTATCAAATTCCCTGTCACTCTTCTCTTCTGCAGACTAAATAACCCCAGTTCCCTCAGCCTCTCCTTGTAAGTCATGTGCCCCAGCCCCCTAATCATTTTCGTTGCCCTCCGCTGGACTCTCTCCAATTTGTCATCGCTTTTCCCATATCCACAGAGCCAGTTATCTCATCATAGAAGGCAACTTAACTGTTTCAGTCCAGGCGGTATCAAGAATAAATCAATGGGAACACAGCAATACTGTCTGATAGATGATTAATACAAGTAAGCCTGCCCTTATCTCAAACTACAATTTATTAGATATTAAGCACACACAGATATAAACAATAGGTTTAGGACATCCCAGATATAGTTACCCACAGTCTGAGATGGTTTTGAGTAATCACTAGCCAGGCTTCCAGTGGCCCTCTTTCCATCCAGCTGATGGGGAGTTTAGATGTTAGCTCCTTGCCAGAAGAAAAGCTCCCTTGGACTACTCCGAGGTATTAACTGTTACCTAATATTTTATAACTAACTCTAACAAAACACATAACCTATAGTGACTCCTAGTGGGTCAGCATTATAATGTCTACTGGGTCACCAATTCTCCTAATTTGAACAAACAACTCATTACCTCAAAACATTTCTAATATTTCTAGCCATAACAACAATATGTCAGGGGCACCTAAAACCACGGTCACTATCCACTCAGTCTCTTCCATAACTTTCTATCCCATCCTCCCATTCTGATTAATAGACTGCAAATATGCAGCTGTCTGACCTTGTCTCACAAAGGCCTAAGATTATTCCTAGCTACGTGAAGTTTGGTTTTCAGCTGGCAGTGGCTGCACATACAAAATGGCTGACTGCAGTACTATCAAGTTCTGGGGTACATATAGGAATGTCAGATTCCAGGGCACCACAATAACTCCCCGAAAAAATCAAAAAGTGAAGAAACAAACAAACAAACCCCTCAAGAGTAAAAATAAAGCAGGCACAGGACCAGCAGCAGAGTGGGGGCCAGTTTAATGCACAGAATGCAGCATGTAGGATTACCTGCCTTGTGGGCAGGTGACCCGTGTGTGCATTCAGTGCAAGCAACTCGTGGCCTTCAGAGACTGGGTATAGGCTCTTGAGACCAGAGTGGCTAAACTGTAGGAGCTAAGGGAGAGAGAGAGAGGTACACAGAGGAGACTATCAGGGACATGATAGCGCAGTCCCACCCTCAGCTTGACAGCTTCTGTGTTATTGAGGAGGATGAAAGTGTAGGGGAAGGAGAACATCATGCTGGAGTAGAGGGAAACAATCATATAATTAGGACCCTCCTTCCAGATGATGTCATGGTATCCTCTCTCACTGAGGATACCCCTCCGGCAAAGGGGACTGCGGTTTATTAGGAAGAAACAGGTAATAGTAATGAGGGATTTGATTATTAAAAATATAAATCAGTGGGTTTGTGTTGACTGAAAGAAAAGCATGGTGAATTGCCTGCCAGGTCCGAAGGTTGTGGACCTCTCAAGACATCTAGATAGACTCATGTGTAGTGCTGAGGAGGAGCTAATGATCATGGTACATGTAGATACCAATAACATAGGGAAAGGTAGATGAGAGGTCCTGTAAGACAAATTTAGGTTGCTAGGTAAGAGATTAAAGTCTAGGAACTCCATGGTATCATTCTCTGAAATGTTTCCAGTTCCACACACAAGGCCAGTTAGACAGGTAGAACTTCAGAGTCTCAGTGTGTGGCCGAGAGGATGGGATGGTAGGAGGGATTTCCATTTATTAGGAACTGGGGTACCTTTTGGGAAAGGAGAAGCTCTACCTCAGCTTAGAGTCTCTGGCCCGGTCAGAGTTCAAAATGCAAAGACAGATAGAATTTTTTTCTGTGACTTAGTTTTATTTCCTTCATTCAGCTTCCAAGTTCACAGGATGAGCTTCCTTGCCTGGCCATCGGTGATTCTTTCGGTGGTTCTGTTGCAGCTAGGAGGCTTTTCCATACTTCCAGGCAGCTCACTGCTGCTATGTGGCTATGTATAGCTCTGGTATCTTTGACTTGTCTGAATTGTTCCATTTTGCTTGTGACCAAACTCTTGATATCCAGTGGAACAGTTCTGGCAAGCACATAAAGGATGTTCACATTTCTTGGTTTTAGACATCCTATGATGTAGCAGCAGCTGTCATTCAGAACAGATACCAGCTTGGTTGCATGAGCTGATCTTTCCCACACCAAACGTGTGTATTAGACCATTGAACAACAAAGTGCAAGTGTAGTGACTCTTAGTGTTGCTGGGTTTTCTCCCCATTTTGAATTTGCAAGCTTTCTGAGTATGTTATTCAGGGCTCTATCTTTGCCTTTTGTCTTCTCCACATGTGCATGAAGGAGAAAGTATAGTCTACCATTGCTCCAAGGTAGAAAGGATTCCAGCAGTGGGCAAGTGATACCCCATTTAGATGATGCTGAGTTGTCTATTGGCCTCACAGTTCCAAAGACAGAAGAGACTCACTTGTGTTTTGGCTGAGTTGGTGTGCAATTAGTTCTTGGTGTAATAAACTGAGAGCCCAGACAGCACCAATGTTAACACAGCTTCAATCTGGGGAAAATCCTTGGCTTGAGCAGCAATGCATATTTCTTTGGCATAAATAAAGCTTCTTGTGTCGAGATGGATTGGTTGGTAATTCATGCAGCTGTTGAAAAGTACTCGCGAGAGTATGTTGTCTTGTGGTAGGCTGTTCTTCTGTTGCCACCTTCAGCTCCGCTTCCCACCATAGTTTCGCCTTTGTTCTTGGTCAATAAATCACTAACCAATGATTTGGGAAGGGGTCGGGTTTGCAGTAAGGGGTTGGTTTCTCGTCTCCCTTAATTAAGTTAACAAAGGCGGTGATCTTTCTTCATGCATATTTTAGTGAGGAGCCTTCAGTGATGCATGGTGTCGTATGCCAATGATAGGTCAACAAACATGACATCTAAGCATACCCTTTTCAAAGGCATTTTTGATATATTGAGTGATGTTCAACACTTGACTGGTGCATGACTTGTCTGGGTGGAATTCAGCTTGCTCTGGGATTAGATGCTTTTCAACAAGCCTGAGGGGCAGGGCTGGCCTTACCATGAGGTGAACTGAGGCAGCCGCCTCAGGTGTCATACTGTGGGGGGGCACCACTAGGACCCAGAGTTTCAAAGTTTTGGCCCAAGCAAGGGGGCATGGGGGCATCATTTGAGCTCCCCGCCTCAGGTGCCAAAATGTTGTGGGCCGACCCTGCTGGGGGGTGTTAATTCTGGAGGTTAATTTGGTCATTGTGTACTGTGCCCCAAAATTATAAGACTCCTCGACTTCTTGCCACTTCTTAGGTTGTTTGTGCAGTGCCCTGTCATTTTCTAGGAGTTGGTGTGCAACCTGGTCTGCAGTAACTTTGTAGTGTGTCTCTGCCTTCCTTGGATCATAGTTAAGCTTCTGGATGGTTATCCGGGCTTGTCCACACTTTCAATGGGATTCTGCCATGACTTCAGTTTTTCCTCCTTTATTGCAAAGACCAGTTCTTCACTGGCTGGGATGGTATCCTCAGAGAATGGGTCTTCTTTGAATGTTGCCCGTATTTTGCATACCGATCCTATAACCTGGATGTTAGTCATGGCACATAAGTTGTTCTTCAGCCTTGTGGAATGTACTTCTTTGAGACAGTGCAGACCACATTGAAAAATGGTCATACTTTTGTGGAATTGGTTCGATCTTCGGATGTGTTATACACCTAGTAAGTGTTATGGATGGTTATAAGTGAATCAGTAGAAGGTGCTATAGATGGCTATAGGAAACATACTGCTCTGCTGAACTCTAACAATTGTTTAATCATCAACTAAAAGTGTATTAATCATCTATTAACCATTTATAATCTATTTTTCAATGTACCCTTCATATAAAGTGTAACTGTCTTTCCACTGACTTACATGGAGAGGGCCCCTGGTTTCTCCACAGGGTGAAAAGGTGTATTTCTTTCCTCTAACTAATTGCAGCTTACTTATATATCTGCCCTTATGGAAAAGTTCTATACAATTTAACAGGAATAAATCTTTAGGATTCTATAGAAATGACTCAAAACAAACAAAACAATATCTACACAGAATTTGAGAGAATAATATCCTTTCTATAGCTGTTATTTTTATTTTTATTTTTTCCTAAACCATCCTGTAGAGGACTATGGCATGGTATTTAATTTTCCGTTTTTCTACTAAATGCTCCCTTTTCTCCTAAAAAAACAACAACAAAACACTGATATAAAAGTTAAATTGTAAATTTCATAGGACTTTCCCATAAGTGTGCACAACTTGAAATGTGCGTTGTTACAAAGTTTCACCATGATTTTGTCAGTCAAACCCCGCCTTTAGTTGAGACACAGGAGTGCAAAGCTCAAAGCAAAAGAGGAAGCATAATATGAAATTGGAGCAGACTTGATCTTTAGTCTGCAAAGTGTTCATATTCTTTTGCACGGCTGTGCCAGCCAAAGCCCCAGGCTGCGACTTCCATTGGCTCTCAAGTGAATAGTGACTGCTGGAGGTAGCATTCTGCTTCCATAATCTTCAGGTCTTTGTGTCTAGAGGATATTAAAATTTTAAAGTGGATTTTTTAAATTACATCTCATGGAAATAGAGAATTTTAAGCAGGGAGGGCAAGATACCCCTGTGTTTGTGTGTGTTGGCAAGAGAGAAGGCACAGGGATTTCAGTAGACCAAGCACTTGTCTAACAGAGAGTCTAATGAAAAATCCCACTACACCCTGAGAAGCAGCAACAGCTTCTGCAGGGAGCTGAGGCAAACAGAACAGAAGGTATCCAGAGTAAGGCCACATGCAAGAATAGACACACAGATACACTCACTGCTCTGCTTGGACCTAAGCAGGGTGTTATTTTTCAGATATCAAACATGTTTAAATCAGCTATTTGGCTATTATCACCACATTTATACCTGCTGTTTGCAGACAATGCTCATCCTCAAGATTTTATAAATGTGACATAAGGTGCCACGAGGACTCCTCGTTGTTTTTGCTGATAGAGACTAACACGGCTACCACTCTGAAACAATTCCCATTATTAGCACTGATAACAGGATCTTATGTGAATCAGTGAAGGGTGGCAAATACCAGAGTCTATCAGTTCATCGCAGTGCAAACTCCTTTCTTTCTATTCCCTTCTGTGTAATCTGGATTGCATGGCTAGGCCTGCCTACCATGGCTTGATATTTGTGTTAGGATGTACAATTAACGTGTATGATCATAAGTGATCTGGAAAAAGGGGTAAGCGGTGAGGTGGCAAAAATTGCAGATGATACAAAACTACTTAAGATAGTTAAGTCCAAAGCAGAGTGCAAAGAGTACCAAAGGGATCTGACAAAACTGGGCGACGGGGCAACAAAATGGCAGATGAAATTCAAATGTTGATAAATGCAAAGTAATGCACATTGGAAAATATAATCCCAACTATACATATAAAATGATGGGGTCTAAATAAGCTGTTACCACTCAAGAAGGAGATCTTGGAGTCATAGTGGATAGTTCTCTGAAAACATCCACTCAATGTGCAGCGGGAGTCAAAAAAGCTAACAGAATGTTGGGAATCATTAGGAGAGGAATAGATAATAAGACAGAAAATGTCATATTGCCTCTATATAAATCCATGGTACGCCCACATCTTGAATACTGCGTGCTGATGTGGTTGATCCATCACAAAAAAAGATATATTGGAATTGGAAAAGGTACAGAAAAGGGCAGCAAAAATGGTGAGGGGTATGGAACAACTTCCATATGAGGAGAGATTAATAGGACTGGGACTCTTCAGCTTGGAAAAGAGACGACTAAGGGGGAATATAATACAGGTCTATAAAATCATGACTGGTGTGGAGAAAGTAGACAAAGGAAGTGTTATTTACTCCTTCTCATAACAAAAGAGCTAGGGGTCACCAAGTGAAATTAACAAGCAGCAGGTTTAAAACAAACAAAGGGAAGTATTTCTTCACACAACACATAGTCAATCTGTGAAACTCCTTGCCAGAGGATATTGTGAAGGCCAAGACAATAACAGGGTTCAAAAAAGAAGCAGATAAGTTCATGCAGGATGTAGTGAGGAGGCATGGCCTCCCTCAGAGATTGACAGGGAGGGACCATAACCCGCTGCCTGCTGGATGGAACCAGGAAGGCCATGCCATGCCTGCTGGAAGCGGAAGGGCAGGACAGGAAGAGGAAATATAAAAGGTCAGCCCTGCAGCTCAGTTGGGCTGAAGCCGCCAAGGGAGACAGACACATTCAGCTTGCTGCTGGAGCCTGAAGAGGACCCCAGCTGTACCAAGGACTGGCAAGCACTCCCAGGGCCACAAGCCGACTGAGACACTGAGGAGTTGCTGGGGCTGCTGCTGGCCACCTAGCCTGGGGAGACAGAGGACAACTACACCATAGAGGTACCAAACCCCAGGGACTTAGGAAGTAGCCCAGGGAAACTAGACGACAGTCTGGTTGAGTGTTGGCCTGATACTAGGTCAGCGTGTTGCAGGTGGATCCGTGCTGACCCAGTGGCAGACCACTCAGCCACTGTTACGCCCGTGGGCTGGGACGCAGTGGAGTTGGGTGGAGCTGCGCCCTCCTACCCTCTGCCACCCCACCCCTGGGATGGCAGCCTTCCCACCGTAGGCCAGGAGGCCTGTGTTAGTCTACCGTCCACCAAGCTAAGATGCTAGACTGTGTTGGTGCTCACCCCTGCCTGAGCCCCTAGATGTGTTGGGGCTCACCCCTGCCAGAGCCCCCTAGACTATTTGCTGCCCTGCCCTGACTGAGGGCCGGGGCTCATAAACTGCTTTACTGCTCTGCCTGGCCTGAGGACCTGAACACTAGGAGCAGCTAATTCCCCATTTTTAGATCACCCTCACAAGTGCATGCCAGCGAGGAGGCATGGCCTCCCCCAGAGATTGACAGGGAGAGATGGCCACACACTCTTACACAGGATAAGTCCATCAATGGCTATTAGTCAGGATGGGCAGGGATGCTGTCCCTAGCCTTTGTTTGCCAGAAGCTGGGAATGGGTGACAGGGGATGGATCACTCGATGATTACCTGTTCTGGTCATTCCCTCTGAAGCATTTGGCATTGGCCACTGTCGGAAGACAGGATCGTGGGCTAGATGGACCATTGGTCGGACCCAATATGGCTGTTCTTATGTTCTTATATAACCTGAGGTCAAGCAAAGAGGAGGAACAAATGATGGGGGACATGTTTGGGAGGGCATGCAGTGCTTCTCTGTCTATCTTATTGAGTCTCTGAGGGGAGGAGAATTAGAATGAAGCAGAATTTGAAGCTCAGAGTCCAAAATCTGCCTTTGATTTCTGCATGGGTCTTCTGCCACTGGATTCACTAAAGCATTGCTGCACCCATTTTTGATCAGCATTCCCAAAGTTTACGATGACAAATAAACTGCATGTTTTGATTTGACAATATGAAGTTTAATTAACCCCCTTTGCCACCCTTTATATGTTAAGAGAACACATCAGGTGCTAGGTACATCATGTTGAACAGCAGCACTTACATGGAAAGCCACCATGTTCTGTGGTACACAGAAGCTGCAGCAATGGATGTATTAAGTACCAGCAGCCGCCTTCCTTTTATCATAACTGTTAACCTCTCCTTCCTAGGCTGCAGAAGCTGACCCATTAAATGGGAGATACAGGCTTGATTCCTGACACTGCCTGATTTGGAGCCAGGACTTGAACCTGGATTTTCCAAGGGCCCTAATCCCTGGGCTGTTGGCTATTCAGGGGGAAAGGTATGTGGGGCTCTTTCCCTTATATTTTTTCGGAAAAAAAATCAAAAACTCTCATTATATCATTACGATGTGGCATGAAACCAAATGTCAACACCTCGCAATTTTCCTCGAAGCAGAATCCTTGTTTTCTGACCAGTCCTACTAAATATATTTCTGAACAGTGCCTGACACAACTCCCTGATCTCGACTGGAGCTTTTCGGTGCTACTGTGACACAAACAATCCATGCATAAAAATACTTTGAGCTAGTCAACATTTTAAATAACTGGTTTATACGGCATGCAGTCACTTGAATTGGATTTTTGTAGGCTTTGAAAAATTATGATTGAATACAAGTGAATTGTGCTGGAAGGTGGGATTTTCCCTATCATTCTTTTTAAAAAAATGGTAGGGGTTTTAGACTCATTAAGAGCCCTCTGTTTCACCTAACTGACTATCTCATTTTTCCTACATGCCAGGGAGTATGCAGCAATGTGCAGTAAAAAGGGAACAGTCAGACAAAATCTCAGCTTTTATGTTAAAATCCATGTTTTCTTGAGGGGGGGAATAGAATGAAAAAGGTGTGTATAAGTATGTAGAACCCTGGTAATTTACTCTTCAGCAGGTCATGTTGCTGGACAGGTTTAGGAGCCAATTCACACTGTTACTAAATAAAAGCAAAAAATATAGTTACCATGGCAACTGCCACACCACATGGTGCTGATTTTTCCCTCTGAGATTTTAAAAACCCATACATTTTTAAGGAAACATGCACAAAAATACCTCCTGTAAACTTGTGTGACTTTGTCTGTGCTTTTATTAAACTGGAGTAGATTAAATCTATTCATCAGTAACTATTTCTGCTGAGCCGTTTCAAACAAGGCCATGGGGGAGTGTTATGAGAGTGCTATATAGAGAGATATATCTTCATCTATGTGTGTTATGTAGATAGCTAATATGAAAAGTGTCATGTATTTGCACATAAGAATCTGTAGCATAGTAACTTCAACTAAATTATTATGCACTGCAGAATGGCTCTATATATCTAATTTAAAGTCTTATCTGTCCGCCCCTTGTGGTTGAATCTGAGGACCTGACAGTCTGTAATGTATTTAGCCTCAGAGCACTCTTTGAGGTAGGGAACTGCTATTATCCCCATTATACAGATGGGAGAATGGAGATATGCAGATTAAGTGGCTTGCCCCAGGTCACACAGAAAGGCTGCAGAAGAATAGGGAATTGAACCTTTGTGTCCTGAGCCCTTAGCTATCACCCTCACCACTGGATCAGCCTTCCTCTCTGAGTCCCACTCATAACAGGAAGGGGGTGCTCTTCTACTTCAGCCATTTGACAGATTCATAAGCTGAGGTAACTCAGTATAATGATTTCCTTCACAAGCACTAGTCCATTCCTCTTTGGTCTTAATGGTTGACATGAATTCCCCCTTCTTGGGTGGTAATTTATTATGGATTTTTGTTTTTAGTGATAGACATGCCTCAAAAGGTTCAGAAGACTGGTTTGAGTATTCTGAATTTGACCCATGTTTTTTAATTGTGATTCATCAGAAAAATTGCCTGGGTTTATTTCTATTTCCTGAGACGCAAACATTCAAGCACTTTCTTGTAGTATAAGGCCTGGTCTACACACAGGCCAGTATAACTAGGGCCCCATAACTATGCACCAATATAACTAGGGCCCTACCACATTCATGGTCCATTTTGGTCAATTTCATGGTCATAGAATTGAAAAAAACAGTAACTTTCATGATTTCAGCTATTTAAATCTGAAAGTTCATGGTGCTGTAATTGTAGGGGTCCTGACCCAAAAAGGAGTTGGGGGGGGGGGGGGGGCATGGGGGGGGGGGGGGGGGGGGGGTTGCAAGCATGGGTGTCAGGTGAACTGTGGGCTTGGGGAGGCTAGCCCCCAGACGTCACACCCCTTCTTCCCAGGGCCCTGCCCCTCCCACCCCCATTCCCCCCCACTGCCAGCCCCGGAGCTCCCGGCAGGCGGGCAGGCAGCACGGCCCCCAGTCTGAGCCCCGGAACGACAAACAGGTGGGCAGGCAGCTGATCGCGCCCCCCAGTTCAGCGGGTGGACAGCATGGCCCCCACCCCAACCCAGAGCGCCAAGTAGGTGGGCAGCACAGCCCCCAGCCCTGGGTGGGCAGGCAGTGTGAGCACCGGCTCCAGCGCCCAGAGCTCCAGCCGCCCGGAGTTTCTGGCTGCAGGCCGGCTCCCCACTAGCCCCAGCCCAGGACAAGGGCACCGGAGCCCTCCCAAAAATGTGGGGGTGGGGTGGGGCCCCCGCCCAAGGTGGAGGCAAAGGCGGGCAGCCCCCTGTCCATGTCCTAGGCCCCTCATCCAGGGCAGGTGGAGGGACCCAGGTTCCCCACAGCTGCCCACGCAGCTCTCCCCAACCCGGCTCTGGCCGGGGGGTGGTGCTTGGAGCCGCAGCACAGCCATGATAAGAGCCAGTTGGTCAGCTGTGGGGAGCCGCGGCTGACACTCCACCTGCCCATGGTGAGGGGGGCCCGAGCAGCCCCCGGCCCGTGTCCCCGCCGCCTGGGCTCTCCGCCCGGCTGGGGCAGGTGGAGGGTCCGCGACTCCTCACAGCTTCCCCTGCACAGCTTTTATCACGGCCAGGCTGCAGCTCCGAGGCTCCCTCCCCACCAGAGCTGGGCCGGGGAGAGTTGCGCAGGCAGTTGTGTGGAGCTGGCGTGGAGTCGCAGACCTTCCACCTGCCCCAGGTGGACGGCTAGCCTGGGAGGCGGGGACATGGGCTGGGGGCTGCTCTCAGCCCCCCCGCACTCCAGGCAGGTGGAGGGTCTGTCGCGGCTCCCCACAGCTGTCTGGGCTCCCTGGCCAGGCTCCACGCTGGCCTGGCCAGGGGTAGGGGCCTTGGGGGGAAGAGGAGGGGAAGGGAGCGGGGTCCACCCTGGCGAAAAGTGGACGGGTCAGGCGGCAGGCCCGTCCACTTTCAAAAAGTGGGAGGGGAGGGCTATGGACCCCTGGCCTCCCCCTGGTTACGGCGCCACTGGCTCGGGCCCCAGCCAAGAACCGCAGCAGAGCGCGGTGGGAAGCAGGAGTGGGCCTGGGGGTGGATTGTGGGTGGGGCCACACAGGCAGTTTGGGTAAGCTGAGCCTTTCCCTGGCTTTGATACCCACCACCCATGGTTGCAAGGTTATAATGAGCGGGTTGTGGTACTGCCATCCTTACTTATGCGCTGCTGCAGGCGGCGGCTGCCTTTAGAGCCGGGCAGCTGGAGAGCGGTGGCTGCTGGCCAGGATCCCAGCTCTGAAAGCAGAGCTGCTGTCAGCAGCAGTGCAGAAGTAAGGATGGCATGGTCTGGTATTGCCACCCTTACTTCTGCACTGTTGGTGGTGGGGTGTTGCCTTCAGAGCTGGGTGTCCAGCCAACAGCTGCTGCTCTCCAGCCACCCAGCTCTGAAGGCAGTGCAGAAATAAGAGCGGCAATACCACAATTCCCCCTAAAATTACCTTGCTACTCCCCTGCAACTCCCTTTTGGGTCAGGACCCGCAATTTGAGAAATACTGGTCTCCCCCATGAAATCTGTAGAGTGTAGGGTAAAAGTACACAAAAGACCAGCTTGCACGGGGGTAGACCAGATTTCATGGTCGGTGATGTGTTTTTCATGGCTGTGAATTTGGTAGGGCCCTAAATATAACTATGGCAGCTAGGAGAGCTAGCTATTGTGTTTTTACCAATATTGCTATATTGGTATTACCCTCTTACTGTGGAGGCAGTTATACCAGTATAAAAGTATCAGAGGGGTAGCCGTGTTAGTCTGCTCCAATACTTCTGTTAGTCTGAAAGGTGCCACAGGACCCTCTGTTGCTTTTTACAGTATAAAAGTAGTTACACCCATATAAGTTATTCCCCTTCCCATACAGGAATAGCTATATTGGTATAAGCATATTATATATATTGCAATTGCATCTACATAGATGGTCAAGTCAAGCATGTTAGTGTTTTAACCACTCAATCGCTGGGGGTAGGGCATTGTCTAAATCCATGAGGGAACCAGACAGCTCTTCCCAATGAGTGCAGTCTGCAAATATGTGACCTATATCTTCTAACAGCATTAAAGGAGGGAGTCATGAAGGCCCCACTTATAGTCATTACCAGCACATGTGATCACCCCACACCTGAAACAATTAAGTTTTACTCAAAGATGTCGTGGGAAGACAAAATCAGGGGGCTGTATGGTTGGATCCGTCCAGCATTAGCTATGTTTGAAGTTTGTTCTTGCCACCTAGTACACCACCTAGAGGCAATACCAAGGTTCCTTAGAGGAATTGTCCAAATGGGAAGCCTTGAGCTGAGATGGTGGCTCAGTGGATTAAACACATCTTAAACCAGAGCTAGATATGGCATGTCTAACACCTTAAAGATCAGATTCTGCAATGCAACTTGTCAGGAGGAGCAATGTTAGTCAGGACCAGCAGTCACGGCAGGTTGATTGTCCTCATGATACTTGTTATTGTATGCATTGTTTCATTCAGCTGAGTGTAGTCCTCTGTGAGAAAAGCTGAGTCACAGTGGTGAGTAATGCTTTGCTACAGAATAGCACAAGGCAAGCCCAGAGTTTCTTACTGTCTCTGGCTGGTTCCCCATGAAGAACTAGCTAGTTTGGTGATAGAGTTCTTTCTTGTCTTTATTTTCAGTGAGGTCTTGGCAAGGCGTTCCTTAAACATCAAGGTACAGTCCAGTGTAACACCTAGATACACAAGCTGTGGGTCATGGTCTGCCTGTGTCCATTCAGGAAGTTGTTGAGCTGTTTGTTGGCCTTTGTGTGGTACAGATGGAAGCAGCTGGAAACTGTCTTTTTGGTAGTAGGTGTAAGTCTCCATCTTTTATAATAGTTGGCCATCTCTTTCATGTCAGCATTCAGGACTTCTTCTAGGTGAGTGAAATCCTGGTCTTGTATTGCCAGACAGATTTAATCTGCACAGATAAAATGCCCGGCAGTGATGTTAGGAAGGTCATTTATCAAGAGGTTGAAAAGTGTCACTGCTGGAACAGAGCCCTGAGGTAGACTGTTATTTTGGGACCTCCAGGAGATGAACTTTTGTCCAAGTGAAAGCTCTCAGCAGCAACAGTTTCACAGCCTTGACAACCCACTTTGATAGGAGCAATGACAGTTGGTACAGGAGGCTTGTGTGCCAGATCATGTCATAAGTAGTAGTAAGATCAAGGAATACTGCATCTGTCTTCTGCCTGGTTGAAAGCCATTCTCGATGTAGGTGGTAGTGCCAGCATTTGATCACAGGTACTGAGATTTGCTCTGAAGTCTGCTTGATCTACACTCAGAATATGATCAATGGTGGTTTGAATGGTTCTTTGAAGAGTAAGCCTTTCAAGCAATTTGTACATGCATCCTAGCAAGGAGACGAGGCGGTAACCGGTTGAAAGTTGGTGGTCTTTCTGAGGTTTTGTCACAGCTATTACTTTTGCTCTGCACCAGATCTTAGGTATTTTGTTCTTCTGGATGACCCTAGATAGAAAGATGCCTAGCCCTTGTCTGCTTGTTTTTCCCGTGTTCTACAGGAATTCCATGGAGATGTTATCAAGCCCACAGGCTTTACCTGTTTTCAGTATTTTGGTTGCCCTTTCTATTTTACCTGTGATGAAAGTCTCGAAGTCTTCTTCAGTTTCAGGTATGCCATCATTTCTTCTGCAAACTTTTTGTCCTTATCTGCCTTTGTGATACTTATTGGGTGGGTAGCAACACTGTTTGGAGAGACTGGGTAATAGCCCTGGACTGTAGGCTTCTGAGCAGGATCAAGTTTTCTGATCAGTGGCCAGGCTTTGCAGCTAGATCTTGACATGTTTAGTTCCATGGTAGCCTGCTCCCATTTTGCTCTTCCAGAAGCATTCAAGCTGTCTAAAAGATATGAGGCAGTGTCATCACTTCCTTCATAATGTTTGCAGACTTCTGCATGCTGCTAATCTAGGCAGGGAATGTAGATCTTATCACAACCTCTTGAAATTGAGTTGGTGGCAGCATTGTCAATGGCTTTGGTGAACCACATGTCAGCTTCTTTAATATAAATGTTATGTACAAGTGATGTAATGGTGAGTGAACTGTGTAAAGCTAGACCAGTTTGCTTTCTGATACTTCTAGTGAGGGTGAAGAACATAAGAACAGCCATACTGGGTCAGACCAAAGGTCCATCTAGTCCAGTATCCTGTCTTCCGACAGCGGACAATGCTAGGTGCCCCAGAGGGAATGAACAGAACAGGTAATCATCAAAAATCCATCCCCTGTCACCTATTCCCGGCTTCTGGCAAATACAAGGAGCACCTATTGGTGCTCACAATAGGTATGGTTTCTCCAACTTTGGTAATGATCAGACAGTGCTGACTTTGTGGTTAGTTTTTCAATACAGGGCTGCTTATACCTTGACGTGGATGATTGCCTGTGATGGTGAGGCAAGGTAATCTTGCACATTTATACCAGCATAACTGCAACCACATAGAGGGGTGGGATTTTCCACTGCTTTCACTGTACCTGTAGAATTGAAGCAGTACAAGTTTTGTATGTGGGGACAAGGCCTAAGTCCAGGAAAGTTGGTCATATGAATGTTTGCTGAAAGCTAAGATGTAAAGTGTGTGAATGTGGCCAAAGCTAATGTACTTAATAGTTCAACCACATATTGACAATAAAGGTTTGACATTATTTGGCCAGTTCACTTGTAACCCATGGCTCCATCTGCCGTGATCCCTGCTCTGTGAATTTGTTTTCAGCCAACACACAATCAGGGAGGAAGTGAGTCTGACCTTTGACCTTCCAGGAGTCATGTTGTGCAGCTATGGCAACTCTCAGCTGTGGCGTGGCTCCTGTCCTGACAGAGCACAAATGTCCTGTGGAATATTGTTGGGATGAAAAGAACTGGAGATCTGGTATCAGAGGAAATCTCTGAAAACTATATAGTTTGCATAAATGATAACCATGGAGAAGGAAGACAGACATGTGGAGTCCAGTGACATCTGAAGAAAGGTAGACAAGCTATCTCACAGAAGTGACCTTGGGGCCAATATACAGTGGTGGGAAAAGAACATAGCACATTTGACTTGAAACACGCTAAACCAGGGGTCGGCAACCTTTCAGAAGTGGTGTGCCGAGTCTTCATTTATTCACTCTAATTTAAGGCTTCGCGTGCCAGTCATACATTTAACATTTTTAGAAGGTCTTTCTATAAGTCTATATATTATATAACCAAACTACTGTTATATGTAAATTAAACAAGGTTTTCAAAATGTTTCAGAAGCTTTATTTAAAATGAAATTAAAATGCAGATCTTATCACTTTAGTGTGATCCTTGCCCTTGCTTTTCCTTGCTGAGTTTTCCAATGTCTGGCACCTATTTGGATACTTTAAGCTGCACACAGGCTTCTAAGTGATCAGTTGTTAACCGGCTGGCAGGAGGTCAGCGGCTGGAACCCCAGATTGGCAGCTGAGGTGAGTGCAGCTGGTGGCTGGTAGGGCTGAGCAGGGCCGGAGGCCTGGACCCTGTCTGGCAGGGGGCCTGCGCTGGAACTCCAACTGGAAGCAAGGTGAGTGGGGCTGCGGCGGGGACCCCGGCTGGCAAGGGGCCAGCAGCCGGAATCCCAGAGCAGCGACTGGGAAAAGTTTTATGAACACAGTTTAGCTTATTAAGTCAAAGCCCCGAGAAGGAGCACTAGCCTGGTGTACTAACCCAACACTAGTTGCATACAGTACTTTTCCAGTGGTGGATTTGCCTAGATGTTTCAGTAAGAATTTGGATTGAACATACTGGATTCACAGTCCAGATGTTGTACAGGAAGGAGGAAAAGGGGGGAAATAGGCTTAAAATTAGGTATCACCTTCTGCTAAAGACCAGACATGGTAGTCCGTATTTAGGGTGGAAGACCAACAAGGATAACCTGAAGTGCTGTAGGAAATGGCGCTGATGATTGCCCATGTGGCATATTTCCCTTATGAGTCATTATTGCCCCAGCATGATACTAGGAAACGTAGCTCATTTGGTGTTGCCATCTTTTGGATGAGATATAAATTCAAAGTTCTGAACAATGCAGTCATTATAGCTCCCATAACACTTGTTATTTGTTAGAGCAGGTTTATTAATCACAGCATCTTGGCCAAATTCCAGTTTGCCTACCTCAATACCCTCCTGTGGGTTCAACTGGATGTGCCATTCTTCTTTACTCCCTGCCAAAACTGTATCACAGCACTGCTTTGTTCTATTTAATAACCCTTTGCATCATATGCCAGTAGCCAGGTTGGACAGAGGTTTGTATGTATTCAGCTTAAAAGCTGGTACATAAATGTAATATACTATTAATTTTAAATGTAATGCAGTGCAGAATAGAGTTAAATAGAGACAGAGCAGCGACCGGCTGAAACAGTGTTTGAGTAAGGTAAGAATGTTGACAATGAGTAATAGTTTCAGATAACACACATGTCAAAAGAATACTTTACAGATAATTTGAGGAACAGTAAATGAGAAGAGATTGGTTCAAAGTGAAAATAAGATCAGGGTGCAGTGATCCAAAAATTATATTTGAAGCCTGTATAATGCAAATAGCAAAGCTGCCAAGGCTGCCTCCTTTTGAAAGAGGGGCAGACATGTAGTCTAATTGCTTAATGTGGCTTCATTCGCCCAGCGTGGAATGTTATCAGCAATACGAGAAGAAAGCAATAGCTCACACTGGGGAACATGCGTCCCTGTGCCAAGGGACAGCACAAGGTCTGTGTATTCTTTAAGGCCCATTTAAGCCTTATTTGGAGGACTTAAGTGGTACATATGTCTTGTGCTGGCTCCTCTGCACAGGGGGAATATCACCCATTGTGAAATGCTGCATTTTGTCATGAGCTCTTCTCTTTGGAACCGCTTGCCGCTTGAATCCCGCATGCCAGAGCAGTCTAATTGTTGCTGAGTCAGCGTGGCAAATGGGTTTAGTTAGAGACAGTCAGGATATAACAAGAGTTGGAGCCTTTCTCAGGGCCAGAGGGAGCTAGGGTCTGGGCAAAGGGTTCTTCCTGGGAAAACCCTGGGAACAGCCTCTCTTGAGGAGAAAATGTAGCCTGGTGTTTATATTGTGTTATCGTTTCAGTTACCAATAAATCCAAACCCCAGGAAGGGGTTGAGTTTAGACTTTACCCGCTGGGTGTATCCTGTGTTCAGACCACCACAAGCGCTCCAGGGCGATACCACTGAGTCTCAACCCGTCTCACTATGGAAGCAGAATAAGGCTACTTCTACATTACGAGCTAGGGTGTGATCCCCAGCTCATGTAGACTCAAGCTAGCACTGAATGGCCTCGCATACTAAAAATAATAGTGTAGCTGAAATAGTATGGGCAGCAGTGACCGGTGGCACGCAAGTACATACCCACGGGGTCCAGGCATGTGTGTACTCAGGGCAGGTAGCTCTTGCTGCTGCTCACTTCTGCCCATGCTATGTGACTACACTATTTTTAGTGTTGAATCTCGATCAGAGCTAGTCTGCACAGAGCGAGTATGTCTGTGCAAGCTGGGTGGCACACCCCAGCTCCAAGTGTAGACGGAACCTAAGATGGTAACTTCCCCATCAGCATCGGATATATTTCACTAATGAACTGGGCCTCTTTTGTTCCTGTTCCCTTAATTGTACACGAGTACAGTTGTTCATCCAGCCAGCTTGCCCGCTATTCTTTAACACATTGTTGATTCCTTCCCATTGTGTATAATACATTTGATAAAAATCATACCTTGGATTCTTTTTCCCGTCAATAATTATGTGGAAGAAAAAGAAGAATTGTGATGACAAGATAGAGTGACCAGATGTCCCGATTTTATAGGGACAGTCCCGATTTTGGGGGCTTTTTCTTATATAGGCACCTATTAACCCCCACCCTCTGTCCCGATTTTTCAAACTTGCTATGTGGTCACCCTATGACAAGAAATCGGTATTGCAATGAACTGGCTAGAGTGTGCATGTACCACTGCTCTCTGCTATATGGAATCAAAGCACCCCAACTTTGCGTTATAGGTCCCCAAGCAATAGAGATTCCCTTCTAGCAAAAGTGGTCAAGGTTTGTACTTTTGGAATTGAAGGTTCTGTGTTCTATGCTGTGGTAGCCATGGAGTTCTTGAGTATGAACAGATTTGTTGCAGAATGATATCCCTGGGTACTTTGGAGTCAGATTCCAGGTTACAAATATAAGGGGGTTGATTTAAAACTGGTGCAAAAGATACCTGCAATTTTAACCTCAAACTTTTAATACAGAAGTGGATGATCCCACATATTTATTTGTTCGTTCGTGTTGCTGAGAGATTGCGTCTATAAAAAGAGGGAGAAAACATGGAAATATGCATATTACTATGTAGGTCAACTATTAATTGGTTTCAAAGGGCTTTATTATTAAAAAGAAATTATCCTTTTATACCAAGAAGACAGTTGTTCCATTTGCAGTGTAAACTGGGACATATGCATTCTGCTTTGTTTTTCTCCAAACCACAATGAGAAAGCAAGCCCATTAACTCAAGGATCGACATGCACAGGCCTTTTGCAAACTACTTCATCTCTTCTTTATTTAAAAAAAAAAAAAAGAGAGTGTCAGAAAAATCTCCATAACCACAGGTGAGCAATAAAATAGCTCTAAGGCATAAGTATTGTTCTCAGTATACTCTTAATCAGTGGCTCTCCTTTTTACATCTCAGTGTGAAACCGCCATATCAGTAAAGTTAGTTTCATAAGAAACAATCGGGGAGTTTCACAGCACATAAAGGTCACTAAAAAGGCTTCCTCTACCAAGTGTCCATTAGGGGTTCAAAATTAAGCACTATCATTTCAAAATACTTAGTGTTTCCGTCAAATACTCTCAAAAGAACAGTACGTTTTATTGTTAGACGAGAGCATTATTTAGTAATTGTTCAACTTACTTAAAACACATAGTTGCCTGAAGAGAGACCGTTTTCTTTTTAGATGTCTGCTTGAATGAGAGTGGATAACTCCCAGGATCAATAATTCGTTATGGAGTAGGTTTTCTTCTCCGGATGACTGGTCCGAATCCAGATTAGCTATGACTGAACATTGTTATCCTTATTTAAAAATAAAATACCGTAACAACTCAAAATGCTGCAGGTTACAACTCTGTTACTGCATCATTATTGTACAATATAGTACTTTTATTGCTGTTGTGAAAAGAATTAGTTGTTTCAGTCCATTTTATGATCGTCTAGTAGATTTTTTTTTTTAAGAGTGCTAGAACACTAGAGACTGGATTGCTCCAGGGGCTGATAATATAGTATTTGCCTTTCACTGCTTGGTCAGTATTTTAAATACGAACCAAATTCATAGCTTCCAAGGCCAGAAAGGACCATTGTGATCATCTAGTCTGACCTCCTGTACAACACAGGCCATAACACTTACCCAAAATAATTCCTAGAGCAGATCTTAAAAAAAAAGTCAAATCGTGATTTTAAAATTGCCAGTAATGGAGAATCCACCACAATGCTTAGTAAAGTGTTCCAATGGTTAGTTACCCTCACTGTTAAAATTGTATGTCTTATTTCCAGTTTGAATTTGTGTAGTTTCAAATTCCAAACACTGGGTTGTGTTATTGCTTTCTCTGGTAGATTGAAGAGCCCTTAATCAAATAGCTGTTCCTCATGTAGGTACTTACAAACTGTGATCCAGTCACCCCTTAATCTTTTATTTGTTAAGCTGAATAAATTGAGCTCCTTGAGTCTATCACTATATGTTATAGTTTCTAATCCTTCAATCAGTCTCTTGGCTCTTCTCTGAACGCTCTCCAATTTATCAACATCCTTCTTGAATTGTGGACACCAGAACTGGACACAGTATTTGAGCAGAGGTTGCAGCAGAGCCAAACACAGAGGTAAAATAAACTCTCTACTCCAACGTGAGATTTCACTCCAAGGATTGCAGTAGCTCTTTTGGCCAAAGCATCGCATTTGAGCTCATGTTCAAATAATTATCCACCCCCAAATCTTTTTTTTTTCAATAATGAATGGCCAAAAGATCAGTGCTATCTGAAGACTTCCATTTTTAATGACTATGTGCCCACATTGTTACTGGCAATGTTTCTTTACCATCTACAGCAGGGGTTCTCAAATTGGGTGTCACAACCCCTCAGGAGGTTGCGAAGTTATTATGGGGGGGTTGTGAGCTGTCAGCCCCCGTGCATGCCTGGGCTCCAGATGTCAGCTATGCGTAGGGTTGACAGCCCAAGCCCTTCAGAGCTAGATAGCCAGAGAACAGTGGCTGCCCGCTCTGAAGGCAGCGCTGCCCCCAGCAGCAGCGCAGAAGTAAAGGTGGCATGGTATGGGCAGTCATCACTTTTTTGGGGGAGGTCATCACAGCCTGAAATATTTTCAAAGCGGATCCCAGCCAAAAAAGTTTGAGAACCCCAGATCTATGGGATACAGGATTATAGAATAAGGCAGGATTGTCCATTAGCTGTTTGAGCCTTTTCAATCTACTGATTTAAAGATGCATTTAAAGATGACATGATTGTATTGCTCTTGGGCACTGGCGGCTCTTCTCCAACAATGCATGATACACGTGTGTGACAAGACTCCAGAAGAAGTCGTGAATCTGGTTGACAATCCACTTCTAGGATGAAAAATTAACCACAATCACTACCCCTGAAATTTGGATAATGCAACAGCAGTGCTGTTTGACCTTCCATGGAACACACTTTACTTGAAACTGAATGTTACTTTTCAAACACAAAAGAGACCAATGTAACAACAAAATCCTTACCTCACCATGACTCGCCCAGAGTGAGTAAACATCTTGTTCATAGTTAAAACCAGGGCCGCCCAGAGGATTCAGGGGGCCTGGGGTCTTCGGCGGCAGGGGGCCCCCGCCGCCGAATTGCTGCCGAAGACCCGGCACTTCGGCGGCGTGTCCCGGGACGGAAGGACCCCCCCGCCGCAGGTCTTCAGGGCACTTCGGCGGCGGGTCCTGGGGCGGAAGGACCCCCCCGCCGCCGAACTGCCGCTGAAGACCCGGAGCGGAAGAAACTCCGGGGGCCCGGGCCCCGCGAGAGTTTTCCAGGGCCCCCAGAGCGAGTGAAGGACCCCGCTCCAGGGGCCCCGAAAAACTCTCGTGGCAATAAATCCAAATTGCCCCACTTCCTGCCCCCCCCTTCCCCTCTCCCGGCGGCCCTGGTTAAAACTACTTTGTAGTCATCCTTACTTTTTCCCTGGCAATCCCAAATATACATAGCCATCCCCGTCCATAAAATGCCAAGAATGTAACATTCCTACTTAAGCGTCCATGTGTTTGGGTACGAGGCTGCGTTTCCAAGTGACGCCTCTACTCGTTCTGCTTTCCTTAGGAAAAGCTGCAGACGAGGTCCTTAGCACTGGATCGGGCCACACATATACCCTGTGGCAGAACTACCTGCCCGAGGTTATTCCAACCAATCATTTACATAAAACATGTTTGGCAATAGCACTTTGCAAGGCAAGTTTAAAAGACCAAACAAAATGCAGCTTCTTGGGGAGAGAAGTGAAAGTGAGTCCTGTAAGACAAAGAAAAGATCAGTGAGCTACCTACGGAGATCTATCTGCCAGAGAAGATTCAGAAGATTAAAAACCCTTGGCCTTGCCCCTGGGGGCAAGGTAGGGCTCATGTTACGCTGAGATAATTTTTTAAATCAGACAGTGCCAATGGCATTGAGAGCATCTAAGATTTACAAAGAGAAAGATCTGATCAGGGAACAATCTCACAAGGGGGTGAAGTCAATAACAAGGACATTTTGCTAGTGATGAACTCCTCTGATTTCAAGTTCTTTCATCAGATTCCACAGCCCATCAGAAGATAATTTATGTAAACACAAATAGTTCTGAAAAAGTCCCAAAGGTCAACAAGGGAGAGTTCTTCAGTCATCATCTCCAAATCCCCAACTACTCGGTTTCACTTTCTTTTCCCTTGCAGTCTTTGTTGACACTGGGAAAATGAGGTGTGTTAGACAATGTGCTAATGAGTAGAGAAAGGGAGTTGTATTTTAAAATGCATTAACTGGTTCTGGCTATCCATAGGGGCATTTACTTCTATTTACTAATTTTATTGACTTTCCCTCCCTGGGTTAACTAGGACCAGCTAACATGCTTTTTAAACACAACTACCTTTCACTACACTAGTTGCTAAAAGGTGTTTAATATTGTGTTAATTAAAATGTGTTTGTTAACATTAATTGATTACATAGAGAGGTAGCTATGGTACCAGCAAGGGCTTGTCTTCACTTGGAAATCTTACTGGGTGAAATCCCAGCTCAGTTGATGTCAATCACAAAACTCCCTTTGACTTCAGTGGGGCCAGGATTTCACCCATTGTTATTCACATGATTGTGAGGAATAAAATCAGCTGGCACATTGCTGACCATGACAGATTGGTCAGTGTAGACTGTAGTAGGAAGAGACATAGGCGCCGACTCCGTGGGTGCTCTGGGGCTGGAGCACCCATGGGGAAAAATTGGTGAGTGCTCTGCACCCACCAGCAGCCAAGCTCCCTGTCCCCTCTCCCGAGCTCACCTCTGCCTCCTCCCCTGAGTGCACCGCGTCCCCGCTTCTCCTCCCAGGCTTGCCGCCACAAAACAGTTGTTTCGCGGTGTAAGAAGCTGGGGGAGGGACGGGGAAGGCGCGGGAATGCAGCGTGCTCAGGGAAGGAGGCGGGGACAAGACGGGGCCGAAATTTGGGGAAGGGGTCCAAAAGGGGCAGGGAGGGGGCGGAGTTGGGGCAGGGACTTTGGGGAAGGGGTTGGAATGGGGGTGGGGCAGGGTGGAGTTGGGGCAGGGCTGGGGGCAGTAGGGAGCGAGCACCCACCAGCGCCAGGAGAAGTTGGCACCTATGGGAAGAGAGCCTGAGACATAAGCCCTTGTATCAGAGGCCTGAGGCCTGAGCTAAAGTAGTGGTCAAACCTTTGCTGATATAAAGCAAAGTCAGGCTGTGAACTAGAGGCAGGCCCTGCTCACAGAATCTGGCAAGAACAGGGCTGATATTGCAGAAACACACATTCCTAAGAAGTGCTAGGCACAGGACTTGCATGCAAACACACTCCAAAATGGTGGTACCAGAACACCTTGATACCAATGCATTCCCCAAAGAAACAGGAACAGGTTGACGTATCTTAAAGATAAGGTCAGGATGACAGTATGATGGATGGAGAACCAACAGGTATAAGGTGATGGATGGTAATAACCCATGTCAGGGGGCAGTAACTAACTATGTCAAAGGGGCAATACGTAACTTGTTTGTATCAGGCTACAAAATTAAGTCTCAGAGGGAATGTCTTTGGCTGGCCTAGGGAATAGTGGAAAGTCCCGCCACTAACCGAGCTAGTCCATTGCAATAGGCATACATGTGTTAGTGTACCTGTAACCATTGAGCCAGGGCATTAGGACCGTGCTTTATTGACAATAACCCTGACCAAATGCCTTCACTACAAACCGAGTCTGTGGTTATTGGGCAGTTCAATCAGAGCCTGCTGTACGGGATATCTCAGCTGGCCAGAGTCAGTACAGCACGCAGAGAGAACAGACATGCAGCCAAACATCTGACAACATAGACAAGGACAATTCATGGTCAGCTTAGTGTCATCTAACACTACAACTACACATGAAATACAATATTATTTCCTACCAAAGATAAGCCCAGTTGACTGAGGCCTTGGCTACATGGGGATGTTTTTTCAGTATACCCTAAGGTAAGGAGTTAAACTGGTTTAGCTATATGGGTATAACCCCTTGTGTGGACACTCTTCTTTTGGTATAAGAGTGCCTCTTTCTTTCTTTCTTTCTTTCTTTCTTTCTTTCTTTCTTTCTTTCTTTCTTTCTTTCTTTCGTAGGAGAAGAGTTATAAGCTAAACAAACACAACAAAACAAAAAACGGCTACTCTGATACTGAAATAAGAGTGTCCACATGGTGGTTTATACCTGTGTAGGAATAGTTTTTGTAGAGATCCAGGCATCTATCCATTAGGAATTGGACTGACCGTCATAGTACATAGGCTTCTGAGTATCCAATGGGTTAAGAATGACTTTTGAGGTGGGATGGATTTGAATAGGTGGCTTAGGATTTGTGTCCCATTAGCCTGAGCCATCCTGGTTGACCTCCCCTCAACTCCCAGATGTTTCTCCACAGCCTCACTCTCCTTCAGTATAAATGATAGCATGTAGACAAGGCCTATGGTCTCCGTGTTACATAGGGCACAGTGAACACTCATCAGTCCCTCTGTCTTGTACCCTTCCCAATAATGTTGGAACAAGGCTGACCATTCAATGGAAATAATGGTCAATAAAATTAGTTCAAATAAAAGTAAATACAAACGGATTGCACTTAACACAGGCAACCTGTTGGATTCACTGCCCCAGATGACCATCTATTCACATACTGCAGTTGAATTTTTTTAAAGGCCAATTAATTTAATATCCAGTCATAAATAGTGTTCTCAATTAGCCATACAAAGTTTACAAAAGCTCATGTTTCAGAATCCATGCTAATTATCTGAAAGGACAAGATAGGAATTCACCAACTACACTCTCACCATGTGTGTTGAGGCTAAAATGACAGGGGCTTTAGAAATGCCAATTGATTATTTTTAGATGCAGCAGGAGAGGTACATCATTTCACTATACTCTGATGCATTAGGTTTTGGCCCCTGCTGAGATGTTTGCCTTGAAGGACCAGCATGGCAAATCCTGTACTTTGCTCCTGGACTGACAGTTAGAAGTTCTGGGTTCTATACTCAGCTCTGCCACTGATCTGCATTGTGATCTTGGGAAAGTCACTTTCCCTTCCTGTGCTCAGTTTCCTTTCCCATGCTTTGTCCATGTCATCTATTCAGATTGTAAACTCTTCAGCTCAGGGAGTGTCTTTTAGTATGACTGTACAGCGCTTGGCACAATGGGTCTGCGATTTCAGTTGAGGTTACTGGGAGCTACCATAATACATTTAGCCCTGGTCTACACTGGGTGAGGGGGAATCGATCTAAATTACGCAACTTCAGCTATGTGATTAACGTTGCTGAAGTCGACGTACTTAGATCGACATACCGTGGTGTCTTCACCGCGGTGAGTCGACTGCTGCCGCTCCCCCGTCGACTCTGCTTGCGCTTCTCGCGGCGCTGGAGTACAGGAGTCAACGGGAACTAGACGCAATCAATCGCTCCCCGCTGGATCGATCGCTGCCGCCGATCCTGTGGGTAGTGTAGACATAAATAACAACTTGGCAGGGTGTTAACCTACGGTACTTTACTGTGACACTGTAAAGCATTCATTCATGGGCTCTTAGTTGTGGAAAGCCTGCCTTGCTTAGTTGGCACTGTTCTCTGAATGTAATAGTGTTCATATCATGCATGTATGTGTCTTTGCAACAATGAGTACTTGACACTTGGAAGTCAGTCCTGCTTATAAACTGCAAGTCTCAGCAGCCCCTCTGCCACTTTCCCCACCTGCTCGTGGCTCAAGAGTGAGCCACAGCACATAAGCAGCTTGCTCTCTCTGACAAGGAAATCTGCAGCTGGGGTTTTCTGGGCTTGCAGAGTATATCTGAAAGCGGTATGAAAAGTCTATCATGAGAGTTTCTAGGGAGGCGTGCATGTAAGAGAGAGCTACTGCTGTGTTAGAAAGGCCTCAGGTTGGAAGATAACACTGGAGCTCCACAGACTTTGAAAAGAAAGTACTTTAACTGGTGCTAATAGGTACTGCCTTCCTGTTGGCTTTGCATAAGAGCCAGAGATTATATTAACTATCACACTCGGAAGCCTTTTTAAATGAAGGAATGATCAAAAATCTGTTATTGCTTAATCTGTCGAGTGGGGTGACTTTCTCATTATCACCATTATCCGTATTGATCTACTCGAATCAAATATTATTGTTATCAAACCAAATGCCTTCAAGTAGGGTTGTTTGTTCCTCCATGTTTCCCCCCATGAATTTAGTTAAACAGTGTGTGTGTGTGCGCGCAAATCAATCAATCTCTCCTTGCCTCTATTCCCCACAGTGGTGGGGCAGAGCCCCACCCTAGTCAGGAAAGAGTTAAAGAGCTCCCCTGGGTACAATCAGCCTCAACCCAGTGCACTTGTGACGCTTGTCAAGCCTGGAGATGGGTGGGTCCTCAAAAAGGAGGTGGCAGTCTGAAGGAGCCGGATTGCGTCTCAGAGCTCCCTGGTCCCTGGAAGCAGGGATTGCTAACAGGGGAAATAGCTCAAGCCTTGTCCACCCAGGCTCTCTCAGGATAGAGAAGGGCCAGTATTTTTTCTCTTTGACTTCCCACAGGCCTAGGACACTACTTCTTGTGGACTATGGAAGCATGCTGATTTTTGTTTGGGCTACTTTAATTTCCCCCTGAAAAAGAGCAGATGCCTTGAACAGCAATTCCTGGCCTCTGAGACAGCAGCAGCACCCACCCTCTCCACAAGGTGGTGCTGGAGTGCTATCGCCTACTACATACATCCTTTGGATGTCTTATCTAAGTTGTAAACTCTTTGGGACCTAGACCTTTTGTGAGTATGACTTTGTACATTACCTAGCATAATGGGACTCTGAACTCCAGGGCCTCTTGGTGTTACCATAGTACAAATAATATTTATAGCTAAATATATATTCTCAATCAACTTGCAGTAGATTTTCCATGTGCTGAAAAATTGGCCCATGGGTTATTTCCCTTTCAGTAGTTCAGCTGATCTGTATCAGTGTAGTATCAGAGGGGTAGCCGTGTTAGTCTGCATCTGTAAAAAGCGACAGAGTCCTGTGGCACCTTATAGACTAACAGACGTATTGGAGCATAAGCTTTCGTGGGTGAATAACCACTTCGCCAGATGCATGTAGTGGACATTTCCACTACATGCATCTGACGAAGTGGTTATTCCACTACATGCATCTGATGAAGTGGTTATTCACTCACGAAAGCTTATGCTCCAATACGTCTGTTAGTCTATAAGGTGCCACAGGACTCTTTGTCGCTTTGTATCAGTGTAGAATCAATGCACCTGAATGGGAATGCTGGCCACCTCAATACCTCAAAACTAATGACAAATGATTTCCCTTTGTGACATTTAATATGTCTCAGAGAGACTGGTAACTTACTCATGTATGTGCCAATATACAAGAATGAATGCATTTTACAAACTAGGCTCTCAGGTAAGTATAACTTGCAGCAACCTATTAATGTTAACCCTTTTCCGTTTTGCCCAATCTCTGTGAAACAACTGTGCAATCTCAAGTGATGTACTATTTAGCCTCATTCTAGTTAGGAGTTTGCAGCCTAAGTGCTTTGTGATGGCTACAGACTGCTTGATAAGTTTATGGAGGGGATGGTATGATGGGATAGCCTAATTTTGGCAATTAATTGATCTTGGATTATTAGCAGGTAAATATGTCCAATGGCCTGTGATGGGATGTTAGATAGGGTGGGATCTGAGTTACTACAGAGAATTCTTTCCTGGGTGCTGGCTGGTGAGTCTTGCCCACATGCTCAGGGTTTAACTGATCGCCATATTTGGGGTTGGGAAGGAATTTTCCTCCAGGGCAGATTGGCAGAGGCCGTGGAGGTTTTTCGCCTTCCTCTGCACCTGGGGCACGGGTCACTTGCTGGAGGATTCGCTGCACCTTGAGGTCTTTAAACCATGATTTGAGGACTTCAATACCTCAGACATAGGTTAGGGGGTTGTTACAGGAGTGGGTGGGTGAGATTCTGTGGCCTGCGTTGTGCAGGAGGTCAGACTAGATGATCATAATGGTCCCTTCTGACCTTAAAGTCTATGAGTCTATATTTTTCAGCTGGGGAATGTGAGCAATACGCAGATGCTAACTCCTTCCAGATTTACCAAGACTCTGATTTGTTTGTAAGAATCATTAATGATCTACCTTAAAATGGCTGGAAGTACAATCATTTAGTTTTACCTGAAGCATTTAAAGCATTCAGATACGGTGTGTGTTTTAGACGCACTAACAGTGAGGTGGAATGCTTAGATACATACCTCAAGGGTCAATTTTAGAGTTTCTTGCTCAGTAGTTTTTCAATGATCTGTTAAAGAGATGTAGAGTTAGAACGGAATCTGATTATATTTGTCCTAGAGGGAAAACTCCCAGAACATGATCAATCTATTCAGGGATTTAAAGTGTGATTTGACAAATTTACAAGCAGTGTTTAATACAAACTATCATTGCACTTTGCTTTTTAGGACCTTTTGCAAGTTCAGATTTGTGTACACGTTGGTAATTAAGGCTGGGGTTTTCCAAAGGGATCTAAGAGTTAACCGCCCAACTCCCTCTGAATTGGGGGGTTAACTCCCAGCCTGAAAAGTTTAAAGTGCAGTTTCTCTCTAGAAAGTACCTATGGAAAATGACACCTTCTTACCCATGTGTTCTGTTCTATATGTCTTTTGTGAATCCCATCTGCTTACAATAGTACTAAATGTATATTTCTACTAATTTGTATTCCAGCTAGCACTGCAGAGCGGCTACAGCTATGGGAGAGTGAGCTGGATTCTCCATTAGTCTGTATGTCTTCAACAACATGGTTAGCTAAGTTTCAAATGCCATGGCAAATTCTACCTGCAATGCGAGGGGGGGGAAGAATTTGGCCTGCAAAATCTTCGTAACTGGTGATGACTTGTAAGCCCAAAGAAAATGCAGCCTGGCTTTATAATAATATATGGAGATATACCTATCTCATAGAGCAGGAAGGGACCTTGAAAGGTCATCAAGTCCAGCTCCCTGCCTTCACTAGCAGAACCAAGTACTGATTTTACCCCAGATCCCTAAGTGGCCCCCTCAAAGATTGAACTCACAACCCTGGGTTTACCACGCCAATGCTCAAACCACTGAGCTATCCCTCCCCCACAAAGATGGTATCTCCAAGATGAGCAGTTTTATTTTATAAACCTTTTATTTATTATCTCATATGGGGCTAAGTGGGGGCTAATTGGAGCATAAGCATTGTGCTAGCCTTCTGCACCAAGGTGAATTTCATTCTCAATTCTCCTTTTAAGCAGTTTGGCCCCAGAGGTGTCACTGAAATCAATGGGAGTTAGGCACCTAAATACCTTTGAGGATCTGGACCTTCATCTTCAATGTTTGTTCATGGTGGTGAATGAAACCTTGAGACATTCACCCCCTCCCATTCCCTGCTGCAATACCATTTTCTTAGTTCACATGGTGTTTTCCCACACAAACTCTACCTCATAAATCTGTGTCACAGTAACTCTGAGAGGGAGTCAGAAAATGACAGATAGAGAAAGAGAGGCAAGGAAGGTAAGATATGTGCTCAGATGTGATTTGAAAAGGAACAGCAAGTTGATGAGGCATAGAGATACAGGCATGTCATGTCAGCAGAAGGACAGAATGTGATTTTAAACTTCTCACTCTTCCTACAAATATTTAATATTGCTTTCTCATGGCTGCTTTTAACTTTATTTAAAGTTCTTAGCTGTTAATCTTAAAAACTCCCAAGTAAGCTTTTTATAAGCAAGAAATAAAAAGGCTGAGAACTCCTATCTGCTGCAAGTTTTAGGGCCTGGGATACGGAAAGATTCTATGGGCCATATCCTGCTTTCTGATGGACCAGTGAGAGGACAGTTGATCCCAAGCAGCACAACCATCATTGTGAAAGGTGGGGCGCAGCATCTTGGTGGAAACACTGGACTGTGTTTAGCTGTCCTGATAACTGCCCATGAATATTGTAATGGATCTTTATTGTATTTTGGCAATGATTTTTGATATAGTTATAGATATTAGATGGCTTTCCCTTATTCATCTCTCCATGGGTTTATGCATCCATCCATTTACTTGTTTTAGGGTTTTATTCTGCCACCCATCACTTAGCACCTTCCATACAAATTAGATTGGCAATAGCAAAGACCTCAGTGGACTTCATGGAATGTCTGGTTTTTCTTCCTTATCAGGTTATAGAAATCTCTGTTTGGGGTAGGATTGTTTTTGTTGTTATTCTGACTCAAGGATCGGGGACAGAACGGAGCTCCTGATGCTATGTGTTCTGTTTATGATGGAAAAGCTCTATCACATAAGAAGGCTTTGGAGCATTTCCTAAAGGCAGCCAAACTCTTGATTTAGCCAAATTGCTCTGGATGTTCATTGCACAGCTGGATCTCATAGACTCATAGACTCTAGGACTGGAAGGGACCTCTAGAGGTCATCGAGTCCAGTCCCCTGCCCTCATGGCAGGACCAAATACTGTCTAGACCATCCCTGATAGACATTTATCTAACCTACTCTTAAATATTTCCAGAGATGGAGATTCCACAACCTCCCTAGGCAGTTTATTCCAATGTTTAACCACCCTGACAGTTAGGAACTTTTTCCTAATGTCCAACCTAAACCTCCCTTGCTGCAGTTTAAGCCCATTACTTCTTGTTCTATCCTTAGAGGCTCATATGAACAAGTTTTCTCCCGCCTCCTTATGACACCCTTTTAGATACCTGAAAACTGCTATCATGTCCCCTCTGAGTCTTCTCTTTTCCAAACTAAACAAACCCAATTCTTTGAGCCTTCCTTCAGAGGTCATGTTCTCTAGACCTTTAATCATTCTTGTTGCTCTTCTCTGGACCCTCTCCAATATCTCCACATCTTTCTTGAAATGAGGTGCCCAGAACTGGACACAATACTCCAGCTGAGGCCTAGCAAGCGCAGAGTAGAGCGGAAGAATGACTTCTCATGTCTTGCTCACAACACACCTGTTTATGCATCCCAGAATCACGTTTGCTTTTTTTGCAACAGCATCACACTGTTGACTCAGATTTAGCTTGTGGTCCACTATAACCCCTAGATCCCTTTCTGCCGTACTCCTTCCTAGACAGTCTCTTCCCATTCTCTATGTGTGAAACTGATTGCTCCTTCCTAAGTGGAGCACTTTGCATTTGTCTTTATTAAACTTCATCCTGTTTACCTCAGACCATCTCTCCAATTTGTCTAGAGCATTTTGAATTATGACCCTGTCCTCCAGAGCAGTTGCAATCCCTCCCAGTTTGGTATCATCTGCAAACTTAATAAGCGAACTTTCTATGCCAATATCTAAGTTGTTGATGAAGATATTGAACAGAGCCGGTCCCAAAACAGACCCCTGCGGAACCCCACTCGTTATACCTTTCCATATATCTCCTTGAATGAGAATGCTTTGTCCCCAGCTCCTATGTAATGCTGGTAGACCCTGGTCGGTGGCAGCTGGGATCAAACTTGGGATCTCTGGAGCTTAGCGTATAAGCCTCTACAGCATGAGCTAAAAGCCACATGGCTCTTAACCAAGGCTGTACCAGATCATCAATCTCTAGATGGTCTAGGTGCCTCTGGAGGGGACAGAGCACCACACCAATCAGTGAGTTACACTTGCACATTTCATTCTGGACTTTGTGATCAGCTTTGTCCCAGAGGACTAAGAGGATTCTCTCGGGGTATTTCAATTTCTTGTGTTTCTTACTCAGATGACAGAGATGCTTACCCACTAACGTGGTCAAGTGATTCCTGCTGACAAATAAATATTGCTTAACTTTTAGAACACATTTTTCCAGACTGCTTACTCAAGTTCATAGATTCTAAGGCCAGAAGGGGACCATAATGATAATATAGTCTGACTTTCTGTATAACCCACACCATTAAAATTTACCCAGTAGTTCCTGGATCAAGCCCATATCCTGTGGTTGAACTAGAGCACAGAAGATCAGAATGGAGAGTTTTGTTTGTGCAATGATCATTTATCAGTAGCCTTTGTTGACAAGAATGCCTAAAATCTGGAATTCTCTGCAGGCAGTTTTGGTATATTGTATGCAATTGGGATTTTATTCATAAAGAAAACCAGAGACCTAAGTGTACTGCTAGCAATCTACTGTGCTTATTTTTTCACTCTTGAAATAGACATACTTAAATTTCTGTGAAAGATTATTGGTCATAGAGTCCATAAGATAATGTCTATCTAATTAGTACAACCTCTAGAGGGCACTCAAAACACTATGGGCCGGATTCTGCTCTTGCTTTACTCCCATGAGAGCAGAAATTGGTGCTAAGAGCACATTAACTACACAGCCATAGTGTAATAAGCTGTTGTTACATTGCTAACCTATTAAACATGTATTATTTTTAAAAAGATCTTAAGAAGTGATCACTGCACAGGGGAAGATATAAATAAGTTCTTATTTTGGCAGTTTTATTCCATACTATATTGCAGGTTATCAAATGAGTGAATTTATTCATTGCCAAATGGGTTTGATTGGACAAGTGCTTTGGTTCGTTAACCACATGATAAGATTGAGCTATCTGCATAAGTATTCTTCCTGTGAATTTAGATTTGATGGAGGCTCACACATCAAGGAAACAAATTCCCTTGTCTTTTAAATAAAACCACGTTTTAAATTTAATTTATGGCTTTTAAATCTCATAACTGATAAAACACTTTTTTGTTGCTTTCTAATTCTTAGCAGGTGCATTAGATGGGCTGCATGCTAAAAAGCACAGATTATTTTAGTTCTGTTCCAGATTAGTGTGAGCCAAAGAACTCTGATTACAATTATCAGATTTTAATGAGCAATTGTCTATCAAGGTTTTTCACAGCTTCAAAGGTACATGCAAGGTTTGCATGCAATATAGTAGATATTCTTTGCATAGTAAGTTTTTAAAGAGAATCAGTGCCTGATTTCTAAATATAAGTTTTTCAATGTGCATTTTCAATAATGATTCTCTGATTTTCTGGAATAGTTATTTGTTTATTCTTTATTTTTTTAAAAAGACAAAAAATCTATGCTAACAAAGTCAAAATCACGGTAAATCAGGAAGTTAAGGGCACAGATCCTCTGCTGGTATAAACCGATAACTCTAATTTAATGGTGTTAAATACTGATTTACATCATCTGAGAATCTGGCCTGTAGCGGGGCAGTTATCCGCTCCTGAGAGAAAAGGCTAGGCTGATTGGGGAAGCAGCCACAGCTGGGACCACGCCCCAATCAGGCCACACCTGGCCCTCTTATAAGGGCTCAGGGAGGATCTGGGTCAGTCTCTCTCTAGCTGTGGAGAGAGAAGGACCTAGCTGCTGGGGAGAAAAGGGTACTTGGAGTGGAGCAGGGCTGGGGAAAGGCCAGAGGAGGTGGGGAGCTCCAGTCTGGCAACTCCCCAGGCTGAGGCCTTGGTAAAGGCCTATGCAGATACTGGGGCTGAGAGGTGCAGCCCAGAGATAGGCAGAGGCAGCTGGTCCAACCTCCTTGCCAATGATGAGTGGCCATGAGAGACTACAGTCTGCCCCATTGAGTGGGGGCTAGATGATCATTGGCAGTAGCCACTGAGGCAAGGTGGGTGAGAGGGTTGGGGGTTCCCCTGGGAGGGGAGACCCAGAGCGTGGTGGGGTACTGCTGGGACAGCACCCCATGGTAAAGGGCACCGGGGTCCGGGAGGGATATGGAGGGGCCAGCGGCAGGCGAGACACAGGCCAGTAGGAGGTACTCTGTATGCTAGAGAGCTAATTCCTGAGACGACCAGCAGGAGGCGCCGTGCCAGTGAGTCGTCGCTACACTACATGGCCATTGAGATAACTTTGGCTACTTGGCATACACATAGAATTCTCCAGCCTTGTATTTCTCGATATAAATGTAACTCCATAGATGTGTTGCTTTTTAAACATGTACCATAAAATGCAGCATGGCTTTAACATTATTAGAAACACTGAAGAAGTATTTGGACATGATCCAACTCCCATGGAAGCTAGTTAGAATCTTTCCATTTACTTTAATAGGTGTTGGCTTTGGCTGTATATCATCTCATAATCATAACTGTTAGTAGATCCCAAGAGACATAGCCTCCTTGCAGATCAAGGACCACCCGGATGCATCATCCAGTTCCTAAGGTGGTTAGCCTGGACATTCAGTCCATCCTCACCATGGGCAATCTTATTGCGCCATTGAAGCTTTTGGCAATTACATGATTACCAGCCATGTAGAAGCCTTCCTTGGTAAATACTCTTTGTAATATTGTTGGCTATCCAACTACAGAAGCAGTTTCTTCTCCCTTGGTGTTCACACCTCTACTGCTAGCAGAGCACCTCACCCTCCCTGATTGAACTAACCTCGTTATCTCCATACTGATTTATACCTGCCTCTGGAGATTTCCATTACTTGCATCTGAAGAAGTGAGGTTCTTACCCACGAAAGCTTATGCTCCAATACTTCTGTTAGTCTTAAAGGTGCCACAGGACCCTCTGTTGCTCTTTGTAATTCATTGGTCTTCTATCCTAATACTATGACCATACCAACAAAGCCATCGAAACCAAACCAGCACTGACGGTGGCAGTTGATGGGTTCAGCTACGAATAGCCTCATTGCTGATCTTATCCTACCACTTAATATGGAGCAGCTGATAAAGATGACGAGAACTGAAAATGTCAATCAACCCCGCTTCAGCCTTCCTCATTGCCCATGTTTCACTGCTATAGAATGAGTTGCTATAACCATAGTTTTGTAGATCCACAGCTCCGAAGGAAGCGGCATGACATCCTGACAGCCCCAAAGAGAACCGGAAGGGCTCAGAACGCATCAGCAGCTGCTGCTGTATGAGCGTCCACAACTTTCTCAGGCTCTATACACATAAATAATGTCTTGTATCTGTTGATTGTATCCTTCATTCTCTCTTTCATTTTTATTCTTAGATTGCAAGCACTTTGGGGTAAGGGTTATATCATTTGTGTGTTTGTACAGCACCTAGCAGCATGGGGCATCAATCCTAATGCAGGACTCTAGGAACTATTCTAATATTCATGTTTAATAATGAGAGAAAATAACGTGGTTTGATTTGCTTGTGTAACCCATTGGACAATGTGTTTCATATGTCGCTCTCGGTGCTCAGTTCACAGAGAGTATGCTTCTGTTGCTGATTAGTTTCAGTTATAAAGACTCATTCTTTTAGCTCTGGGGTTCCCTGATTCAATTCGAGTGTTAGCTAAGATGGAGATTGTCGCACCAGGACTTCATACTAGAGCTGGTTGGGGGAAAAAAATGACACAACTTACTTATTTACATTGAAAAATGCCATTTCATCAAAACAGAAATGTTTCATGGAAACGTATCTGTTTCAATGAAAAATTCATCAACATGACCCAGAGAGAGCCCCACACCAGTGGAGCCAAGAGCCAAGTGGTTAAAGTACTTACATGGGATGTGGGAGAGCCAAGTTCAAGTGTCTGCTTAGGCTCTCTCATTTCTTCTGGGAAAATTTCAAGAAGATCTTTGTTATATTAGATGTGTCATAGAGAAACACTTTTATTTTTATTTTTTCTTTCAAATATATCACTTCTCTTAGATAAACATATTTCAATCTACCACAACAGGGATCGGCAACCTTTGGCACACGGCTCGCCAGGGTAAGCACCCTGGCGGGCCGAGCCAGTTTGTTTACCTGCCATGGTCCGCAGGTTCGGCCGATCGCGGCTCCCACTGGCTGCGGTTCGCCACTCCAGGCCAATGGGAGCTGCTGGAAGCAGCGGCCAGCACATCCCTTGGCCCGCGCCGCTTCCCGCAGCCCCCATTGGCCTGGAGCGGCGAGCCAGTGGGAGCCACGATCGGCCGAACCTGTGGACGTGGCAGGTAAACTCCCAAGGTGCTTACCCTGGCGAGCCGCGTGCCAAAGGTTGCCGACCCCTGTACCACAATGTTGATTTATAGTAACTCATCTGTGGCATTAAGGGCAAGATTGCACCTTGCCCCACACACTTATGGGGTGGAGAGGCAGTAAGGTGGCTCTTTACACCCTTCAGTTCCCCTACATGGGCTATTGGCAACTTGGGGTATAGCACAAGGGGGAGAGCAACCTCTATGGGGCCATGACTCCCTCTTTCCATGCAGGAGGCTGGAAAGTGGGCAGGGAAAACTGAGGAGTTGGAGGAGCTTTGGCTCGAACTCCCAATACACCAACCGGGTCAGCAGGACTGTCACAGAGAGGGAAGTGATCGGCCCCCGGCAGCAGGCTGGCACAGAATGCATTCCCCATGGAGCAAGTGCGGAGCCGGGCCCCATGCTGTTGTTCTCCGAGGAGCTGATTTCTGCTCTGCTTCTGCGTCAGTGCAGCTACCTATTGCACTTTACTCAGGGTAAGCCGGGTAAACTCACAAATGCTGATGGATTTGCTCTGATTTTAAATATGCTTCTCAAAAACTTGTCTAGAAAGTCAGCACCACAGTGTTGGGCTTCATTAGAATAATTTAGCCGGGCATCAGAGCCTCCTGATGTAATGAGAGAACTCTTCTTCTCAGCTAAATTGGCTCTTAGAGGAGACTCCTTCACGGTCTCATTGGCTCTCTTCTGCTAAATCTGTTTCTCTGCTACTTCCGTGAAGCCTTTGGACAGTACCTTGTGGAGGGCTTCAGCCTGGTGATCCTCCAAAGAATCAATTATTAGAGGTTTGATCCAAAGGCCGATTCAATCAATTTCCACTGAATGTAATGGACTTCGGATCAGGCCTTAAAACTGGATTGGAACTGAACTCTGGGAAACAACAGCAGTGTGTGCTAACCTGAAGAACCCAAATTTGTATCTTTGTTGATTAAGCAGCCTCATAATGGGTGCGGGGGGGAGAGGGAGGGGAGAGTCGGAATTCTGTGGAATGGGGCTAAGACCCTTGAGGTCTGAAACTGCAAAAGAAGCAGGAAGTGAAGTGATCAAATACTGACATGACATCTTCCTTTTGCAGATTGCTCACCAGGTGGTGTGTGTAGCCTGCCATCAATGGAGAGGGAGAACATAAAATACAGTCTAGATTTCATCAATCAAATCCTTCTATTCGTAATATTGCACTTTGCCCCCGGAGGTGCTACAAAGATATTTTCTTCTTACATGTTAATATTGGTTTCAAGGTAGGCAATGAGAGACCTGTATGAGAGAAGAAACAGGCTGGGAAAATACGATAAGAGAAGTTGTAGTTAGAACAGGTCAAATAATATGTACTGAACATAAAATTTCTGCAAATTTCAGTGGTTTTAGTCCCATTATTTGTTATAGGTAGAGCTGGTAGCTACACCTACAGTTAAGGTTGCCTAACATGGTCCATTGTAAGACCCTTCTTTCAGTTGCTTATAACTGCCAAACGTCCACCATTTGGGCTGAAACTTTCCATGGTGGGTGTCTGCCACAGTTTGCTTTGGTTTCTAATTTTAAGTTCTATGTGATTTCCTGTATATTTTAATATTAAAAGGTTCCCAGTGCAATGGAAAACACCCTTTTGCCTCTATAGACACCTAAATATATAGGAAAATCTGGTCCTATGCACCTCAGTTCTCATCTTTAAAAAGATTGGGCACCCAGAAAATGAGGGACACACAATTAGTGGCCACCTCTGAAAACTGTGGTGTAAATGATTTGCTTAGCATCACATAAGAAGTCTGTGGCAGAGGCAGGGATAGAATCCATTTATCCAGGGTGCCATTTAGCTTCTTTGAATAGGAGATGTAAATAAGGCATATATTTTTAAAGGTGAGAGTACTTAACCGTTGAATCAATTTACCAAGGGTCGTGGTGGATTCTTCATCGTTGACAATTTTTAACTCAAGACTGGATGTTGGTCTAAAATATATGCTCTAGGAATTATTTTGGGGAAGTTTTTTGGCCTGTGTTATACAGGAGGTCAGATTGGATGATCTCAAAGTCCCTTCCTGGCCTTGGAATTTATGAATCTATGAGATCATCCTTTTTTCCTGCCTGATTCTGAGTTTTTACTGGTTTTCTTTCCATTGTGGGGGGAAATTTCTACAATTTTTTTCTAAAGTCTTTTTTTTTTTTTTTCCCCACCATGACCTCTTACGATCAGGTTTGTCTTAGGAGCAGGTTGTAATCTGGAAAAACGTGGGATGAAAAACACAGTACACCTTGTCAAGTATCAGAGGGGTAGCCATGTTAGTCTGAGTCTGTAAAAAGCAACAGAGGGTCCTGTGGCACCTTTAAGACTAACAGAAGTATTGGGAGCATAAGCTTTCGTGGGTAAGAATCTCACTTCTTCAGATACAAGTACACCTTGTTTCTCCTTTTGAAAACAGCTGTTCAGCACTTTGACCCAGGAAAAGCTTGATTCTCATTATTATTATTATTTATTATTATTGGTAATTGTATGGTTTAGTATTTAGCAAGACTTTAAAAGCTTTTAATGGTTTTGACTCCAGTGACTGCTAATAGAAGGCTGTATTTTACTGCTGGTCTACTGGTGTTCTTTAGAAATATTGTGATGATTCTCTCTCACAACCTGCCTGGTGATAAATTAGACAAAGGTTCATATGAATCCTGCTTTTATAGTCTACGCTCGCCTTCTATTTCTGAGTGAGGCGGGACAGAATAAGGGCCAGATTCTGTCACCATTATTCGCACTGAGTACAACCTTATGCTGTTAAATAGACCCATTGAAATTAATGAGGCTACTTCAGAAGCAAGGTAACACCCCATTTGAGTCAGTGGCAGACTCTAGCCCTGCAATGAAGCCAAAAGCTGAAAAGAAAGAGATTACAGAAGATGAATAGATTATGATGTCAAATTGTATTGAAATTCAGTTGGAAAGCTATTAAAGGGCCAGACTTTGATGACCTCTACTTACGCTGAATACTCTGAGTAATCCCATTGAAACCAAAGAGAATAATTGAGGAATTAAATACTACTCCACATGAGAGGCCATCTGAATCTATGTTCTTAACAATTATGTAAGTCAATGGCTAGATTTTTTTCCCCAGGACCATGAGCCCACATGAGTGACTAAGAACTCCCCCTTACGACTCTGTTGATACATCTACAAAAGACCTGCAGTACGGCTGGCTAAAAATTGACCCTCCTGCCCTCCCCCCACTGCCTTGCAGGGTCCCAGAGCTCAGACTCCAGCCTGAATCTGACTGTCTACACAGCAATTTTGCAACCCTGCAGGCCAAGCCCTGTGAGCCCAAGTCAGCAGAACCAGGCCAGCCACAGGTGTTTTATTGTTGTGTAGATGTACCCTATATGGGCTGCCCAAGCCTAGGGTCTGAATGTGTAGGAGTAAGCAAGGTTACTTGTCTGTTCAATGCATCTCAGCAGGTAGGGGGCAATGGGTGGAATCTTAGCTTCACTCTTGCTGTCCAGAGTATCTGAGTCATTAGGATGTGGGACAATAATTGGCTACAGTTATAGGCCAACAGTAATTACTAATCCTTAGGAGCATAAAGGAAGCTGAAGTGGAATTATGACTCAGAGATGTGCCTGAGTCACAGTGCTTCCCTGGGCTACTCCTAGGATGGCAGAATTTAGGCACCACCCTTGCCTCAGGATTGTTCCTAAAATCAGAAGTTACTCCTAACTTACGAGTACAGTTAATGTACTTGATTGTTTAACTGTGTCAGCATACATGAGAGCTTGCACATATATATACCTCCTCTGAAAGTTGTTGGGTTTTTCATCTTTGTAGCTGTGTTGGTCCCAGGATATTAGAGAGACAAGGTGGGTGAGGTAATAGCTTATATTGGACTAACTTCTGTTGGTGACAAAGACAAGTTTTCGCGCTGACACAGACATGAGGAAGAGCTCTGTGGAAGTTCAGAAGCTTGTCTCTCTCACCAACAGAAGTTGGCCCAATAAAAGACATTAACTCACCCACCTTGTCTTACGATCTTTAACATATTTGTCATCCTAGATCCTGTCAGAATGATTTTTCCAACAAAAATATCCTTTATATGAAAAATTTTCCACAGGAAAATTTCATTTTCTTGAAAAATTTAAATTCTCCATCATGTAAACCACAATGACAGCTCCCAGGGCTGCCCACATACAAGGCTCTTGTTTTTTACTTTCTGTCAGCAAAATTGACAAAAGCTTTCCAAGGGGGCCCTGAATCTCAGCTTCCCCCATCGCTCCTCCCCCTTCCCCGCCCGGTCCCTGCCCATTTCTGGGGCCACAGAAGCAGAGCTAGAATGCTCAGGCTCTTCAGCCCTGGAGCCAGGCTGGAAGGCTCTTGTCATCTTCTTTTGTGAAACTGATAAGAGCCTTCTATGTGGGCAGCTGGGTATCGCAGACCTAGACATAGGCAGTCAGAGCAGTGGTTATCAGGAGCCAGGAACCAGAGCCAGAGCCAGGAGTCAAGCCAAGGGTCACAGTCAGTTACTAGGGTGGGGTGTAGAAGCAGGGATCTAAAACATGGCAGAAGAGCACAGGACAGGAAGGCAGGAATCAGGAACAAGTCAGGGCTCCGGAGTCAGGTGAGAGGTCAGGGTCTAATGTAGGAGCCAGCCAGGGATTCATCTAATTGCCCAGACAACTTCCTGTGCCTCCTTCTGGTTTAAATAGTGAGTCTCAGCCAACTAGAGAGGACAGACACCTCGTCCAGTTGGGAGCTTTGTGGTGGAACCTATGCTAAGTTAGGCTTTTTGATCTGCCCACACTTCCTGCTGGTACCAACAGGTTGGTGATCTGTGATCTCTCATCCTGGGAAGCTGAAAAAGTTCATTTTGGTTCTCCTGAAATAGAATTTGTCTTGAAAAATCTTGCTATGAAAAATTTTGAGAGTTGATGTTTCATCTCAGTTTGGGATAAAAACGCATTTAGAAAAATGCAAGTTTTTGTTTGTTTTTTTTAGTGGGAAGGGGTTTCCATTTTCAAACCAGCAATAATCTCCACAACATCGGTATGAGGTAGGGAAATGCTTTTATCCCCACTTTACAGATGGAAAAGTGAGGCACTAAATGACTGTCTCAGGATCACATAGGCAATCTATGGTAGAGCAGAGACTTGACCCCACATCTTCAAATCCTAAATTAGGGCCCTATCCACTCTGTCGTTTTTCATTTAGAGGGTTTGAGAGTGTATCATCAGAGATTTTGGTCCCTTGTTTTCCTTTTTGATGATGTTAGGCACAAATTCTTGGAAATGAAAAGTTTATTTCTTAAAATCTTTTGGTCACATGGTTACCTTACTGACGTTTTCTCTAATTTCAAATGTTAGGGAGCTATTCCAACTGAACCCTTCCCACGTTGAAATCTGCAGAAATCCAGTGTGCTTATTATGTTGATAATACCACATCTATTGATAAGCAGAACATAGTAATAATCCTTATGGACAGAGACAGTCCTATGACCCACACAGCTTTAATCCAGACCTGAACTTCTATAAAACTCCAGGGTGTTCTGAGGAGGTACAGTTCCATTCATCTACGTTAGTTCTGTGTCTTTCACATAGCTGTACAAATACTGATGAATTTAATCTTCACAATGTGAAGTAGGTAAGTATACTTACTTGCCTGTATAACCCCATAAAGTAGGTTTGTTTTACAGAGGGAGAAGCTAACTCTTGTCTATGATGAAGATTTGCCCTGATTTCATCCACTGGCAGCCAGTCGCCTGTGTAGCTGCACTGACCCAACCCCTAGGATAGACAGGCAAAGCTAGTGGTGCTTACCCCTGTCGGAAAAAGGGATTAAGCTGCACCAGTGCAAATCATGTCTTTTGCCTGTCTATGCTAAAGGTTTTGCATCCGTGCAGTTATATCAATGGCTACTCACTGATAATTGGAATCAGGGAAGATCCCCGAGTAGAAAATTCCTCATAACCACAGGGGAGTAGGTTGGGCTTTTGAAAGCTGCCTAGGGCAATTGGGCATCCAAATTCCTTTGCTGGCTTTGAAAATATCAAAGTAAACGACTTACCTGTGATGACACAGTGAGCCAGAATTGTACTTCTGAAGTCACAGGCTTAGACCATGATTTTGAGTTTTCCCACTCTCATCCTAAATGAGCGACACAAGAAGGCATTTTCTACAATCACCATTGCTTGCTTTTCTTTCTACTGTAAATTACAGATAACAATGAGACCATCAGGTCTGTGTGTGGAGGATAAAAAGTTACCATAAATAGAATACCATAGTGCTCGGTCAGAATTTCTCCTGAGGGTTACTAGGCAGCAGAGCAGCACCATTGGAGAAGGTGATGAGAGCTCCCCCCTGTGGCTGGTGTAATGGAAGATATTAGGACAAAGAGGGATTGTACTCCCTGTTTGTGTTACAATAGCACTTAGAGGCCCCTACTGAGATCAGGGCCCTGTAGTAATAGGTGCTGTACAAACACAGAGTAAGAGACAAACTCTTCCTGAAGACTTTGCTGTCTAAATAGACCAAACAAAAGGCAGGAAGTGAAACAGAGGCACAGAGAGTGATTTGCCCAAGGTTAAGCAGCAAGTGAATAACGGAGCCAGGAGCAGAGGTCAGGTCTCCGGAGCACATGAATTTTTTTTCCAGCTCTAAACATAGTATTTGAATGAAAAATGGCTTTTTTTTAATTACATTTTTGCTAAAATTTCTTCCCCCCCCCCCAGCAGGTGTTTAGGTTTTTGCCACTGCGAATGGGAGGGTGTGAATGCTGGGAGCTAGAAAGGTGTGACAAATACTCTGATCTGAGGGAGGGATTGCTCAGTGGTTTGAGCATTGGCCTGCTAAGCCCTGGGTTGTGAGTTCAATCCTTGAGGGGGGCACTTAGGGATCTGGGGCAAAATCAGTACTTGGTCCTGCTAGTAAAGGCAGGGGGCTGGACTCAATGACCTTTCAGGGTCCCTTCCAGTTCTATGAGATGGGTAGATCTCCATTTTTTTGACACTAAACTGGGAGGAGTGGTAGATACGCTGGAGGATAGGGATAGGATACAGAGGGACCTAGACAAATTAGAGGACTGGGCTAAAAGAAACCTGATGAGGTTCAACAAGGACAAGTGCAGAGTCCTGCACTTAGGACGGAAGAATCCCATTCACTGTTACAGACTAGGGACCAAATGGCTAGGAAGCAGTTCTGCAGAAAAGAACTTAGGGGTTACAGTGGACGAGAAGCTGGATATGAGTCAACAGTGTGCCCTTGTTGCCAAGAAGGCTAATGGCATTTTGGGCTGTATAAGTTGGGGCATTGCCAGTAGATCGAGGGATGTGATCATATCCCTCTATTAGACATTGGTGAGGCCTCATCTGGAGTACTGTGTCCAATTTTGGGCCCCACACTACAAGAAGGATGTGGAAAAATTGGAAAGAGTTCAGCGGAGGGCAACAAATGATTAGGGGGCTGGAGCACATGACTTATGAGGAGAGGCTGAGGGAACTGGGATTGTTTAGTCTGCAGAAGAGAAGAATGAGGGGGGATTTGATAGCTGCTTTCAACTACCTGAAAGGGGGTTCCAAAGAGGATGGATCTAGACTGTTCTCAGTGGTAGCAGATGACAGAACAAGGAGTAATGGTCTCAAGTTGCAGTGGGGGAGGTTTAGGTTGGATATTAGGAAAAACTTTTTCACTAGGAGGGTGGTGAAGCACTGGAATGCTAGGGAGGTGGTGGAATCTCCTTCCTTAGAGGTTTTTAAGGTCAGGCTTGACAAAGCCCTGGCTGGGATGATTTAGTTGGGAATTGGTCCTGCTTTGAGCAGGAGGTTGGACTAGATGACTTCCTGAGGTCTCTTCCAACCCTGATATTCTATGATTCTATGATTCATAGGCATGAGTCTGTTCTCTTGGAGAAGGCTGACTGGGGGTGTGCAAGCTAATTGGCTGATCAGGGAGTCCATCCCCTGAGGGGTAGAAGGACGACAGGAAGGAGACACCAGAGAGAGTAATCAGCGCTAGCTGAGTTCAGAGATCTCAAGGAAGGGAGACCTCTGATCCTCCCCAGTCCTGTGGGAAAGGATCAAAGGTAGAGCTGTGCTGTATATAATATTGCTGCATGGGAGACTATTGGTATTGGTGATGGAAGTGTAAATAAACCACATGAAGTTGCCAGCCAATGGAGAGAGTCTGAAAGGTTCCTGGGGCATCTCAGGATGGAATGGCACATGTCCTGTTGCAGGGGGAAACAAAGAAAGAAAGAAACAAAAATTATAACTTTTGTAGTAAAAAAACCTGAAGCATTTCAGTGAAAATATTTAGCATTTTCCAATCAGCTGTACTTCTGCGGCCCAGCCCAATTACCTGTCCATGTGACCACGCTGCAGGAACACGAATGGTAGGAAAGAGCCTCTTCCCTTATGCTCATACGTAATGGCCAGACACAATCCATCCTTCCACACCTACTCAGGTAAAACTCCTCCGGGAGTCGACAAGAGCAACAGCTGATGTGTAAAAGTGAGTTAGACCTTCAGGATTCAGTCCCTTGTTTCTCCGTTAAACACATCAAGCGGAAAATGTTTTTTCTTTGATGAACACATTAATAACCTTGACTTTTCCAAGCTGAGGGAGATGTCACCCAACCAATTGGGAGGAAATTCACATAATTTCATATCAGACACATGTATGCCTCCACATACATAAGACAGGTTATAACTTAAGCCTTTAGAGGAAGCTTACTGTGCTAATATTTAAGACAGGTACAGTGATAAATAGCTTCATGAATACAGAGAAATCTGTGGTAACTATAAAACCGCTGTCGGTAGAGAGAGATGGAGTAATAACTCTTTTCTGGGAAATAAGGGGGGGTGGTGGAGTAAATGGTGATTTATTAACTCCAATGAACATATACTGTTTAACAAGTATAGCAAATGGAAGTGAATAATACATGAAAACTGCAAGGCCTTCAACTTGGTGCATAGAGAACTGGAGATTAAATCCGTGGCAGTGGAATGGTAAGTGAGGCAACTGACAAGTGACAGAATATAATGCACCATGACAGTGGAAATGGCCCTGATCTCAATTGCCTTGATGTTATAGGGCCCTAAACATAGAGACAACTAGATTGTCGTATGAAAATTGTGTAAAAACTTTTGGCGTAGCTAGGGGCCCTGTAGTGTGTGATATGTGGTGTTTAACTTATGGCTTTCTTTCACACTTGAAATGCGTCACAAGTGGTGCTTGACGCTTTTATGATTCAACGACAACTCTGAAAATGTAAAACAACCATGAGCTCCGCACTGCCAGCTATTCCCTGTCCAGATCACGTCCCGACCTAACCGCCAGGCTTTTCGGCCTGACAGTCTTTCGTGGGATTTCTCAAGCCCTAGAGCCTGCCTCCAAGATCTCCCAGTGCTGCAGCTGTGAGGGCGACAATGAATAGACTAGAAGAAGAGTATGCAGTGAATTGGGGCCTGCCAGGCTGTAATGAAGACAGATCCTGAACTCTTCAGACATACTATTGTCTAAAGAATACATTTCTTTTATGCCAGTTTTTTCTTTTGTATGGCAAAGATACCATGGCAACAGTGGCAAGGACATTTTAGGCTCTTCAGGTCTCCAGACAGGCATCTATATCAATCTGGGAACTGCAACAGGATTCCTGCTACCACTCAGTTTTGGAGCCCCCTAGTGGCTAAATGCTATAATCACTCATTTCCCATTCCCACCCATCAGTTCCAAAACACGATGATAAATGGTCGGGGTCTAACTACATTTTTGGGAATTTTTGGAAAATCCAAAGGGAGAACAAAACACGTCGGGTCAAATTAAATACTTCTGAGTATTTTAATAAAAGAAAAAGACATGAAGGGCTAGATTCACAAAAGTGGAGGATGAGATCCTGCCAACCTCTTTAACGATTAGATCCCTAAAATATTCCATCTATAATCATTATATTTTTTTCTTCCAGTGTATATTAGATATTCTGTCATGCGTCGTTTCACTACCATGGATTTATTGTTCAGTATTAAATGCACAAAATGTAAGGCCATATTTCATAGCCCCACTGAGCACTTGAAGCTCATAGAAGTGCAAATAGGCCCAAGTTGCAGAGTCTGGATCTGCACCCGATCTTCCCCAATTTCCAGGGGTTTTGCCCTTTCCACTGAGAAGGTAAGGAAATAACTGATCGGAGCTCCACAAAATGGAAATATTCTATTTCACGGGGTATGTGGTTCAGATAGCTCTGAACATGCTGGCCCCGTAAGACTTGACTCCTGAGCAGCAGTGCATCTGCTCTCTATATATGTTTCTTTTTATTTTTTCCCCTTCTGTTATAATTGTTTGGTGGACATTCTGACCATATATTCATAGATTCCAAGACAGAAGGAACCATTGTGATCATCTGGTCTGATCTCCTGTATAACATAGGCCAGGCCTTAGAACTTCTCCCAAATAATTCCTAATCCATCTCTTTTAGGAAAATAAAGTCCAATCTTGATTTTAAAATTGCCAGTGATGGAGAATCCACCACAACCCTTGGTAAATTGTTCCAGTGGTTAATTACTCTCACTGTTAAAAAGGTATGCCTTATTTCCAGTGTGAATTTGTCTAACTGCAACTTCCAGCCACTGGTTTCTGTTTTATCTTTCTCTCATAGGTTGAAAAGCCCATTATTAAATATTTGTTCCCCTTTAGATGCTTATAGACTATAATCGAGTAACCTTTTAACTTCACTTGTAGTCATTAACATTCCTAGAGGATTGTCTTTAAGATTTACGGGAGTTAGTTCTGGTGTCTATCTTCAATTAAGATCTTCTTAACTAACCTTTCAACTGGGCATAGCATACCTCTTCACTTTCTGCTGCAAACTGTTGTGTAATATTGTGGTGAGTTGTTATATAGATTCCACGTTCCTCCCCAGAGTAGGCCACATTTCAGCGAAGGGTGAAATGATTCATAGACAAAGCCTCTTCACTCCTTGAAGTGAAGTTTGTTAGTGCTTAGAGATGAAGGTCATTATATAATAAAACAGTAAGACGCAGCTCTTATTAATATGTGGAGAACAGGTTGCTTGTCGCATTGACACCTCATTGGTGGAGGCTGGTGTTATCTGAAAATGGATAACACACAAAGGTGCATTTGGAGGCCTATTGTAAATCCTGCTGTAGCTAATTCTGTTTGCCAGAAGCTGGGACTAGGCGACGGGATGAATCATTTGATGATCACCTGTTCTGTTCATTCCCTCTGGGGCACCTTGCATTGGCCACTGTCGGAAGACATGATACTGGGCTAGATGGACCTTTGGTCTGACCCAGTATGGCTGCTCTTATGTTCTTAAAACAGGGTAGGCACTGCTTAATCTGTCTGCTCTGATAACCTCCACTGTTTTGTTTTCAGCCAACATAGAAATAACACTGGAAATGTCCATTGGCCAGTACTTCAGCTGAAACTAGGAAGATCAGAGGCACATGTAAACTGGACTTTTTTTTCAGGGTTTGAATGTTGGAGGGGAGGGAAAAATGATACTCTCCCAAGTTCCACCCATAAACCGCACTCTGCCCATTTGAGACGCCAGAACAAGACATTGCCTGTAGTACATCATACAGAGGTTGAAAATCTGATCAGCTCACATTCATCTGAGCTCCTGAAGGTTCATTCCCCTTGGGTAAGGTTCAGATCCAACCGTGAGTAGAACTCAATTAAGGCAGAAGCATGTGAGACATCCAGCGTCACGGGATGACTTCAGAATGCAAGCATCCATTTTAAAAAAATCACTTCTAGCATTGCTGGTTGCAAAGAAACGATTGAAAATGTGAATTGCATGTAAACTGAGGCAGCCGTGCAGACAGCCTTCATTCAGGGTCGAACAGCACCTGCTAGAGCCAAGGAGGAAACCAGCAGGCCTCACATTTGCCACCCACGTTTGAATCAAACTTTAAAAAGGCTTGGGAGGAAAGGAGGAGTGTGTGGGATCTGTGCTTATTTCATCCAAAGTGTTCCCCCCCCATCCCTCACTTATGTTCTCTCCTCTATATAGAAAACATTAAAAAAGCACTTTAGGATCCTCGAGCCACTCAGGCACTGGACTGGCTGAATGGTTTCCAATCCTATAATTTTGTACACGCAGAGGGCCTCATGCAGCGGAGCTTTTACTGCTTTGTAAATGGTTCCATTTTAACTCCCTTACTCTTCCATTTTAAGGTTACAACTGCACTTGAAAACAGTCTTAATTATACTTCAGTAGAAACTTTCTAGTTCCCTCCGCACACACTTGCCAGTCTTTGAAATTAGTGTATAACTGTGCCCCAAGGTTATCTCTATTCGCCTGGTGTAGAAGAACTCATCTTCACTTCCCATTCACAGCTTAGATGAAGAGAGCATGTTTCTGCAGCCCTTAGTTCCACTGGATCAAATGCACCCCTGTGCAAAAGGGCTTATGTGAGACTGAAGTGGTGCCACAGGACTGGTGCTGGTCCTCTACACAGAGGCGAATTTCACCCATCGAGCACTCACAGAACTGAATGATACCCACTTCGAAGTGCACCAGTAGAAGCGCTGGCTGATTATATTTACAGGTGATAGATGCAAATATAGCATGTGGCGCTCCAGTGAGTAGCTTTGGCCTGGGGAAAGACCATGTTACGATGTTGAAAAGCGGGGATGGAGTTTCGAAGTGGGTCATACTGTGCTTGCTCTGCTGTGTGCTGAACCATTCACTAGATAATGGAGAAACAAATGGAAACATCAGCATCAGGATCCCAAGGCCAAGCGACCAAGCTAGAAGCATAAAGCAGCAGAGGTCTCAGTAGTGAAAGAATGTCTTTTATTATCCAATTAACCTAATAAACTAACATCTAAGGAGAGAATTCAAGCATACAGTTACCTTGTATTTTACTTACCAAGACCAAATCCTCCAGTCCATTATCAGAACTTCCTTTCTGTGGGACTGATGATGAGATTGCGAGGCTCAGCTCTCAAATGTATGTCCTTCGTCTCCCTTAAGGTCTTCTCTCCTGTGATATTTTGTCTTCCTTACCTAGAGCATTATAGGATCAGATTGCTCGATGGGTCTCCTTTGTTATTAAACACGGATACTGCTGTAACGCTCAGAGGGCCACAGCAGAATCCACATTAAGATGTGGTCCATGTCCCAAAGAGTTTGTGTTCTACAACATGTATAGGCTGGCGGGGGGGAAGCCTTGAAATTGCTTTGCATTCATATGTAACCCCTGCAGTGTCTTGAGAAATATACAGTTGGGTTTTCACAGTGCACAAAATCTGTATTTTCTGAGAGAAATAGCACTACATCTTTCCCCCCACCACCCAGATAACAAAGTTTACTGAGAATGTAACACAGTTTTTGAACAACCCATACTGGTTTAATTCAGGGAACCACACAGGAGCTTGCTTTGTGCAAGGCACAAGAAGGAAATATATATGTATTAACACTCGGCAAGTAACTGAAAGGGCTGAGAAATGTCCCTGAGATCTGGACAAACTTTTTCTGGAGACACGAATGCAATGAGTAACTATGAAGGCCACCTTTGTTGCCAACATGTCAGGCACCTCTACAGCTATGCCAGCCTAAACTAAGCTCTGTAGACTTGTACTGTAATACTTCATATACTTCCTGGATGGGCACAGACAGGGCTCTGTAACACACACTCAGCAGGGGGTTACATAATGATCCCTCTGTGGTGGGTCACTTCTTCAGAGAAGATTGAAAGCTGCTTTTTGGTAGACACAGCACATTAAAACCCTCTTTCTGACAGCCCACACTAGGTATGGCCTCTCCTGTACATGCAGTGAGTCTTAGGGTATGTCTACACTGCTATAAAACACCTGCTGCTGGCCCAGGTTAGCTGACTCGGGCTGCGGGGCTATAAAATTGCAGTGTACACGTTTGGACCTGAGCCCGAACATCGACACCGCACATTTATAGTCCCACAGCCTGAGCCCCAGTCAGCTGACACAGGCCAGTCGTGGGCGTTTTACTGTTGTGTAGACCTACCCGTGGTGAAAAGCAGGGAGGATTTATTTAAAGAGACAGCTGTAACACAGCACAGGCAAAGTAAACCGTGACTACTTTTAACAGGTTTGAGCGTACGTTTTAACTGCATTACTAAAAAGGCAGTCGGCTGCTTTTGGTGGTGGTAGCCTCAATCCCCAAGGATTCACACACAAAGTAGCATTCTCTGTATCCTACACAATGTCATGTGACAATGGCAAAGACCCTCCGAAAAAGTCCTTTCTTCTGATACTGAATGAGGAACCTTATTAAAATAAGGAAAACCAGATTATCTCTGAACGACTCTCTGAGTAAAATCCTGGCCCCATTGAAAGTCAACAGCAAAACTCCTGTTAAATTTAATAAAGACCCTCTTTCGGTCTTTTTTTTTGTCTAGAACTTCTCCCAGTTCATTGCAGTCTGGCTAGTCCAACCAATTTAAAGAAGCAGTACACCTGTTCCCCCACACCGCCAGCAGAGGACCTTCTACATTTCACAGCATGCCCACAGCATTGGGGCTTGGCAGAAGGTATCTATTAACAGACCGGAGAATCTGTAATAATCACACTGCAATACTAGACAGGTCAGCAGGAAGGCAATAATGTCAACGTTCTGGTCTATTCTCGCATCTGCCTTGTGCAATGCACAAGAATCCCTCTGCAACTAGTTACAGACAGCTTAAGAGGTGAGTTTATAACTTCTTTTTTCTATGAGTCTTTTTTATAGGGCAATACAAAATCATTCATCAGTTGCTGGATTAGGAAGAAGCACCCATATATAGCAAAGTGTGCCAAGTAATGCTTCCCGGGGGGCGGAAATATCCAGCGTATCTGATTCTTCCCTTTCTGACAACTGTGTTGTCCCTCTGCCTCTGCTCTTGCTTGTGGTGCTCTCAGGGAGAAGACTTGGTAGGACTTCTTAATGGACCAGAACACGAGGAGAAATAATTTCAAACATTCAAGGAGGAAAAGGAGGGAATGGATACATTTATAAATGATAGTCTCTGGCATACAGACACTCTTGTTAGCAGCCTCAGCAGAGAAGCTAAGGAACTAATGGGGATGGAGAGTGAGCAGTTCTCTTACTCCCAAGCATGGACAAGCTTCTGTTTCCACTGCCCTATGCAATGCCTGTTCTACTGCTAAACTCACAACTTCAGTCTGGGGGTTGTGGAGCCAAATCCACCTTTCACAAGCTGTGATGGGGTGTAAAAACCCCACACTGAGCAACAAGAGGCTAAGGAACTGCTCTGGGCTCAGCCAGCCTCGCCCTGCCACATCTATGGCTGGAGCTAAAAGGCAGAAGAGCAGCTCATTTGGGGGCAGACCAGAGAGGAGAGGAGACCTGCTACCAGCAGCGTCAGGAAGACGAGCTGAGAGAAGGCAGAATCTCTCCCAAAACAGCTGCCCCAAAACCCCTCTCTGCGGGAAGAGAGGACCTGCTGCGGAGACAGGCTGAGAGGGAAGCATTGCCCTCTCATATGAACTCTGGACTGGACTGATCCCCTTTAGTTTTGTTTGGACTACCCCAGCAGGGGAAAGCCTTGGGCTGAGCTGGCCCAGGAAGCCGGGCCATACCCCAGGAGGAGGCAGTTGTCCTCACGCTGCCTTACACCAGACGACGACTTTGGGACAACTGCAGGGAGGTGGTAGGAAATGGCCTAGGGAGGACAGCTTTAAGCCTCCTTGGCTGTCAGAACACTGATAGCCCTCAAAGGTTCCTGGGTCAGAGACTGGTAGAGCGGGAGGGCCCGGGCTCCCCTACCAACGACCCCCTACACGTTACTGGCCTAAAGTCCTAACCACTAGGCGGTGCTCCCCTACCAACCAACCCCAAGCGAGGGCCATCACGCAAGCACAAAAGTTCACTTGCTTTTAAAGAAAAAATTCCATATGTTGCCTTAGCTGAGTAGACGGTGTTCTGTATTTAGCACCTTCTCCGCTTTGCAAAACTGGAACTGATTTGGGGGCATTAGCTGGAACTCAGCTATGTCTGGAAGCTCAGCAGTCAAGCTTGAGTTAATTCTACGCTCAAGAGATGTCTATGCTGCAGCGGGGGGGATTTTCAGCCCATGTACATGTACCCACGTGAGCTATTTTCTAGCGAGCTCGCCAAAAATAGCAGTGAGGATACAGCATTGTAGGCATCAGCGTGGGCTGCACAAGTGAGTGCGTACACAAGGAGGTCAAACGCGCTTGTGCAGCCCATGCTGATGCCTGCAATGCTTCATCCTCACTACTACTTTTAGAGCGCTAGCTAGGGTACATATACACAGGCAAACCACACCCCAGCGGTAGTGAAAGTGTGCCCTAGGAGAGCAGAGCGCAAAGTGAAGACACAGCAATTACACACTGAGATTGGAGAGTGGATGAAGACTTAGCAAGAGCATGCAGGTTTCTATGGGGATTAGATGAGGGAAATTTTTCTTTCCTGATTGCAAGAGAAGTCTAACAAACCCTTCTGATAAAACAGCGACTTCGAGATTTTTTCTCCCCGTGATCCCTAGCTCTCCTTTCCCCTCTCCCCCCGGACCAATTTTTTCCCACTGAATTGAAAACAACGGGGTTTCATGTGTGTAAATCAGGGCAGAATGGGGGCCCTGAGTGTCTTCCACAAAACAAGTATCTTCTAAATAACATAAGACTCCTCTGCTCCACAGCCATGTGTGAGGTGGTATACTTCGCAAGCCTCCCCTTTAGGCATTAAGGTAAACCTTTCACAATGCAATTGTACAACTTTGCTCACGTGTAGCAAGGTACTTCATGTATTTCTCCAGGGAAGAAGATAGGAAGAAGCTCCTCAAAATGGAACTTGGAGGGATCGTCAAGACACACACGGTCTGGTTTTTTTCCCCCCCCCCGTTGCGTTGCACTGGTCATTTACAACCATCAAAGTGAGAGTAAAGCCTACCTTTGCCCTCACTTCACCTAGGTGAAATTGACCACACGAGGTGCGGGGTAGTGGAGAATCAAGTCTACAAAGATAAACCTTGCTCTTGCTTAGACCCCTTGCCAGCCCACCAAAGTCATTGGGATTAGAAGTGAGTGAAGCCAATGAGGATTCACAGATGTAAAAGAGAACAACATCTGGCCAATAGAGCCATGAGGTGACTACATTTATGCCTGTTCCCATGTGCTTACCGTAAGTGTAACCCACGCCTGCTTGGTGTGGCACTCTGTCCCCCACCTAGACCAGCGAGAGATTGTTGAACCTGCTACAGCCTTGGCTAAGAGAGAGGTGTCTTTTAGCTCATGCAGCAAGCTCCAGGGGTCCAAGGTTTGCCGCTGTTGCCAACTGGAGTCTGTCGGCGCTACATAAGCAGGAGATCAAATGTTGACTTAACAATGAATGGCCCCATTACTGGCCATATTGCAAACACCTTATCACATTAGTTACTAACATAACTTTACATCCCTCTGTGAGAAGCATTACAGTCAGCATATGCCGATGCTTGCTTTTCTTCTGCCTCCTTAAATAGCTAGAGGCTAAATTGTATGTAATGATAGACATAAGTGGCCAAATTTTGATTACAGTTACACAGAATTTGGCCCATAGTCAAGAAACAATCCTTCATAAATAGACACTGTCTGTATGTCCCTTCCTTTCTTCTTTCCAGTTAGTGACTGTGTGTATCTGTGGGCCTGCCTGCCTTTGAGTTCATCTCTTACAAGTGTCACCTTCCTAAATCCCCCATTCTTTAGTAAGCCATGTGCCTGCTGGCATGAGATGCTTAACGGGTAAATGTGTTGTGCAAGATATGTTGTTTATCATGTCAGTCATTATTGCATTTGAATTTACTAAGGTTTTCAGATGGATATGTTCGAGATTAATGAGCTATTTGTTCTCAGTCAAGCAGCGATGAGAAATGCTCTCTTGACTCTAATGAGTTGTATGGATGAATCAGGTTTTGACCTTTTGTTTTCAGCTTTTTTTTCCCCCTGAGAAGTGATGGAGTGTTGACGGCTTGAGATTTTTTGTTGCTTTGGCCTAGCATGTAGTAAAATTAACACTTATTGCCTCGGATCTGGGCATTAGGTACTGTGTATTGTTTCAAGCGTGTCTTTCATACCTACATCTTTATTTTTAATGCAGAGGAAGCCAAGATAAGTGATTTAACTTTGACCTATCACTGTAGTAATTAATTTGAACAACGCTTCTTAAGAAGTCTAGCCTTCCCTGAAGCATGCACATAACTTCCATTAACATTCATTGGAGTTATGTGTGCACACAAGGGCATAAACTTCTAAGCATCTACTAATCAGGTAACAAATGATCCAATATTTCCTATGTTTGTTGTCTGTGCTTTGATTTGACACATTCACAATGTTTTGTATGTTTGCATGAGCAAAATTTTGTTAAAGAACTATAGCATTTTTAGGAAACAACTCAAGTCTGATTACAAGGCTGCTATTTAACTGTTACGTCAACAACATAATGGCAGCAACCTGATTCAGTAGCTTACTCAAAGTGCCTCATATGTGTCTGTCTCCCTCTAGCCTATTTCCTTTAAAATGTCAGCAGAATCCATAAGGTCTATAGCCAAAAGTCACTTCCTGCCAAAATTAAACTAGTTTGGAAGAAGAAGTAGGAGACTACCTGGTTTTCCCAGCCACTTTGTCCAAAAAGGACTGCTTGGTCTTAGCATAAAGTTCACCAGGCAAGCAGAAATGCCTGGCTGTGCTGATGAAGCAATACTGGCAATACTTGTGCTAGTACTCTCCATATCATTTCAGCAAATAGGACAGTGCTTAATTACATCAGATTGACTTTCAGTGGGAACTGGGTTATTTTCAAAGCATAACATAGAAAGATAGATAAAAATATAAAATTCTCTTGCTGCCTGATTCCAATGTCACTGTATTTCTTAGAATTCGGAACCCTAACACAAGAACCCCAAAACAGAGAGAGACAAAGCTAGGATTACCATACGTCCGGATTTTCCCGGACATGTCCGGCTTTTTGGTCCTCAAATCCCCGTCCAGGAGGAATTTCCAAAAAGCCGAACATGTCCGGGAAAATAAGGAGGCATGGTAAGGGGACCCCGAGTGCGAATGGCTGCAGCAAAACTTACAACTCCCGCGATCTGCCGATCTGCCGGGGCACAGAGGCGGCGGGCGGCACCCGAGCACGCAGCTGCCTCCTCCCCGGGCTCCAACTTTCCCAGCTCCCGCCGCTCTCCACCTCGTGCCGGGGCCAAAGCAACTTCCCCAGCGCAGCAGCAGCCAGAGCCCAGGGAGGAGGTGGCTGCACACTCGGATGCTGCCTCCGCATCTGTGCCCCCGCAGATCGGGGGAGTTGTTAGTTTTGCTGCAGCCACTCGCACTCGGGGTCCCCTGAGCGTCTTTTACCCGAGCGCTACCGTGAAGCCGGTAGCACTCGGGCAAAAGACACTCGGGGGACCCCGAGTGCAAATGGCTGCAGCAAAACTAACAACTCCAAGCGCGCAGCCGCCTCCTCCCCGGACTCCAACTTTCCCGGCTCCCGCCGCTCTCCACCGCGGCGGGGGCTGAAGCAACTTCCCTAGCGCAGCAGCAGCCGGAGCCCGGGGGGCGGGAGGGAGGAGGGGGAATGCGGGGTGCTCAGGGGAGGGGGCGGAGTTGGGGCGGGGACTTTGGGGAAGGGGTTGGAATGGGGGCAGGGAAGAGGCGGAGTTGGGGCGGGGGCCCGGTGGAGTGTCCTCTTTTTTCAGTGTTGAAATATGGTAACCCTAACAAAGCAGGCTTCTCCCTAAAAGAAAGGAACAGCTAAACCCCCCTGGCTCTAGGATGGCTTTCTGCAGACTATCTGAAACACAGATCACATGCTTTCCTGCAGAGCCCCGTAGGCTGCAAGCAGGATCAGGCACCCCTTTAGGATTTAAAGTGACAGCTTGTAATTTTTACACAATTCTTAACACACCACAGGTTCCTAACTCTCTTGGGCCCCTTCAGGAAATCCCAGCCCTTATTCAGAGAGTTTGAATTTTTCAATTGTTCCACATTTATCCCACAATAAATATGCATCAAAAGTTAAAGCGATGCCCTAGGATTTTTAAAAAATGGGTAGGCACACGATTGCATGCCTGCTTCATGCATCCAGGAATTGGGGTACTACGTGCAAAAATGACTGGTGCTGCCTATCTCTGTTTGCAGTTATCCAATAGTACCCTCTGACATTTCACCTGAAACTACCTCACTAGGAGCCCCCAATTCACTACAGCCCTCTCCCCTGCTTTCACTCTTCACCCTACCTTCTATCTCACTTTAAGTGGTTTCTCCTGTGCAGCCGTTAACAAGCCCATGGATCTGAAAGCTGAGTGAATGATCCACAGCAACCAATGGGAGTTGGGCACCTAACTGCTTTTGACCCGTTGGACAATAAAAGGAGGATACATATCAACAATAACTAGCCAGCATGCACATTCTAGAACACATTTTATGTCACTGAAGCTGTGGAACCTCATTCGAGGCCTTAGCTGTAGAGCTGGTATTTTGTAACACGGTAGGCATACAGGGGAAATTAGTTTTACAGTCTTCTGATATGGTGGGCTTCCGTTCAACCACACAAAGGTGAACCACAGATTCAAAAATGTTTATTCATATGCTGAATACATCTCTCTTTCTTCCTGTGCATTTTTTTTTCTCCTTGTCTTTACTAGTCTAGCACTTGTAAGGACAGCAATGAATGCTGGCCAGTCCTGGCAGGTCATGACAGCCTGAAGGCTTAAGTGTAAACAAGGCAGAGCTGATTACTTTCCCCCTTGGGGGCTACCCTTTGCCCTGTGGGCATTTCTTTTCAAAATAGCTTCCCTCTGCCTGATACCACTATTATCACAGATACAATTCCCCATTTGACTGGCCGGATCACAAATCAGTCCTCTGTGTTCAAAAGCAGCATGCTGCATACACTGGTTTCCTGTTGTGTTCAGGCAAGCTCTTCCTATAGGCCGTGTAGCAAGATTTGTATGGCTATTTTTTTGCTCAGTTTCTTTGCATTTGATCATGTTTGTCATACAGCAGAAAAAGCTGAGGGCAAAATGCTAGAGAATCTGGACTATATGCTGATAGACTAATAGTCTAGTTTCTCTGCTCCACTCAGGTGGCATTAACAAGATGGTGATATCTAGTTTTTACATGCATTTATCCAGGAGAAAAAAAACTAGCAATTAATGCTGGGGTTGCCAACCCTCCAGGATTGTCCTGGAGTCTCCAGGAATTAAAAAGGAATCTTTAATTAAAGGTAATGTCATGTGATGAAATCTCCAAGAATTCATCCAACCAAAGTTGGCGACCCTAATTAAAGCATACGATGGCAATAGGTTTCTGCCACTCACTCGTATAACCCTGGGAAAGTCATTTAACTCCCCCCGCCTCAGTTTGAGCCTTTTGTAAAATGGGAATCCATATGTATGTATGAATCCGTATGTATGTATGAAACTGTTGAGAGTCTTTGGGTTAAGATTAGAAGCAAGAGCAACAAGGGTGATATCATGGTGGACATGTGCTATAGACCACTGGACCAGGAGGATGAGGTAGACGAGGCTTTCTTCGGACAATTAACTGAAGTTTCCAGAACACAGGCCCTGGTTCTAATGGGGGACTTCAATCACCCTGACATCTGCTGGGAGAGCAATACAGCAGTGCACAGACAATCCAGGAAGTGTTTGGAGAGTGTTGGGGACAACTTCCTGGTGCAACTACTGGAGGAACCAACGAGGGGCCATTCTCTTCTTGACCTGCTGCTTACAAAGAGGAAAGAATTGGTAAGGGAAATAGAAGTGGGTGGCAACCTGGGCAGCAGTGACCATGAGATGGTTGAGTTCAGGATCCTCACAAAAGAAAGAAAGAAGAGTGGCAAAATACGGACCCTGGTCGTCAGAAAAGCAGACTTTGACTCCCTTAGGGAACTGATGGGCTGATCCCCTGGAAGGCTAATATCAGAGGGAAAGGAGTCCAGGAAAGCTGGCTGTATTTTAAAGAAGCCTTATTGAGGGCGCAGGAACAAACCATTCCAATGTGCAGAAAGAATAGCAAATATGGCAGTCGACCAGTTTGGCTTAACAGTGAAATCTTCTGTGAGCTTAAACACAAAAAGGAAGCTTACAAGAAGTGGAAACTTGGAAAGATAACTAGGAGGAGTATAAAAATATTGCTCTAGCATTCAGGGGTGTAATCAGGAAGGCCAAAACACAACTGGAGTTGCAGCTAGCAAGGGATGTGAAGGGTAACAAGAAGGGTTTCTACAGCTATGTTAGCAACAAGAAAAAGGTCAGGGAAAGTGGGGGACCCTTAATGAATGGGGGAGGCAACCTAGTGACAGATGACGTGGAAAAAGCTGAAGTACTCAATGCTTTTTTTGCCTCGGTCTTCACAGACAAGGTCAGCTCCCACACTGCTGTCCTGGGCAACACAGTATGGGGAGGAGGTGAGCAGCGGTGAAAAAACAGGGTAAGGACTATTTAGAAAAGCTGGACATACACAAGTCCATGGGTTCAGATCTAATGCATCCGAGGGTGCTGAGGGAATTGGCTGATGTGATTGCAGAGCCAATGGCCATTATCTTTGAAAACTCGTGGCGATCGGGGGAGGTCCCGGACGATTGGAAAAGGGCAACTATAGTGCCCATCTTTAAAAAAGGGAAGAAGGAGAACCCGGGGAACTACAGACTGGTCAGCCTCACCTCAGTCCCTGGAAAAATCATGGAGCAGGTCCTCAAGGAAACCATTTTGAAGCTCTTGGAGGTGAGGAAGGTGAACAGTCAACATGGATTGAACCAAAGTCAAGGCACACCTGACCAACCTGATTGCCTTCTATCATGAGATAACTAGCTCTGCGGATATGGAGAAAGCCATGGATGTGATATATCTTGACTTTAGCAAAGCTTTTGATACGGTCTCCCACAGTATTCTTGCCAGCAAGTTAAAGAAGTATGGATTGGATGAATGGACTATAAGGTGGATAGAAAGCTGGCTAGATTGTCGGGCTCAACGGGTAGTGAGCAACGGCTCAATGTCTAGTTGTCAGCCAGTATCCAGCGGAGGACTGGCTGGTTCACACTGTCCCAGCAGCAAAAAGCAGCAGTCGGTCACTGTGTCTCCAGGCGAACTTTCTCCCTCTTTTTATGGCTACTTTTTCTTCTTCTTGTTCAGGCAATGGGAGCACTGGACAGGCATACAACCGAAATTCTTCATTGTCAAATGGTCTAGCTGCACCCAGCAGAGAAGGAGATACAGGGCTGGTCCACACTAATCCCCCAGTTCGAACTAAGATACGCAACTTCAGCTACGTGAATAACGTAGCTGAAGTCAAAGTACCTTAGTTCGAACTTAAAGGTACTTACCAAAGGTCCACACGCGGCAGGCAGGCTCCCCTGTCGACTCCGCGTACTCCTCTCGCGGAGCAGGAGTACCGGCGTCGACGGCGAGCACTTCCGGGATCAATTTATCGCGTCTAGACAAGACGCGATAAATCGATCCCAGAAGATCGATTGCTTACCGCCGAACCCGGAGGTAAGTATAGACGTACTCACAGACACAGAGAAGCTCATTTAAGCTCGGCTAGCTTGATTGTTCACACTGCAAAACTGAAATCAACACACAACTGAGGCTTTTTACTGGGAAGGGGAAGAGTGCTCAAACATTTAAAGGGTGAGGACATCTCAGTGGCCTAATCTGTGGTAATGTCTATCGACGCAGGTCAGAATGTGTGGTTTTAGAGCTTGAATTTAAATCCCATCTTTTTGCAGAAGCCTAGGGGTCTCTGTAATAGGAGGATACAGATTTAAGGAGCTGAATCCTAGAGTGGCAAAAATAGTCCATTTTGGTGAGTTGTATGCTTATATTTAAACTTGTATATGAATGTCTATACTGCAGTGACTGGCATCCTACAACCCACCATACTTCATAGAGGTGACATGAAGTTTTGTGCTTAAGTTTTGTGAATCATTTTGAGACCCTCAGATGAAAGGCACTATGTAATATTGCACAAGGTCCTGGCCTTCAGGCCTGAAAGGTAAGTTAAAAAAAAAAAAGCTACAATGAAAGAGCTGGTTACCCTCAAGGCACTTGGTTACCATTGTGGTATAAATACTGATAGAAGCAGATTCAGTAACATTGGCTGAATAATGTATTTGATTTCACAGTATTTTTCAAACACACTGTTTGACAGTGTCTTGTCTTATCCACCTGACATATAAGCCGTGTTGAACTGTTCTGTTTTGAATATAATAACCATGGATTATTAGCAGGAGGGATAGCTCAGTGGTTTGAGCATTGACCTGCTAAACCCAGGGTTGTGAATTCAATCCTTGCGGGGGCCACTTAGCAATCTAGGACAAAATCAGTACTTGGTCCTGCTAGTGAAGGCAGGGGACTGGACTTGATGACCTATCAGGGTCTCTTCCAGTTCTATGAGATAGGTATATCTTCATGTATTATTATTAAAAAGAAGTTACATTTTCACTAAACTGAGATAGGGAGAAAATACTGTACAGAACCATCCAGTGACAGAATGAGGTGTATGTTAGAATTGAGTTTCCCAGGTTTCCATGGTAACCATTAAACTTGCTAGGAGGAAATGAAACTTTTGCCAAAATTCAAACTCTTTTAGCGGTACATAAACACTCTTTGATTTTTAGTGACTGTAGCACTCGGTCCAAGACCTGATAGGCCTGAAGTTCTCTATCCTCGGAATTGATACAACATAGGCAATGGCCATGCAACTTTTCCACAGTGTCTTGTGACTTAGTGGTGACATGGAGGAACCACTAATAGAAGTGAAAGATAGCTTAGGCACCATGTTGATTGAAACCTTGGCTTCTCAGACACAACAGCCAGCAGGGCTGCCACTTGTGCCACCAGGTGGTAATGACTTTCAGTTCTTCTCAGTGTATGTACTGGCACTATGGGCCCACAAAACCTTCTCAATAATAATCTTCATGTGTTCATAGCTGGATTCTGATGCTCATCCAAAGTATCTAAACATTTTTGCTCAGGAAATCAGACAGCAGCCTTGTCAGAATAGCTTTCCAGTGGGACTTCCCCACTGACCAAAAGAACAGCCTTTGTCGTGCTTCTGCTCCTTGCTGGAACTGGAAGTGCAGTGGCACCACACACAGAAAAAAAAAACATGAAAAAACATTGAAAAATAAAGTTGGCTAAATATTTATGTACTTGGAGACTGATTTCATGTGAGTTCAGTCTGAGTTTCAGGGCAATGGTTGATAGGATGATTATGATGATTAATTATTTATATTACAGTAACTTCTAGGACCCAATAGACATTGGCGGTCCTACTGTGTCAGGAGCTGTACAGATACATAGCAGGAGCCAATCCCTCCCTCAAAGACCTCACCATTGAATTAGATAAGACAGACAAAGGGCAAAAAAAAAAAAGGAAACATCATGAGAATGAGACACCAAGAGACTAAATGACTTGCCCAAAATAACAAAGGGAGCATCTGTCAGAGCTCAAATCCCAGTTCAGTGTCTTCACAACAAACCCATACTTCCTTTCTGGGATTCCTAGTTTGTCTGAAATGGTTCAAATTTCTCTGGAAATAGTCCCTGTGTTGCTAATGATTTTATCATTCAAGATTGTCAAATGTACAATAAGCACTGGCATTCAAATGTGCGGCCACCTAAATGTTCCCTTAATGGCTGCAATGTTTTCCTTAGGAATGAAATAGAGAATAGGTCTGGTTTATTTGTTTTTGCTTCTTTTTACAAATGATTATATAGTGAAGGTGAAGAAGACCCTGTTTTCTAACATATCAAAGCATTTGTTTTACTATTGACATTTTTGGTGCTGGCTCTCTGGAGGCCCCTGCTGCTATGAGCTAATGCAAATTACATCAGGAAATCCAAGGGACTTAGTAAATGCTGAATATTAATTCAAGATGTTTTTCAAACTGCATAAACAGTATCATCTCCAAAATCCAAAGCAGAGGCAAACAATGTTTAATTAATAGCTGTGTTGTATTTTTGTCTCGATGACATCCATGACAATAGGCTTTTTACCCAACACGTCAATTTAACTTGTGGTTCTACTATACCAGCTCGCCATGAATTCAAAGTGGGCAGGAGTCATTAAGGAATCAACTCCCGTGCCCAAGGGATCTCCCAAGTCATGATACGGTGTGGGCTCATCCTTGTGTTGAGTAACATGCCTTTTCCTGATGCCACCCATGGACGGTTACATGTGAAAGGAAGCCTGGTCTTGTTTTTAAAGAAGCAGAGTGGGACTAAGGTCTGGTCTATACTACCCGCCTGAATCGGCGGGTAGAAATCGACCTCTCGGGGATCGATTTATCGCGTCCCGTCGGGACGTGACAATCGATCCCCGAATCGGCGCTCTAACTCCACCAGGGGAGGTGGGAGTAAGCGCCGCCGACAAAAAGCCGCAGAAGTCGATTTTGCCGCCGTCCTCACAACGGGGTAAGTCGGCTGTGATACGTCGAATTCAGCTACACTATTCACGTAGCTGAATTTGCGTATCTTAAATCGACTCCCCCCTGTAGTGTAGATGTAGCCTCAGTGGGAAATCTATGTTCAATTTCCTGCCTTGTAACAGACTTTTTCTGTAATCTTGGGCAAATCACTCAATCCATCTGTACAGCTGTTGCACATGTATGAAGGTGGATAGCAATATTTCCTTTTTCTTGCCAGTAACAGACAGTGCCTGTCCCAAAGAGTTTGCAATGTATATGTACAGCATCAGGCATGGGGGGATCTCAGCTACGGCCTCTAGGCACAGCGGTAATGCAAAGACTGAGTAATACTTACAGTGGGAGCCATTAGACACCTTTTATGACCCTGAAGTGACTTATCACCATGTCCCCTATCTTAATGTAATGTGACATCCTTGGATGGGTCGTCAGCAATGGGAATTGAACCCTGGATTTCTGGAGCTAAAAGCCTGAGCTGCTATTGCCTGAGCAAAACCACCCAGCTATTACGCAACTGCAGATGCTTAAACCTCTGTGTGGTCCCATCACTAGAAGAGACCAGCGAGCCATCTTGTGTAAATGTGCATTATGCTAAATATAGCAAGATCTTATAGTAACTGTATGTACTTCCAGTGCTGAGTGTTTTAATGGCACCCACTGTTTTGGGTGTTGCCTCTGTTTCCCTTGGAGTTCTATGATGACACAGGCATATTTCTAATATGGCACAGGGCTCTGCCCTTGGTTGATACTTGGAATGTAACCACTGGCCCAGGAAGAACTCCCACCATCTTGTGATTCCTCAGGGACACACCCATGCATGCTCAGTGACATCACTAGCAGTTGCACCATTGCCCTGTATGACAATTAGGGATGCTGGAGCAACAGGTTCTGCCTTAGAAGGTGCAAAAAACAGCATGATATATTATGACTTTCTATGGCTACGAAAGTGTTGTGGGGGGGATGTCTTCTTTTCTCCTAGAAGCTATAAGCCTTTGCTTTTGGAGGCTAGGAGGCACATGAAGTTTCCATGGGCTACTGGCAATGAAGACAATTTGCTTTGGAATTACTCTAAGTAATTCTAAAAATATGGAATCAAGCCCGGTATTACTGGTTATATCATTTATGAACATGAAATTTATTTCACGCCAGAACTGTATTTTAAAAACAGCAGCTTAATGTTGTTTCTGTCTTGCTGTCAATCGTAACCAGCCAGTCATTTATTGTTTGTGGATGCTAAGTAATACACAACATTGCCGCCCGTGAATTTAAACTAATCAGCACTCTCAGTTCTCTGTTTTACAACTGGCCATAAACGGTTTATTTATGGACTATGTGAATAGTAATGTGTCCCTGACTTCGCCTGTTCTGAGAAATAATGACAGGCAAAAACAGTGTTCAAATAGTAATCAATTAGTTATGTGACGCTGCTAAAAAAAAAGGCAAATGCGTTTCTGGGATGTATTAACAACAGGAGTGTTATATGTAATTACTCTGCTTTATTCAGCACTGAATAAAGGGTGAGGCCTCATCTGGAGTACGGTGTTCAGTTTCGGGCACCACACTTTATGAAGTGTGGACAAACTGGAGACAGTCCAGAGGAGAGCAACAAAAATAAAAAGTTTACAAAACATGACCTATGAGGGAGAGATTGAAAGAATTAGGCATGTTTAATCTACAGAGGAGCAGACTGAGTGGAGACCTGTTAGCAATCTACAACCATGTAAAAGGTTGTTGTAAAGAGGACAAGGACAAATTGTTTTCCATGTCCACCAAGGGTAGGATATCAAATAATCAGCTTAGTTTGCAATAAGGGAGACTTAGGTTAGATATTAGTGAAAAACTTTCAAACAATAAGAATAGATAAGGTTACCTAGGGGAGTTGTCCTTATCACTGGAAGTTTTTAAGAACAGGTTAGATAGGGTTACCATACGTCCGGATTTTCCCGGACATGTCCGGCTTTTTGGTAATCAAACCCCCGTCCGGGGGGAATTGCCAAAAAGCCGAACATGTCCGGGAAAATGCCGGCATTACTGAAGCGGCTGGGGAGGGGAGTGTTTGTTCCTTCATTCCCCAGGGGACATGTTTGTGTGTCTGCATTTTCAGAGGAGTTGCGGGGAGGATCGGAACTTTCAACAGGACGCAGGTCTGGGGAGGTGGCATATGATCATGGGAAAGCCAGGCGTGGGCAAAGGCAGAGATCGTGTATGCTCTGCTCGCCGGGACCTGGCTTGTCCAATTCCTCTGCACCTTTGGCACCAGTGGAGCCAAGATAACGTGCCGCGCCTGCCTGGCCCTGGGGAAGCCGCCTCAGCCGCAGTGGGGATTATTACGCCCGGGTGGCCGGGCCGCGGGGGAAGAGGCGAGGTGGTTCCTGGCAGGGAAGTTCTCTCCCCGGCTGCTCCCAGCCAGGAGAAACCGACCAGCCAGCCCGACCCCAGCGCATCCCCAGCATGCTCCGCTGGCCCCGGCCTGCCCCGAGCTCCGCCCCGGGGGACTGCGCCCGCCCTGCCGGGCCGACGAGGCAAAGAGCGGACCCCGGCTGGGCATGTGCCCCGCGGCAGCTGGCTGAGAAGGAGCCAGGCAGAGCGGAGGAGAGCCAGGGGGGTCCCGGCGGAGCGGGACCAGCAGGGCAGGGAGGCGGCAGGAGCATCCCCCGAGCAGCCGCAGGGCAAAGCCACCCGCTTCAGGCTGGAGGAGCGGAAGCTGAGCAGCAGCACTTTTGCGCTGACCGGGGACTCGGCGCACAACCAAGCCATGGTGCACTGGTCGGGCCACAACAGCAGCATGAGTAGACCCAGCACTGCGGCGGGGGGCGGGATGCAGACTGGGGGGCACTGCAGCGCCGGGTCTTGGACAACGTGCAAAAAGCGGGGCTGGGCTGGTGGATCTGGCTGGTCTCTGGCCCTTCGCATCGGGTGTCACTCGGCAGTTTGCAGCCGGGCAAAAGTGCTCCCAGTGCCTTTCTGCTGCAGCAAAAGTTTTCTTCCCCCAGCCCCAACAGCCACCTGCGTTGCACTCTTGTTGCTCTTAACTGGGTGAGGCCACCGGGAGGTTTGGAGAGAGGGCAGGGGTGTGACTGGAGAGGAGAGAGCAGTATCCTCCGGGCTCCGGCTGCGCTGGGGAAGCGCCCGGCCGGGGGCGCAGGGTCTGGAGGCTGCCCGGCCAACCATGAAGCCGGTAGCGCTCAGGCAGCTGTTTCGCGTGGCTGGGAGGGAGGAGGAGGAATGCGGGGCGCTCAGGGGAGGGGGCGGAGTTGGGGCAGGGACTTTGGGGAAGGGGCGGAGTTGTGGCGTGGCCGGGGTGGGGAAGGGGCAGAGCCGGGGCGGGGGAAGGGGCAGGGCCAGGACCCGTGCAGTGTCCTCTTTTTTTAATGCTTAAATATAGTAACCCTAGGTTAGACAAACACTAGTGTACTCAATCCTTTCTCTGCTTGGGGGGCTGGACTAGATGACCTTCTGAAGTTCCTTTTAGCCCTACATTTCTATGAGTCTTAAAATTAAAAAAAAAGTGGAATGTGACAGCAAAAAATTAGTGGAGAAAAAGGTGGTCTTGTAGTACAGGCTCTGAACTGGATCATAGATGTGATATACAACCTAATTAGCTGTCCCCTTTTTTTTCCCCATTAAAAAGCAATTTTGTTAAAAATGGATTTTTGTCAAATGAAAACTTTTGTGAAAATTTTCTTGTCAATTCATTGTTTTTCAGAAAACTGTTTTCAAAAATGAAAATGTTTCTACCAAAACTTGAAATATTTTAACCAAAAATCATTTTTGAATATCAAAAATTGTTACAGGAAATAAAAAATATTTTTAAACATAAAACAGATTTCAAAAACTGTTTTTTTTAATTTATTTTCAGTTTTGGTTTTTCAATGAAAATCTGAACAAATGCTCCTGGGAAATTTTGATGAAAATGGGGGAAGGGGAAAACGAAAAGAAAAATAAATTTTCAATGAAGATTTTTTTAAAAAAAATTCCAGTTCTACAAGATCCTGTGGTTAGGGCACTGGCTAAGAACACGGGAGACCCAGATCCAATTCCCTGCTCAGCCATGGACTTCCTGGGTGACCTTGGATAAATCGCTTATCCTCTCTGTGCCTCAGTTTCCCAGCTGGAAAATAGGTATCATAAAGCTTCCATACTTCCCAGGGGTGTTGTGAGGATAAATATATGAAAAATCATGCAGCACTTTGAGATCTACTGATGAAAAGTATTATATAAAAATGATCATTATTATTGTGAGTATTATTAACACAACTGAGATGAGTGAGTATAAATTAGATATCAGAACTGAGATACAGAGATTAAATAATTTCCCAAGGTCACCCAGTGAGTCAGTAGCTGAGCTGACAGTAGAACGGAAGAATTCTTGACTTCCAGTCCTGGGCTCTAAACTCTTGGCCTCAATCTTTTCTTAGAGGCCAGCAATGTTGAGCTAAACCCATGAGATATGATTTTTGAACTTAGGTGCCTAACTTCAGAAGTCTACATTGATAGTCACCTAAATAAACTTGGCCTGATTTTTCAGAGGTACCCACTGTGTCAGAGACCCCTTGGCAAAGGGTCCCCTGTTTTTTGCAAACAACTCTTACCTGAGACCTGATAAACTCATTACACCAAACACATATCTTGCAGGATTCTTATCCGGAAAGAATAATATGTAAGGTATCTACAGAGAGCTCGTAACATATCAAGATTCATAATCATTGGGAGATGTATGTATGGGTAATATTTAAGGATCAATATATTTATACTGAAAGTATGCTTTGTGGAAAAAAAAGGAGACTAGTCACCAGGATGTCCCAGTAACAGCCCATGTGGGCAAGGGGGAGTTGTCACCTTGCCCTGTCTGGCCAGTGATGATGCCATGCAAGGCTCAATTGTTTAACCTTGTGCAATAGACTTTGAATGGGAAACCATCAGAGGCAACAACAAACAATCAAAATCACGTAAAGATAAAATATGAAACTTCACAAGGCAGGGATTCAACCTATATGAATAGAAACAAAAGACAGTTTTCAGTCTAACAACGTGAGGGGAAGGACACTTGCACTCATTCACAGAGGAAACCACTTGAGGAGCGGGCAGGTGGGGGGAGGCGGGGATGGGAATTCATGAACACTTGGATCCTGGTTTATCTGAAACCAGCCAGCTCTGCAAAAGACTGAACTTTTGGGGGGGAATTCTACTTTATTATACAGCAAAGGTAGCCATTAAGTGTAGACCCAAGTTCATGTTTTATGTTTTGTTCTGTGTTGTAACTGAGTGTTTCCATCACTTTCTTTTGTTTCTAATTCAATCTTTATCCTTTCCTAAATAAGCCTACTTTTGTTTTATCATACGTGCTCACAAGTGCTGTGTGGTTTTACGGGAGCGGTGGTTTAAGGTAAAACTGGAAAACTGGGATACGCTGCTCCTTTGGGTGCAAAGGATCTGGAAGTTCTGTGAGAAGCCAGTGTCAGGGGCTGGCTATCACAGCGGGAAGGACTCTAAGGGACTCAGGGATTGGGGTGCCCCTATTGCTAACCTGCAAGGCAAAGTCTGGGCTGCTACAGCCCAGAGGAAAAAGCTAGAGTGGCTGAAAGGATGATGGTGCTAGGGAACTGACACCCAGCTACCACAAGAAAGATTCCCTCTCACTGGAGGTCACTCACAGTCCTGGGCACCCCGAGAACAGTTACACCAACATACAGGCAGTCCCCATTAACTTCAGTGGGTACATGGGTGCTCAGCACCTTTTAATATCAGGCTACTTTGCATTAACATGTGCTATAACTAACATCCATCCGTGTGTGGTGAACAGGGAGACTGATGGTAAAGGCCTTAAACTCAAAGGCACAGGTAGTTGGTGTAACTGCTGCAAGGACTAAACTACTATTTGAATTTCTGGATGTTATTGTGCATGCATGTAGTTACATACAACCTTATTGGTCATTATGAAATTAGTTGGAAGAGAAACAGAAGAAGCTACATAATTGTTAATGTCTCTTCATTGGAGGGACTGGATATCACAGGAGAAAACCCACAAGGATAGCAGGTGAAAATATCCATATTACAAAGCCTTTCACATGTAGGTCACCAGTTCACAGTGCCTGACAGTTACTGCCATTTGAGTGTGTTGGCCCTATATGAAATGGGGACAGGTGGACCCATTACAGAGCCACTGGCACCTTTAGGGTTGAATCCTGCACGGTGCGGAGCTCCCTCAATTGCCACTCATTCCAGGGTACTCAGCAGCTCATGGAAGGGCTTCACAACGGGTGGGATGAAGCAATTGATTAGTTGGCGGTCTCAGCAGAGAAACCAAGCACTGAATGAGTCCCGGACGGTCTGGTGGTACCTCCAGGTTAAGGTGAAGGTGCACTGGAAGGAGTGAAATGGGGGCCAGATGGGAAGCTTGAACTGTTATGGTATGTCTACACAGCAGAGAAAAACCTTCTGCTGGCCTGTACCAGCCAACCCAGGCTCGCAGGGCTTGGGCTGCGGGGCTGTACCATTGCTGTGTAGACTTTCAGACTGGGGCTGGAGCCTGAGCTCAGGACCCTCCTAGAGCCAGGGATCCAGCCCAAGGCCGGAAGTTTACACAGCAGTGAAACGGCCCCTCAGCCTGAGTTCCACAAGCCCTATTTGGCTGGCATGGGCCAGCCACGAGTGTCTAGTTGCTGTGTAGACATACCCTTACTGACCATACTGTATCTTTCCAGTGAATAAAGGACTTCAACATCGCAGGTTGCTAGTTCATTATCTATCACAAATATTTTAAAAATAATCTTAAAAGGAGAACAAGCTACTCCTCATTTTGGCCAGTGTTATTAAAACTCTTGGATAAAGATACATTAATCAGATTCTTCATGCTCTGCACTGATGTGAATTTGTTTAGCATTTGCTAAACACTGGTTCAGTAATTCCTAAAGTGCTTGTATCTGACAATGCAAGATGATTGACAGCCATTGAAGTGCTCTGTACCTTGCCTTATTGAGGTGGGAGGAAGGGAATGCATTTCTGATGAGAACTGGAAATTAACTAGAAAAAAAAATCACAGAACTACCACTTGATTACCATTGGCTCAAGCAAAATTTCTTTTCATAAGAGTTGTTTAATCATGTGCTGAGCCTGGAAGTCCTATCCTATTAAATAAAAGCGGTCTGAGACAGTATGAAAAGTCCATCTCTGCCGCATGAAAATTCAGCTCTGCTTAGAGCTCTGCTGGTGTCTAAGTGAATTTGCACTGACGACACCAATGGCTTGTCAGATCAGAATTGGTCTTTCAGCCCTGTCCTTGTCTTTCTTATCATATCATCTATTTTTCAGGAATTGTAAATGATTATTTCACTTCTGCGGCCGGCATTACGGCTATTTTTGGTAGGGGAACAACTTAAAAAAGAAAAACGATAAACAGATGCATTGTTTTGCAGGCCCAAGTAACACATCACATAACAAACCCAGCTCACTATTATGCATTATCTACTGCTATTTGCTGCAATGCAATATTTACACTTTGGCATTAAGGCAGGAGACGGTCCTCGTTATGCGGCACTGCCACCGCTGATAAATCGACACACTGGTGTTTCAGAAACATGAAGAATTGAAAATGGTTCATCTGGGGACTGCAAGCACTATGAATTCTTTATATCTAACAGTTGGCCTGCACTGACCCAAAGGATATTAGATTTCTTAGGAGCAAACATGCTATGCTGAAATGTACTTAAAAAGCTCTATCTCAGCGGCCTGCAGTGGCTGGCCCCCCATCATCACTGGCCTTTGCCAAACAGAGCTTCATCTCCCTCTGTGCAACCCTTGCTCCCTTGCCTTATGCCTCCTGCTGGTTGCCTTGCCTCTTTCATGCTGGCATGATGCAGGCCACATGCAGGGGTTGGGAGGGGTAAGTGAGTGCAATAGTGGACGCTGGAGGAGGTTGCTCCCAAGCCCTGGATTTTAATAGCCATGTCGCTGGGATTGTTTTTACAGCTGGCAGGCCAGAGTGACCTTTGGCTGCCTCTTCTCATTCCTCCTGAGTCCCCATCAGCAGGCTCTGACCTTCTGTTAAGAAAAAGAATGTGATACTGAAGAACTGCCCAATAGCCCAGCAGACAGCACATCATACTGCTCTGTCAGCATTGAGGCTTAGCCCAGGCATTGACCTATCGGTGCTGGCACGGCTGATCAGCATTTAACCAAGGTAGAGTAAAGCAGAGTCCTTTAGATGAGTGCTACCTGGGAGGCAAAATGTTGGCAAGACTTGTAAGGACCCTATATTTAGAGAGAGAGACTCTACCTCGAAGGTGGTACAATACCTATGATGCTAATGAGAATGCCTGACACTTCTGTAGAACTTCTGAGACTCTCAAAGCACTTTGCCCATTGGAATTAGTTAAGCCTCATAACACCTTTCTGGAGTAGTTAGGTATCAATATTGTCCCTATTTTTTACTTTCTGTCGGGGAATCACAGAGGCCCATTGACTTATTCAAGCTGCTTATAGATGCCGTCCAGACTCTCAGTCCTCTGATCTAGCCACTAGATTATGCTCCTTTCCATTCAACTGTCTTCCCTCCCCTTCTCTCTGCAGAGACCCCAGAGTTATGCATTCTCTTTCTATCCCTCCTATCCCCACGGATCTCCTCCATTTCCTGCTTCTTAAAGAGCCCCGTTAACAGAATAAGCCTGCTTGCAGGGGAAAGCTGTGTGGGGTTTTTCCACCCAGAGTCCATCCAAGTTGTTTCTAACACTGACTGGTGTTTCTAGAGAGCTGCTTGATGCTGGGCATGGCCCCTGTACAGCACCTCAGCCCCTGTCACTGGGACCTAAGCTCAGATTTCCTGGGTGACAGCCTAGTGCATGGTGCTGCCATTACTGGTCTAGGCCAGCCCCTTGTTTGAAAGATAATTAGAAGAATGTGAGGGAGGGAGAGAAGGGAATAGAATTCAAGAGGATGAAAGGCTGTCAGGTAATTGAGACAATCTTTAATTGAACTATGCTTTCACCGACTGCAGCACACAAAGAGCTTTACTGCGCCGTTGCTGTGGAAACCTTAACTTTGAGTTTCCTGCCACGTGATTAAAATCATAGACTTCAATGTTTCATTATCACAGTGAGATTTCTCATAGGGTAGCCAGCACAACAATGGAGCCTGAAGATTTAGGGCCCGTTTGTCCCCTCTGATTTTTAGCCACCAAGGCAATTCCAGGAAAGAAATAGCCACTCAAGTGGACAGAAATTTAGCAGAGAGAGTTTAAGTGGCATCATTCCCCAGCCCTACGAAAGCTCCTCCATGTGGATACTGCACGGATGGGACCCTGTAGCCTTTGAAGACCAAGGAGGAAGCAGAGCCAGGTGAGCGCTGCTGTACATGGGCATAGAAGGTCTGATGTCCTTGAGCATGCTCCCAACAAATTCTGGATTTCCTTATGGTTCTCAGGACATCTGCATGGTTAGAGGGGCATTGTGGGTGGCCAAACCCTACCCATTGGAGGGAATTATGATGGGTATGACTTATTGTTTGGCATTCCTACACACTATCATAATGCAATCAGCGATAGGGCCTTTAATTACAAATGATGCAGAAACTCCATAGTATGAAGGCATTTGTGCTTTCCCCTTCCCTTTGACCCTCCAGTGGCTTTCAACAGTGGAAACTAAGGGAGGGCCTGTAATGCATTAATAACATTTTGAAAGAGGAAATGCCCTGACTCCACCCTCTCTCCTACACAACATCACCAAACACATATAACCTCCATCCTAGTTATAACCTTTCCCTCCCCCCTCAACTCTCCTGCCTACTCTCTTAACTTCTCTCAACCACAGTTGACATTTATATTTAATTCTGTTAAGCATTTTGGATGAAAGATGCTATATACAAATTAATGGAATTGCACAGGGGCAGGGTAGATTTTGACCCATGACTCACCATTCTGAATCCCACCACTGTTCCGTCTAGCCTGATATCCAGGCAGTGGCTTATATCTCATATTTCAGGGGAAGAGGAGAATTACCCATAGCACATCTAGCCATTTGTGCAATTCTGAACGTGGGAGCAATGAGTAATTTTCTGACCTCCTGGGCAATTAGTTTATGCCCTGAAGTAGAATGTTTGATTACCCTTCTTATAAACTTAGCTTGCAGTGTTAATGGCTGTAAAATTATCCAGTCTCTTATTAGATCCAGTCACAGAATTTGTCTCAATGATTTCCAGTAGCAGTGAATTATCCCGTTGACCATCTGCTGCATAAACGGTTTGTTCCAAACACACTGTCCTTTGATTTCTTGGGTCCATCCATGCAGCAGGATTATAAAAGGTACAGATCATTTTTCACAATACCCTTCATAAACTCAATCAAGGCCCCTCAATTTTGTTCCAAACTAAATATTACTCTTTATTTAAAAAATGTCATGTAAATCCTGTATTCTAAAAATACAATACCTGATTTTAAGAGCTGGGCAGGAAATGGTTTTCTTGTCCCAGGATAAATTGACAGTTTTCAATTTTTTTTTCCTGTCCCAAATCAAGATGAAAATTCAATCTCAAAAATTTTCACAAATTGACAATCCAAAATCAAAACAAAAATGGTTCAGATCAAAGTGTATCATTTCAATAGCTTCAAAATATTTTGTCTTGATTTTAACCTTTTAAAAATGTTTTTACTATAATTAGCTTAAATTTCTAAACAAAAAAGGCATATTGAACTGGAAAATTGGATTTTTTTTTCATTTTTAAAATGTCAAACAGTCATTTCAATAATTTCAAAACATTTTTTTTTCAATTTTGTTTTTCTAACTGAGAAATTTGTCATAACGGACCCTATCCCTCAAACAGTCATGGTTTCAACAAATAGGCATTTTCTAATTAAATATGCTTATCAAAAATTTTCTGACCTATTCTACTGATCTTGTCTCTCGTAAAAATTGTACCTCAAAATGCTCAACATACCATGGCAGAGTTAAATATATAATACCTATGGGTAAGGAAAGTGAGAGGGGAGAAAATTCTCAGCTGAGAATTGAACTAAGATTGGGAATTTATGAGGTGGACAAGTTCAAGATGGCTGCTTGACTGGTGTACAAAAGAATGAAGGAATAAGGGCTATCGGCACAGAGAGATCAGAAACAGATTTGGTCCTTGCACTCCTCACGTGCATGGACTAAGGCCTCAGATTTTCCAGTGGGTCTCCTCTTGCACTAGCCAGTAGAGGTGGGCTATTTTGAGGGGACAAGCATATGCTGCATGCATGTAGCTGGGACAGTTCTAACCCATTTTCTGTCAGTATTCCTCCTAGAGCTGTTATGCCTCTGGGATCACCTATCATTGCACTGTCCTTCTCAATAATGTCTCCCTTATCCCCCTGTGACAGAGTGTTGAGAACAAAGCTACAGAATAAAATGGAGGGGGTTACTTGTGCCTCAGCAGAGTGGTCCAGTGGTTAGGGCTATAAGCTTCAACATTAGAAGACTTGGGTTTAAGTCCTTGTTCTTCCACAGACTTCCTCTGTTCCCTATCTGTATAAAGAGGCATGATAGTGCTTTCCTACCTCAGAGGGATGTTATGAGGATAAATACATTAAATATTGTCAGGAGCTCAGATACTACAGTGGTGATTACCTTACATAGATAAAAAGAACAAATCCATTCAATTCTGAAGGGTCATGATGCTCTTAAAGGGATTAAATGTTTGGCATAGCAACCCCTGTAATGTCTATTGAGTACTTACAAGTTAGTCAAAGAGAAGACACAGCACTTTGATTAACCAAAACTCAGATCACTCTGAGTCTTCTGAAAGCACTGGAAGGCTGAACACCAGTACTAGCATAATTACTCCTGTGTTAACATTACACAGTCACTCACGTCTTGTTAACATGGTACCAGTATTGCCAACCCAGGCACTCAAACATCATGTGCCAGGCTCCAAAGCATCATGAGATTTTTAAAATAATATTTATACATCTGGGGTGTTTTATGTTGGCCTCCAGGCTGCACTTAAATCACATTTTCAACCTTTTTGCTGCAATCATTAGGGTTAGAAACTTGCTTTAAAAAAAGTAGCTGAGACTCTCACATAATCACTGGACACCAGGAGCAGGGGCTTTAAGAAGAACACTAAATATTGTGAGACTTGCAATAAAATCACCTTGTGGTACCTATTTTATACAACACAGTGTTCTATTAATTAAGCTAGGTAGTCAGTAATTTACAACAAAAGGCCCCTGATCCCTGACTAGGGTCATTAGATGTACCCAAAAGAGACAATTCTAAAAAAGTAGGATGTTACCCTAATTAAATGTATTTTTAGGGTAACTGCCTACATTTTCTATATTATACTATTAAAATATTTCTTTGTGTTTTTGTCTTGACTCCATGAAAAGTACATTATTATTTTGTAAAAAAAACAAGTATTTCTGTGTTCTTCCTTTTATTAAATGGTTACACTTCATGCTGTTGAATTGTATTTTATCTGCCAGGGCTGGGAATTACATTATTTTGGAAAGATCTAAAGGAATCTGGAACTTCCTTAAGTTGCTTGGTGTTTCTTGTTTGCATGTTTCAGAATTTTGACTGTCTCCCTAGTGACGGTTGCTAGGCTATTCTGCAACATACTGGTGGGTGATCCTTACAATGCTGAAAGTGCTATGGGATTTTTGTGAAGAGAACCATTAAAAGAACCATCTGATGGTTCTTTGGGATGGGACTTCAGTTGCATTTTCCCCCAGCTATCGTCAAATTTCTCCTTGACATGCAAAGGGGGTGAGGAGTTGGGGGAGGGAAATTGGGGAGCAAAGTCACTCAGCAGCCAAAATTAGAACTGGCCAAGCAAACTTTGGATGTGGCTTCCCTGTCTATTGTCACTGATAGGAACACAAATTAGCATGACTCATTTAAACCATTGATTCATCAAGTCCAACTTCCTGCTTCTGGAAGTGGCCAACAAGGTATTGCACAAGAGAAAGGTGAGACCCTTCCATGTATTGTACTAGGCAATTGTGCAGTGCTGTCAGTGATTTGAGTGAGTGGTGGGGGAAGGGTAGGGAATTACCTTCCTGACTCCTTGCAAGCATCAGCTTATGGCCTGAAGCATATGATCAGAAGAGCTATATTTAATTTGTTATAATCACATAGGAGAGGGCTATTTATTCTCTCCTCATACAACTCCATTGAATTTTACATGTATGCACAGGTGGGAAGTTACATTCCTATGGTTTTCTTCTTTTAGAGTAAGGTGACCATATATGCCCCCCAAAAGTTCTTATTTTCATGGTGTCTTATTTCCATTTGGTTTTATGAAAAAAGCCATGTTTTAGCCCGGGTTTTCGTGAACTCCGGCAGACTGTCCTCCTGAAGGAGTTGTGAGCGGGTGAAAATGACAGCAGGCTTGCTGAGGTGGCCGTCCACCCATCTCCTACCAGGACTGCCACATGTTGCCACTCTTGTTTCATTAGCAATCACAGATGCGCACACTGTCAGACTTGTAAGAAAGATATCTTTGTTGAACATGGATAGAAACCAGTGTTACGTGATGAGAGGCCTGCGTTTGTTTGGTAGAAGCCTGGCCACCAGCTTATGTTCCTGAGCTCCACACTAGGTCCTTCCTGAAACCTGACCCTTTATCTCCATTGCCACTCATGCTACACCCTCCACAAGGCTACTCAGTGACCAATCAGTGCCCTCTACCTACCTACTCAGATCCATGGGATGGCATAGATAGGAGCTGAGTAGTTTGGCAGAGAAGGAGAAGAAGAAATGAGCATCCTATTCCACTATCTCCATACAGCTGGCAAAACCCTCCAGTGCCATCTTCCTTCATCACCAACAAAACCATTCCCTGTTGACCCAACTCCTGCAACTGGTACTCGTTTACTCTATTTTAGCATCCTTCCCCTATACTGTGATTTTTTAGGTATTGTTATTATTAATATAACCGTGGCATATTGAGGCTACGACTGAGAGTGGGGACTCATTGAGCCAAGCACTGTACTTACACATAGTAAGAGACAGTTCCTGCCCCAAAGAGCTTACAATCAAAATAGACAAAGCAGACACAAGAGGGAAGGGGAAGCAAAGTTGAAGTGGGTGGAACATTCTTTAATCAGAATTGATTTGCACTATTTGTTCAATTCTAGTTTTCATCCAGGGAAAGAATAGGGAAAACTTGCTTTATTTTCCTCTTAAAAGCAGCAAATAAAAAGTAGACCACTCTCCCCCGCTACGAGAGAACCAACTTCTTCTTGTACATGGTTTATCCATATGTCTGGAGGTGAGTGAAAAACTTCATTTAAAGTTTAGCTTTTCATACTGTGCATAAAAATGTTAATTGCTGTAATCAACTTGTTAGAAGAACCAGGCTCTTGGCAGTCAGTTCTCTTAAATGAGCATTCCTGTCTGATGTTTTAGACACACCCATGGGTTTTCCACACTGATCTGACATTTCAGTTTTAGCGTCCAAATAAAAAATAAAGTGTAGAACAGGAGGTCCTTAGAGAGGAATACTGTTGTTAGGGTGTTGTTAGGGACTCAGGAGACCAGCATGCAATTCCCTCCTCAGTACAGACTTCTTTTATGACACTGGATAAAATTTTCAAATGCTCCTAAGTGACTTAGGTTCCTAATAGTGGGATTTTCAAAAGTGCCTAAGCAGTTTAGGCACATAACTCCCATTGAAATAAATGAGATTAAGGCACCTAACCAGCTTAGTTGCTTTTGAAAATCCTGCTATAAATCCCACTTTCCAAAGTCACTTGGGAACTTAGGAATCTATGTTCCATAGGCTTGCAATAGTACTTTGGCACTAAGTGTCTAAAGCCCTTTTGAAAATGAAATGTAGGCTCCTAAATCAGTTAGGCATTGCAATGCTGAGTAGAGCAATAAGAACATAAGAATGGCCATACTGGTTCAGGCCAATGGTCCATCTAGCCCAGTATCCTGTCTTCCGACAGTGGTAAATGCCAGGTGCTTGAGAGGGAATGAACAGAACAGGTAATCATCAAATGATCCATCCCCTGTCACCCATTCCCAGCTTCCAGCAACCACAGCAAAACAGCTTCTGGCAAAAAGTTCAAAGCATGGTTTTGCATCCCTGCCCATTCTGGCTAATAGCCATTGATGGACCTATCCTCCAAGAACTTATCTAATTCTCTGTTGAATCCCGTTATAGTCTTGAGCTTCTCAACATCCTCTGGCAAAGAGTTCAACATGTTGACTGTGAGTTGTGTGAAGAAAAAACTTCCTTTTCTTTGTTTTAAACCTGCTACCTATTAATTTCATTTGGTGACCCACGTCATTCTTATGTTATGAGGAGTAAATAACACTTCCTTATTTACTTTCTCCACCTCTATCATATCCCCCCCCCCAGTCATTTCTTTTCCAAGCTGAAAAGTCCCAGTCTTATTAATCTCTCCTCATATGGCAGCCGTTCCATACTCCTAACCATTTTTGTTGCCCTTTTCTGTACCTTTTCCAATTCCACAGATGTGGGGCGACCACATCTGCATGCAGTCTGCAAGATGTAGGCGTACCATGGATTTATATAGAGGCAATATAATATTTTCTGTTTTATGATCTATCCCTTTCCTAATGATTCCCAATTTTCTGTTAGCTTATTTGACTCCCACTGCACATTGAGTAGATGTTTTCAGAGAACTATCCACAATGATTCTAGGATCTCTTTCTTGAGTGGCAGGGCTGGCTCCAGGCACCAGCTTACCAAGCAGGTGCTTGGGGCGGCCACTTCAGAGATGGGTGGCGTGTCCAGCTATTCGGCGGCAATTCAGTGGACGGTCCCTCACTCCCGCTTTTTTTGTTTGTTTGTTTGTTTGGCTGCTTGGGGCGGCCAAAACCCTGGAGCCGGCCCTGTTGAGTGGTAACAGCTAATTTAGACCCCATCATTTTATATGTATAGTTGGGATTATGTTTTCCTATGTGCATTACTTTGCCTTTATGCAGTGCCTAAATACTTTTAAAAATCTGGGCCTTAGGCACTTAGAAACTTAAGTCTCATGTCTATTAAAAATGTAGGTGCCTAACTGCCTATGCTGCTTTTGAAAATTAGATTTATAGCGTGATTTTCAAAAGCGCCTAAGCAGGTTTGGCGCCTACGTGCCATTCACTTTCAGTGATACTTAGGCTTCTGAGTGTCTAAGTCAATTTAGAAAATAGGTTTCAGTCTCCTAAATCACGTAGGCATTTTTGAAAATGTTATCCTTGATATCTCTGAGCCTCAGTTCCGCATCTGTAAAACGGAGATAACAGCACTTCCCTGCCTCACGGGGGCATTGTAAAAAATAAAAACATTAAAGATTCTGAGGAGCTCAGATGCTACAGTGATGGAGGTAATATAAATACCTACGATGGAGATATCAGTGGAAAACATGAATATAACACTAGGCTTTATAACACTGGATTCTTTCGTTGATGGATAATTAATAACCACTGTCAACAGTGATTCTGCCTTTTTTCCCCAAGATACAAATGCCACCTATTTCAAAACTGAGTCTAAGGTTTACTTTTTTAATACAGATTAACAAGCTGAAAACATTTCAGGGTGATATTTTCTGCTGTGCCGAGATGCTTTTTTTCTAGGGTTAAAGAGCAAGATAATGCGGTGTGATTTAGGGGTCGGATAATTAAGGGATTACAAGCACAACTTTCGTCATTATGCATGAACAAAGGAATTGTCATATTGGATCAGATCAGTGGTGTGTCTAGTCCAGTATCTTGTCCCTGACAGAAAGAGATGCTAAGGAGGAAGAGCAAGAAGTATCATCATGGGCAATTATGGAATAACCTATCCATAAGAGAGCTTCTTTCTGACCCAATCAGTGAGTGGTTGACTGAAGCATCTTATTTTTTATAATAAAGGAGATGATTTTTATTCTATCTAGTGTAACTATTCTCAATTTCTGAGAGTATTTCATACTTGTAACCTGAAAAGTATAGAGGTAAATATCCATTGTTATAGTTTTCCATTATGCGGTAACACTGTGTGACAGGTTGTTCTCCACATTTGAGGATCAGCCTGGGTGCAATCACAGAGGACCATGCCCCACCACTGGGGCTGGACTATATAAAAAGGAAAAGAAAGCTGAATAGAGAGGGGCGATTCAGAAGCTGTGTTGGTGATTGTGTGCATCAAGATACTGCTCCTGCTCCTAGAGAATTTTGATTTTCTGACTGTCAATTTAGTTGCATTGAAGTAAGGGGCTTATGAATTTTAAGTTGTTCCTTCCCCAACATGACGCATAAGAGAAAGGGAGAAATCCTGGTAGCCGCCTAGAACAATAATTGCTTGCTGGTGCTAGTTTGCAGACCTTTTTAAAGAGGATTTTTGTTAGTTTGGCTTTTGATCCAGCTGATCTTTGATCCAGCATGCCCTAGTCTTAAATGTTCATAACTAGATCTGGTTTTAAAATATTTTTTATTTATTTTGCTGGAATTTTTTTTTATTTTATTCAACTTTTACATTTTTTTTCCAATGGAAAAAAAATTTTTTTGAAGGAAACAATCAAAGTTTTCTGACTTTTGTTAGAAGCTGAAAAGTAAAAATGTTTACTGAAAATCTTTTTTTTTTTTTTTTAAGTTTTGGTGAAAAATTTTCAGCCGGCTCGGCTCGTAACTTTGGAAAACATTTAACTTTAGCTCTGAATTTTTCCGTAATTTGCCTCTGCTCAAAGGTGATTTTTTTTCGGAAAACTTGAGCAAAATTCCTTTCAGCCATTTTTGATGGGAGGGGGTGTAACGGGGTGAACTAGGTCCAGAGGCTCCCTGCTGGAGGCCTTGCAGCCCTACCACACCCCGCCTCATAAAGAGGCAGTAGATAGGTCCTCCAAGTTGCCTAGAGCAGGTATATGGGAAGCAGCCAATCAGGGCCCAGCAGGCTAGTATAAGAAGAGTTGTAGGGCCAGAGGAAGTTCAGTTCCTTGCTAGACCTGGAGGAGAGTGGAGGGTGTACATGGCTGGCTGGCTGGCTGAGGGAGCTACAGGACTTTGGACAAAGCAGTGTTGGCAGAGGTCAAGGGGCATGTGAAGTTGCTCCATGATGGCTGCTGGGACTCCACCAGCACAAGGCCCTGAGGTAAGGGTGAAGAATGTGCTAGAGCCATGGGGAAGAGGCCCAGAGAATTGTAGCTGTGATGCAGTTTATCTAAAGGGATGTGGTGGATGGCTGCTAACTATGGGGTCCCTAGGCTGGAACCTGGAGTAGAAGACAGGTCTGGGTCCCTCCCACCAGCCACTGGGAAAGTGGCCTGGACTTTGATACACCCCAGAAGGGGAACTGAACTGTAGTGGCCCAGCTGGAGAGCTGTGGCCAGAAAGGCCCTGAGAGGGTGAAGACATTGCCTCCAAGGAGGAAGCCGTGGGGCACTGTTCTATACCAGCGCAGGGACAGCTTGAGAGAGACATTACAGAGGGCACTGAGAGAAACCCCTGTTGGACTTGTACCTTGGAAGGGGTTTGCTTTATTTTTATTTCACATACAGACTGTGTGTGACTTGGCTGGATTGCTGAGTCACTGAAGACCCATCACAAACAGAGAGAGTGCAGGCACATGCACTGAGACAGGGGGTGCTCACAAGAGGTGAGTGCACCCCATTACAGGGGGATTATTTTGCAATGGGAAAATAGGTTTTTAAGAATTTTTAAGAATTTTCAGGGATGAAAGGATGGCTTAAGGGGATAATTCAATAATGGATTGTTATTGTTGGGGTTACTTGGCAGCCCAAACTCCTAGGGTGTCCATAGTGTGCTGGGTGTACCATGTCTTGGGGCTGATCTATACTAGAAAATTAGACTGACCCAGCTGTGTTGCTCAGGGGTGTGAAAAATCCACCCCCCCCCCCGAGCAATGTACTTAAACTGTCCTAAGTCCTCATGTAAACAGCATTAGGTAGATGAAAATTCTTTGTTGACCAATTACTACCGCTCAGGGAGGTGGATTACCTACACCAATGGGAGAACCCCTTCCATCAGCATAGGTAGCATTTGCACAGAAGCGTTACAGCAGCTGGGTCATTGTAGCATTTCAAGGGTAGATAAGCCTTGGAGACAGGCATTATGGGTGCTTCAGCAGCTGGGCCTTGTAGGCGCTAGCCCTGGTGCATCCCAATAACCACTCAGACACATGGGTAAGGGAAAGGCTTTTACTATGTGTAGCCTTTTATTCTATTTAATGTTAATCGTACTTCAGTGGGTTCAGCTCCGACGGTTACAGTCTCAAGTTCAACAGAGTTACCTCTGTTTGTCCTGGATCTAGATTTCATAGGAACACATGAAACCATATGCAAATAACACATAATTACAAGAACATCTATCTTTTAGTAGTTTTATTAAAGTTACCAACAAAGCAATAAATGTCACAGCATATACAATTCCTAAAGATAGGTATAATGGACCAGTTATACCTACAGACATACTCACATCCTCTTAGATGATGTTAGAGTCTGTTGGCCCTCTCATGGATTGACCATCAATACGGGAGTGGTTCCTGCTGGAGTTTCCCATTGGAAGCTCAATTTTCCTGTTCTGGGTACTCTTTTTTGTGAGTCTGTCTATGCCTACATTCTGCGCATGTACATGAAAGTGACAACCCTCTCTTTCTTATTGGTTTGTGTTCCCTGGAAACACAAGGGACCCTGAATTCTATAGGCTGGGTAGGGTCTTGTCAACATTGACGTACCACCTTTGTCTTGCGGTTAGGGCACATGTTAGACAATATTTATTGTTACATCATTTTATAATTTAAATTTAATCTTCCAAGCTATACTTTTGCAATATTACCAGTTGGTACCTCTTTCCCATCATCTTTCAGGTTATTTCTCGGGCATTGACTTGCGTCATCATTTGTCTCCAAGGCCTAAAATAGCTAAGCTGAAGTCTTGCAGGCCTCAGCCTACAGATTTTTGCATTTCAGCTTGTCTTACTCATGTCTACTACATTGATCAGTATTTAGAGGAGCTATTTTATACTTTTGTAATCCTATACATCCACTCTGATTACAATGAATATATGTAATATAAGATTGATTAATCCGAGCATTACACGATAAATGGATACTAAACTAAAATCATTGGCTACATTGGGCTGACAGGAAAGGTTGCAGATATCCTAGAGCTTAAACAATTACAGTTCAAATTATGGTATAATGGTTCTTGTTTGGGTCCCTGAGACTGCCCAATCAAGCATCAGGTCTCTCCAGGCCTAGCGCCTGGGGTGTCTTCTCCAGTCCACTCTCTCTTCAAGCAAATAAGCATTTGTGAGTTTCCAAGCAAGGGTCAGTTAGTGTCTCTCTCTGGGCCCCTCTGCACTGGCTCCTTGCCCACCTGCTGCTCCCCCATAAATCCCCATGGACCTGGTCCCAGCTGTATCTCCCAGCAGCCACAGCCTGTTCCACACGTGGCTCTAGCCACGGCTCCTGGGCGTCTCTCCAGCTCCCTGCTGTCATGTGGTTCCCACCCCAAACAGGCCCTGGCATCCTCCTGCTTGAGGACCTTTCCCTTTCCCATGCTGTCCTAGGGAAGGGGGAGGGCAACAGAGAGGGGCTGATGGGAGCTGTAGTCCCCTGCTTTGCAGATCCATCACAGGATCACCCTTCTGACTTGACAGAGCTTGTTATCATGCTTTAGGAAGTTTGAGGAAAATGTGTTACTACAACACACATACTCTTTGAATTCTTCAGCAGGAAACAACATTAACTTAGCAGTTCTCTTAAACATGATCTCATTTTCAGTATGTGTTTAGCTGTTTAACTCTTTAGTGAAACACCCCGTAAACCAAGCTGAAGTGAGGCAAGGATGAGGTTAGGCTGGTCATGTCCTAGACAAGCAGTAGCACAGGCCTGGAAGCCTGAAACTCCTGAGTCCTATTCCACCTCTGCCCTTAGTACTGTTCGTGTGTGCAATGCTCTACAAACCATATTTGGCCCTATGAGGTGGGTAATAAGAACTCAAGTTATCAGATGGCTATCGTGAGCTCCCAAACGACCTGCTCTGGAGCGGGAGCAAATAGTGAGTAGCCCCAGGTCTGAGAAGCCCATGCAGGATTGTAAGTGGGTTTTTTTTATCCACTTTATGCAGTGAGCTGTGTGATTTACAATCAGCCCCTACAGCTTTTTTTATTAAAATAACTGCTTCCTCTTCTTGATTGAAAATATCAGCACTTGTAAATGCACTGTCTTCTGCAAACACGCAGCTGTTAATCTGTCAGAATTAGGTTCACTCCTGTGTTCCCTACACTTCCAAAATTCCCTGTTTACTTACTGGAAGGTTTTGGTGGACAAGGAATTTAGGATGGATCTATCTATCTAGATTAATCCGAGCATTACACGATAAATGGATACTAAACTAAAATCATTGGCTACATTGGGCTAGATAGATAGATCCATCCTAAATTCCTTGTGTGTGTGTGTATGTGTGTGTGTGTGTGTGTGTGTGTGCAATAATTTTTTTAAATGGCAAAAAAATATCTCAAATGCAATTGAGCGAATCTTAGAAGAAACAACGGTTTGCAAGAAACATGATGCTGTTATTGATTTCATCTGATCCATCAAGCAAAAACAAATGGTGACCTTTCCCTCATTTAGCAGTTGGCAAGGGGTTTGTATACTCAAAGGCTCTGACTTAAAGATATGGTCACACATTAATACCGATTATGGCTTCCTCTTCAGAGCTTTGAAGAATTCATGTACTAAACGGAAACAAGATCTGAAGACCCCACTTTTATTTGGGAGCTGGTTCATACTTTAAGCATTGTCCTTGGTGCATGACTGAAAGCGAATAATGAACAAACGACTTCAGACTTTTGTGGCTTTTAAATGGTTTCATTAAAAGATAGCAGGATTAAAACTTCCAAGGGTTCACTCTCCCCTCTGTTTGTATCATCCTTTCTAAGTGTTGAGACCATAGCTTCCTAGAGCTTTGACTTGTGGCAGGAGTGGGGTACTCTTTAGGATATTACCTATGCAGCTTGAGATTGGTCTTCTATGATTTATTTTTTCCCTCTTGTTTAAAATAATTTCATCACACACTAAATCCATGCAAATTCTGTTGCTTCTGCAAACTAGAGTCTCCAGATTTATAACCTACTTCCCTCACATAGGTTTGTTTTTGTTTTTAAAACTGGCTTTATTTCCTATATGTTCAAGTGCCAAAAAGTAAGTACTGCAGTATAGTGGAGTGGGGGGGGGGGGGGGGAAAAAAAACCTGTGGGGTATTTTTTAATTAGAAACTATTCAGTAGCTTGCCAATTTTTTTTGGCCAAATGTTGGTTTCTAATCTCAAGCAGATCCTTAGCTGATGTAAATTGTCAGTGCCATTGAGCTCAATCTAGCTCTTATATAGTGCTTCTTTTCTTCTGTAGATCTCAAAGCATTTTACAAAGGAGGTCAGTATCCCCATTTTACAGACTGGGAAAACTGAGGCACGGGGGATGAAGTGTGTTGCCCAAGTGTGGGCAGGAGGTCAGTGGCAGAGCCAGGAATAGTAACCATGTGTCCTGAATCCCATCTTAGTACTCTATCCACCAGGCCAATCTGCCCCAATGTCTACATTCAGGTGCTAGTAATGCTCTCAAGTGACACGTCTGTGCATGGCACCACCTCCACCATATAAACTCTGATGGGATGAACTGGCTTGCTCTGAACTCTTGCAGAAAGTCACTGTCTGAGATTTTAAAAAGGGAAGCTTAGTTCTGAGAATACTCACCCAGCTCAAGGGTACCTTATTTTGAGGGATGCCCTTTATTTTAGCCCCTAAATTATCTACGTTCCCTGACGGGTGGTTGGAGAGGGGCAAAGGCCATCCCCACCTTGGTAAAATTTTGTCACCTGGCTGGTAGTGCTGCTGCAGTCTCAGAAGCAATGTGGTGCCAAGCCAGTGGGTCTCCACTGCCATTCTCTATAGGCAGGGGGAGGTGGAGGACCTCAGGCTGCCACTGCTGCTAACCGGTGGAGGTGGCTCTATCTTTCCAGTGCTCCCCACACACTGCCCTTGGAGGAGGGCAATGCCGAGGACTCAGAGCTGTCTCTGGGGGTGCTGGGGGGAGAGGGGCAGCCTGGGAAACTGCATTGCCACTGCCTGGCCTCTTGCACTGTGCAGTCCCCATCCAGGGACATGAACTCAACATCTGTTTTCTAGTAATGCTACAAGTGGCACGGGGTGGGTCTGGGCTGGCTCACTCCCAGGCATCTGGCTGGAGCGAAGGGCCCAGACTGGCCACGGAGGGGCACTAGTGTGCAGTGTGTGTGGATGGCACAAAGTACCAACCCACCCAGCAATTCAACTTTGTGGCTCAGGAACCAGTCTGGGAAGACCCATCCCCTGCCTGCCATTGACCCCCACCCCCAATCCCATTCTCACCCCCTTTCCCCCAGAGGTCTCCATCTCATCGCTGATGCTATTCAGTAAAATTTTAGGAAATGTTTGGTAATTTTTTTTTTTTAGACTTCAAACCCCCCACCCATCTCTCACACACACGTGCACACACACACACATGTGTGCTCCCAAGTGGTGTTCTGTTTCCCAAAAATGTGGTGTCTTCTCTCTTATTAAAAAAAATTATTTACATCAGACATGGGACTGAGGCTGTAGGAAGAGTTACTTACCCAGAAGGAAGGAATCCCACAGCATTTTAGGTTTCCTGCATGAATAACTCTTCTCTCCTTTCAGACACCATGTTCTTTCCCAAAGCCTCTTCATAGCCCCAAACACCCTCCCAGATGTCAAAGGGCCTGTTTAGTTGAAGCAGCTGGCTTTGTGTGGAGTTCTAACTCAGAGGGGTCAGATGTTTGATTTGGCCACAGGCCCAAACCCATTAACCAGCTCAAGAAAGGCCATCTTCAACCTGAGGCAATGGCTGTGACCAGACAGTAAGGAGTTAAGCAAAGTACCTCAAACTAGTGTGGTGATGAAGCCTCTTCCTGCCGTGTGTGTGTGTGTGTGTGTGTGTGTGTTGATATGATCCAAAGTCTTCAGCTCCGGTTCTGTCCTAGGACTCTGCTCTAACAATTAATAATTTAGATTGGCAAAGGTGCATGTTTGAACACAGATGAGCTAGCCCTTCACCCTTACCATAAGGCCAAATGAACGAACGTATTTTTCTAAACATTCCTTTAACTAAATTTTTTAAAAAGGGACCTATACGCATGTTCCTGCAAATGCCAAATGGTCTTGTGGTTGAAGCACTGGAGTGCAGTCCAGGAGCTCAGAGTGCTGTTCCTGATTCTGAGCTAGACTTCCTCTGATTTTTTTTCTGTAGAACAGAGAGAATAGTTACTGACTCTGCCCTAGAGTTCCTATGTGACCCCTCTGTATGTCTGTAGGAGGGAGATTGTTTCCTGTCCCCCATACCTTGCCTATCTTGGCTATTAAGAGTGTAACGCTGTTTGTTTGTACAACCCCTAGCACAGGCAGAGAGTGGGCCTTGACCTTGGTTGGGGACCTCTAGGCTTTACTGTAATACATATAACATATGGTGATGATAAGCCACTGGTAATGGAGATAACCCCACTTCTTAGATATGAGACCTGCTATCCTTGATCTCCATTAAATGCAAAAGCACTACAAATTTCCTCAGGATATTAAAACAGAGAGGAGAAGGCTTTAAGGCCACTTGACCAATACCTCACCTCACTCTTTTAGTACATACACTAAACCTAATTTTCAAGGAATTAAATGCATGAAAGTCAATCTGGAAAACTAAATAAATCCTCTACCATGGATTACCTGCAATTCAATTCAAAATAGCTATTCCCAACATTGCTTTAATTTGCACTGCTAGTGTGTGCAAATATAACTCCACTTACATAATAGCTCCATGTGCTTAACTCTTAACTATGAGGTATTATTCGGTGGGTGATGGGGAGGGGGGGACAAATATTTATGTTAAATACAGAATATTAAATTTAAAGACTACTACTCTTAAACAAAAACTTTTAAAAACACCCTCCGGTCACCTCAGCTATTAGCAATTGAAGTTTCAAATATGTTTTTGCTTTATCAAAGGCAAACTTGTAATTTGCAGGTTACAAGGGAGATGCAGTGTTTTATGTGGTAGGGGATTAAGGCTAAATGGGGACTGAATCCACTCACACCAAAGAACCTGTGTCAAATCCAAATCTTTGACATTCCTGACTCCCTGACCTCTGACTTCCTTTCATTCCTCATGACCGACCCTGACTTTCTCAGGCACCCCCCGCCCACTTTCCTTGCATAGAACCAAACATTGTCCCTGATACTGCAACAGTTCTCTACATGATTAAATTAATATACATGAGTTGTCCGGTTTAAATGTATATGTTTACAGTATCAGAGCCATAGTGGGCAGTCTCTCAATCCCAAGTGGAGCTCTGTGGGTCCTGCTTTAATCCACACATGATTGACGATATCTGGTATTTGAATTACAGTGGTACCTACAGGCCTCAACTGAAATCAATACCCTTGTACTAAAGTGGTCCTAGTTCTGTGATGCAGTTAACTAAAGCACCAAGTTCTTAGGCTGTCAAGTATCAGAGGGGTAGCCGTGTTAGTCTGAATCTGTAAAAAGCAACAGAGGGTCCTGTGGCACCTCTTGCGTCTGAAGTGGGCATTCACCCACGAAAGCTTATGTTCCAATACTTCTGTTAGTCTTAAAGGTGTCACAGGACCCTCTGTTAAGTTCTTAGGCTGCAACCCTGTGAGTAGACTAGTTTTTTGTTGCACTGAGTGGCCCCTTTACAATCTGCTGTGCTAGCAGGGTACAAATACAGAGTCATAGACAGGCCCTGCCTCCAAAAGCTTACAATCTAAATAGGCAAGACAGACAAAGGGTGGGAGGTGAAACATAGGCACAGAGAGGTGACGGTCACACACAAGATGAATGACGCAGCCAGGAACAGGATCCATCTCTCTTGACTCCCCCGCCAATGCCCTATTCACAAGACTCTGCTGCCTCCTGGATTGACTTTGTTCATTTTCATCACGCAGAACCAAATTCTCCTCTGGTTTATATCTCGTTTATCCTGAGTAGGGTTGCGCAGGATACAGATCGAGGCAGAATTTGTCCCTCGGTGGTGAAAACAAATACATTCAATATTGCACCTCCCTGTGGAATGATGAAAGTTTGTCTCCACTAATAAAACATAAAATCAAAATTGCTAATAGTTGAAATGACTGGGGATTGTAATTTTTGAAAATACTTTGACTGAAGAGGCTATTAGAAATATGTTGAATATTAAGAACATTCTGTGTTTATTTTGAACATATCTTCCTCTCACTGAACTAATATGGTAATAGAGGTTTACATTTAACAGCGTACAGGAATGAAAAATCTACATAGCTTCATTTAACATTGCAGGTCAAAACTTCTGAAATTCCTTGTTTAAGTTCCTGACTCTTCTCCCCCCCCCCCATAAACATTGCATTCTGTAGCTTAATACTGAGTCTCAGGTCAGCCCTTAACCACAAGGCCATTCTACATACTTCAGGGAAAATAACCTCGGTCAATGATTTCAAAAATGGTTAGTTATTTTGGGTGCCTCCATTTTTGGATCTCAGCTGGAAACACCTTAAATAGGGCCAGGATTGCAAAAGGTGCTAAGCACCCATCTTCTGAAAACCAGGCCCATGTACATTGCCCCACAGTGAGAGAGGGGAAAAATGGCCTAGTAGTTAGGGGGTTAGCCTGGGTCATGGCTGAGCCTGGGTCAAGCCCCTGCTCTGCCATAGACTTCTAGTGTGACCTGAGGCGCACAAACTGTCTCTGTTCCCCAGCTGTAAAATGGGGATAATAGCACTTCAGAGCTATTGTGAGGATAAATACATTAAAGGATGGTGAGGTGTCCAGATGCTATGGGCCATATAAATACCTTAACTAGCACCCAACATCAATAACTGCTTTTGAAAATCATTGGATTCAGTTTTAAGAATTAGGATGTGATGCAGGGGTGGAGGGTGCTGTTTTAGAACTCTCCCTTTCAACTGGCAATTTTAAGTAAACAGGCAAATTCCACCTAGGGGTCTGACATTTTAGTTTGACCTTCCATTTTCTATGGGCACTGACTAATTACAAACTGAAAAGCAGAACTGTAGCTAGCTGCATTTTGATTAAAATTATTTGTATTCCCGCTATGAGTGCTTGTACTGTATTACTACCAGCTATGCCAGCTGTGTGTGTCTTTTGCAGATCATTAATAAAGTTGCTTTGAAATGAAGTCCTCCTCGTATGGCATGCTTCATTTTCACCTGATTATTGTTCCTCAGATTCTAATAACGGCCTGATCTTGAGAGATGCTAAACATCCACCGCTCCCACTGACTTCAGAGTTGCAGGTTCTGTCATTACCTTTTGGAATCAAGGCCAAAGTTTGAGGATCCATCTTAGACCCATGATGTACTTTTTTTTTTTTTCCTTTTGCTAATATAGTCATCCCCTTGCAAGAAGAGTTTGTATCTTTACATTAACTATGCTCTTAACCTGTCACAGGAGCATGCAGAGCTTACAGGATTCTGGACACAATGTTGTCTTTTATTCCTAAAATGCAATTACAAAGGTAATTGGCTACTATATATCTGTCTGATGCTTTCTTGGCACGGCCTTCCACTTTTTCACTCCCCCTCAATATGCTTTAGTGTTGGAGCCAATAGCTGGGTCACCATTCATAGGTTATACTTGGCAGGCTTAGGACACAGATGCTGGACTCCATACTGGAAGGGCTGTGAGAGAATGTGGCAAGCTCTTTGATTGATTGGCTCAGTCTCTGGATCTGTGGCAGCTGTGAAATTGCCTTTGAATTTGCTAAGGGTTAAACTGATGCACTAACTTGATTTTTTTTTTTAGATGTCCAGTTTCCTTTGCTATTCTTATCTGGCAGGAAATATGTACTATATGTAAGGACATATAGTAGCTAATGTTAAGTTCATGGCATACAAATAGAGAAATTGGATAAGAACTAGGACTGTCAATTAATCGCAGTTAACTCATGCAATTAACTAAAAAAATTAATCTCGATTAAAAAATTAATTGCTATTAATTGCTCTGTTAAACAATAGAATACCAATTGAAATGTATACAATATTTTGAATGTTTTTCTAAATTTTCATATATATTCTGTGTTATAGTTGAAATCAAAGTGTATATTATTTTTTATTACAAATATTTGCACTGTAAAAATGATAAACAAAAAATTAGTATTTTTAATTCACCTCATACAAGTACTGTTGTGCAATCTCTTTATTGTGAAAGTGCAATTTACAATTGTAGATTGGTTACATAACTGCACTCAAGAACAAAACAAACAAAAAAAAGTAAATCTTCAGCGCCTACAAGTCCACTCAGTCCTACTTCTTGTTCAGCCAATCGTTCAGACAAACAAGTTTCTTTACATTTACAATGTCACCAGAAAGTGAGAACAGGCATTTGCATGGCACTTTTGTAGCTGCCATTGCAAGGTATTTATGTGCCAGATATGCTAAACATTTGTACGCCCCTTCATGCTTCGGCCACCATTCCAGAGGTCATGCTTCCATGCTGATAATGCTCGTGGGGAAAAAAAATGCGTTAATTAAACTTGTGACTGAAATCCTTGCAGGAGAATTGTATGTCTCCTGCTCTGTTTTACCCACATTCTGCCATATATTTCATGTTATAGCACTCCTGGATGATGACTCAGCACATGTTGTTCATTTTAAGAACACTTTCACTGCAGATTTCACAAAATGCAAAGAAGGTGCCAATGTGAGATTTCTAAAGGTAGCTATATCACTCGACCCGAGGTTTAAGAATCTGAAGTGGCTTCCAAAATTTGAGAGGGACGAGGTATGGAGCATGCTTTCAGAAGTCTTAAAAGAGCAACACTCTGATGCAGAAACTACAGAACCCAAACCACCAAAAAAGAAAATCAACCTTCTGCTGGTGGCATCTGACTCAGAGAATGAAAATGAACATGCATCGGTCCACACTGCTTTGGATTATTATTGAGCAGAATCCATCATCAGAATGGACGCACATCCCCTGGAATGGTGGTTGAAGCATGAAGGGACATATGAATCTTTAGCGCATCTGGCACATAAATATCTTGCGATGCCAGCTGTGACAGTGCCATGAGAATGCCTGTTCTCACTTTCTGGTGACATTATAAAGAAGAAGCAGGCAGCATTATCTCCTGCAAATGTAAACAAACTTATTTGTCTGAGCGATTGGCTGAACAAGAAGTAGGACTGAGTGAACTTGTAGGCTCTAAAATTTTACATTGTTTTTTAATGCATTTTTTTTTTTTACATAATTCTACATTTGTAAGTTCAACTTTCATCATAAAGAGATTGCACTATGGTACTTGTACTAGGTGAATTGAATTTTTTTTTTTTTTACAGTGCAAATACTTTAATCAAAAATAACTATAAGCACTGTACATTTTGTATTCTGTGTTGTAATTGAAATCAGTATATTTGAAAATGTAGAAAATCTAAAAATATTTAAATAAATGATATTCTGTTATTGTTTAACAGTGTGATTAATTGCAATTATTTTTTTTAATCGTTTGACAGCCCTAATAACACAAAATACTCTTTCTTGAAGGTTGCTGTGTAATGCTATTTAATTTCTTCAAACCCAAAACCTTAACACACAAGAACCAAAAACAAGCTCCTCCCTAAGGCAGCTCACACCACCTTGCTCTAAGCTAGCTCTTTGCAGACAGACTGACTGCTGAAAGAGCCAGATCCCAAGCTTCCCTGCAGAGCCCCCTAGCCTGCAAACAGGACCAGGCAAACCCTGTAGAATTTAAAGTTACAGCCTCCACAGTTTTCAGTACACCACAGTTAACATTCTCTCCCGAAAAGAGCTTACAGTCTAAGAAACAAACAGGTGGACAAGACAAACAAGTGGGCTGAGGTGGAAAGTGGGGCTACCAAAAATGACAAGATATTCACAATTCTCGGCCAATCAGGAGCAGAAATCACAACTTGCTGCCTGCGTATACAGGGAGTAGCCCTGTTTCTCAGAAGAAACAAACAGTCACAGTCTCTAGGATATCTCCCCCATGATTTCCCTTAGCAACTACCCTCCACAGGGTCAGGGCTGCTTGATGGCTCCAGGATGCAGCTGTCTGTTATGGGAACAGATTATCTGGCTGCACATGCCTCTTTAAGCATTACTGTGGGTTTGAGGCTTGTACAAGACACAGAATCCCTGCTTCTTCTAGACAGAGGGGCTACACAAAATACAGTGGGAGATCAAGAAGGTTCTATCTGAGTGGGTTGATTGTTGTAATGGGTGAGAGCATTTTAAGAATAGGATTTCAAAGCCTAATAAAGAGGAATTAATCAACCCCTACAAAACCTCTAGGAAGTAGGCAGGTGCCACCATCTCATTGTGCAGGTGAGTAAACTGAGGAACAGAGAGATGAAATGATCCATCCAGCATTACACAAGAAATCTGTGGCATAGCTCAACCCGTACCCAGGTCTCCTGACTCTCAGTTCTGTATCATAAAAGCATAAGCCTGACCTTCCATCTTTTAATGGCAGGCTTGCTACTTTGAGTCCATCCTAATAAGCCTCCATCCTAATAAGCCTCCTAGGGAATTTTGTCATATCTTAAGAAATGGAAAACTCCAGATACATTTTTAAAAAATGCTTTCAGTGACTTGAATTTGCAAGATTTTCCAAAGACCACATTCTACGAATAAGTGATTGTTTGCTCTGCTCTTGGCAGATCTTGTTGGCATTTCTAGCTAGTCTGTGTGAAGAAATTATGGCCTGATTTTACAGAGCTGCTAAGCAATTGCAGGTTCCATTGAAGTAAATGGGAATTCTGGGTGCTCAGCACTTCTGAATATTAAACCTGTTACTTTGAACTCTATATGGACCCTTTTTTTTTTTTTTTTTTTTGAGGTGAGTGGAAGTTGGGTTTTCTTTATTTCACTTGCTTCTTGGTTTTAGCTGGAATCAGAAGATATCTCAACATATGAGTCACTGTTTCTTGTGGTATTTCTGGACCAACTAGAGGCTGGAATAGAGTGCCAGGATTCTTACAAGAAAACTTGTTCTCATGAGACTTCCAGTGTGATAATGTAGGTTCTATATGTTGATTCGTTTGTGGTTAAAGTAACCAGCCAAACTTCTGAATGCTTAATTAAACTGGGGGTCAAACAGAAGTTCATTTATGATGAATGTGTATACAGAGAGAGCAAATAGTTTTTGGCACTAATTCATGTCCATGTTTTCTGGCCTTATGGCCTGCAAGTTCTTCTTCAGCTTGTTTGGAACTGAATAAGATTTGTAATAAGGAGCAGCTCCAAAAGTCTAGATTAAACTAGAACTGTTCAGCATGCAAGATCAAAAACTCCTTAATAGAATGGGGTGAATACTAAAAATAAAATTGGCAAATATTGGTTTGAATAATGATTTTTGATTTTCAAGTATGCTAGTAGAAAGGAAAAAAGGTTGCAAACACTAATCCAAATAGGTACTTAGATGACTATTTGGAACAAAATTATGTGTGCGGCCAGCTTGAAAGATCTGTTTGGGTTTGGAAGGAGAAACAATTTTGTATGACTTCAGCAACCATTCGCGTAGTAAGACTTATGAACAGCAACCAGTTGAGATGGCAAATATGTCTTGAACAATCCATAGGCTGTGTGATATGTTTATATAAATCAATCAATAGATAATCTGAGTAATGAAAAATTCATAAAGCCAGATTGTGTCACCCTTACTCATGTTGAGTAGTAGCTGACTATTGCAGAAGTGCTATTGGCATCCATGGGACCACTCATGCAGTAAGGTATTACCCAATGTGAGTAAAGATGGCACAATATGCCGTTTTAACAGTGGGTTATTGGGTAATTAACCACTGGAACAATTTACTTAGGGTTATACTGGATTTTAAATTCTCCATCACTTGACGTTTTTAACTCTAGGCTGGATGTCTTTCTAAAAGATATGCTATAGCTCAAACCAAAGTTATGGGCTTGATGCAGAAGTTATTGGGTCAGGTTCTTTGGCTTGAGTTATGAAGGAAGTCAAACTAAGTCAGAGTTTCTTAACCTGTGGATTGTGACCCAAGATTGGGTCACTGGAATGTGCCAACATCATGTGGGAAGCCTGGGGAGGGGTGGGGTCATGTCCTATCCCTGTGGGGGATGGGAGGCCCTTGGGTGGAGCATGGGGATTTCAGTCTTTCCTGCACTCTCCCTGCAGCAGTGGCTCCGGTAATGCAAGTCTGACAGAGCTCAGTTTCCCACTCTGGGCATTACAATCTGGTGCACGGTTTGGCCGAGCTGCTTAGGTTTGGCTCAACTGTCCCACCATCATGATGAGCTGTCTGAGCCAAATTTGAGTGACTGGTGCTGTAACTCCAAGCACCGGGTTGCAAGGCCACTCTCACAAATTTGGCCTAGTTGGCCAAGGGTTTGGGCTGAAACCTGTGCTGTGACCCTAGAGGCTGCAATGCCTGGAGCGAGGAGCCAAGCCTCTCGAGCCCCATGTGAAAGGAGTCTCAGGAACTGCGGCTATGGTATGCAATGTCCTTATGTAGTACTGGTTATTTTAATATGTATATTATATATCGTGGGTAAGAAATATTTTATAAGCCAAATGTGTTTTGGGGGGTTTTTTGTTTTGTTTTTTTGCACTAAAGCTATTTATTGGGTTGTGACAGGTCATCGAGGTTTACAAATGGCCCCAAAAGGTCAAGAACCATTGGACTAGATGATCATAATGGTTCCTTGTAGCTTTAAAATCTATAAAACTATAATGATCAAAGTCTGTTTGCAGATGATTCCAAAAAAGAAAACCGATTAGATTAACAGAATAAATTGTTAGCTACAAAGAGTTTGCTTAACTCTTACATTTTAAGGTGTATTATCTATATATACCTATATACAGTTATACAGATATAGAATACTTAAGTACATGTCTAATTTAAGTGAATGTAACCTTTTGAGCCAAAAAATAAACAATCTAACAATAGGAAAAACTGCAATCTGTTGAGACATATTTGAGTTATTTTGCAGTAATTGGCTTGGCAGCAGGTTCAGTCACAGATTTCTGTATCACAGATTGTCCCCAAATGAATAAAAGGTTTGCTTTGAAATGTAATTAATATTGTGTTCAGCTGCAAGACTTTCTCAGGTTGTCAAAGGAATTCGAAGGAGGTAGTTACAAAAATGAACAGGATGAAACAGCTACGCTGAAATGAGCTGATGGACAGCGCGCGCACACACACACACACACACACACACACACACACACACACACACACACACCTCTCAAACTAAACTGGACTGAAATAAATAGTGACAGTTTTTCAGGTGTTAACCATCAAAATCAGCCATTAACAAATACTTGTAGTGATGTTACACAGGATTTACAGGTATCTCCGTTGGCTGTTAAAGTATCTGTCATGGTGAACTCATTTGTTTTATACACATTGAGAAGGGAGAGGAGACTAGAAATAGCTCCACTCTCCGGTGACAAAAGCTATAAAGCCATGAAGATCTGATAGGATTATACATGACTTTCTATTGCTAAATTAAATATATTCAACTAAATAAGTTTGGTTCAATGGGGCAGGGCCGGCTCCAGGCACCAGCATTCCAAGCAGGTGCTTGGGGCGGCAATCTGCAAGGGGTGGCAGTCCGTGTGTTTTTGCTGCCCCAAGCAGCACGCCGAATTGCCGCCGCGGATGGCGGGGGCAGTCCGTGTGCCGTTAGGGCGGCACGCACGTTTCCGCGGCAGCGGCAATTCGGCAGCAGCTTCTATGTTCAGCTGCCTGCGGCGGCAATTCGGCGGCTTCTGTCTTCCAGCTGAAGACAGAAGCTGCCACCGAATTGCCACCGCTGCGGAAATGTGCGTGCCGCCCTAACGGCACACGGACCGCCCCCGCCGTCCGCGGCGGCAATTCGGCACGCTGCTTGGGGCGGCAAAAACAGTAGAGCCGGCCCTGAATGGGGCAGTCTGGTAAGTGTCTGATTGGGTTTACCCTAAACATACAACACAAATGGAAAACACTTGTGTGTGTTTGTTCTCACAGGGAAGGGGTTGACTAAATTAGTTCAAACTCTAAGCCTTTATTTCTACAGCCATTTGTTTCAATGTCATTCCATGTACAAAATTCAGGGCAAGATTCTTACTGTGCTGAAGCAAGGGAATAAAATTGGCTATTTCTCCAATTCAGTGTATTCAGACTTTGGGTTCGGGTGTGTAGGGCCCTGCTTCAGGAGTCTAGGAAGCTCCCTAGAAGTTGGAGGGTGGGGGCACCAGCACCCGAACCATGGCCCTGCCCTCGCTCCGCCCCTTTCCTGAGGCCCTGTCCCTGCTCTGCCTCTTCCCCTGAGGCCCCATCCTTGCCATACCTCTTCCCCCATTGCTCGCCCTTAAGGCAGGTCAAAAGTGGGAGAGGATAGCCATCCCACTTTTAAAAGTGATGGGGCCATGGGCCTCTGGCCCTCCCTGCTTACTCCTTCTCTGGAGCAAATGTATAGAAAGGGGCAGGGAATGGCCCCTTCCCAATTCACTGACCAGAGTAGCAAAGCTAGTGCAGGGAAGAGGGTGGCATTATTTTACCTTCAGTACAGATCAGCATAGAATGATCCTCCGCCTCCCTGAGAGCCAGGAGGAAGTAGAGAAGGGATTGTGACTCAGTGGAGCGTTAAAATGGTCCAAAGTGGTGTGCTGGCCTTGGAAATTGGTTCAGTTCCCTGCTTCTCCACAGACTTCCAGTGTGACCATGGGGGAGTCTCTTAGGGCCAGATTTTTAAGGGTACTTAGGTACCTAAAGATGCAGAAAGCCAGCTACTGGGATTTTCAAAAGCACCTAGCACCTAACTCCCATAGATATCAATAGGACATATATAACTTACCTGCTCAGGAGCTTATATGAATCCCACTAGGTGCCTATCTGCATCTTCAGGTGCCTAAATACCTTTGAAAATCTGTTCCTTAGTCTTTTGATGCCTCAGTTCCCAACTGTAAATAGGGGATAATACTTTCCTACTTCCCAGGGGTGTTGTGAGGAAAGATTGTGAGGTGCTCAGATACCACAGTAATGGGGCCCTCAGTCCCTGGAAAAATCATGGAGCAGGTCCTCAAGGAATCAATTATGAAACACTTAGAGGAGAGGAAAGTGATCAGGAACAGTCAGCATGGATTCACCAAGGGGAAGTCGTGCCTGACTAACCTAATTGCCTTCTATGATGAGATAACTGGCTCTGTGGATGAGGGGAAAGCAGTGGATGTGTTATTCCTTGACTTTAGCAAAGCTTTTGATACGTTCTCCCACAGTATTCTTGCCAGCAAGTTAAAGAAGTATGGGCTGGTTGAATGGACTGTAAGGTGGATAGAAAGCTGGCTAGATCGTCGGGCTCAACGGGTAGTGATCAATGACTCCATGTCTAGTTGGCAGCTGGTTTCAAGTGGAGTGCCCCAAGGGTCGGTCCTGGGGCCGGTTTTGTTTAATATCTTTATTAATGATCTGGAGGATGGTGTGGACTGCACTCTCAGCAAGTTTGCAGATGACACTAAACTGGGAGGCGTGGTAGATACACTAGATGGTAGGGATCGTATACAGAGGGACCTAGACAAATTAGAGGATTGGGCCAAAAAAAAACCTGATGAGGTTCAACAAGGACAAGTGCAGAGTCCTGCACTTAGGACGGAAGAATCCCATGCACGGCTACAGACTAGGGACCGAATGGCTGGGTAGCAGTTCTGCAGAAAAGGACCTAGGGGTCACAGTGGACGAGAAGCTGGATATGAGTCAACAGTGTGCTCTTGTTGCCAAGAAGGCTAACGGCATTTTGGGCTGTATAAGTAGGGGCATTGCGAGCAGATCGAGGAACTTGATCGTTCCCCTTTATTCGACATTGGTGAGGCCTCATCTGGAGTACTGTGTCCAGTTTTGGGCCCCACACTACAAGAAGGATGTGGAAAAATTGGAAAGAGTCCAGCGGAGGGCAACAAAAATGATTAGGGGTCTGGAGCACATGACTTACGAGGAGAGGCTGAGGGAACTGGGATTGTTTAGTCTCCAGAAGAGAAGAGTGAGGGGGGATTTGATAGCTGCTTTCCACTACCTGAGGAGGGGTTCCAAAGAGGATGGAGCTCGGCTGTTCTCAGTGGTGGCAGATGACAGAACAAGGAGCAATGGTCTCAAGTTGCAGTGGGGGAGGTCTAGGTTGGATATTAGGAAACACTATTTCACTAGGAGGGTGGTGAAGCACTGGAATGCGTTACCTAGGGAGGTGGTGGAGTCTCCTTCCTTGGAGGTTTTTAAGGCCCGGCTTGACAAAGCCCTGGCTGGGAAGATTTAGTTGGGAATTGGTCCTGCTTTGAGCAGGGGGTTGGACTAGATGACCTCCTGAGGTCCCTTCCAACCCTGATATTCTATGATTCTATGATTCCTACCCTAGCTAGAATGTCTTCTGGAGCTATTCCTGGGGCGTTGCTGCTAGTACACCATCCCTTGTTCTGGACTGCCTAATCTCACAGTCTAGCCCATGATGTGATCACATTTTTATTAATAATCAAAATAATTAATCGCAGTCATTGATGGCGGAATGATTTAAGGATCAAGAATGCCATATGCAGATTCCCCACCTGTCCAACACTAGCAAGCTTGACTCAACTTATCCTTCTGAGCTACTGCAGATACACTGAATTCCATGAAGTGGGGAGGAGGTTACACATACACAGTTTTTCATTTGAAACCTTAAAACATGGGGGGAGGGATAGCTCAGTGGTTTGAGCATTGGTCTACTAAATCCAGGGTTGTGAGTTCAATCCTTGAGGGGGCCACTTAGGGATCTGGAGTAAAATCAGTACTTGGTCCTGTTAGTGAAGGCAGGGGGCTGGACTTGATGACCTTTCAAGGTCCCTTCCAGTTCTAGGAGATAGGATATCTCCATTAATAATAATAATAATAATAATAATAACCAAAGTTCCATCTGCTCTCTCTGGATGAGAGCTGTATGAATAAAACAAACAAGTATGTGGAGAGAGAATATGTATATGGGAGGTTGTTTTGACCCTTTCATTCACTGAGGTTCCAACATTCATGGGAGCTCAACTTTATTCACAAGAATGGTTGTGGAAACCCAAAGTATTACAAATACTCGTGCAACTAGATATTAAAGAGTCTACAGATCCTAGCTCCTACCACAGCCTTTTCAAAATACTTGTTCCTCCCAATATCCATAGCTTTTTGCTGATAGGAAAGGAGGCTCCTTCCATTTATAAAGCTCAGGTCATTCAAATGAGATTTTATTTTATAAATACATAAAAGATATATGAATGTGTTTAACACTATAATGGTGTGCTTTAAAGTTCAATAGAAGCTTGATGTTATCCGAGGCAGCATTGTGTATTCGCACAGTCATTGGCAGTGAATTTCAAATGTTAGACTTTTTTCTGTTCAAATAATTACCTGCAAATTAGTTCCTTATGTGATTTAACAGGGAGAGTTTTGTGTGTGTGTGTAACTCATGTGCTTTGAGCTGACTTCACTCAGTGGTAAGGATTAGTAAGAACCTGGTACTTAGGCAGCTTGAGTTATGAAATGAAGCTGTTTGAGAAGGATGCTGTGAGACTGGAGAGAAGGAGGGGGGCAGGGATTGAGGCTGTGGCTTACTGTATATCCTAAATCTGGCTGGAAGATGGGCTTTGAACAAGCTGTTATTTTCCACATGGGAGTAGCACTGCTACAGTAAAATGCCAGATTTCATCCATCATAATGTCATGGCTCATATTAAAATGTCTTGAGGGACCTGAGGGAGGGATGGGCAAAAAACATCAAATCAATTTTCAGGCAATTGCTACGGTTTTCAGAACCTAAGCCCTATGTGATGGCATTATGGTTGCACAAAGGGAGGTTATAAATAAGGTCCATATATCAAGGGAAAAAATAATTTAGAAAAAGGCAGCTGATTTGACTTTTGCGTGAGGCTGAACATATGGTGGAGTACAACCGGGTTATCGTTCTATACATTCTTTACAGAGACAAGCCCCAAACCTACACATCAGAGAAATTAGCTCATCGGTGGAGTTCTAAAACTGACAGCTCGGGAGCAGGGTACCCCTGTTTATCAAGAAAGAAATGTTACAGGGTTATTTTACATTTGTTTAAATTAGCATTTAATTGAGAAATCCAAGTCAAACATCATTATAGAACTACTTCTGGAAGCTTGAGCATTAACCTTTATATGGAGGTGGAACTTTTTACGAGATGCTTTGGAGTACAAGGAATAGGAAATTAGCCCCATGATAGAGTCCTCTAATAATAGCAGGTAGACTTTTAAAGTTTAATGTTCTAAATATTTCAACAAGCATAAATAGATTTATTGTGATTTTTTTGAGACAATAAACTTGTGTGTTCCACTCTGTGCATCTGAAGAAGTGGGCTGTAGCCCACGAAAGCTTATGCTGAAATAAATGTGTTAGTCTCTAAGGTGCCACAAGTACTCCTGTTCTTCTCACACTATAGCACATATGGGAGGATGTTTATGGGTATCAGCAAACAGCTAGTTGGCGTAGAAGCAAAGAGAGCCACATGGGCAGACCCTTTTGCAAGATAAGGACCTGACATAGAAGAACTGAGGAAAGTCTGGATACAGCATCATTCGGGACTCTTTTATTAGGGTCTGCACAGGTGTGAATGTCTGGGGGATCTCTTTGCCTGATCACAGCCTCAGTTCGTTCTTCAGTGGGAGAATGAGGTGTTCATGGAGAGGTGAATTATATCATGACCATACAGCCTCCGCTTGGCTTAATGCAAATTGCCAACCATGACACCTTGTTTGTTTCATTCTCCCATTCATGTCTGCAAGCCTTTCCCCCATAGATCTCCCTGGGTGTCGGTGGGTAACCCCCAATCTTGATACAACAACCCACCATTGTCCCCTCATTTGAGCTCCTATGAAATTGAGATTTTAATTTAGAACAGAGTTCTCTCCTGCTCCCAACTAGGAGTGAATTAATGTATAGAATGACTAAAATGAAAAAGATACATTTAACGGGGCCAGCAAGCTGTGCACAGACCAAAACAGAATAATCATGTGACATTGCTGTGAGTTCTAGTCTCCTGCTCTGCATACACCTTCATTGAATGCCGGTAAGAGATTAAAAGCTGTCCAATTGGCCACATGGGGCCTCAGGGCCTGAAAGCTAGGTTGGCTTGTAAGTATCATACTGATGCTCAAGATATTTAAGTAAAGATTAAGCTCCCTTTATTGATTGTGTCCTCCTCAAACTGGAGGAGAAAGGAGCCAGAACAGCAATTAACAACCCAGGTGGGTGAGGTAATAGCCTTTAATGGACCAACTTCTGTTGATGAAAGAGACAAGCTCTCCAGCTACAAAGAGCTCTTCTTCAGATCTGGAATAGGTAACATGTAACAGGATTGTCAGCATTAACAACCAGACTAAGCCAAGACTTTACTTGGTAACTAGCCCTGTGATAAATGAAGCGCGCGTGGGGGGGGTGGGGGAGGGGAGACAATCTCCCTTTTATGGACACTCCACCAGCCAGTAGCTATAAAATCCCTCTCAGTAGTTGTTCTCTAATTGCTCTACCTGTAAAGGGTTAAAAAGTCTCACTGCCTTGCATAGGTAAAAGGAGGTGAGTGGGCACCCGGCCAAAAGAGCCAATGGGAAGGCTAAACTTTTTAAAATTAAGAAAAAACTCCCCTTTTGTCTGTCTGTCTGTTCTCCCGGGGAGAGGCGGACAGGGCAGTAGCTATGCTGTAAGAAGATTGGGCCAGGTATGAAAAAATCATCAGTATCTACTCATTTAAAACTACTCTTTTAAAACCCCAGATATGTAAGTAGACCAGGAAATGTCTAGGAAGACACGATTAGGTTTATCCCTTTTATTTCTTTATTGCTTGTGGATTACTCTGTGCTAACCCCAGGTGCTTTTGTTTGTTTTGTTTTGTTTAAGCTGGACCTCAAGAACGCGATTCTTGGTGCTTAATCCTTGTAGTTGCTCTTTTAAAATCTAACAATAGCCTGAGTTCCCCGATGTATTTTCTTTCTTTTAAAAAAATAAAATAAAATTTACCTTTTTTTAGGGACAGTATTGAATTTTTGTGTCTGACGAGGTTTGGGCACACGTTATTTAATTAGCTGGTGGCAACAGCTGATTTCCTTTTTATTGTTCTTTCTCAGCTCTTCCCCTTGACGGTTTCCCAGCGTACTTGCCTGCTTTGTCCCAAATTGTCATCTCCATTGAGCTGCCTTGGTCGTAAAAGAAAGTTTCCCTTCTGCTAGCATAGAGTTTTAATCTCAAACCAGGGGCCATCCAGAGGATTGTAACTCAGCTGCGGTTTGGTATCTTGTATGAGATGAGCTGCTGGACTCTGTCCCAGGGGGCAAGTGTCTGTGTAACACCCCATCCACCCTCCTCAATATACACCATAATTAACACCAGTTGCCAGTCTCAGCAGCAGACAGGAGTTGAATGTGCAGGGAGAGTGAACGCTGTTCTAAACTGTACAGGTGAGGTAGCCAAATACCTGATGCAAGATGCCTATCTGACATCTAGGATTTGCTTCCTTTGGTCCCATTTTATTGTGCGAACACGTTTGACATGAGAAATAGCTTATTATTCTTTTTTTTTAGCACTGACTCCTTTTGGTCCTAGACATAAAAAGTTCCAGGAGTGGGAATTCGTTCTTTTCAGCATGGTCCATTGGGCACACTAGAGGACAATATCCTCCCTGATGTTATTGTGCATGCCGTAGCCAGTAATTGCTACTTTATAATTAAGAATTCAATCATGTAGCGGATATAATTCCATGTGGATGAATGAGCTTTTGAAGTAGAGATTTGATTTTAAGAAAGAAACATTTCTGGATTTGGGCGAGGACCACTGGAGCTTTGGTTGAGTGGTGAGAGTGCATGCAAAGTATCTGTGTCTGACAACTGAGTATCTATCTGTTTTGGAAGTGATGGTGTAAAGAACTTATTTTGTTATGACAGAAGATACTAGTGTTATTGTCTATTTATAGTAAACCTGGCCTTCCTTGAGTGCCCCATTGTGTGGCGTATTGAGGATTGTTTTTTAACTGCAAGCTATCACGTTAAGAGTGGTGGTAACAGGGGGTAGAGGGTAGATAGCAGGTCAGGGCATTCTGCAGCGAAGTCTGGGAGCAGAGTCAGTGTGCAAAGAGCCAGCTTAAAGCAAGGCTGGGTGAATTGTGCCTTGCTGCCTCAGGGAGCAGCCTGTTTTCTCTTGTGTTATCATTTTGAATGATCAGAAAAGTAGGGTTACTTTGCAACCTTCCAGCAAGTGTATTTTTTTTTTAATTTATTACTCAGTTTGACACCAGGAACATAACATCAGACATTGTGTTACCTGCCCATTTTCTCCCCAAAAGGAGGAGCTCGTATGACTGAGCATACACAATTTGTGAGGAGAAAATGCAGGCTTCACAATGGGAGCAGGTTCCCTCACCACCACCAGTGTTGCAAAGGAGATGCCAAATGTGGGTGGACTTCTCAGGACCTGTATGCTGATTCATCTGTCGCTTTTTTTCTTTCTAACCATCTCTCCAGAATTAGTAAGCAAATTGCAATCACTGGAACTCAGAAATGAAACGGGTAAAAGGGGATTCTTTTTTAATGGCACGAAGGATGGTCTGTTTTCTACTGGAGCCAGCCCTGCTCTAAAGGTGATTGTGGGCAAGTAACTTCTCTCCGTGCTTCAGTTTCGCACCTCTATACAATAGGATGATGATGATGCTTACCCACCCTTGTAAACTGTTTGGAGATGTCTATGGACGAAAAGCACCCTGTGGGCCAGGTCATCAGCTGAGGACCTGGTCATATAAGCTCTAAATCTTACTTAGTGTTAGCTCCAGCAGAGTAAATACCCAGCTCCACAGCAGGTTCAGTAGAACTTGGTTTCCAGTAATCCCTACTAAAGTGACTCTTCAATTTTGAGGATTGGATTCTACTTTCCAAAAGCAAAGCAGCATGTGTCCTGCTGTCAGAATCCGGCCTAGTTTTCACACAGTCACTGGTAGTGATGTGTTTATCCTTTGCTGAGGACTCGATCCAGTGAAAACACTTAAGCACGTAGACACAAGAATAGTCCCCATTAACTAGTACTCCCCTCTGCAACTAGTAGTACTCACATGCTTAGAATTCAGCATGTCCTTAACTGATTTGCTGGATTCAAGCTTTAAAGTGTTCAGTCGCCATTCTCATATATATTGCTCAGCCTGGAAATGTACTTGATTTCCCCCCCCCCTGCAAAAGGCAAGAAATAATTTCTCACCTTTTTAAGTGCTACTTGGCTGCAGATACTGTAAAAATTGTTACATCTTGTAGAAGTGCCAATTAGAGACAATAATTACTTGACTGGCCTGCGTTAGCATTAAAATGCCTAGAACTTTGTCCTTGGAAGCTGGAGACTTTATTTCTATGCTTGTCTAATGTAGGAAGTGCACTGTTTTATGCATATTGATTTAATAATCAAACAAGGCAAATTGTAACAGAATAGCGCTATCTTTTAAAACATTTTTAAGATTCCACAATACTTTCTCTATTTTTTTCTATTCGTTTTAGGAACACCTTCCAGTAGTTCAAATGATCTTTCTTTTTGCATCCGATATATTTATAATAATTTATTTTAAGTGTAATGTAGATTTTTGTGTGGGATCGACTTCCAAATACTATCCTGTGAATTCAAATTGGGGTTTTGTCATCTCAAGTCATATCTGAAAATAAAATCAAGTTGTGCTTTACTCATGAAAATGTAACGTGGCCGAAGTGTGTGTAATTAAATGGAGTGCAAATCTGAGCGAATTTTTTTGTATAAAAACGGATTATATATCAATATAAAAAAATGGGTTTTAAAAAATGCAAATCCGAAAAATGTGAACTGCATTTTGACAAAAGCAACAAAGAGTCCTGTGGCACCTTATAGACTAACAGATGTATTGGAGCATAAGCTTTCATGGGTGAATACCCGCAGGTGTCTGAAGTGGGTATTCACCCACGAAAGCTTATGCTCCAATACGTCTGTTAGTCTATAAGGTGCCACAGGACTCTTAGTCTGGATCTGTAAAAAGCAACAAACATGGCTACCCCTCTGATACTTGCATGTTGACAGTATTCCTGAACTTTAGGCAAGTCCACAAGAATCTTCAATATCAGAAAAGCATCCTCATACAAAAATACCTATATGTGGTTTAATAATTCCCTTGTGTAAAGTAAAAGTTCTACTTTAACTGCACATTAGTTACTTTTACTGAAAAATGCTCCCATTCCTATTTCGAAGACAAATTCTACATTTTTTATTACTTAACTAGAACAGAATATATTGGGGGGTTTTCAGCACTTCTGACTAAAAAAGCGTATGCCTAGGTGGGTGTTGATTAATAGTGCTAAAAACACTTTGTGCAGGATCTTATGCTAATTACCCTTTATACCCTAACCCGTGTCATTTTTAACAATCTAAATTAGCATTTTTCTCTTAGGACTAAGGAATGTGAGAATTGTGAAGTTGGCTCAGTAAGCTGAGTTAACAGTGAGAAAATTGAGATGTTCTGTCTTTTCATATTAACATCTGCTGCTTGTATAAAACGTGATATTTTCTAAATGATGAAGATATTACCCTCCTCTCCCCTCCCCCCCAGGAAAAAAAAGTGTAATTTGTGACAATTTGTTATCACTAGTTCCAGGTAATCATGTCTGCAATAATGGATTTTTGACATGCAAGCCTTGAAAATTGGTTGCATTATTGTTGATGCAAGCAGTTTAGTTTCTTTGTTATTATTGCAGTAGAATAATGGAACAATATCTTAAAGGCACTGGGTGATAAGGAAAGTGTTGCTCAGATAAAATCCTGATTACAAATGGTTCCAATTTTGTTTATTTTTTATTTTAACAGGAACATAAGACTTTCTGTGCTTGTTACATGATAAAAATAAAAAGCCAGATTTCTAAAGAGAAGGGGAACTCGTAGTATTGTTTTCACTCCTAAAATACTGTGCCGTTTACATGGATTTTGATTTTTAGACGGTTAGTTGATAAATGGCAGTAATCGATGGCAGTATGAGAAATCGCTGTTTTGAAAATGTAATGATCTCTCTCAGATTTCAGAGATGCCCAGAGCTGCTCATTATTACCATAATCAATAGTGCCTAAAATATTTCTGCACTGGGTGACCTCTGTGTAAGAAGCAGAATCTTACTGTCTCCTGCTGAGCAGAAGTCAAACAACATTCTGCAGGCTGCATTTGTTGTTCCTGAAAGCACAATGTAGAAAAAAGCCAGTCAATGCTAAAACCTTTTTGTTTGTTCCCAGGATTCAAGCGCTTCCATCACACAACAACAAAACAACAACAAAACCTGGAAAAGTATTCTGGGTATTTGGGTGCAAATGAGAAGTGTTTACACCATGCCAGGTTGCTGGTTCCATGGTGATTTAGCCTTAATGGGGCCACACATGTCCACGACTGGCTGGGAAAGCCCGGCTCCAGTTTAAAGCAGTGTGTGTTCTGGCTATGCAGGATGTGGGAATACTAGAAAGATGCCAGCATCCAGAGCAGCCTTCCAGCTCACAGCTATTTCATAATGATGCCACTGTCTGAGCTCTGGGAACAAACAAAGATTGCAGGGAGCTGCCTTCTTTTCTTCCACTGCTTGGCAAGCGGGACTAGGGGAAGGGCTTTCCCCTTTTAGCTTCCCTCCCTCTTCTGTGCAAGCTGGTAAGAAATACAGAAATAATGAGTTTGGCCCATGGTCATCACTTCATTAAAATGAAAAAAACCTTCCTGCCAGTTCAAATGTGATCTTTAAAATCTCTTTACTTGTCAGAATAAACTTTTGTCCTATTTTTATCCAGAAAAAATTCAATTGCCATCTTTTTTTTTCTACCCCAGAAGAATTGCTACTTAAAGACACAGTACTATCCTTCCAAATCCCTGTAGAAATTCACAGGAATCCAATTAAAAATAAAATTCCAGATCTAAAAGGGACCATTAGGACAAAATATCATACAAATAAATAACTAAAACAGTGTTGTTAACTTAATTATGCTAGAGAAGTCCACACTGCTTTACAAAATATGTAAGCAGTGATCCTTAGCACATGCCAAAGAACTGAATAAATCCTTTTGGAAAGTTTAACTAAGAGGCTGTATTGATAATGATGATAAAATACTATCTAGCTACAAAACTTCTGAAAACTGCTTCTGAAAATCAATGCAATTTAAACCTACACCTAAAGTTAGGCAAGTGCTTAAGTGTCTTGCTGAATCAGGCCTCTGAAAGTTAATAACTCCCCCTTGTAAGGTATAGAATGAACTTTGCTTATCTCGCAAGATTGGGGTCTTTCGTCAACGACAGTAGTAACCAGAGGTTCTGTAACAGCATGGTCTCCCCATTTTTAGGGTCTGGGGCCAGCCAGCCCTGTTCGATTATCAGATATAGCTGGAAATCAGTCAGGGGGTTCCTGTAAAAGGCTGAGAGGTCTCACCTGAAGTGAAGCATTGCAGGAAGTAGGTGAGCTCCCATGGCAGGCCCTGGAGTGCAGAAGAGAGGCAAGGGGAATGAATTCTGGACCCCTGCAGCCTGCTTTGGTCAGGTGAATAACTTTCTTCGTGTTACTTTATGCTTTAAAGGATGGGCCAGAAAAGATTGTTTCATAGGAGTAATAGTCCTTCCTGGGCTGGGAAGACAGGCCAGAAGCCCTACAGGTGCCCATATTTCTGTCAATGGCAAACTTGTGTTTGAGTGCTGAGTCCTTTCGGCAAACTTGATTTTTCTTAAACACATTTTATTTATGTTCTACAGTCTCGTGGCAGGAAAAAGAGGCAAATTGTTTAGTAATAGATTAACTTTCTACCAGCATCTGTTTGCAGTCTGGCTGTGCTGTTATAAATAACATTTTCCCTAAGTATTACAGTGAAATCTGGGATTACTTACAGTGAGCCGTATAAAAGATTCCAGGCCTCATTCTGCTGTGAGGTTCTTTCACTGAAATTTTACAAGAAAGGTGCATCTCTGATGGACCTACAAAACTGGTACTTTGCTACTCCCAAAATTGCACATGCCACTGAGTTAGGTTGCTGCAGGAAGGGTGCACAAATCAGGAGTTGGACTGGATCAACAAAAGCAGTGTCATAATCCAACCTTTAGAAAATGTACAAATATTCCTCTCCCATAAAGCAAATAAACCAGATTTGTAAGTCTGCAGCTGGCTGTTTGATCTATGCTCTGAGGTGATACTTTTGGGGGCTTTTTTTATTGAATTACAATAGCACTTTGGAAGCCCCACCTGTCTAAAGTCAATGTGTGGTGACAGAAGAGGCCACAAGTGCAGAGAGTGAGCAGACAATGGCACTCCGGCCCTGATCCAGCAAAGCACTTTAACAAGTGTGTATAATTCGTCCCTCTGAAGACAATGTGACTACACATCTGCTTAAGGGCTTTGTTGGGTTGGTGCCAGAGTGGCCAGGATCTTGAAGCACAAAGCCCAGAAGAAGCATCTTGTCGACATGCCCACCCTGTCATGCAGTAGCTTTTTGAGAATGGCTGGGAAGTGCTTTCTCTCAGTCTCTGGAGTTAAATCCCCTTGGAATTCATCCTGATCTCCATTAAACCAGTGTAACTCCACTGACTGTGCTGACATTGCTCCTCCTAGAGCAAGGATGAGGAAAATCAAGCCCCTCCTGGACCATATCCCTCTAGAGAAATTAATTTGTGAGAAGACTGAAGAAGTTAGTGTAAAGGGAAAATGGATCGTTTGGCTTTAGAATCAGTATTAATTGTTTGATTAATTTATCAGAATGTTTTCTTACTACTATTATTTTCAAGAACAGTAAAAGTCTGAGAGGCATGGGAGAGCATAGATCAATACAGAGGCGTTTGAAAACATTTCCTTCTCGTCGTTCTTGGGGCTAAATCTCTGGTTTTCCCATCTGGATCAGCTTTTGTCTCAGTGGCTGCAATCCGCTTTTCTCTGTCCTCCCTACATTCTGTTGTCCCCTGGCCCTGTCAGTCTGCTAATAATTTTATTACCTCCTATTGTTGGGTCACATCAGCTCATGCTTCAGATCTCTTTCTTGGCTTTTCCTGTCTTCCCACAAGGACTTCATGGTCCTGGTCTTCCTCTTTAAGGAACTGATTGAAAGCCCGCTGAAGTCTTGATAGGTGGAAGGTAATGACTGCTCCCAACTAGCTAAGAATTGGGGACAAACTACAGCAAAAGCTTTGTTATCCAGCATGTTGGGGAAATGGGAGGGGGGGGGGTGCCGGTAAGTCAAAAATTCCAGTTAACTAAGAGGGAGGGAGTTTGGGTGTGGGAGGGGGCTTGGGGCAGGGGGTTGGGACATGGGAGGGGGAGCAGGGCGTGGGATCTGGGAGGGAGTTTGGGTGTG
>NW_020664419.1:8054908-8099464 GCF_002925995.2 Terrapene triunguis
GGGTTGGGATATGGGAGGGGGAGCAGGGCGTGGGATCTGGGAGGGAGATTGGGTGTGGGAGGGGGCTCAGGGCAGGGGGTTGGGGTGCAGGAGGGGGCATTGGGTGCTGGATCCAAGTGGTGGTCACTTCGGGCAGCTCCCCGCAAGTGGCGACATGTCCCTGCTGCTCCTAGGCAGAGGCATGGCTAGGCATGGTTCCTGGCCAATGGGAGCTGCAGAGCCATCACACAGGGTGGGGGCTGCGCACAGAGCTACCTAGGCACACCTCCGTCTAGGAGCAGCAGGGACATGTCGCCGCTTCCAGGGAGCCGTCACAATGTGGAATGGGGAAGAAATTAAATCTCTAAAATTTTGCAGGACAGGGAAACCATTTCCCACTCTAACTCTTTGGGACAGTGACTGTCACTTCCTATATATTTGTACAGCACCTAGTGCAATGGAGCCTCAACCTGATTGGCCTCTAGGTACGACCATGTTATACACGTTCAGTAACAACAGTAATGGAGAGCATTCCATTGACTCCAGTAGGCTTAGGATCAGATCTCAAATCTACACCATTCCACCCCTTTTGTTTCTTTCTCCCTTTCCTCTCTCTGCTTTCCCTTTGTCTTTGTACTTTTTTCCATTTGCTCTTAGAAACAGCCTCCCAAGGGCCAACCACCCTTCCAGTCTTTCATCTCTCGCCTATGAACCAGCTTCTTACCTGCATTTGTCTCGGTCTCCTTGTACCTGAATTGTTGTCAACATGTATATGTAGCCTTTGGGAGAGCAGGTGAGACAACGTGCTGAATGACGGCGATAGGCAGACATCCTATCCGCTCTGCATCTCATATACATAAAATGTAAACAGCATCATTTCCCAGCTTTCTCAATGCCTAGTCAAAATCAACACCTGGATAATGGGGAGCGAATGCCAAACCCAGGCAAGATTGAAGTAAAGCTTGTATGAAAGGTGGAGAGGGGGCATTTCAAATAATATTTTTTCCTCTGTAACGTTCCTCAGTATCCAGAGGATCTGTGCTTGGATCGGTAGATCAGCACATAGCCTTGAGGTCCTTTTGGACTCCTCAATGCTAATGGATGTCTAGTAGCCCCCCAAAAGCTCATATACACTTGTGGCTGGCCAGTGGACTGTGACCATCCTATCAGTCTCCGATCTGGCCACAGTGATTGTTATTGCTACTCATGGTACCTAAGAATGAAGCCAGGTGCTCTGGGAAAAAACACTTCCAACTGGGACAAATCACAGCCGCCCACCTGCTTAACAACACAGTTTGTCATGAGCTCTTCACCCTGGAGTTCCTCTTTCTGTACCACCTCAGCCCTGAATAGAGTCTAGTTCAAGATCTCAATCCTGGTATTCAAAAGTCACCTTGGCATTGGCCCTAGCTACTTGAGAGATGCATGACCCTTCCCATGATCCCAGTACTTGACGCTGACACCTACGTTCCATCAGAATAACAGAAATGTGACAAATGGAACCATCCGCTTGGGTGCAAGAGAGTGAACTTTTTCTGGACTCAAACTGTAAAAAAAGTCAGCAGACCTGGATTCTAGCCCAGTTATCTCACCTGCCTTCTGTATGACCTGGACAAGTCACTTCATCTCTCTATTACCCCAATGCATATGCACTATGTGTATACAAATCGTAAATATTTGGGACAAGGATGGGCTTTTACTATGTGACTGCACAGTACTTAGCACAGAGGCTTCCAATCTTGTTTAGGGCCTCTAGGTGCTACTGCAGTGCAAATAATAATGGTGTCTTTCCGTGTGCTGCCAGGCACCTCGCATGCTGTTGCGCACTGAAGAAGAACGCTGAAGTACAGTGGAAAATATCAATATTTATATTCAAGGCAAGACTGCAAATGCATCCTGGAAAAGAACTCTGTATAGGAAAAATATACCTCATACAGGAAGAATGTCACATGGCGTTTGTTTTGTTCGGACAATGAGATACTTGATCAAATAACAGACATTGAAACACTGCTTGTTAACCGCTTAAAAATCCTGAAGAAATCGTCCTCCCTCCACCCGTGAAGCCAACAAAAAGTCATCCTTTCGCACTTTTCTACCAGGATGTGAAACATTTCTTAAATATAAGATTTTCTTTTTTTTTTGTCAAGCTGCTTTGAGTATACACATTGCTTTCAAACATTCTCCAATTTGTACAGCGTCCTTGCATTTTTCTGAAAAATCTGTAGATACTTAGAATAGAAACTCACAATGGTGCTGTAACCCAGTGTACTGTGCTGAAAATGTACAGAATATTTGTGTGCATTTGAGAATGATAAAAATGATAGAACTTAAGGTTGTAATGCTGAGGAGAAAAAGCATACCATTGTGCAATTCTATTGATTCAGGAATGCTCTCTGGGTTTTCAGGTTAAGCTTGGTGATGGGAAATGAATGTGTTTACATATCTTACTCTCTTTGAAGCCAAATGCTTACCGTTTTTAGCTCTTCATTGTGAAGTGAGAGCAGGGCTTATGTGGTCACTGAAAGCAACAAAAGATATCAGTGATTTTTGTAGCATAATCTCCCTGAGTTTCCAGGATAGTGCTGCAGCAGGAAAATAGCCCATCAAATAAGCAGCTTTTGTGAGAAAGCTGAAGCATGGAACGCTGACACTAAGGCCATGTCTACACTACAAAGTTAAGTCGACTTCATGTAAGTCGACATCAAGCCTCTGATTTAAGCAAGTTGATCTTGCATGTCCACACAATGCTCATTGTGTTGGCAGAGTGCAACCTCACTAGCAAGGCTTGTATCAATGCATGGAACACTGCACTGTGGGTAGCTATCCCACAGTGCACGTAGCCGAGTGTAATTTTGGGTTGGGCTTGCAATGCCTTATAGGGCCAAAACATTGGCGTGGGTGGTTATGGGAACATGGCGTTCGTCTCTGATGCACTTACCTCCCTCCCTGAAATCAATGGCAAACAAGCCACGCCTTTTTTGCGCCTTTTAGCGTAAGCCTGGGTTACCCACACAGACACCATAGCACGATAAGCATGGACCCCGCTCAGCTGTACACTGTTGTTGTGAGCATTACAAACACCTCGTGCCTTCTCCTGCAGTATTTACACAGCCAACACAGGAGCCGCCGCATGAAACAATGTGATGCCATGCAAGCTGGAAGACACAGAGCGGAGCAATTCGCATTTGCTGGCGACAGTCATGCATCACCTTGATACAGTGGAGCACCGCTTCTGGGCCCCAGGAAACAAGCCCTGACTGGTGGGATTGCATCGTTATGCAGCTATGGGATGACGAGCAGTGGCTGCAGAACTTTTGAATGCATAAGGATGCTTTCCAGGAACAGTGTGAAGAGCTTTCCCCAGCCCGGAAGCACAGCAATACTAAAATGAGAGCTGCTCTGACAGTGGAGAAGCGAGTGGCGATAGCTCTGTGGAAGCTTCCAATGCCAGACTGCTACTGATCAGTGAGGCATCAATTTGGAGTGGGTAAATCTACCAAGGGTTCTGTTGTGATCCAAGTTTACAGGGTAGTGACTCTGGGCAATGTGCAGGACATAGTGGATGGTTTTGCCGCGATGGGGTTCCCTAACTGCGGTGGGGCGATAGATGGAATATCTATCCCTATCTTGGCACCAGACCACCTTGCCAAACAGTACATAAACCAAAAAGGATACTTGTCAATGGTGTTGCAAATGCTGGTGGATCGCGGGGGCCGTTTTACCAACATCAAAGTGGGATGGTCAGGAAAGGTGCACGATGCATGCATCTTTAGAAACACAGCTCTGTTCAGAAAGCTGAAAGCAAGGACTTTCTTTCCAGACTGCAAAATAACCATGGGTGATGTTGAAATGCCAATTGTGATCCTGGGAGACCCAGCCTACCCCTTGCTCCCATGGCTCATGAAGCTGTACACAGGCAACCTGGACAGCAGTAAGGACCAGTTCAACCATAGGCTGAGCAAGTGCAGAATGGTAGTGGAATGTGCCTTTGGATGCTTAAAAGGTTGCTGGAGTTGTGTGCTTACTAGTCTAGACCTCAGTGAAAGCAATATCCCCATTGTTATTGCTGTGTGCTCTGACAAGAAGTGCCACATGGGAGGAGATATAGGGGGTCAAGGAAGGAATGAAACATTTCTTTGGCAGGATTTTTAAAGATGTTTGAAACTGCTGAGGTTTTGAGAACAAGAAGTAGTCAAGGCTGTAGACAGACTAGTTGGCAGAGTGCAGGTGAGGCGAACAAACGTAGGTGGCAAGTGTAATTTATCCCTTTTGCAGTGGCGATGTCCATTTGACATGTTTTTAATCTCTACCTACTAGATCTGTAGACATTTATGTATCTATTGAGATACTTGCACCATGCACCTGCCAGGTACTAGAATGTCAGTGGGAAAATTAGCAGTGAAAAGGAAAGTTAAATATTTCCTTTAAAATGCCAATTCATTTAACTTCACAACAGCCCGGTGACGTATGTAAGCATTTATCCCTATTTCACAGACAAGGAACCTGAGGCACAGAGATTAAGCGAGTTGCTTAAGGTCACACAAACATTCTGTTCAGAATTTGGCAAAGAACTCTCTTATCCACAGAACCATCCGTTCTCCATGGTCACCCCCTTCTTCACATTCTGCTGTAATAACAGATGTATAAAAATACTAGCCAGCGCCAGATCTATGTAGTTCTAAGGGTTTGGGCCACCCTCATATACATTAAGAGTGTTCTCTAAACCAATATTCTGATAAAAGATAGGGGACTGATTTCATCCTCTACAACTTAATGGTGGCTTTTCTACTTTTAAGAACGATTCCTGTACAATAATGCCTTAAAGATTGCAGTAGCCTCTTATATTTAATCCTCTCTGACTGGTCTAACTTTCTGTGTGGGTCAGGTAAAATGAGATCTATTGGGGAAACTCCACAGGTTATCAACAGAATGGAGACTAGAGCATATTTGTTACTACCTGAGTAATGTAACTGATCTGCATCAGGTACTGTGGTGACAAGTGCCTTTTATAAATGTGTGTTATCAGCCTAATGGCTAGAAACTCCAGAGCAGGGAAAGCTCTCTAACCCTCTCTTGGTGAAAGGGGCTGCCTGAGAGCTTCATTTGCATAGGCTACCTACCCACAGTTCCACTGGTGGTGACACTTGGGAGGTCACCATAAGCATATCTGAACTTAGATTCTGGCAGGTAGTAGACTCCCAGAGAGGTTCAGGAAGAGGAAAGAGCTTTCTTCCTGGGGCAAAGGCTCCCCTTTCCTGCAGCTATGATTCTACTTAAGTAGAGTTGCTAATTTTGATTTGTTGTATTTCTGGAGGTCTCCTCATATGACATAATCTTTAATTCCTGGAGACTCCAGGACAAGCCTGAAGGGTTAGCAACCCTATTAAGGGTTTTAAGTACTTCTGGCTCTCCTTCTATGAGGACTTCACAGAGAGAAACTAGTGGGCTTAGTGAGGCCCTGCTCCTTAATAAAGATGAATCATGAGGTGGGTTATGTGATGGTGCTTCCAGGTGGAATCAAGCAAGCAGCTCCCTTGGTACTGCAGACAGATAAGCAAAAAGATATCTGGACTGTTGCTATCTGCTGATCCAAACTGCAGATGGTGCTTGGTGGATGGGTTGTGTGGCCAAGGGCCTATCATCTGGGAGACATTCTCTCTGGTGGGAAGGAAGGGAGTTAGATGGACTACAGCCAAAGTTAGTGGAAGGGGATAATATTTTACTCGTGGAGTGCTTGCAAGTGGGGAAGTTCTGCCTGTTATGGGCATCCAGAGAAGGTGCGTTTTTAGTTTTCCCAGGCTTCTGGGTGGGGGCACAAAAGAACTATTTGTTAAGAGGGACTCTAGAGATCTATTGTACCTAGCCCTTTTTGCTGCTCTTAACCACTTTGCAGAAGGCTTACATTGTATATGTGTAAAGTAGCGTTGGGTTTCAGGAGTCTCAGTGCATTAGAGGTAGCTGAACAATTTCAGTGGCCGTGTATAGTGTTTGTAGTACAACTATATAGTGCTATTGGTAGGCACACTATATTGCTTGCCTTCACTAGGATTTCTCCACCTGGCTCTACCACTGATTCTCCATAGTACCTTGAGCATGCCATCAAATCTCTCCATGGGTTTGATCCTCTGCCCTGGCTGAGTTACACTCAGTGCAGGACTGGGGTTGGTGGTAAAGATAGCTTTACCCCCTCTGTGACGAGGTCTGCTGGAGGACCTGAAGTCCTACTGCACCCTGCCCCAGGAAAGAGCAGCAAAGAAGGGTCCTCCAGGCCTGCCTACAATGGCTGCTTTTCTGCAGCCTATCAGAGCCGAGCAGGCGCAGAGAAAAGGAACTGCAGGGGCTCACCAGGTCAGGGCAAGGAAGGGTGTTCTGTGCTGGTTACAGGAGCTTCATGAGTTGCATTTGCTAAACCCAGGAGTGAGAGGACCTGAAAGCTTCAGCTCTAAGGTAATGGATGGAGATAGAGACCAGATGGGAAGAGGCCCAGGGAATATAGCAGCAACCAGTTCAAGGAAGCCATGCATGGCTGCTGTTTGTAGGGTCCCTGGGTTGGCATCCGGAATAGTAGGCTGGCCTAGGTCCCCTCACTGAGTAAAGGCCTGAGTAAAGGGCAGGTGTTAGAAGGCCCAGAGACAGGGCTGAAGACTCCCGTGTGGGCCAACAGTTTGAACTCTTGCTTTCCCAGAAGGGGTTCATTCATTTTGACTGACTTGACCAGAGGGCTGAGCCCTTGCCAACCTTGCTAGGCAGGTCTTCAACCCCTAGGGGCCGCCAGGGGCAGGAAAAGGCCTGCAGTGCCAGATGTAGCTACAGGAGGCGCTCAAAAGGTGAGCGTCCCCTGTTACATCACACCGTCCTGTGGCTTCCCAACCCTGGGAGGAGCACACTCTCTCCTGCAGTGCTTGAGGGGAGTGCACAATGGAGCGCCCTTCAGAATCGTTCTATGTGTGCTCCCTCACACGTCTGGTCAGCAGAGCTTGCCAGAGAATGTAAAGGAGGAGGCAGACCAATGGAGGCACTAGCAGGGACTGTGAAGGGATCAACAGGACTGCAAATGTGTGTGGCCCTGCTCAGGGGATACCCAGAAAGGGGAAGGTGATTTGCACCCTCCCAGTCCCCAACACTTTCATGCAAAGCAGGGAGGGCACAACGAGGCAAGTAAGATTTATAGATCCAGTGTAACATTTTAGTGGCCTCTTCTGAAAAACAGCATGCATCGCTTTAAATGTCAATCCTCCGTAACAGCATGCATCGCTTTAAATGTCAATCCCTCATGACACATCTGCAGCCCCCCTCTCGGTGCTGCTTGCTATAGCTAGCAGAAAGCAATGTGATAAATCCTTGGTACTGTGATCTTAGCTTATATCTCACAAACAGCAGATCATGTCTGAACCTGTGAGCTTTTGGAAGGACAGTTATTGGCAATTATCTGTGGGTCTCGGCGTACATCACATTTTGCAAATGCAGTTTGCTTTATATAACTCAGAGTGATCTCTGCAAAACTTCAGGGCATCGAAGTGCTAAGAAAATGCACAAAATCTATTGGCTTTCCTGAGTAACAGCTGGCTGAACTGGCAGACAGATTGGAGGTTTCTCTTTCAAAGTGGACAGGCCTTTGAAGTCAGTGAAATAACTCTCCTAGGCTAGATTCAATTCCTACTCAATCCCCGGCCAGATTAGCTGTAAAACTGCTAGTGTTTTACTGGTGATGAGCTAATGCAATTAGATGCCTGAAGCTTGTCATCTCCTTGTTAACAGGCTTCTGGGTATGCCTGCAGCCCCCTTATTTGAAGAAGACTGTAATTCAAATGACATCTGAGAGTTATTTATAGGAAACCAGCTTCTGAGCTGTAACCTATATAAAATCAGCCACTGTTTTAGTTAGAGTGTTGAGATGTAGTTTTAAGCACAGAAATCCTGAAGGATTCTTACGTTTTGAAAGGAAAGGTCAGGGCTGACCCGTGCAGTTTGATTTGCCGTTTTTGTCCAAATGTGTTCATGAATCTGTCTAATTCTCTCTATTTCTCCATGTGAAAGGCTCAGTCCTGGTGTGCTGGGCATAAATTGAGGAGATGTTCAAAACCTCCAGGAGTTATTCAGAATTGCACTTTCATGCAGTGACTATGCCGGCTGACTGAGGAGTGTTCCTTGGAGAGCACACACATGCAGCCAAAGGGTGTGGCACCTTCTAAAAGGAAAGGATCCATGTGTCAGGAAGTAATTCTAGAAGGACGTTCAGGGGCAAGTCTATGTGCACTACCACTGATTAATAGACATGGTTCCTTTGCTTAATGAGTTCATGCCTCTGTGTCATTGTGCTAGGGATTGAACCTGCTTCTTCTAGCCCGGGGTGGCCAACCTGAGCCTGAGAAGGAGCCAGAATTTACCAATGTACATTGCCAAAGAGCCACAGTAATACATCAGCAGCCCCACATCTGCTCCCCAGCACCTGCCAGCAGCCCCTACCAATCAGCACCTACTTCCCCCCACCCCCAATCAGCTGTTTCACATGTGCAGGAGGCTATGGGGGGTGGGGAGAGGAGCAAGGGCATGGCAGGCTCAGGGGAAGGGGTGGAGTGGGGGCAGGGCCTGGGGCAGAGCAGGGGGTTGAGCAGTGAGCACTCCCCCAGCACGTTGGAAAGTTAGCATCTATAGCTCCAGCCCCGGAATCAGCGCCTAGGTAAGGAGCCGCATATTAACCTCTGAAGAGCCGCATGCGGCTCTGGAGCCACAGGTTGGCCACCCCTGTTCTAGCCTGTGAAATACAGGGCCCTATATATAGGGAATCTAGATTTAAATCTACAATACTGGCTTAGACCAGGTAGTCTAGAATGACTTCTGTTCACTTCAGTGCTTGCTGGATGGGGCCCTATTAAAAAGATATAGTAAACTTCATTTCACCTAGTAACACTTGAAACTAGATTTCCTTCCTCCCAGAAAAGAATTAACCTGTTAACTACAGATGAAATATTCGTGGCCAATTACACTTGAGTTGAACAGGTTTAAATGGCATGTAGAAGCAAAAGTTAAAATAGTGCCAGTGCCCCTTGTTGTTTTTTACTTTCAAAATAGTATTTGAAGATAGGTGCAATTTACTTCAAAGCATAAAATATGTAATTATATTCAGATCCATGTATAGCAAAGTGATATATAGAAATAAAGATTATAGTAATTACTAATCACCAAAATGTATGTTTGAAGAAGAGTTGTGGCTCTGTCTTAAACTGAAAAGAGCCAGGAAGTTCAAAAGTAATAAAATTAATCCAATAAAATAATACTACACATTTAGTTTAGCCACCCTTTAACTGTTCTTCTCATAGTGCTTTACAAACCAATGAATCAATGTGTGCTTCTACTCTGAAGATTGATTCTGTAACAATTAGCTCTGAGCAGGAAACAGTTTCCCATTCTGTGAGAACTTTTGAGATTTCAAAAAAAAAAAGTTCCCTTCCAGAATTGGGACAAAAAGTCAAAATCAGGAAAACTTTCGTGAACCAAAAATCCATAAACATTTTCAGATTGGGTCAATCGACATGTTTGGACAACTTGAAATGTTTTGCTTTAATTTTTGACTCTACATTATTTTACTATAAATTTAATTTCGAAATTTAGTCTTTTCATTTTGAGTAGGTCCAAAGAGAACATTTTGACTTGGAAACACTTTTCATTTTTTTAATGGGAAAATTGTCAGAAACCTACCCTTTCTATCAGATAGGTTCAGTTTAGATTAATCAACATTTTCAGGTGAAAAAACATTTAGATGAAAAATGTCCTGTCAATTCTAGTACCGATGGCATATTGGGCTCCATTTTATTGCTACTCAACAATTACGTATTTAAATTTGCTTGTGTTATGGGTATAAAGATGCCAGACCTACAAACTTATTCATGACCTGGAAGTCAAGTTGTGTTCTTTCTGGCTCATGTCTCGCCATTATTATTATTTTGTTTATTATGGTAGTTGTGACCAGTACAATAGTGCATAAGGCCAATCCAAGAATGGGTGCCCCATTGTTCTAAGCACTGTAGAAACATATAGTCTCTGCCCTGGAGAGTTTACCGTCTGAGTAGACAATACAGTCATTGGATGGGAAAAGGGGTATAACACACAAGCACTGTAAACAATGTGACAGGAGCAAATATCATGTTAGCTCCACATTGTATTTTAATTGGCGGGGGGGATAATAAGGAGGAGAATCAGCTAAATGGGAAGGAAAAAATGAAAGGAGAGGGATTGTGAGGGGGATAGAACAGAGGCAGATGTAGAATGAAGCTGAGGTGAAGAGACCTTGAGGAAGGAGGAGGGAGATGGTTGGAACAAACCGCCAGTCAGTATAGAGTAAAGAAAGTCCTGCCAACACTGTAGAAAGTTCTGCCTGCCAGAAAGTCCCTACTTCGGCTCTTTCTACAGCTACTCCTACCAGCTGAAGTCTCTGGGTCACTATGGTTTTTCCCCAAAGTCAGTGAAAGGTTCTGCAACTGGAATTAAACTTGCTGCTGCTGATGCCCAGTCAGACTAGATCCAGCTCCCTTTCCCATAGCCCTGTTGGTTCTTCAGTGACCTCAGGAGTCAATAGTAGTGAAAGAAATTATTTGGCTCTCTATCTTGCAAAGTACTGAGGAGCCTATGATGGATTCTGAGCAGTTCCATTTTCCATTAAGCTGTTCCATTAAGACAGACACAAGAGTAAATACAGTAAGCGGAGGGGGCTTGGACTATACTTAGCTAATCTTTCGGTGTTGGCAACTTTCACAGTTTTATCAAAAAATTTGGAATATTTGGTATCTTTTGTAAAGCCGCCACTCCTGAAATCATTATAAACTCTCACTTAAAAACCCCCAACTTAAGCTAAGTTTCTAGGCAGAGAATAACGTGAAAACCTGAACCCCCTACATGCTCAAAACACAAATAAAAAGAATCCAAAAATTCCATCATTTTCTAAATCTTATTTATTTTTCTAAGCCCAGTCTCAGTTTCTGAAGGTTGAACTCATGATTCATGAATGCGTACAGCTAGCAGTGGCAGATTTTTCAGTAAGAAGGTGCCACTTTTCTGACAATAACCTCTTTATTTATTTATCCTTGCAACACACCCAGTCAATCTTGAGCTAACACCGTTTTACAGAAAATTGAGACCAAAATAGGTCAAGTCATTTGGGGCTTGGAGATGGTCCCATTTCCCTGTCCTGCCTACCACCCCCCTGCAAAAAAAGAAGACCTGTGAAGCAAGCCAGCACATCAGGAGGAGCTAGTGCAGGCTACACACTTTCCCTATACACTGGTGAGCTCATCATGGGTGCAGTTGCACATGAAACTTTTCCCCTGCTCCCAAATACTGTGCTGTGCTTCAGTGACAAAATTTAACCTTGTCCACATTTAATTCCCTCTTAAAGACCCACTTTTCAGTGAATTTTGTTCCCTTCCCCTACACCAGTGGTTCTCAACAAGGGGTCTGAGGCACCCTGCAGGGCCATGAGCAGGTTTTAGGGGGGCTGCCAAGCATGCCCTGCATTAGACTTGCTGGGGTCCAGAGCAGAAAGCCGAAGCCATACCTCATGGGGCTGAAGTCCTGCCTCATGGGGCTGAAGTCCAGGGCCCTAAGCCCCGTCACCCGGGGCTGAAGCCAAAGCCTGATCAATGTAGCTTTGTGGGGGCCCCTGTGGCATGAGGCCCCAGGCAATTGCCTGGCTTGCTACCCCATAACGCTGACCCTGGCTTTTATGTGCAGAAAACCAGTTATTGTGGCAGAAGTGGGCCGTGGAGTTTTTATAGCATATTGGGGGGGGGGATGACCCCTGCCCTACCCTCTGTCCTAGGGCTGTGAACTTCTTGGGTTAGGAGCTGCCCATTCTTGTATGTCTGCAATGCACCACATGCATCATGGGTGCTACCCTAAAGAAATTGTATTAATAAAGTTTGGGAGCTCATGGGCGAGATGATTAGGCACTGGACTGGGAGTCAGAAGCTCTAGTTTCTGTTGCTGCTCTGTGGCTGTGTGAGCAAGACAGGTCACTGCACTCCTGTGTAGTGCCTCTGGTGGTTCTTCCACCCTTTTGTTAGACCTGTCTATTTATACAGTCAACCTATCACAGCCAGGACCCCTATGTGTGTGGACAAGATCTAGCACAAAGGGACCCCTCGAAGCGCTACTATGACACAAATGATAACATACATCTCCAAGCATGCTGAGAAATGGTGTCAAAGGGCTCCGGTAGCTCTTATTCTTGTAGCCCATAGGGTAGGACCTCTAGAAACTCAGCCTGGCACTCCAGGAGCTGGCAAACTCCAAACAGGTTACATACAATTTACCCAATAGGCTGTACGAGGTTCTGTATTGGAACCACTACAATCTGTTGTGTATCTCCACAGTTAGGTGCTCTATGACAAGCTAAGTATGTGATCTAACCAGAACGGCTCCTTCAGAGTCATTTTGGTCCACTGAATAAAACCATGATTCAGACTTCATAGATTGACCCAACAGGCCAGAGTAGCTCTTTTTAAAGCCATGTTTATCTATCTTCTCCACTAATCTGCTGAGCATGTATCCTAAACCCCCATACTACCAATCTACACTTAGGCTACGTCTTCACTACAGGGGGGGGGGGCAATTTAAGATACACAAATTCAGCTACGCAAATAGCGTAGCTGAATTCGACGTATCGCAGCCGACTTACCCTGCTGTAAGGACGGTGGCAAAATCGACCTCCGCGGCTTCCCGTCGACGGCGCTTACTCCCACCTCCGCTGGTGGAGTAAGAGCGTCGATTCGGGGATCGATTGTCGCGTCCCGACGAGACGCGATAATTTGATCCCCGAGAGGTCGATTTCTACCCGCCGATTCAGGCGGGTAGGGTAGACCTAGCCTTAGTAAAGGGCATTGGGCAAGGTACTGATTTACCACTCCCTATTTCCTATATCTTTCTTGGTCTCCCTTCTAGTGTCATCTGCAGATTTTTCTCCCAAAATGAGACGTTTCTATGAAGGTGTCAGAATCCTGGGTGAGGGCAGGCAGGACTAGTGACAGGAGCTTGGGAATCAGACACAGTATCAGGGTCAAGTATCAAGCTGAGCATCGAGTCAGATTCAGGAGTTAAGCTAAGGGTGAGAGCCGGAGACAGAGTTGGGAATCAGACTGAGGGTCTATACCAGCTATTGGGGTCCCTGGTGGGTTTCCAGAGGTTGGTGGGGACTCAGAATCCAAGTCAGAGCTGAGCTCAGCACTAGGAGTTCAGAAACTGAGAAGCAGGGCTACCATGGCAGGCGGCTAGCTAGGGATCCTCATCTTTGTCTCAACACTTCCTGGTATGCCCCGTGCACTTATATAGGATTGAGGAGCCAGTCAGGGATCACTAAGGCCACAGTCAGATCACGTCAGGTGGAACTTGCCATGGTGTTCAACTGCCATGGACTGGGGGCCTAGGCAATGGCCAGGCTATGGCAGCACTGGGGGGCAAGCTGGCTCTTGGTTGCTTGGTAGCTTTGCAGGCTTGGGTTCAAGTCCCACCCATCCTTATGGAAAAAGCAGCATTTAAAACCCAAGTGATAATTCTGGCTGCAAAGCTAACGCCAGAAGGAGCCTTAGCTAACTTTATACAATGAAGAGCTTCACAATTTGGGCCTGATTATTATTATTATTATTATAATTAATTACTTCATAAAACTACAGGGGTAATATATTCATTGCCCTTTTCTGCTATCTTTAATTAGGTGGGTATTTTCAACAAGTCCCTTCTTTAGCATCAACGTTTTTATAAAGCAGGAGCAAGATGGATTTTTCCCTCTGAATCTCTATCAGATGATAATGTTAGGAGGGTGAAAACTTTTCCTCTACCACTGTACTCCCCCTTTCTCCCCCCATACTGACTCCCTGTGTAATGCAACACTCAAGTTAAACCAAACTAAACCAACTCTGTATTTTACTATATATAAATAGATAATATAGTACAATCTTTCTAGGCATTTATATGACCCGCAGCACTATTATAGGTAAGTGCCTCACAAACATTAATGATTTTCCCCCCTTACAATAACCTTGTGAAGGAAAGAAGTATACAGGGTTAATGGGGTGAAATGTAAGGGTGTGTTACCTACAGGATGTCAAGCTAGATAACCTAATGGTTTCTTCTGCATTAAACTTTATGAATTCCTGTCACGTCTGTTTCCCCACTCTGGCACTTCGAGTGCAGAAGGTGGGGGCCCGCAAGGATTCTAAAAATGAATACTGGCCACTCCAGGCTTGTATTAAACTCCCAAGGTTACAGCTTTTCTCTGACCTTGGATGGGTAGATGCTGCCATCACCCAAGTGCGGAACCCCTTTGAGAGCCCAAGAAGGCGTAGTTGGGAATTCCTTCCTATGGGGTACCCTCAAGCCCTTTCACCACCACCACCCCGGGGAAGAGCTGAGAAAGAGAGAGAAAAAAGGAAATCAGCTGTTGCCACCAGCTAATTAAACAACATGTGCACAAACCTCTTAAGACACAAAAATCCAATTCTGTTCTTAAAAAAGGTAAATTTTATTAATAAAAAAGAAAGAAAATACATCTGGGAACTCAGGCTATTGCTAGATTTTAAAAGAGCAACTACAAGAATTAAGCACCAAGAATCGTGGTCTTGAGGTCCAGCTTAAAGGTTACAAGCAAAACAAAAACACTGGGGTTAGCACAGAGGAATCCACAAGCCATAATGAAATAAAAGAGATAAACCTAATTGCGTCTTCCTAGACATTTCCTGATCTACTTACATATCTGGGGGTTTTAAATGAGTAGTTTCTAAGTATGATACTGATGATTTTTCATACCTGGCCTGAGCTTCTTACAGCATAGCTGTTGCCCTGTCCGCCTCTCGCTGGGAGAACAACAACAGACAGACAAAAGGGGAGTCTTTTCAATTTTAAAAAGTTCTAGCCTTCCCATTGGCTCTTTTGGTCAGGTGCCCACTTACTGTCTTTTACCTATGCAGGGCAGTGAGACTTTTTAACCGTTTACTGGTAAAACAAGTAGAGAACAGCTACTAAGGCTAGGTCTACACTAGTGGGGGGATTGATTTAAGATACGCAAATTCAGCTACGCGAATAGCGTAGCTGAATTCGACGTATCCGAGCCGACTTACCCCGCTGTGAGGACGGCAGCAAATCGACCACCGCGGCTCCCCCGTCGACAGCGGTTACTCCTAACTGGGCTGGTGGAGTACGCGCATCGATTCGGGGGTCGATTGTCGTGTCCCGACGAGACGCGATAATTCGATCCCCGAGAGATCGATTTCTACCCGCCGATCCAGGCGGGTAGTGAAGACAAGCCCTAAGAGGGATTGTATAGGTAACTGGCTGGCTGGGTGTCTAAAAGGGAGCTCCCCCCCCCTTCATTTATCACAATATGACAAATTGAATCATAGAAAGATGCAGTGATTTGCCCAGGTCATACTGGAAATTTGTAGCAGAGCTGGGACTCCAACCCAGAGTCTCCAGTCAATCACCGTCACCACAAGAGTGCTGTAGTGTGACGCCGACTGTTAACTCTTTCCAGACCCAAGAGTACATTCTGCACTATTTTAACTTCCGACATAACTGAAAAGCCCCAAGAGGCCTAACTATATTATCTACCTATAGAGCAGGTGTAGTAAGACCTACAGGTAACTCCTTTAGCACAGTGCCTGCTTCTGCCACGCCTCAAGTTGTTTGTTTGGAAACAAACACAGGGAAAGAAAGTCGTCTCTGATTTTATAAGAGGCCACGGCAAGAGTGACGTACTAGCCCAAAGGGCGGCAGTGTCCCACCCATAAGGGTTTGGTTCTAGAGTTAGTCTCAAAATGTGGACAATTTTTCAAAATTCAACCAACAAAGCAAATAAAATGTCATAAGAGAATTTTAAAAAACGTTTTCCTTCCCTCCCCCTTTTTTAACCTGCTTTGGAGCTATTTTGAAATTTTGGTTACATTTTGTATTGAAATTTAATCCATGAGGGGAGGAAATCCTGACATTTGCCCCTTGGTTTTAACATCAAAATGGCTTCTGAGTCTCTTGTTTTTCTCCCCAGCTTTCCTTGGTGTAATATGGGGAGGGGGAGCACCTGCAACATTGCAGAGGGGCGCTGTGAGGAGTAACTAGTGCATGCATTTACAGCGCTTTGTGATGCTCTATGGTATAAAAGCGGTAAGTACCATCATCGTTACTCATAAAACATTGTCACATACCGACAGCTCCCAAAAGGCTTGAAACTCCAGTCCAACTTCTCCAGTTCAAAGCCCATATGCCTAGCCTACAAAGTCTAGCTGAAAGAAACCTGCGTTGTGCATTTACATAACAGTTCAACTTTGATTATTTTTTTCTTTCAAATGGTGGCCAAATTAAATCATTACGATTTTTGCTGTTTTTCTGTTTCACATTAAAAGAATGTGTTCCAAGCAGCCTTCTAAGTATTTAATGTAGGTTTTGTTTAAACATTTAAATGAACGGATTTATGCGTGAAGAGTTCGGGGGGGTGGCAGAGGAAAATAATCCCCAAAGTAATGTTAATTTAGAAATGAAATATATTACTCTTCTAGAAAAGTAGTGCTGGAGAATTGCATGGACTTCATTACAAAGCAGTAAAGGGACATAATTAGGGCCTACTGTATAAGAAAAATGGAGGAAATTATTTCTTTTTTCTTTATTATGCTCAGAGAGCTTAATTATACTCTTAGTAACACCGGTGTAAATCTGGAGTAGCTACACTAAACATAGGATTCAGATTGATGAAACTGAAAGGCCAAATTCTGCTATGTGTTTTCGTGTCTTAAATATAGTCCTGCCCTGCCTATCCCTGTCAGCAGCTCTCCCACTACAAATGTTTAAGAATAAAACGGCTAAGGGCTAGATTCTTAGCCGCACGGAGTGTGAGCTTGGGAGCTGGCTCTAAATCCATCAGGAACTCTTAATTTAAACTAGCTCAGGATTGTTAATATGATAACTGTTTTCTTGGCTGACATAGGGGATTGAATGGGGGACCTCCACATTTTAGGTATGAACCTCTAGAGCTTGAGATAAAAGGCAAGGTCTTGTATCCACAGACTTTAACGTCCTTTGTGGCACAGGAGAGGGTTACACTGGCATTTAGTACAGTCTGGCCCTGCCCCAGAATGGCGCCTCATGGAAGGAACGTGTAATAAAGTGACTAAACTGGTTTTAAACCACTGGTGTTTGGTGTATGGAAAACTGTGCTTAAAATTACTAGCTATCACTTTAATTTGTAAGGGGTTTCCTGGTCCTGCTTCCAGGCTAGGTAGACAAATGAGCGGTCAAAGACCAACTGCAGAGAGCCAGTCTAGAGTAAGGTGGGTTGAACTGTGTGTGTCTCTTTTAGGGTCAGCCTGCTTTGTGTGCCTCTGGTTTTGATTCTTGCGTGTTACGGTTCTGGACTCTAAGAAATAAAGTAGTGTTAGGTTTCAACCTTCCAGCAAGAGTATTTTATGTTTTTATTTAACTTTACTCTGCATATTGTATTAACATAACATGGGACGTGGGGGGGGTGTCCAATTGATTTTTAAGGGAAATATAAGTCTTCTTTGCACCATACAGTAGTGCGAAGGGCACTTGTTCTTCTGGGCATATCCATGACCTGGACTATCTCTAAATGGGGTGAGGTCACAATACTTAAGGAACAAACACAAAATGAAATTGACGGGCCTTGAAGAATCAACATATAAAATAACATTGTAGAATGACTTATGGGATGTTTTTTCCAAAACTTTTGATTACTCTTAGCATTCACCTTTCTAATCCATGCTTATCTGGACAGAAGGCCCAGTGCATACTCTTAAGCTGGTGCTTCATAACTAGAGTGATCATTTTGGGAGGGAACTTTTTAAGAAGAACTCTGTTCTGACCTTCACTTTGAATTTGGGGGACATAGTCTTACAGTCCCCTTATGGAAAAGAACAATAGAATATAGAGATCAAAACAGTGTTGTTCTAGAGAAACTTATTAGGATCCTGGAGAAATTTAGTTTGAAAACGTCAAAGAATGAGCTCCATTGCATGGGTGTTTTGAACCATCCTATACCAGGAAGATAATTCACTATTAAATTCAACATGATTAAAAAAATGGGTTATTTCCTATTAAATTCTATAGAACTTTTTCATATTCTAAAAAATATTCTTCTGTTCAACCACATGATGTTGGACTAGGTTCAGGAATCACTAGATGCAATTCTGTACCCTGTGTTATGCAGGTGACCAGCCTAAACCATTATAGCAGACTTTCCTGGCCTTTAAAATCTCTGAAATATGTATGAGCTTTAGTTTCCAAGTGGTTCTAATAACCCTACAAAGAGCAGCAAAATAAACAATACAGCATACAAAAGGAATTGTATCTACGTTAATCCCAAATGTGGGTTCCATATCTTCTCAATTTTTGGATGACCTTTAGGTGGATGAGTAATATGTTCTAAGAGGATATACGCATTCATACTGTAATGTGCTCCACCATGGAAAGTACAACTTCCTTTGCCCAATGTCTCATTAGGCATGCTCTTGCTTCTTCTGAAAACGCTACTCCCTTAAATTTCCTTTTGACTGTTTTTAATATAACTTCTCTTCCATTATTTAAAATGCAAACATGTTTGCTGGATGTTTAAAAACATCCAGCAAATCATGCAGGTGCTCGTTAACTTTTAAGCAGAACTTTTCAATTTTTCTACATTGTGAGAACATGGGTAACATCTTCAAAAGCAGCTACTAATGATTTTCAAAGTTGTCTAGATACCATTTGAAAGTCAATAATGAAATATTCATTGGAATAGGGACTTCAGTTTTTCATCTTCCAGGTAAGAGCCCTAGTCACCAACCTGTAGAGTCATTCATTCTCTCTCTTGCCTGATGACTGTTTGTTTATCCAAAGTGGATCAGCTCCAGCAGAAGACCCTAAAAAAGCACCACCCCATAATTCAATATTAGGACACTCATCTGGGAGGTGAGAGACTTGGGTTCAAATCCCTGGTCTACATCAAAGAGCTGGGGGCTCTGAACCTCTGACTCCATGTTCTATGAAAGTGCTTTAACCATTATACTATAGGCTGCCTCCTCCTTGTTGTGCTTCTTGTGAGAAAAGGCTGACCAGTCTTAAGTGCCCAACTCTCCCCAGGCATTGTATAGGGAGTCTGGGCCCCTAACTTGGGTTGTGGATTCCCCTAGGTGGCAGGAGACCTAAGCATTAGGCTTTGCAATGCCAAGCCTAAGTCCCCTTTGTGGCGCTAGCCATGGAGCATAAAGATGCAGGTAGGCACCCAGTAAGATTTTCAAAAGTGCCTAAGCAGGCTAGACTCTTAGGTGACTTTGTAAGGCCTGCTAGGCTAGGCATTTAGACCCTGTGCATGTAGACCCTGTGCATGTAGACCCTAATTGATCTGCGTAATATGTTAACTTAGGTTTAGTGCACACCAGCAGGATCTACGTAGACCAATTAATGCACAACACGTCAGTGCACTTTAGATGATATATCCCCATAGTGGGCATTGCTGCTCTGTGTAGATATGCCCTTAGGTGCTTTTGAGAATCCCACTCAGTGCCTAACTACCTTTAAAAATTAGGCCTCTGGCCCTTAGACACTTCTGAAAAATTTACCCCATAACCCCAGTCTCTGTTTTGCAGTTCAGGGGTGATTTTTCAGTAGCACTAAGTGTTAGCCTAACCGTACTCCCAAAGAAGTCATTGGTCATTGTCTTCCATTATGTGGAAATAGAAGCATTTACAAGTTAATAGAAAGGTTTGTAATCCATTCAGGAGATGCAAAGTGCTCCTTTCCTGTACCTCCTCAAAATGAAAAGATGGGACACTTGATCACAATGTGTTCAGTGGTTTGGAGGTCTCCACATTCACACTGTGACAAATCCTTGATTCTCTATTTGTGCATCAGGTACATGCATCTTCCATGTAATGTCCTAATATGGTGGTTGATCTTCCATTGTCTTCAGTGGAGCAAGGAACCAGGCAGTTCAATGGTGGGATCCCTTATGAGGTGCTTGTTGCTTACATCAGAGCCTGCCTACTGGATCCTCCAGGTGTCTTCTGGGTTGAAGTTGGATGACAGAAAAGCTTCTCCAGTTGCCCAGAATGGTCAGCGGTACTTAAGGCAACTGTGAGGTGGGTGAACAACAAGGTTGTCGTGGAGTGAGAACATTTGGTTAGCAAGAGCTTTCTTGTAGTCCTGCAACGTAGCCATATCTCACCAGATGGTTGGAGGAAGGATGTTTGCAAGGATTGGAAGCCAAGGCAGTGGAGTGGACTTCAGGGTTCCAGTTACAAGTGTGATAGTTGCACTTAGCTGAATGTCAACAAGGTCCGTGTGCAAGCATCTTCCCCAAATAGGTGCTCGGTATTTGGCTGTGGAATAAACTAATGCCAGCGTTGCCTTTCATGGCATTCAAACAACATAATCCCGGCTAGAACCTGCAAACTTTTGTATGATATTGACGTGACTCTTCATTTTATGTTGCTAAGTAAGGCTGTGATTAAGGGTGACCCCTAGGTAGTGGGGGGTTAGGATTGTGGGCAATTGCTTTGCCACAGAAATTTACGTTAAGCATCCTCTTCACTTTCTATCTCAGCAATTCTGAAGCTGACGATACCGTTTTTGATGGATTGGGTTTGAGACACCAGTACTGAATAACATTATCCATCCCATTTCTTGAGTATTGCGGACTGTGTCATCCGTGCCATATCATCAGCATAAATGAACTTGTGGCATGTCATTTCAGGCACATCACTTATACATACGTTTTTTTTAAAGGGATGCTGCTAGTACTGATTCCTGTGGGAGGCCATTGGACAGACTGCACTTTTTGATAACCTGACTTCCAAGATGGACATGGAACGTGCTGTCTGAAAGCATTGACTTAACGAGTCGCAATGTCTGGTCTCACTCAAGCAGCTTGGATAGCTTCAGCAGTAAGGCCTTGCTCCAGATGGTGTTGTAGGGCCTTGTGCCAGACTTGTGCTGATGACAAGTTGATAAAAGCTGTGGCTGTTTTAAGCTTCTGCTGGAAGCCAGCCTCAATATGCGTAGTCAGGGTAGGCAGTTGGTCACAGCAGCTTTGCCCTGCCCTGAAATCTGCCTATTTTGAGGGGGACTGCGGTCAGGCCAACACAAAATGGTTTTTGAAAATCCCACCCTACCTACCCTTATGCATACACTTCTGCTTCAGAATAATCCTCTTCCTTCAATTCATTTATTTGGGGGTGATATATAATAAAATCTGGGCAAAAAAGATCCATCACCCTATATTAAATATTCCATTGTTGCAAACTTAACCTGTTTATATATAAAGTCCAAATAATCTAGGCCTGATTCTCCACTCCACAATAGAGTCAAACCGGAGTGAAATTGGTGAGAGGAGAATCTGAGCCCTCTGTAACTACTCCTGCATTCCATCTCTCTGTTGGGCTATTCCCATATTCTTCACTACCAATTAAAAACTCTAGGCCATGCTATCCCCTGCACTGGTTATTCCTGTGTAGAATACTGGAAACTTGGATCTGTACAAAATTGGTCTGATCCTCCATTGGTTTTCACTTTGTGCAGATGTTTTAACTTGGGCAATCTGGGTGCAACATGCTACTGAATTATATTTACACACACCCTGTGTAGACTATATGAAAACAAAGAAGCAGGCCCAAATAACTTGACCAGTAGGTTTGGGCCTGAAAACCTGTGGGTTCCTGGATGCCAGGTCCATCTGTATGGAGGCTCTATGCCTCTGCACTAGGTTTTCTCCAATTAGCATAATAGGTCTAACTGTCTAAATACTAACATAGTGCCCATTTACCCTAGTGCTTGAGCACCTACAAAAAACATTAATTATCTTTGCAGTACACTTTTAAAATAGGGATGTGTTATTCCCATTTTACAGATGGGGTACCTGAGGCACAGAGAGACTGAGGCAGGGATTTCCAAACAGGGCTAATGGAGATAGGCATTTATATTGTATAGAAAGTCAGCTAGAGTTGGGCACCTAACTTCCTCTGAACTTTGTGAAAGTCCCAGAATTAGCAATATTCCCAACGTCACAAAGACAGAGCCAGGAATTAACCCAGATCTCCTGAGTCCCCGTCCACTGCCTTAACCACAAGTACATAGTTGTATCCTAGAATCCATATTCCCAAGGGGTGGTCATATACTGAGATGGAAACCATGCAAGTTATTACTGACTCAATAACTTGCTCCAGACTGTCCTGCAAAATGTAAAGTGAGACAAAGCAAGTGAGAGTGGCCTGTCCTTCTAGCCCCACCATCTCCATGCAGATTCCGGCAGAGCAACCTACAACATGGGCTTTGTTGAGGCAAAGGAAGGGCCAAGCCAAAGAGACAGCACTCCCCTATACTTTTCCCTTCCCCACTTCTCTTTTGCTAGTGCCACATTCCCCGCTATTCGAACAGAGGGAAGCATTTGGGCCTATCTACATCAGAGATGCTTTTAGCTCCAGTTGGACTGTTAATCACTCTACTTTCCACAATATTCAGCTGATTCTCTTCCAGTTCATTTCCCAAAACTGCATTCACAGAACACCTGAGTAATAAAAATTGGCAGAAATGACTAGATGGAATTTCATCCTTTTGCATTATCATTGAAAAAGACATTACTATTCCCTTATCAAAAATATCCATCAACCTAATTACATCTCTTTTCCTCCCAAAGTTTTAAAATAGGTTACCTAAGCATGCTAGGTGATCTAGAGTTATTATTTAATGACCATAAGGGAGATACATTTTGATTCATTTTCTTACCTGTTAAAAAATTTATGACAAACATAAAAACCTGTTATAGCAATAGGATCATTCATGATGGCTTTAATTTCATTTAAATTATACATAGATAAAACATTATGTACATTTTAAGGTGTTATGCTATCCCAAGCCACTTAGAGAGACAGCATGGTCTAGTGAACAGGAACTAGGATTTAGGAGAAAAGCAAGCTGGAAAGAAATTCGTTAATTAAAAGAAGTGACACCTTCCTCACCAAAAAAGAGGAAAAATCATCCCATTTGTTGACTGGCTATCAAGAAATACTTACCCCATGTTTTCACCTGTCTCTATCTGGGTTCTATCCTGATGTGTGATCTTGGGCAAAACATCTCTCTGTGCCTCGGTTTCCCCATCCATGTTTTGTCTCTCTTGTCTATTTAGATTGTAAGCTCTTCAAGGGAGGGATTGCTTCTTGCTATGTATCTGTAGAATGCCTAGCACAATACGGGGTCCAGTCTAGGTTGCAGCTTCAAGGCGCTACCATAATACAAAATAATAACATTCAATATGTATATCAAGGTCCCCATACTGAACGAACACACACACATTTGGATATAAATTGAAACTGGGCCAGACCCTCAGCTAGTGTAAACTGGCATAGCTCCACTAATATCAGTGGCGTTCTGCCACTATATACCAGCTGAGTATTTTGTCAAAGAAGTACATCTGTAATATCTTAAAGCTGGAGTTGCAATACCCCTTACTTCTTAAGGGAGTATTAACAAATTTAAACTAAATCTAGATGGTTTATTTTTTCATTAACAATGACATGAATAACCCGTCCATCATTGTGAGACTTGGTCTAGGATAATAAGAGGCAGAGACTGAATAATGTATAAAAAACATAGTGAGAATATTTATGTTTATATTAAAACTTTCCCACAAATGGCGGTGTGGTAGATTTGCCTACCTCTCCATATTTTGTTTGAACAGCTCGGAGATATTTAAAACATTGATGCTAATGTCTGCTTATGTGCTAGGGAACTGTGGTATACTTGCATGTATATAAAGCTCACCGTAAAGGGAGGTCTGGCACCAAACCCAAAGCAGTTTTGTTTTCTTTTCAAATGCATTGGGGATTCCTTAAAAAAAAAAAAAAAAAAAAAAAAAAAAAAAAAAAAAAAAAAAAAAAACAAAAAAAAAAAAAAAAAAAAAAAAAAAAAAAAAAAAAAAAAAAAAAAAGCTCCAATGGCTAATGGACGTCTAACAGAGTGAAAACGAGCCCTTTGAGGATAATGAAACCAAGCAATATTAGCATGTTGAGTTTATAGAAAACAAATCTTGCCAAACTTGATTGCTTTATTTGATAGGATTGCCAAATTTAGGTCCCAGTCCCTCAAAGAGGCCTACTTGAGTAATAGGAGCTTTTTTCAAGACCGGCGTCTTACGGGGTACACAGAATCCATTGTGGGCTAGAACCTCAACTGGTTTCAACTGATGTAATAGAGCAATGCCAATTGGCATCTAGAGTGACCAGACAGCAAATGTGAAAAATCGGGACAGGGGGTGGAGGGTAATAGGAGCCTATATAAGAAAAAGACCCCAAAAATCGGGACTGTCCCTATAAAATTGGGACATCTGGTCAATCTATTGGCATCTGAGGTTCTGGCCCAATCCATTTGGGTGTCTAGTAAATAACTGGATATGAAACTCCATGAAATCTTACTCTGAAAATGAATTCAAACTGGAGATGACTAATATGGAATGTAAAAACCTACAAATATTGGAAATGTATGAACCTTAAAGTGGGGAGAAATTTTGTAGAGCTTTATGAAGGGGCCGAACTGGGAGTAATGAGATTGTTTTTTAAATGGGAAAAATGAAACTGAATATCCTGTCCATGAGATCTATTAGACTGTAGAATAGTTTCCTAATAAAGTAGATGAGTGGGTGGATCCCTGGCATTTCGGGGGCTGGACAAAACGCCCAGTGTAGGGGGACAGTTCTGCACCACCAGGGAGACTGGCTAGTGACTGACTGGAGTAGTGCTTTTCCATCACTATATTCTAGGATTATGTGAGACTCTATCCTTATTTTAAATCATATGACTGCACATTTATTTCAAATTTCTGAAGAAAAGAATAACCTAAACAATGTGCCCTGAAAATCTCTCCATCTTCTGTGAGACAAGTGAAGTAAGATATAGATGATCTATGATGTATGTGGTAAAAGTAAATTATCACATATAAAGTTTTCTGCCAACTTTCTTATTTTAAGAGTGATAAAAAGCATAGCCTATCATTTTGACCCACTCTTCTGCTAGATAATGTTTTGCAGGTGAAGGAAAACTTTCTTTGGGGATTATACCCAAAATAAGATTTTTGGATTTTTTTTGTTCTTGATGTTGCTATCATTATATCATGAAATTTCTCAGGGAATGCTGTATCTCTAATAGCTAGATGTTTTACTGAAGACAGATGAGAGGGATAACTTTTTGTGACTCATGAGAGACTTTCTAAATATATTATGGCTGATATTTATTTTGAGGAGGGAGGATTTTTTTGTTTTGTTTTTAGGTCTGGGCATTAATTACCTGAAATAACTTACAATAAAAAAGATCAAGGCATTACTTTTCCTCATGCAATATACATGCCACAAATACATTGTTTAATTGCAATATTAATTATGGTAATACAAATATGACTCCGTTTTTGTTCTTCTGAAGAGACACTAATGTGATGGTCTCTTCACTGCAATGGCTAAATTGACTATTTGAGCTTGTAATGATTCTTCTCTCATTTACACCTGTGTAAATTGGGAGTGACTCCAGTTGAGTCAATTAAGCTACCCTCTTGTCAAATAGTGAGGTAAGAATCAGGTCCTTTGTGTTTACTTTGTCTGTGAGTCTTTAAGATAAATACATACATTTTACTTAACTGCTCTGTAACTACCGTACAGACGCCCCCCGAGTTACGCAAACCCGACTTACGCAAATCCGCACTTACGGAAAAAGTTCCGTAAGCTAGAAATAGGAGTGGGTTTGTTTTGTTTGTTTGGTTGTTTTTTTGCGTAATGGTTGGGTATACGTTTCCGACTTACGCAAAATTCGAGTTACGCAAGGCGTTCCAGAACGGAACGCTTGCGTAAGTTGGGGAGCATCTGTACTATATTACTTCGCTCTTAGATTCCAGAGCACTTTCAATTTTCCTACGAACTACGAACATTCTAGCTATCCAGATACTTATGTATTCCCCAGCATTGTAGAACTGAAGCATCTCTATAGCATCTGACTAAATGTATTAGTTCTCTATTAGCCCTACTGATGCAGTTGAGCATTATTATCCTAATTTCACAGAGAAAGAAACTGAAGTACCGAGAAGTTAAATGAGTTGTCTAAAGTAACAGCGCAAGTCAGTAGCAGAAACTCTTGAGTTGTAAATCTTCCTCTGTCTCCCAATCTATACTAAGACTTGTAGAGTGGGAGGGACTCATAAAGCAAAACCTATGGAGTGAAGCATCACACTCACCTTTTGCAGGTCCATTTTATATAAATAACTAGTCACTGGAGCAGGAACTGGAACCCACTATCCCTCCTTCCCGGTGAATGCCTTAACCACCAGGCTAGTGTGTATAAGGGGGTACGCCACTACTACCACCTCCTTGTTGGCTTTTCTGAATCTCGCCTTCATTTTTCCTGCTTTTTGTTAAAAATGCACAAAACATTTCATTTCAGCATGATCTAAACGTTTTGTTTTCTCTGAAACTAAAGTTTTCTGACGTCTTGGATTTTCTGAAAAAAAAAATGTTTTTTTAAATTCACTTTCAGTTCGGCCCCAACCATTTGTTTCCACACTGTTACCAAACTGAAAAATCAGATCATCTTTAATTATGTGATCACATCCTTTTTTTCCCCACAGGATCCCTGCTTCATTCAGTGCACAGGATGGTCTGTGCTCAATTAATGAGCAGTTATTCAGTATCCTTATCATTCAATGTGTGGCCTCATGGTTTATTTACTGCACCATATTCAAACTCTGCTCTGAATACAGAACTCTTAATTTCCTCCTGGGCATTTTTATGTTGCTCATCACTGTAGCATCTGAGTGCTTCATCCCTGTTGTTATTTCCATTTTACAGATGGGAAACCCAGGCACAAAGATTAAATTCAAGTGCCCACTAATGTTGGTTGCCCAATTTGAGATGCCTATGGCCTGATTTTTCAGAGAACATTTTTATTTTCATTTTATAAACATTTTCATTCAGAGCACATCTCTCATTGATTTCAGAGGTAGCGGTACCAGTTCTGCAAATCAAAACCCTCGGTGCCTCAAGTTAGACATCTAGACACTGAGGAAGATAATGAAATGTTTGGTTTAAATGACTTGCCTAGCATCACATAGGAGCTCTGTGGCAGAATGCAGTTCTCTAGAGAGGAATTAAACTACCTAAACTAGGAGACCATCCTGTCTCTTCTAGCAATCCCCTCCCTCATTCACTACACACCTTCCAACTTCCTCAAGAAATGCAGCAGGGGTCCTATAGCCGCATTAACTGCCCAGCATTGATTCATCCCCAGAACACCATCCATTTTGGGATTTTTGCTGTTGAGGAATTGCAATGGAAAATTCAGACCCTACTATGCAAGGCCTGTTCATGAGTTCTCCATCACATTAACACATGGGTGCTTTGCAATTTTTCACCACTTGATGCCCCCTGTCAAAACATGATGGGGATGTACAGCAGCAGCATGTCATTATGTAACATTTTTTTACATGTCATATTTTTAGCATCGAACACATTGTATTCTTGGTCCAGAACTCTGCCAGTTAGATGCTGTTGACAGTTTGACGGCAGATTTGGAATCTGAATCCTGTCCTGTTGTGTATGGTTGGCATCTATAGTGGCTGTGCCACAGAAGCATGATTTGCCCATTCTGCTCTTGCTTTCAAGGCAAGAGAAAAAGTGGAAACTTCCATCACTTGTTCGTCATCCCCAGCCTATTAGTTAGCGGCTGCATGGTGCTTGGAACGTTTGTTGTTGAAATGCTAATTCGTATTCAGTTAGTGAAAAGCCCATACAACACTGTGGTGGCCACACTCACAGGACAGGTACATGCTGCACACCACTGGTGCAGCATGTAGAATACTTGGAGCTACACCCTGGAGTGAAAAGCAGGCTGCGTCCACACAGCGGTGTGCAGCTACACATGTCAGTGAAAGGCTCCGGCAGGGGGAAGGCAGTGGGGAAAGGCTCTGGCAGCTCCATGCAGCGAGGAAAGGCTCCAGCAGTGGGGAGTCAGTGGGACAATTAAAAAAAGAAGCAGTGTAGATGGGGTAGGCCCTGCTAGGGTGTGCAGAGAACAAACCCGAAGGGTTCAAGTATGTCTGTACTCTACACGCCTAAGCAGTGCCTCGCCGTCTACACAGCTGCTTACACTTCTATGGCTACACGCTGCCGTACGGCGTGTGCAGGGTAGACATACTCATAGATTATAAAGGGTCCACTGTGGTCATCTACTCTGACCCCCTGTCTAACACATGCCATGGGACTTCTCTGCATTAATTCCTGTTTCTGAGACACACAAACTTTTTCTTCACTTGCATTCCTGAGTCACTTGGGCTCCTTTGCAAATCCCGTCTCTAGGCTCGTCAGAGCCGTTTGGAACAGATCCATGACTTCTGATGCATGTAAAGTTGCAGACCTCCTCCCTATACCTGCTCCATACTTCAGCTGAGGAAATTCAGGGAAAATCTCTGCTTCTTCCTTTGGAATTTGCCTGAGTAAAAATGAAGTAAGGACCACAACATTTGGCCCAATGGTTTTTAATGCACACATTTCTAAAACAACAAATGAGCCACGATTCTTTGTTTCAGTCTGTGGGCACTCAGGGCTTCTGAAAATCATGCCACTTATTTAGATACCTAAATATGGACTCAGGTGCCTTACTTTTAGGCATCCCGTTTTTAAAAGGTTGGCCTAAATTATCATTTTGAAAAATACACGAAGCCACGAAAACAGTGACTATGACCAACTGTGACCGTTAAAATTATCTTATATATGATGTTGGTTTTTCAGTGTCTTTGCAAAACAGGGCAACAGTGGGAGCTGCAAGCTTTTCAGGACTTCTAAATATTGTATCATTTATGTGGGTGCTAAAATATGTATTTATATGCAGTAACTCCTCACTTAAAGTCGTCCAGTTAACGTTGTTTCATTGTTACGTTGCTGATCAATTAGGGAACATGCTCATTTAAAGTTGTGTAATGCTCCCTTCTAACGGCATTTGGCAGCCGCCTGCTTTGTCTACTGCTTGCAGGAAGAGCAGCCCCTTGCAGCTAGCTGGTGGGGGCTTGGAACCAGGGTGGACTGGCAGCCCCCCTATCAGCTCCCCCTATCAGCTCCTCGCTCCCCTAAGTTCCCTCTGCAGCAGCTGCCTGCAGTTCAGCTGTGTCCCTCCCCCCACTGCCATGTGCTGCTCCTGCCCTCTGCCTTGGAGCTGCTCCCCAAGACTCCTGCTTGCTTTGTGGGGGGGAGGGAAGGAAGAGGGGAGGCTAATGTCGGGGTGCCCCCCTCCCCCCTGCTCCTGCACCCCACTTACCCCATCTTCCATAGAGCAGGGGGGACAGACCAGGACTCAGGAGGGAGGCAGCTTGCAGCAGCTGCCTATCAGCAAGCTGATCTAATTAACAAGGCAGTGTACTTAGGGGAAATGCCAGGGCCGGTGGAAGGATGTTTCGCGCCCTAGGCGAAACTTCCACCTTGCGCCCCCCCCCGTCCCCGAGCCCCCGCCCTGAGGCACCCCCCCGCCCGCGGCAGCTCCCCACCCCCCACCCTGAGGCACCCCCCCGCCCCAGCTCACCCCTGCCCCGCCTCCTCCCCGAGCACGCCGTGGCTGCTTCACTTCTCCCACTTCACAGTCTTTTGTCTGGTGAAAAAAATTTCCCTGGAACCTAACCCCCTCATTTACATGAATTCTTATGGGGGAAATTGGGTTCGCTTAACATCGTTTTGCTTGAAGTCGCATTTTTCAGGAACATAACTACAACGTTAAGTGAGGAGTTACTGTGCTTAATTTTAGTCACCTCTTTTGGAAATCTTAAACTTGATCGCCAGATTTTAAGAGAGATGTGAAGAAAAAAATAACAAAAACCTTCTACCAGCTGCAGGGGAAACCGCCATTCATTTAGCTACATTATCTTTGCTCTTTGGAAACAAAACTCGCATTACCACAGGCACTGTAAAGCAAGGTCTGTTTCAATGGTGACGTTTTCCCCATAGAACTCTTCCATAGTGGTTGTAAATAATGCAGCACAAGACAATGACAATGACACATTAGAACTTCTTTTGGATGCATGCTGGGTTGAACGCATGATGAAGAATGCAATGGACAGGGACATGAAGGGGTAAAAGGACTTGTTTGTATTCACATTATATAATCCACTCTTCTTTGTTGTCACTGTTTTAGGCATTTTGTCCCAAGATGTTCCACTTCTCATAAAATTCATTCAGCCTCATCCGGAGTTCTGACGCCCTTAGGCTCTGTTACAATTGTTATAAATAACTTAACTATCACAAAAAAAAAAATGGAGAGTTCAACCAGAAAGACACTGCTTCAGTCATAAATAAGTATCTCGTCACTAGCGTGGGGAAGGATAGTTTTCAAAGAGCTTCCACTGCAATTGTAGCCTCACGACTTTTGGTTAGAAACGAGTGGCAGAGGGGTCTCTCTTTTGACAGGTTTGGGATATTTCATTGAGTAGCATTTATGACCCAGATTTTCAAAAGTGACTAAATAATGTTTTAGGGCCTGGTCTATGTACAGATTTTGTACCAACATAACTATTTCTATACTAAGTCCCTCCTGACGCTAACCTGAAACAGCGATACCAGGAGAAGCCCTGCTGTGGATGCAGTTATAAGCACTTTTATATCACTATATTGCTATAGCTTATTTCCCTTGCCGTACAGCAATGAGCCATATGGGTATAAACGTTTTTATACTTGTATAACTGCATCCATACTACAGGCAGGGCAGGATCAATGCATAGGCATGGGCTTAGGTCCCAAATTTGTGTGTGTGGTGGGAGCAGGGAGTTAAACCATAGGCCAGCGTCCTTCTCCTCTTCCACTGCGTCTTCCTCACCTTGTCAAGGGGCACAGATTCCCTTGCAGCAGCACTACCCTAGCACTGCAGTCCTAATCTCGAACCATTGTGGAGGGGGGAGGGAAGGGCTTGGAGAGCGAGCTGCCCTGCACCCGTCCTCAGTGGCAGTTCCTGTTTCATGGGGCTGTGCCCAGGTTCCCTCTCCAGGTATTGTGACCTGGTAAATGGGATCACAGTGCCACACAGATGTGGCCCAGCCATCCCACCAGGGCGGTATGGGGGGGAGAAGGCAGCAAGGCCAAATATGAGTGAATGGTGTTGTGACCTGATGTATGGGGTTGCAGTACCACTCAGGTTTGGCGTGGCCACCCTTCTGAAGGAGGCAAATGATGGAGAAGCCGCTGTGCTGAGTGGTGCACTCCAGGGCACAATGCCCAGAGTAGAGAGCTGAGCCCAGCCCCAATGGACAGGAATTGCTCTGGTGGAATGAGTGTGAGGTGGGATCACTCTCCAACCCTCTGTTCTAGTGTAACACTGACAGATCTCAGTCGTCAGCAGGCAGGATCGAACCTGGGACCTATGGAGCTAAATGCATGAGCCTCTACTTCAGTGGTCACCAATTGGTCGATCACGATTGACTAGCCGATGCAGTGGGGCTGCCAATAAGGCTGGCTTCCTGTCTGCCCCAGCCCCACGCCACTCCCAGAAGTGGCCAGTGCAGCCCCGCAGCCCTGGAAGCGGGGGTCTCCCTCCATGCGCTGCTCCTGCCTGCAAGCACCACCCCCGCAACTCCCATTGGCCAGGAACAGGGAGCTGTGGCCAATTGGAGCTGCGGGGGCAGTGCTTGCAGAGAGGGGCAGTGCGCAGAGCCATGTGCCCCCACTTCCCCATGGGCTGTAGGGGTGCATTGGCCCCTTCTGGGAGCAGTGTGGGGCCAGGGTAGGCAGGCAGCCTGCCTTAATGGGAACTGCTGGAGGTAAGTGCTGCCGGGCGGGAGGTCACACCCCTATCCCCAGCCCTGACCCCCCTCCCAGAGCCAGCACCCTGTACCCCCTCCTGAACCCCAAGCCCCAGCCATGAGCCCCCTTCTGGAACCAGCACCCCATACCCCATCCTGCACCCCAATACTCTGCCCCAGCCCAGAGTCCCCTCCTGCACCCAAACTCCCTCCCAGACCTTGCACCCCTCATCCCCTACTGCACCCCAACCCCCTGCCCCAGACTCAGCCCAGAGCCCCCTCCAACGCTGTGAACCCCTCAGCCCCAGCCCAGAGCCTGCACCCCCCCGAACCCCAACCCCCTACCCCAGCCCAGTGAAAGTGAGTGATGGTGGGAGAGAGCGAGTGATGGAGAGAGGGGGGATGGAGTGAGCGGGGCGGACTTTGGGGAAGGGGCGGGGTAGATCCTGAGTTGCCCTTAAATTCAAAAAGTGATCTTGGGCGTAAAAAGATTGAAGACCACGACTCTACTACATGAGCTAAAAGCCACACACCCCTTAGCTAAGGCCGTAGCAGACTCATTAATCTCTACGTGGTCTTGGTGCCACTAGAGGGGACAGAACACCACACCCAGGAAGTGTGTGGCTTACACTAGGACTCTCCTCTGCACTGAGAGGGAGAAAAGTATGTTTGACTGGAGCCCAGTGATGGGTTAATCTGGCCCCGACTACAGGTTTTGTACCATTGAAGTAGTTCAAATTTTGATTTTTGAAAAACTCCGAACATTTCCCTCCCATTTTTCCACCAGCTCTACTTTTCATTTCAGTGGAGTCCCTCCACTTTTACACTGGCGTATACAAGAGGAGAATCTGGTTCATACAGATCCTTACAATCCGAACTGATTTGAACCCCAAGCAAACAATATTTGTTCTTAAATTTGAGTTGGACCTTGGTTTACTTCTAAGGATTGATCCAATTTGCCTATTTACATTCGAATGTCTTCTAAACCTCTAAAATAAACAACGTTTTTTGTTTGTTTGTTTGTTTCTTCACGATTATGCCAGCAGAGTACATTACCAGTTTCCTTAGCATGCAGAGGTTCTCAACAGCAAAGGAAAACCTCCTGAAGTCTCTGAAGTATATGCTGAAATGCTGCGGTTGTCTGTTCTTGGATTCCTTTTTCTAGGTGTTGAAACCTTTTATAGTAAATTGCATTTTCCATATTATGAACTTCAAAAGAAGGTGTTAATATAATTGCGACGTGATAAGTTTGACACTTATGTGAGTTCTGCTTTGCAGCTTTTTGAAGTAAAAATAAAAAAAAGTTCTTTCTTCCTCGCAGAAGGCAGACCATGCCTGTACTAATGAAACAACTTTAATATTTCCCTGTACTACATAAATCCCTCTCCCCTCCTCCTCAATATTCAACATTATTAAAGTAGTTAACAGGCATGTATTCTGAGTCTTAAGTTACACTTATGATTTCATTCAAAAACTGAGTTGTGACAATGTTGTTGCATTCTGTGGTGACACTAATATCAATATTAATGTATTTCGTGAGGGGGAAATACCTTGGAGTTGGTATTTGGATTTGATCCAAATCCCACTGTCTTTCAATTGACACCAATGCGCTTAGGCCCTAAATGGCCACTTCTCTTACAATGTAGTGAGCATCACTATACTGAGCTACACTTCTATGCTTGCAGAAGAATAAACCAAATGTGACAGTGAGGTCCTGGGGACTGCCATGAAAGAGGTTTGCAAAGATGTTATTTTAGTGCTTGTGGAGTTGGTTATGGAGTTCCTAGTGCTCCACAGTCACCTAAGAGGATGAGGATGTGTTGCAGAGGGGAGCTTTATAAAGAGAGAAACTTCCTGATTGCCGAGTTACTGCATTAAAGATGGTTCTGTCCATTTATGATGTCGCAGTACATGGCATCAGACATGAGTGAATCCCTCTCTCTAAGGAAGGAGTTCTTAGTGGCCGTGGATCTCAAATCCTGGACCACAGAGCTTGCATGTTCCAAGCTGCCACCCAGTGACCTGTAAACAGTCACCAGAACTTGAAGCTCAACTATGACACAGGACTCCAGACTTGGGATCTGATTGGTGGTGGAACTCCATGGGTCCACATTGGTTCTCTGCTTTTATTTTAAACCAAGCGGAGGAACAGGATGTTGTCTCTGCAACTAGGTTTCTCCTACTTAGGACTGCTTCCCTTGTAGGGTTTCCAACCCTCCTGCTTTCGCCGGGAGTCTCCTGGAATCAGGCTCTATCTCCCGGAGGCTACTTCAGCCAAACCGGGAGATTTGGGGTGCTAACCCACTCCCACACCCAAACTCCCTCCCAGATCCCGCACCCCTCACCCACTCCCGCACCCAAACTCCCTCCCAGAGCCCGCACCCCTCACCCCCTCCCGTACCCAAACTCCCTTCCAGAGCCCGCATCCCCTCCGGCACCCCAACACCCTGCCCCAGCCTAGAACCTGCACCCCACACCCAAACTCCGTCCCAGAGCCTGCACCCCGCATCCCCTCCTGCATCCCAAATCCCTGCCCCAGCCTGGTGAAAGTGAGTGAGGGTTGGGGGAGAGCGAGTGATGGGGGGATGGAGGGAGCAGGGCCTTGGAGAAGAGGCGGGACAGGGTTGTGGTCTCGAGGAAGGGGTGGGGTAGGGAGTGGGGCAAGGGTCTTTGGGTTTGCGTGATTAGACAGTTGGCAACCCTATTCCCTTGTGCTACCTACTCCTAGTGCCTCACTCTGATCTCCTGGTGACCTGACCTGGCCTGGCTTCTGGGTTTTGACTCCTGAGGAGAGCTGTGAAAGTTGCATCAGAAAGGAGGCCGAATCTTGTCTTAACCCGGAAATTAAGTCCACAGTGCCAATTGCTCTGCAAGAGAAGGTAGCAGAGGCAGCCAGTCTTGCTGGATCTGGAGATCTAAGCAATTCCAGATAGCTTCTTGTTGCACAGAGAAAGCACAAGAAAACGTCCCGATAATTTCCAATGGCTGGTACTACTGATATCATTCAGTGTGCCCTATACCCCACTGATGGGGAAAAGAAAGAATATACCAAAGTGAAGGAAGCTTTTGATACCCATTTCACAGGCAGACAGAATGTTATATACGAAATGGCCAAATTTAATAGAAGATGGCAGGAACAATTGGAAGCAGCTGAGATTTTGAATACTGCAGGTCGTAGTCTTGCTGATCATTGCCAATACAAAACAGCAAAAGAAGAACTAATAAGAAGCACGATAGTTGTTCGCATAAGAGATACCAGTTTATCAGGTTTCAGAGTAGCAGCCATGTTAGTCTGTATCCGCAAAAAGAACAGGAGTACTTGTGGCACCTTAGAGACTAACAAATTTATTAGATTTGTTAGTCTCTAAGGTGCCACAAGTACTCCTGTTCTTTTTACCAGTTTATCAGTACACCTTCAGTTAGACCCAGATCTCTTGCTACAGGAGTTCTAGCAAAAAGAGAATGCAAGAAACCATAAGGAAACAGCAATGTAACTTACATGCTAGCTGCATTGGGAAAACTGCATCAGACAATATTGACAAAATAAAGAAAAAAAGACACAAATGCAAAAGTAAGCTGTCAGACCGAATTTACAACAAAAGAACAGTACACAACTGGAGAGTGGGAGACCAAAGAACCTTAACAAGAAGGAAACTTGGAAAAGCTGTGGAAGCTGTGGCAAGATCCCAAGCTACAGAGACAATAATGTCTAGTAAAAGAGGCAGAATGTAGGAGATGCTGTAAAATGTCCCATTTTTGTGGTAGCATGGAGGTCACGAACAGTAGCAGAAACAATCCAAGAGGAAGTGTTATCCTGAGAAGAAAATGCTAAACTTCTAAGAATTATATTCTCAATAGGGCAGACCGCACTTTGGTACACACACATGAATCTAAGCAATTGAAATCTGAAATTTAAAATTAATATTGGCTGTTACTGCAATTAAATATATATATATATATAGATAGATAGATAGATAGATATAGATATATAATGTGTGTGTGTGTGTTCCCAGGATGGAACTCTGTAAAGACCAAATAAGTTTTTACGTTGGGCAAGTAGCATTACATTGGCTGTTTGTTTCGTCAGTTCTTTGAGAAGCTGGAGAAAGGACAGAAAGTCCTTCAACTAATAATATATGTAATACTAAGATTGACAACTCCCCTATTTGGGTTGCCAGCAATGCAAGGTTTGCACCTAGCAGAGAAACTAGAATTCATTAGTGGCAAAAAGCAAACTATCCAGGAGAGTTATCCACATGACTTCTCAGGGCTAGGAAAGCCGTCAGGGAGTACAAAATAAAACTGGTGCTGTCAGCAACTCCCTTTGCTCTCTCAGCACCCAATATGCTTCCTAGGAAAAGTCAAAGAAGAATGAAAGTGAATGAAAGATATGGGAATTATTGTCCCGGTAGAAGAACCCACTTACTGGTGTGCTGGAATGGTTGTAGTTCCAAAACCCAATGGCAAAGTCCATATTTGATGGACCTTATTTAATAAGGTGTGTGCAAAAAAAGCTGCTTATTTCCTGCAGTTGGCCAGACATCATCTCAGTTATCAGAAGCCAAAATCATGTCAGTTAGAAGCTACAGCAGGCTATTGGCAAATTCCCCTTGCTAATGAATCTATACTACTAAGTACATTCATCACCCCATTTGGAAGGTACTGTTTCAATCATCTTCCATTTGGCATATTTTCAGCACCAGAACATTTCCGAAAGAGAATCTCTCAGATCATGTCAGTTTTACTTGGTGTCTTTTGCCATACAGATGATGTGTTGGTATATGGCAAAGATAAAAATGAACATGATGAGCAACTACATGCAATCTTGAGATGCATCCAACAAGCCAGCCTCACTCTGGATAGGAAATGTGAATTTGAAATGAATCTGGTAACATTTGTAGGAAGCAAAGAGGGAATTCAGCTGGATTCAGAAAACCTGAAGGCATTGCTTGCCTTACCCAAACCACAAAATGTTTCTGCTGTAGGAATATTCCTGGATGTGTGTGACCCTAAGAGGCCTTTTATGAAAACTGCTAAAGGGTGCACCCAATATATTGTTGTGAGAACATGTAGCCAGATGGTGTCATATAAATGCTGGTGACAAACTGGTCACTAATATTATTGTGTGATGTATGTACAGTTAATGTGTAAAGAACTGTGTATGTGTGATGGAAATAAGTTCCTAAAATATGTTCAGACCAAGCAATCTAAGTAGAGCGGATAAACAAGTTTGTTGTAGACACAGGAATGTTGATTTGTCTGTTTGCCTATGTCTGCAATGTAAATTGAACAAGGTGAGGCCAGAGACAATGGAAGTACATTTACACCTAAAGTAAACAAAGTGATTAAACCAACCAAAAAAGCAAACGACCAGAGGATGAGGAAGACAACATGGCATCTACACGCCAGTCTTGTTTATTTTTGTCTTGGTTTACTTTCCAAAGAAGAAATTTCAAAGGTTTACTGGGCTATAAACAAGAAGGGGAGATAATTCTTTAATTAGGGAACAAATGGAACAGCACCCTCTGATTCTGTGAACATTGGCCTGGAGGGCTGGAGCTGTTATGTCAACCAGGATGGGTTGAAGATCACTGATGATGCATTGGAGAGGTTTAAGCTGAGGACTGTAGGTGATTCCTCTCCCTCCCTGGTATTTATTCCTCTGATATATTTCTAGAGAGCAATCATATCTCCCCTCAGTCTTCTTTTGGCTAGGCTAAACAAGCCAAGCTCTTTGAGTCTCCTTTCATAAGACAAGTATCAGAGGGGTAGCCGTGTTACTCTGAATCTGTAAAAAGCAACAGAGGGTCCTGCGGCACCTTTAAGACTAACAGAAGTATTGTTACTGGTACCTCCTGTACCCAGAAACCTCCTGCTACAAGACAGGCTCAAAAAAGAAACCAACAGAACTCCACTGGCCATCACCTACAGTCCTCAGCTTAAACCTCTCCAACGCATCATCAGTGATCTACAACCCATCCTGGACAATGATCCCTCACTTTCACAGACTTTGGGACTCAGGCCAGTCCTCGCCCACAGACAACCCGCCAACCTTAAGCATATTCTCACCAGCAACCACACACCGCACCATAACAACTCTAACTCAGGAACCAACCCATGCAACAAACCTCGATGCCAACTCTGCCCACATATCTACACCAGCAACACCATCACAGGACCTAACCAGATCAGCTACAACATCACCGGCTCATTCACCTGCATGTCCACCAATGTTATATATACCATCATGTGCCAGCAATGCCCCTCTGCTATGTACATTGGCCAAATTGGACAGTCACTACGCAAGAGGATAAATGGACACAAGTCAGATATCAGGAATGGCAATATACAAAAACCTGTAGGAGAACACTTCAACCGCCCTGGCCACACAATAGCAGATGTAAAGGTAGCCATCTTACAGCAAAAAAACTTCAGGACCAGACTCCAAAGAGAAACTGCTGAGCTCCAGTTCATTTGCAAATTTGACACCATCAGATCAGGATTAAACAAAGACTGTGAATGGCTATCCAACTACAGAAGCAGTTTCTCCTCCCTTGGTGTTCACACCTCAACTGCTAGCAGAGCACCTCACCCTCCCTGATTGAACTAACCTCGTTATCTCCATACTGATTTATACCTGCCTCTTGAAATTTCCATTACTTCCATCTGAAGAAGTGAGGTTCTTACCCACAAAAGCTTATGCTCCCAATACTTCTGTTAGTCTTAAAGGTGCCACAGGACCCTCTGTTGCTTTTTACAGATTCAGACTAACACGGCTACCCCTCTGATACTTGTCTTATGAAAGGAGACTCAAAGAGCTTGGCTTGTTTAGCCTAGCCAAAAGAAGACTGAGGGGAGATATGATTGCTCTCTACAAATATATCAGAGGAATAAATACCAGGGAGGGAGAGGAATTATTTAAGCTCAGTACCAAATGGATATAAACTGGCCATCAGGAAGTTTAGACTTGAAATTATCATTACCTAGTGCATGCACCCACTGAAATAAACGGCGATAGAATCAGATCCCCTAATCTTTGTGAAGAAACCAACACATACTAATTTTGCATGCACATGGAGTGCCTCTAAAAACATGAACCCTAACATTCCCAAAGGCTTAGGATAGCTGCTTAAGAACTCATTGAGCATCCACATTTAGAGTTGCTCTTGTGCATTGAACTGTTTGAAACTAAAATTAAGTTAGCGTGATAGTGGTGGAGATGTAACATTCTTCTACAGGTTTGAAATGGTAGAGATAATTGTTTTATTAAAATATTTGCTCTTTTGCTCCTTACAAGGTTTTTGACAGCTTGGAAGTCATTCTATAGCACCATGCCAGCCATTAGTGCTTTGATTTCCACAATGCCTTTCTTTATTTAATAGGCCTGAAATATTGATTAACATTTACAGATTCAATTCCAAGCGCTTGCCAGAGGTTACAGAAAGCCAGAGAGAGCTGGTTGTGCCAGTCAAATTCTAAGGTGTAATGAAATCCCCTACTGTGCCTGTCAACTTATCCAGTGTACAGGTCATTTCCCACAAGGTCTGTGGTGTTGAAAGAAGCAGTTTTCACTTCACACATTTCATAGGCGACGGAAAAATATGTTGCTAGTATTGTATTCTCTAGCCCTTTGTATAAAATTGAATAGACTCATTTCTTCATGCTTTTTTTCTCCCTCAAAGCATTCTATATCAATATAAGAAAAATACTTTAAGTAGACACAGGCTGAGACTCTCAAATGTAAATGTTTTGTTACCGTTGTCAAGTAATCTCACGGTAACTAGGGCTAGAGATGGACAAGCCTCAAAAGGATCAGAGGTTCAATTCAGTTTGGTAAAGTATCTAAAGGTTCATACATTTATTCAAACATTTTAAGGCTCCTTTACTACTTCCATTTTTCTCCCAGTAACACCCTTCCTCTCAATTCCTTCTGGTTCCACAACTGTCCAGAAGGCTCTGGTTCTCTCTTCCTCATTCTAACACATGACTCAATAAACTCCCCCTCCCTACATCCATTCTCCCACCTTTAAAAGGAGGGGCCTACATCTATGGAAACCTTTCTGGCCCCTAGCCACTGCTGCATTCAAATTTAATATGCCCCAGGCTTCATTGTGCAACACAACCTGTGAGGTCTGAAATCAGTATTGCATGACTAGGTGTATCAGGGAGAGTCTTGTTTGACTGGATGGGGATTAGCTCTTCTCATCTGATTATGTAAACTGGCCAGTGGACTGACTTCCCTGCCCATCCTACCTGCTAGTCCTCACTTCATTTTCTATTATCAGAGGGGTAGCTGTGTTAGTCTGGGTCATGTCATGCGTCTGACGACGTGGGTATTCACCCACAAAAGCTTATGCTCCAATACATCTGTTAGTCTATAAGGTGCCACAGGACTCTTTGTTGCTTCATTTTCTATGTTACCCCTAGCATGCAGAGGTGATCCAGGACCATAAACTTGGGGCTCAGCAGCCTTTGTGATGAGCCCCAGATATGGCCTGTCTCTTTCATTTATTGTTTTAGTATCAGGGTTGCCCAAAATCTCAGTTGTACCCACCCCACAATTCTCCAAAAAAAAAAAGGAATTATTTGAGGGTAAGATTTTTCAAGAGAACTTAAGGGAGTTAGATGCCAAGCTACATTGGAATTCAATGAGATTTGGATGCCTAACTCCTTTCAGCTCCTTCGAAAAATCCCAACTGTAATGATCACATTCTATGTATTATGTTCACAGCATACAAACAGAGATGGTAGGTTAAAAACATAAACTACTCTCGCTGTAAGGTTGCAACATAACACTAACTCAGAACGATAACACACAAGAACCCCAAACAGAGAGAGAGAAAGCAGGCTGCTCTCTAAAACAGAGGGGCTCAACTCACACCACCTTATGCTAGACTGGCTCTCAACAGAATGATTGCTGAAAACCCAGATGGCACGTTTCCCTACAGAGTCCTCTAGCCTGCGACCAGGTCCAGGAAACTCTTTAAAACTTAAAGTATAGCTTGTAATTTTTACAGTTTTCAATACACCACACTGGGGGTATAAGTTGTGTGCGTAAACCACCCCTATATCTTTCCCATGTGACTTCAATGCCTTTCCTTCATAATATTCTTCATCAGTAATTTCTTGCTGCCTTATATTTATTCCCCCTTGCTTTAAATTTTTTCCATTGACTTTAAGCTTGACTACAGCTTGGAAAAATTAAATAGTTGAGCTTTTTTTTTTAAGAAATGCCATGCATGCTCACTCAGCTGCATTTCTAGGTTTCTGCTAATCTTATCACACACATCCCCACAACAGGAATAAAAACCCCGCTAGTTAAATCTCCTGCTTTTTGGAGTAACTAAGTAGTATTTTGAGCTACATTATAGGCAAATCTGTAACATTCTCAGCATGTTGACATAATAGCAACCAGAGCTACCCCTGACTGCAGCAATGCTCTGGGCATGAATTTTGACATTTTTCTGTGGGCTGAATTATAAAATAGGCTTCTTCTTCGAGTGCTTGCTCATATCGACTCCAATTAGGTGTGTGCGAGCCGCGTGCACGATCGTCGGAGAATTTTCTACCCTAGCAACACCCGGTGGGTCGGCTGTGGAGCCCCCTGGAGTGGCACCTTCATGGCGCTGGATATATACCCCAGCCGACCCAGTGCCCCCTCAGTTCCTTCTTACCGCCCCTGACGGTCGTTGGAACTGTGGAGCGCGGCATAGCTGTTCTCCACTCTCCCTAGCTTATCCGTCAATTCTTGTAGATAGTTGTAGTTATAGTTGTTGTCTAGTCTTTAGATAGTTATTCATTTTAGTTTTGTTATAGTTGTAAATAGTTAGCGGGGGTTAAGGGGGTTGTTCTCCCCCCTTTTTCCCCCGGCGCTTAGCCGGGCTCATGCCCAAGGCTCCTGGCTTTAAGCCGTGCGCGTCCTGCGCTAAGCCTATGCCTACGAGTGACCCGCGTAACTCCTGTCTGAAGTGCCTCGGAGAGTCCCATCAGGCAGATAAGTGTCAGATCTGTAAGGCCTTCAAACCAAGAACGAGAAAGGAGCGGGACTTTAGGCTTCGGCAGCTCCTAATGGAGGCGGCACTTAGCCTGGATCCTCCCTCGGCGCGCCCAGCCCCGGCACCGAGCGCCTCGGTGCGCAGCGCCCCGGCGGCACCGACCGGTACTGCACCGCGGGCTGAATCGGACAAGCCCTCACGGCACCGGCCTCCTTCGGCAGCGCGGCCGCCACAGGGGCCTCGGCGCCGGTCCCTGTCTACGGGGCACAAGAAGTCCCGTAAGGCGCAGGAGACTGCGGTCCTGAAGACGCCGGCTCCCCTGGTGCCGGGGGTAGAGCCGCGTCCGCCTTTGGACTGCCAGAAGCAAGTCCCTGCTACACCGTCGACTCCGGCACCGCGGCCGTTGAGTCCGGTGCGCACAGAATCACCACCTCGGTCGGTGGTGGAGCCCTGTCTCTCTTCCACCCCGGAGACGTTCGCGACGGCCAGAGACCTTATTGCGCTCACGGAGCCGGCACCGCCTCCACCTCCGGCACCGTTGGCTCCCCGCGCAGTACAATCCAGGGGCAAGCCTGCCCTGCTGCGCCCGCCGTCTCCGGCCGGGGACTCCCAGCACCGGTCCAGATCTCGGAGCAGGTCCCGACGCCGCTCGCAGTCCCGGCGCCGACTATCACCTCGGCACCGGTCGTACTCGCGGCCAAGGTCTTCTTCACGGCACCGCTCTACGTCTCGGCACCGTCACGATCATCGGTACCGATCGGACTCCAGACGTAGTTCTCGGCACCGGTACGAGCGTCGCTCGAGTTCGAGGGGCCGCTCCCGGTACCAACTCTCGTCGCAGTCGTTGTCCCGCTCAAGGTCCGGATCTCGGCACCGGCAGGGCTACCGGCACCGATCCCGATCCTGGTACCGCTCACCGGCACCGCGCAGGGATCGATCACCTTACGACCAGCACCGATCAGCACCGTACCATCCGGAGCCGGTTTCGACGCGTTCGGCACCGCCTTGGCCCTCGAGATCAGCATAACTGATGGAGGCGGCACTCGTTCCTCCGATGGGGCCTCCAGATCTGCGTACCCTCCTCAGGGTCAGGCGGCTACGGCTGACTTGGGCCATTGGCAGGAGGTGGCCGAGGACCCTGCACAGGGACCTGCGCACTGGTCCTTTTGGACCCCGTGGGCCTATCATCAGGCGCAGGGGGCTCCACCACCATCAGCCTCTCACTCAGCACGTTCTGAGCCCAGGGCCCCGGAGGCCACCATCTCCCGCCTTCCCCCAGGGGGCATGGAGGCTCCCGTGCCTACACCACCTGAGGCCCTGGACCCAGGGGCAGGCGATGCCCAGCTTCAGGGACCCCTGGAGCAGGACCCACCATTAGACCCCTTGCCACCAGAGGCATCCTCCTCATCGTCCCCGGATGAGGCGGTGGCAGGCACAACCGCCACAGGTCCGCCCCCGATAGATCTTCGTGCCCACCAGGACCTATTACGCAGGGTGGCGCGTAATATGGATCTCCAGGCAGAGGAGATAGTAGAGGTACAGGACCCGGTGGTGAGCATCCTCTCGGCTGATGCCCCATCCAGGGTGGCATTACCTCTCATACGTACTATTCAGGCTAATGCCACTACAATATGGCAAACCTCTGCCTTTATCCCACCCACAGCCAGAGGGGTGGAAAGAAAGTACTTTGTCCCTTCAAAGGACTATGAGTACCTATATACTCATCCCCAACCGTGCTCACTAATGGTGTCATCGGTGAACGCACGGGAGCGCCATGGCCAGCAGGCTGCAGTGCCCAAATCGAAGGACGCAAAGCGCTTCGATTTGTTTGGGCGCAAGGTGTATTCAGCGGGAGGGCTACAACTCAGAGCGGCCAATCAACAGGCGCTCTTGAGCCGCTATAACTTTAATTCCTGGAACTCTATGGGAAAATTTAAAGAACTAGTCCCACAAGACTCAAGGGAAGAGTTCGGGGCCCTAGTGGAGGAGGGTAAGAAGGTGGCACATACCTCCTTACAGGCCTCCTTAGACATAGCAGACTCGGACGCAAGAACACTGGCCTCAGGTATAGCCATGCGGCGAGTCTCCTGGCTCCAGGTCTCAGGCTTGCCGCCGGAACTGCAACAGACCTTACAGGATTTACCCTTTGAGGGCCAGGGCCTGTTCTCAGAAAAGACGGACTCTCGGCTGCAGAGCCTTAAGGACTCGAGAACAATCATGCGCTCCCTGGGGATGCATGTCCCAGGGCCCCAGCGCAGACCCTTTAGGCCACAGCCTCTAAGGGTATGTCTACACTACGAAATTAGGTCGAATTAATAGAAGCTGGTTTTATAGAAATTGGTTGTATACAGCCGATTGTGTGTGTCCCCACATAAAATGCTCTAAGTGCATTAGTTCGGCGGACCGCGTCCACAGTACCGAGGCTAGCGTCGGCTTCCGGCGCATTGCACTATGGGTAGCTATCCCACAGTTCCCGCAGTCTCCGCCGCCCATTGGAATTCTGGGTTGAGATCCAAATACCCGGATGATGCAAAACAGTGCCGCGGGGGGTTCTGGGTACATGTCGTCAGGCCCCTCCCCCTCCGTCACAGCAACGGCAGACAATAGATTCGCGCCTTTTTACCTGGGTTACCTGTGCAGACAACATACCACGGCAAGCATGGAGCCCGCTCAGCTCAGCTCACCGTCACCTAGGTGCCGGCAGACGTGGGACTGCATTGCTACACAGCAGCAGCAGCTAACTGCCTTTTGGCGGTAGACGGTGCAGCATGACTGGTAGCCTTCATTGGCGATCTGGGTGCCGGCAGCC
>NW_020664419.1:8099474-8129963 GCF_002925995.2 Terrapene triunguis
TGGGGCTGGCAGCCGTGGGGCTGCATTGCACCAGCCCCCTTGCCTTGATGATGATGGTTATCAGACGTAGTATGCGTAGGATGGGGCTACATTGCTACACAGCAGCAACCCCTTGCCTTTTGGGCAGTAGATAGTATATTACGACTGGTATCCATCGTTGTCATACTGCAGTGGGTATCAGATGGTGCAATAGACCTGAAGGCTAACTGCCAAGCGCCCAGTATTTGCTGCCAAGCACCCAGAAAATGCCAAGGGCTATCAGTCATGCTGCACCGTTGTCTTAAGATGTAAAAAATAGATTTATTCTGTATTCATTTGCTTCCCCCCTCCCTCCTGCTAAACCCAGGCTTTTGAGTTCAATCTTTGGGGGGGGGGCATTCTGTGTGACAGTTGTTTGTGTTTCTCCCTGATGCAAAGCCACCTTTCTTGATTTTAATTCCCTGTACCTGTATGCCATGTCGTCACTCGTCCCTCCCTCCCTCCTTCCCCTGGTCCATCAGATACTACTTTCGCGCCTTTTTTCAGACCAGACGCCATAGCTAGCACTGGGATCATGGAGCCCGCTCAGATCACCGCGGCAATTATGAGCACTATGAACACCACGCGCATTGTCCTGGAGTATATGCAGAGCCAGGACATGCCAAAGCAAAACCAGGACCAGGCGAGGAGGAGGAGGAGGCGATTGCAGCGCGGCGACGAGAGTGATGAGGAAATGGACATGGACCTAGACCTCTCACAAGGCACAGGCCCCAGCAATGTGGAAATCATGGTGTTAATGGGGCAGGTTCATGCTGTGGAACGCCGATTCTGGGCCCGGGAAACAAGCACAGACTGGTGGGACCGCATCGTGCTGCAGTTGTGGGACGATTCCCAGTGGCTGCGAAACTTTCGCATGCGTAAGGGCACTTTCATGGAACTTTGTGACTTGCTTTCCCCTGCCCTGACGCGCCAGAATACCAGGATGAGAGCAGCCCTCACAGTGGAGAAGCAAGTGGCGATAGCCCTGTGGAACCTTGCAACGCCAGACAGCTACCGGTCAGTCGGGAATCAATTTGGAGTGGGCAAATCTACTGTGGGGGCTGCTGTGATCCAAGTTGCCAGGGCAATGAGAGACCTGGTGATATCAAGGGTAGTGACTCTGGGAAACGTGCAAGCCATAGTGGATGGCTTTGCTGCAATGGGATTCCCAAACTGTGGTGGGGCGATAGACGGAACCCATATCCCTATCTTGGCACCGGAGCACCAAGCCACCGAGTACATAAACCGCAAGGGGTACTTTTCAATGCTGCTGCAAGCCCTGGTGGATCACAGGGGACGTTTCACCAACATCAACGTGGGCTGGCCGGGAAGGGTACATGATGCTCGCGTCTTCAGGCAGTCTGCTCTGTTTAGAAAGCTGGAGGAAGGGACTTTCTTCCTGGACCAGAAAATAACCGTTGGGGATGTTGAAATGCCTATCGTGATCCTTGGGGACCCAGCCTACCCCTTAATGCCATGGCTCATGAAGCCGTACACAGGCAGCCTGGACAGGAGTCAGGACCTGTTCAACTACAGGCTGAGCAAGTGCCGAATGGTGGTGGAATGTGCATTTGGGCGTTTAAAAGTGCGCTGGCGCAGCTTACTGACTCGCTCAGACCTTAGTGAAAAGCATATCCCCATTGTTATTGCTGCTTGCTGTGCGCTCCACAATATCTGTGAGAGTAAGGGGGAGACATTTATGGCGGGGTGGGAGGTAGAGGCAAATCGCCTGGCCGCTGATTACGCGCAGCCAGACACCAGGGCGGTTAGAGCAGCACAGCATGGCGCTGTGCGCATCAGAGAAGCTTTGAAAACCAGTTTTGTGACTGGCCAGGCTACGGAGTGAAACTTCTGTTTGTTTCTCCTTGATGAACCCTCCGCCCCTCCCCCCCCACCCGGTTAACTCTACTTCCCTGTAAACCAACCACCCCACCCTCCCCTACCCTCCCCCCTTCAAGCACCAGTTGCAGAGGCAATAAAGTCATTGTTACTTCACATTCATGCATTCTTTATTAATTCATCACACAACTAGGGGGATAATTGGAAAGGTAGCCCGGGATGGGTGTGGGAGGAGGGAAGGAAAAGGACACACTCCAATTTAAAACTTTAAAACTTATTGCTATGGAAATCATCTAGGGTGGAGTGAGTGGGTGGCCGAAGGCCCCCCCACCGTGTTCTTGGGCGTCTGGGTGAGGAGGCAATGGGACTTGGGGAGGATGGCTGTTGGTTACACAGGGGCTGTAGCGGCGGTCTCTGCTCCTGCTGGCTTTCCTGCAGCTCAACCATACGCTGTAGCATTGGGGAGGAGGGCTGTTGGTTACACAGGGGCTGTAGCAGCGGTCTGTGCTCCTGCTGCCTTTCCTGCAGCTCAACCATACGCTGTAGCATATCAGTTTGATGCTCCAGCAGACGGAGCATGGACTCTTGCTTTCTGTGTGCAAGCAGACGCCACCTCTCATCTTCAGCCCGCAACTTCCTCTGTTCCTCCCGCGATTCAGCCCGCCACCTCTCCTCCTCAGCCCGTGATTCAGCCCACCACCTCTCCTCTCGCTCATATTGGGCTTTTCGATAATCAGTCATTGACTGCCTCCACGCATTCTGCTGTGCTCTGTCAGCGTGGGAGGCAGTCTGTAGTTCTGTAAACATTTCATCACGTGTCCTTCGCTTACGTTTTCGAATATTCACTAGCCTCTGCGAAGGAGAAACATTTGCAGCTGGTGGATGAGAAGGGAGAGGTGGTTAAAAAAGATACATTTTAGAGAACAATGGGTACACTCTTTCACGTTACATTTTGCTGTTCACATTACACAGCAGATGTGCTTTCGTTACAAGGTCGCATTTTTCCTCTTATATTGAGGGCCTGCCTGTTTGGTGTGAGAGATCACTCACGCAGTGCCAGGTCACAGATTTCAGCTTGCAGGCAGCCGTGGTAAGACACAATCTTTTGGCTTTTTTAACCTTCTTAACATGTGGGGATGGTTTCAAAGAGTACTGCTATCATTAACCATACCAAGGACCCGTTGGGTTGGCCATTTAAAATGGGTTTGCAATGTAAAAGGAGGGGCTGCGGTTTCAGGGTTAACATGCAGCACAAACCCAACTAATTCCCCTCCCCCCCACACCCAATTCTCTGGGATGATCACTTCACCCCTCCCCCCACCGCGTGGCTAACAGCGGGGAATATTTCTGTTCAGCAGACCAGGAAGGGGCACCTCTGAATGTCCCCTTAATAAAATTGCCCCATTTCAACCAGGTGACCGTGAATGATATCACTCTCCTGAGGATAACAAAGAGCGATAAGGAATGGATGTTGTCTGCATGCCAGCAAACACCGGGACCATACGCTGCCATGCTTTGTTATGCAATGATTCCAGACTACGTGCTACTGGCCTGGCGTGGTAAAGTGTCCTACCATGGCGGACGGGATAAGGCAGCCCTCCCCAGAAACCTTTTGCAAAGGCTTTGGGAGTACATGAAGGAGAGCTTTCTGGAGATGTCCCTGGAGGATTTCCGCTCCATCCCCATACACGTTAACAGACTTTTCCAGTAGCTGTACTGGCCGCAATTGCCAGGGCAAATTAATCATTAATCATTAAACACGCTTTTAAACCATGTGTAATATTTAAAAGGTACACTCACCAGAGGTCCCCTGTGTGCCCTCAGGGTCTTGGGTGAGTTCGGGGGTTACTGGTTCCAGGTCCAGGGTGATAAACATATCCTGGCTGTTGGGGAAACTGGTTTCTCCGCTTCCTTGCTGCTGTGAGCTATTTACATTATCTTCATGCTCATCTTCCTCGTCCCCAGAACCCGCTTCCCTGTGTCTTTCTCCAGTGAGGGACTCATAGCACACGGTTGGGGTAGTGGTGGCTGCACCCCCTAGAATGGCATGCAGCTCCGCGTAGAAGCGGCATGTTTGCGGCTCAGCCCCGGACCTTCCGTTTGCCTCTCTGGCTTTGTGGTAGGCTTGCCTTAGCTCCTTAATTTTCACGCGGCACTGCTGTGTGTCCCTGTTATGGCCTCTGTCCTTCATGGCCTTGGAGACCTTTTCTAATATTTTGCCATTTCGTTTACTGCTTCGGAGTTCGGCCAGCACTGATTCATCTCCCCATATGGCGAGCAGATCCCGAACCTCCCGTTCTGTCCATGCTGGAGCTCTTTTGCGATCTTGGGACTCCATCACGGTTACCTGTGCTGATGAGCTCTGCGTGGTCACCTGTGCTCTCCACGCTGAGCAAACAGGAAATGAAATTCAAACATTCGCGGGGCTTTTCCTGTCTACCTGGCCAGTGCATCTGAGTTGAGAGTGCTGTCCAGAGCAGTCACAATGAAGCACTGTGGGATAGCTCCCGGAGGCCAGTAACGTCGAATTCCGTCCACACTAACCCAATTCCGACCCCCTAAGGCCGATTTTATCACTAATCCCCTCGTCGGAGGTGGTGTAAAGAAACCGGTTTAAAGGGCCCTTTAAGTCGAAAGAAAGGGCTTCGTCGTGTGAACGTGTCAAGGCTTAATTCGATTTAACGCGGCTAAAGTCGACCTAAACTCGTAGTGTAGACCAGGCCTCAGGTTCTACCCTCCCCCGCCTCGTCCGAGACAGGACTTCGCCAGAAGGCGGGGCCGAGGTGGTAGGCGAAGGTCAACCGGTCCTCAACCGGCTCAGAACCAGGGGCCACCTAGGCCACCTTCAGGCCCTAGGCAGAACTTTTGAAGGTGCGGTCGAGGACGGCGCCCCAGCCAATATCCAGGATCCAGCTCCCTCCTTTCGGGATCGCCTCTCCCGTTTCCACCGTGCTTGGTCCCTTATAACCTCGGACCGTTGGGTCCTTCGCACAGTGGAGAGGGGATACGCTCTCCAGTTTTCTTCGTCCCCCCCCTCCCACTCCCCCTCCCCGTCCCTCTTCAGGGACCCTTCTCACGAGCATCTCCTTACACAGGAGGTTTTTGGGCTCCTCTCTATGGGGGCCATAGAGGAGGTTCCACCAGAGTTAAGGGGCAGGGGGTTTTATTCCCGCTACTTCCTGATCCCCAAGTCAAAAGGGGGTCTGCGACCCATCTTAGACTTGCGCGGACTCAACAAATTCATAGTAAAGTTGAAGTTCCGCATGGTATCATTGGCGACCATTATCCCTTCCCTGGATCCTGGAGACTGGTTCGCCGCCCTCGACATGAAGGATGCATATTTCCATATAGCGATCTATCCGCCTCACAGGCGCTTCCTGCGATTTGTAGTAAACAAGGTGCACTACCAATTTGCAGTCCTTCCCTTCGGCTTGTCCTCAGCTCCCAGAGTGTTCACAAAGTGTGTGGCGGTCATCGCAGCATACCTTCGTCGACAAGGGATACAGGTGTTCCCGTATTTAGACGACTGGCTGGTACACGGCCGCACCAGAGACCAAGTTCAAGCTCATGTCCACATAGTAACACAAACTTTCCACGAGTTGGGCATTCTACTCAACAGAGAGAAGTCCACTCTAGTGCCAACCCAGAGGATAGAATTTATTGGAGCAATCCTAGACTCCAGACGTGCCCGAGCCATTCTGCCAGACAATCGCTTTCATACCATCACAAGCGTCATCCAAGGGCTCAGGGCATTTCCGGTTACCACAATAAGGACGTGCCTCGCCCTGTTGGGTCACATGGCCTCGTGCACTTACGTAACCAGGCATGCCAGACTGCGGCTTCGCCCACTTCAGACCTGGGTATCATCGGTGTACCGTCCTCATCGGGACAACCTAAACATGGTGGTCACGGTTCCGAGCTCGGTCCTGACCTCCCTCACCTGGTGGTTGGATCGCAGGGCGGTTTGCGCAGGAGTGCCGTTTCACGCCCCACAACCCTCCCTGCACCTGGTCACGGACGCTTCATCTCTAGGATGGGGCGCTCACCTCGGGGAGCACCATACCCAGGGCCTGTGGACCGCACCCCAACTAGCCCTGCACATCAATGTTCGAGAGCTGATGGTGGTGCGCCTGGCTCACCTTTTCTCAATCTCCTACAGGGCCGTTGCGTGTTGGTTCTCACCGACAACACCACGGCCATGTTTTATATCAACAAGCAAGGCGGAGCCCACTCATCGCTCCTATGCCAAGAAGCCATTCGCCTGTGGGACTTCTGCATCGCCCACTCGATACATCTCACGGCATCGTTCCTCCCTGGAGTCCAGAATACGCTGGCGGACCGTCTCAGCAGGTCCTTCCAGACGCACGAGTGGTCAATTCGCCCAGACATCATCTATTCCGTCTTCCAGAGGTGGGGATTTCCCCAGGTCGACCTGTTTGCGTCTCGGGCCAAAAGGAAGTGCCAGGCATTCTGCTCCCTACAAGGGTGAGCTCTAGGCTCTCTGTCGGACGCATTCCTTCTAACCTGGAAAGACCACCTGTTCTACGCTTTCCCTCCATTTCCACTGGTCCACAGGGTACTGCTCAAGATCCGCAGAGACCAGGCACGGGTAATTCTAGTCGCTCCAGCTTGGCCAAGGCAGCACTGGTACACCACACTGTTGGAGCTTTCGGTTCAAACACCGATCACGCTTCCCTTGTGTCCAGATCTCATTTCTCAGGACCACGGCCGACTGTGTCACTCCGACCTGCAATCGCTCCACCTCACAGCGTGGATGCTCCATGGCTGAATCGGACAGAGCGGCAATGCTCGCAGCCCGTCCAGCAGATTCTGCTGGGAAGTAGAAAGCCCTCTACATGGACCACTTACTTAGCCAAGTGGAAACGGTTCTCCTGTTGGTGCGAGCAACGAGCTACGTCCCCCTTGCAGGTGCCTATTCCTCTCATACTGGAATACCTCCTATCCCTAAAACAGCAGGGCTTGGCGATATCTTCAATCAGGGTTCACCTCGCCGCTATTTCGGTGTTCCACCCAGGAGAACTCGCGTCCTCGGTCTTCTCTAACCCGATGGTCGTTAGATTCCTCAAGGGCTTAGACCGGCTGTACCCGCAGCAACGCCAGCCCGTTCCGACGTGGGACCTCAACCTGGTTCTTTCCAAGCTCACAGGGCCTCCGTTCGAACCATTGACCACCTGTTCACTCCTGTACCTATCCTGGAAGACAGCCTTCCTTGTAGCCATCACCTCAGCACGGCGCGTTTCTGAGCTCAGAGCGCTTACGTCCGAGCCCCCATACACGGTGTTCCATAAGGACAAGGTGCAGCTTCGCCCCCACCCTGCCTTTCTTCCCAAGGTGGTTTCACCTTTCCACGTGAATCAGGATATATTTTTCCCAGTCTTCCATCCGAAGCCACACGCTACTCGGCAAGACCAGCGTTTGCATTCTTTGGACGTACGCAGGGCCCTGGCTTTCTATATTGACCGTACAAAGCCATTTCGGAAGACGACGCAACTCTTCGTTGCGGTGGCCGACCGGATGAAAGGCTCATCGATCTCCTCACAGTGCCTCTCCTCTTGGATCACGTCCTGTATTCGTGCTTGCTACAACCTGGCCGGTGTCCCGACGCCGCACCTCACCGCACACTCCACGAGGGCCCAGGCCTCCTTGACTGCCTTCCTGGCTCAAGTCCCGATCCAGGACATTTGTAGAGCCGCAGTTTGGTCATCGGTCCACACATTCGCTGCTCACTATGCGCTGGTGCAACAATCCAGAGACGATGCTGCATTCGGATCAGCGGTTCTGCACACAGCAATATCTCACTCCGACCCCGCCACCTAGGTAGGGCTTGGGAGTCACCTAATTGGAATCGATATGAGCAAGCACTCGAAGAAGAAAAGACGGTTACTCACCGTTGTAACTGTTGTTCTTCGAGATGTGTTGCTCATATCCATTCCAAACCCGCCCCCTTTCCCCACTGTCGGAGTAGCCGGCAAGAAGGAACTGAGGGGGCGCTGGGTCAGCTGGGGTATATATCCAGCGCCATGAAGGCGCCACTCCAGGGGGCTCCACAGCCGACCCACCGGGTGTTGCTAGGGTAGAAAATTCTCCGACGATCGTGCACGCGGCGCGCACACACCTAATTGGAATGGATATGAGCAACACATCTCGAAGAACAACAGTTACAACGGTGAGTAACCGTCTTTTTAGTTGGGTGATTGACCATATCTTATGTAAATCAACTGTGATGTATTTAAACTAGTAGCTTTCAAATAGATTTATGCAGGGACAAAAGTGATGGGAATGTAAAAAGTTCTAAGCTGCCATCTGGAAATGGAATAGCCATTAACATTTGTTCATCTCTAGTTAGCTCTCTCTTGTTATCTTGCCAGTATTTTTTGTTTTGTTTTCCTAGGGGGAGGGTGCATTCAGCATTCTTGCTGGAGCCCTGAAAATCATCTCAATTTCTCTTACTTTAAAATGAACTTCCCAGAAGCTACATCACAATCTCCATTACTTGTCTATAGACTCAAGAACCTAAGCAGAACCTCTCTTAGACCAGCTACAGGGATCAAAACAGAGCTTACCCCTTCATCCATATGGAAGACAGACTTTTCAAACCTGGGGAAAGAATTTTAGTGTGGTCTATTGAAACTGTGTTAAAATGATAAACTATCACTTTAAATTCTCAGGGGTGTCCTGGTCCTGTGGCAGGGTAGGGGACTCTGCGGGAAGCATGTGATCAGTATGTCAGTGTGCAAAAAGCAAGGTAGGTTGAGTTGTGCGTCTCTGCCTTAGGGAGCAGCCTACTTTCTCTCTCTCTGTTTTGGGGTTCTTGTGTGTTTTTTTGGGTTCTAGATTCTATGGGGAAAAAAGTAGTGCTACCTTGCAAACTTCCAGAAAAATAAAACCAAAAATACTCTAACTTCTTTGTAGGCTGTGAACATAACATTTGGAACCTCCTAAGGGATGTAGGAGCATATATCCCCTTTGAAAACCAAGGGACTTCTGTTCCTAAATCACCTGAGATGGTTTTGAAAATCTCCCATCAGCTGTCTAAAATCTAGATCCATCAATAAATAAGTGAATGGGTTTTTCAGAGATGCTGAGCCCCTGCAGTTTCCTTTGAGCTCAGTGGGGTCTGCAGGTGCTCATCACAAATTCACATCTGTAAATGCACAAAGGTGGATTTAGGTGTCTAGCTTTAGGCACCCAAGTTTGGAAAAAAATAAGCCTGAATGCCTCTGCACCCCCTGCAGTGGGCAGCAAGACACTGGGCAACCCGTTTGAAAAGCTATCACAGAAGCTCCTCTTTGTAGCACTCCATAGAGACTCTAGTTCTTTTCAATTGCGACGTAAAGGGGACCATCCAGTGCCCATTGAGTCGAGCCCAAAATGAACATTCTGTCTTAGATTTTCAAATCCCAGCTGGGGGATTTAGAGACCCAATACCCATTAACATTAATAGGAATTGGGCATTAAAATCTCCTAGGTGGCTTTGAAATTTTCAGCCTATGTTTATGGATGTACATCATTAGTTTACAAGATTTTATTCCTCTCCTTTTGGTTTAAATGGACAATGCTAGCTTTGAAGGATAGTGCCTTGTAGAGTGTATGGATTTAATCCACTGAAAGATCAGAAAGAAGACAGACTAGTTAGCAGGGATGTGGGGGAAGAGGGAGGAGTTAGAATAAATCCTAAAAGGTCTGCTTCTAAAATTATAATTCTGAGTCCATTTTACAGTAGAAAGGAAGAAACCCTTTGCGTTTGAGTTACTGATGTATGTTCCATAAAGCTAATAGAATAGGTGCTGCCGGCCATCTGTCCATCTCTCCCTTTCTCTTAGCACACGCTTTATGGCCCCTTCATGCTACCAAAGCAATGTGAAGGGACCTTGGTTTAAATGAGAATCCGGCCCATGGATTCCTGTGTGAGTAACTGTTTGCCATTGTGACTAAAAGGATTCATAAACTATTGCCAACCTCAAAATCTTCATAAAATCATTGAGTTAGGTCCCAAACAATCATGAGACAGGCTTAAAAACATGAGGTCTAACTAAATAATAAACATTTGGTCTTTTTGTTTTCTGCTTTTTGAGCCTTTAGTGTTCACTTTTTACAACTTTTCTCCATATCCATTCGGAGTTAGACACTTACTTTTTCTTTGATATGAAAGTGGAGAGTCTCACAACTCCAGGAGGAGGGACTTTAAGAAAAACTGCAACTAGTGTGAGACTTGGGATAAAATCATGAGGGTTGGCAGCCCCATGACCTGAACCTTTGTGACTAGGGCAAAGGTGAAAGTAAGCCGGTATGCTGTGCCGGACCGGACCGGATTCCCCAAGCTGGCGTTTTAAAGGGCCTGGGGCTCCCTGCAGGAGGCCGGAGCCCATGGCCCTTTAAATCACCACTGGAGCCCTGCCGCCGCTACCCCGCGGCTCCGGCAGCTGGGCTCGGGCAGCGATTTAAAGGGCCCGGGGCTCCTGCCACTACAGGGAGCCCTGGCCCTTTAAAGAGCCACCTGAGCCCTGCTGCCGCTACCCTGGGGCTCCAGCAGCCGGGCTCGGGTGGTGCTTTAAAGGGCCCGGGGCTCCCTGCCACCACCAGAGCCCCAGGCCCTTTAAATCGCCACCTGAGCCTGGCTGTCAGAGTCCCAGGGTAGCGGCGACAGGGCTCCGTCCCCAATTTAAAGGGCCTGGAGCTCCGCTGTGGTAGCGGCAGCCAGAGCCTCGGGTCGTTTATATCACCCCTGGGCCCCAGGGCTCCCAGCCACCTCTGCAGCTGGTAGCTTAGGGGGTGATTTAAAGGCCCCGGGGCTCTGGCTGCGGCTGGGAGCCCCAGGGCCTTTAAACCTTGATTTAAAAGCCCCGCCTCTTCCCATTGAGGCCACGCCCCTGCTCAGGACTCCAGCATACCGGTAAATCCTTTAACTTAGTTTCACCCCTGGACTAGGGTGGTGGTTGAACAGTATTAACAGGGCCCCATTTTAACTCAAAGAGGGCCCTGAACCCCCTGAGAGAAAATGACTGAACAAAATAACAAAGAAGCCATTGAAAGATGCCATTCCTCATTCCATTAGAGCGCTCCTGTTTCCACAACCTTTAGAAAGACTTCAGTGTTCTTTATGCCACTCCCTTTACAATATTCTTTTATTAAAAATCATCATGAAAGTCTGTCTAATAAAAACTTATATAAATGTCACTCTGACAGTGACAAACATCAATAATTGCTACCACAGATGAATGGAGAATGGGAGAAAATGTGTCCTTAAAAATTAGGTAACAGTCAAAGCCAAATTTTAATGTAATCATATTCACAACCCTTTCACATTTGTGTTCCTCAGACATTCCATTATTTGACATTCACTAGCAATAAAGATGGTTGACATTTTTGAAGAAAGTGGGTGTGGGATTTTCTTTTTATTTTTCTTTTCTTTTTTTGTTAATTGCACTTTTTAAAAAAAAAAAGGTTATATGAAGAAATTCCAAAATGAAATGTTTTTGGTCTCAACAGTTTGCCTCTTTTTCCATGACAAAATTTTAAAAAAAAACAATGGGCAGGGGGAGGGAGGAGAAATGGGGAGGGCAATTGAAAAGGAAAAAATCAAGAAACATTGTATTGAAATTTTTCAGCTTTCTGGTTTTGGTGTGGGGTTATTTTTTCCTTCTTTTGTCATTCTTCTTTCCCTGTCCTCTCTTTTTCTTCCTTCTAGTTACAATTTGTAGTACAGCACAATTGCAGATTGTATATTCAGTTGTAATATTCACAATTATCAGTTCAAACAACATTTAGATCAAGAACGACTAACTAAAGAAATAAATGAATATTTTTGAATAATGAATACATTTAATAATTTTATCTGCTCATGGTCAATTTGCAAACATAAAGAAAAGACACAACATGTCAAAAATGTATTTGTTGCAAATTATTTCTAATGATTACTCCATTACTAGAACAGAATCATTTTTGCTAGAGATCAGCCCAAAGCAGAACCTCTACAATCTCAAACTTTATAGTGACAGGTTTCAGAGTGGTAGACATGTTAGTCTGTATCAGCAAAAAGAACGAGGAGTACTTGTGGCACCTTAGAGACTAACAAATTTATTTGGGCGTAAGCTTTCATGGGCTAAAACCCACTTCATCGGATGCATGCAGTGGAAAATACAGTAGAAAGCTATATATACACAGAGAACATGAAAAAATGGGTGTTGCCATACCAACGAGACTAATCAATTAAGGTGGGCTATTATCAGCAGGAGAAAAAAAAACTTTTGTAGTGATAATTAGGATGGCCCATTTAAAAAAGGCTGACAAAGGAGGTGCTGTCGTCATCATGAATAGGTAGGAATATGAACAAGAGGCTGCTAGGCAGCTCTCTAACACCACATTCTACAGGCCATTACCCTCTGATCCCACTGAGGGTTACCAAAAGAAAGTACACCATCTGCTCAAGAAACTCCCTGAAAAAGCACAGGAAGAAATATGCACAGACACACCCCGAGAACCCCGACCAGTGGTATTCTATCTGCTACCCAAGATCCATAAATCTGCAAATCCTGAACGCCCCATCATCTCAGGCATTGGCACCCTGACAGCAGGATTGTCGGGCTATGTAGACTCTCTCCTCAGTCCCTATGCTACCAGCACTCCTAGCTATCTTCGAGACACCACTGACTTCCTGAGGAAACTACAATCCATTGGAGATCTTCCAGAAAACACCATCCTGGCCACTATGGATGTAGAAGCCCTCTACACCAACATTCCACACAAAAATGGACTACAAGCCATCAGGAAAAGTATCCCCGATAATGTCACAGCTAACCTTGTGGCTTAACTTTGTGACTTTGTCCTCCCCCACAGCTATTTCACATTTGGGGACAATGTATACCTTCAAGTCAGCGGCACTGCTATGGGTACCCGCATGGCCCCACAGTATGCCAACATTTTTATGGATAACTTAGAACAATGCTTCCTCAGCTCTTGTCCCCTAATGCCCCTACTCTACTTGCACTACATTGATGACATCTTCATCATCTGGACCCATGGAAAAGAAGCCCTTGAGGAATTCCACCATGATTTCAACAATTTCCATCCCACCATCAACCTCAGCCTGGACCAGTCCATACAAGAGATCCACTTCCTGGACTCTACAGTGCTAATACGTGATGGTCACATAAATACCACCCTACTGATCGCTATACTTACCTACATGCCTCCAGCTTTCATCCAGACCACATCACACAATCCATTGTCTACAGCCAAACTCTAAGATACAACCGCATTTGCTCCAATCCCTCAGACAGAGACAAACACCTACAAGATCTCTATCAAGCATTCTTAAAACTATAATACCCACCTGCTGAAGTGAAGAAACAGATTGACAGAGCCAGAAGAATACCTAGAAGTCACCTACTCCATCACCTTCAGCCCCCAACTAAAACCTCTCCAGCGCATCATCAAGGATCTACAACCTATCCTGAAGGACGATCCCTCACTCTCACAGATCTTGGGAGATAGGCCAGTCCTCACTTGCAGACAGCCCCCCAACCTGAAGCAAATATTCACCAGCAACCACACAGCACACAACAAAAACACTAACCCAGGAACCTATCCTTGCAACAAAGCCCGTTGCCAACTCTGTCCACATATCTATTCAAGGGACACCATCATAGGACCTAATCACATCAGCCACACCATCAGAGGCGTGTTCACCTGCACATCTACCAATGTGAAATATGCCATCATGTGCCAGCAATGCCCCTCTGCCATGTACATTTGCCAAACTGGACAGTCTCTACGCAAAAGAATAAATGGACACAAATCAGACATCAAGAATTATAACATTCAAAAACCAGTCGGAGAACACTTCAACCTCCCTGGTCACTCAATTACAGACCTAAAAGTCGCAATTTTTCAACAAAAAAACTTCAAAACCAGACTCCAATGAGAATCTGCAGAACTGGAATTAATTTGCAAACTGGACCCCATTAAATTAGGCTTGAATAAAGACTGGGAGTGGATGGCTCATTACACAAAGTAAAAACTATTTCCCCATACTAATTTTTCCCCTACTGTTACTCACACCTTCTTGTCAACTGTTTGAAATGGGCCATCCTGATTATCACTACAAAAGTTTTTTTTCTCCTGCTGATAATACCCCACCTTAATCAATTAGTCTCATTATAGTTGGTATGGCAACACCCATTTTTTCATGTTCTCTGTGTATATATATCTTCCTACTGTATTTTCTACTGCATGCATCCGATGAAGTGGGTTGTAGCCCACGAAAGTTTATGCCCAAATACATTTGTTAGTCTCTAAGGTGCACAAGTACTCCTCAAACTTTATAGTGGAGTTGAAATCCAGACCCAAACCTATAATTCTGCGGTTTGGTCCTATATCTACTTTTTATCATGCCATAACTCTTTCTACATATGTATTTGTTGCAAAAGCACATGGGACTCTGTGTTTGTTGCAAAAGGCTGACTATACCAAGTCCAGTAAGGAAAACAACATTGCCCTATACTGTAAACAAAAGGCAGCTGGACTGTGCTGATGAGCTCCAGTGAGAGAACAGTTTATGCACTGTTTGATGTAGCTAGGCATTTGTGTATTGTCTGATTCTCAGGCAGTGTTTTGTTTTAGCTTGGAATTGGTATTCTTTGCAACAAGGTGTATGCAAATAAACTTCCCATGAGCTCTTGCAACAAGTTATTTGCAGCGCAGACTAAAACAGTTATAAACTACTAAGATGCCCCTAAACTGGCCTGGAAATTCTCTGAGGAACAGAGAACAGCTGGACTGTGCAAGTGACCTCCACTGAGAGCTGAGCTATGTACTTAGCTGCCCTGTGTTTCAAGCAGACACTCATGAATAAAGTTTAATGATCAGGAAACATTCCTTGTTGTCTAGGCTGTGGTCACCATTTGGAAAACATGAAGTCCATGAAAATGGTTTTGTAGCAACATTGTGGTGGCAAAAAGCCTTTCATATAGTAGTTTGCTGTATTGTAGCCATGTTGGTCCCAAGATATGACACAGATAAGGAGGGTGAAGTAATATCTGTTATGGACCACCTTCTGTTGGTGAAAGAAACATGCTTTCACGCACCTTGTCTCTTTCCTATAGTAGTTACAATGCACTGGCTATCATAAAAATTACAAGGACAATCGACCCTGCAGCTTCAGGGCATAAACATATTATCAGGTAGGGTCAGGAAGTTCTTTTTCTTCCTCATATTAACCAGGTCTATTAAATTCTCTTTTCTCTGAAGCATCCAATTATTGGCCACTGTTGGAGACAAGATGACAGAGTAACTTGTCTGTCTCATTTGTTCTGACATGTATCTTGATATTCCTATCTTTAAATTCATTTAGGAGCTAGACCAGTCCAAATGGCTGAAACATGCTGTACTATGATGACTTTAAATGTGATGAATGAATTGACTTTGGTATATTGCTGTTTTTTATTTAGACACATCCATTTATTAAACTGAATTTTGAGAAAGCAGTCAGGATCTTGTCAACCTTTGTAAAAAGTGTATGAAATCCCCAAGGTTCCTTAAGGCAAACCATCTTGTGCAGCGGTCAAAATAATAAATAATTTACTCAACCATCTTACTTAACAAATTTGCATTTAAATTGCCACCAATTTAAATATAGCTTAGATCAGAGGTTCTCAAACTGTGGTCTGTGAACCACCAGTGGTCCACGAACTTCATTCAGGCTGTCCGTGGATAGTTCCCTTTAAGGTGAGCAAAATAACAAAGCCCCATAATTTGCAAAATTTAAAACTAGACTGGACAAAACACTAGAAAATGCAGAGAATAATCTTTCTTTGGCAGGAAGATAGATTGAATGATATGACAGAATCTCAGAATCTAGAGTTGGGAAAAGACTCATGAACACATTAAGCATTGAAACAAACTACCAAAGGAAGTGGTAAATTTTCCATCTCTTGACTTCTTTAGGACTGGATACCTTTCTAGAAGATATGCTTTACTGAAATACAAGTTATTGAGCTTAATATATGAGTAACTGGATAACTTCTATGCACTGTGTTATGTGGGATGTGAGATTAGATAATCTAATGGTCCCCTCTGGCTTTACAATCTAGGAAAATTTCTAAAATTTTCTAAAATTTCTAAAATCAAGACCCACTAACCATTAAACGGCTAGTACTGGCTGAAAACCAGATCTCAACTTTTAGGGAAAATTTCACAGGACTTTCATTCTATTTTTATTCTCATTGAAATTTGAAATTTTGAGAAAAAGTGTCTTTGAAATATTGACCAACTCTATAATAAACTAACATTATGTTTCCTGTATCTGCTGATCACGTTAGGTGAAAATATGTACAATGTGCATACAGTGCCCCCCACACTGATGGGGGGGCATTAGATTCTACCATAGGACAAATAACGATTAATTCCTCACTGCCCTGAAGTCTAGGACAAAGCTTATGTGCTCTCCATATAGGTCTTAAGTGGTGTATAGATTTAGTATTAACACCCGGGCACTGCGTCAAATAGCCTCCCTGACCATATTCTAAAGTTCCATTGCAGACTGCTACATGAATGTTTTTTAAAGTATCATTTTAATTTTCCTAGTGTAGTTGCAGACACATTTTCCCAATGTGTCCTTCACTCTCTGTGTCATCTACATTAATTTAGAGTGAAGCATATTAGTGTTTAGTTGTCCAGGGATTAGGAAAATAAGACATAATATGATCATCTGTTAGGTACAGCAGCCAAAATTGTGGGATTTTTTCCCCTCTTCCTCTTTTGAGCATCAGCTAAGGTGAAGGTATTTCAAGATGAAGGCCTTTATATTTTGAGGAACAAAACAAAGAGATACTGCAACAGCATATGTGAGCTACATGTACCCTGAGGCATTTATCATAAGGTGCAGGTTAGTTTTGATTACATCATTCTGACAGCTGTGAATAGGAAAAATGAATGTACTGGGATTGTTGTCAGGGACCACCATTTCCTTCTTTTGCTCTGTAGAAGGAGTGGTGGGGTTTACTTCGTTTTTGTCTTTTTTGTTTATATTGACCAGGAAGGTCATCTAGTTGAATTTCATTTAAATGTCAAGAACAACCAAAAAAAAAAAAAAAAAAGGTAAACCCAGCTCTGTATTCACAGCCTAAAATTTTCAAACTAAAAAGCAAAACCAAAAAAGTCCATTTTTATATGTACTTGCCTGAAGAGATACACACAGGTACGTTTGATGTGGAGATACAATTTAAAATGACCTTCTACAAAGCTCGGTTGCTCAGAACAAGAAAAATCCATCACTTTAAATGTCTGAAAAAGTTCATTATCCTTTCTCTAGCCTCTGTAGAACATTCTTAAATTAAGACATGGTAAATAATATATTGATTTTGCATCACCAACTATGAGGGAAAATATGGAACTGTAAAATTGCTGCTTTTCATAATGGGGGGGGGGAAATGAATGGTGACAGAACTACTTTTTTTCTTAATAAATTATTTCCAGTTGAGATGCCAATATTTGACTTTTGGGGACAGATTTTCAGCTAGTTCAATTGGCTTAGCTGTACTGATGTCAGTGGAGTTACGCCAATTTACACCAGCTGAAGATCTGGCCCTTTATTTAATATTATTACCATTATTAATATATATTTTCTATTATGGTAGCACCCAAAGATCTCAGTCCTGACTGAAGTCCCATTGTTCTGGGTATTCTCTAAACACAGAAAGAATCCCTGGAGAATTTACACACTGTGCTTTAGGTGAACATTTAGTATTAATCTCTTTATCCCTGAATATTTTCATATGATGGAATCTCCTCTGAAGATGGAAACTTATTGCTGGTTGGATTGGGGTGGTAGTAGAAGGAAGATGGTAGGAGGGAAGAAGCAGCCAGGAGTGGATCGGCTGGGTGAGGCTAGAATGGCAACTGTAGATGCAGGGGAGGTTGAATGGAGTTGATGAAAGGGAAATGAAGGCTGGAGTGGTGGCCGGGAAGATTGGGTAAAGCAAGAAATGTATGAGGGAGCCAGCTGGGTGCAGTTTAAAGGAGGATGGGGAGGTGGAGTGGCGCAGGGTTTGTCTGCAGGCGCTAGGGAGACTCTGGCATGGGTGCAGGCTGCCGTACTCTATGTAGACACAGGCCAGGGTCTCCCTCTCGCCGTAGAATAGCCTGAGTAGCAATCCATGTACAGAAGGGTTCTCTCTTGTAAAAAAATAGAGAAAGCTCTTGGTGACTAGTGCTAGGCCAAGAAGGTTTAAAAACTGGATCTTCTGGTCTAAAATCAGATCAGTGGTGACCACAATATGTTTAATTGTTGTGATGACTATCATTATATTGTTGTATCAAAATCAGGGCCCCATGGTGCTAGGTGCTGTACAAATATATAGAAGACTCAGTCCCCATTCCAAAGAGTTATGCTCTAATTTAACCACAGCGAGAGTGTAAAAATGCAATTGGAAAGTACATTTAATTCATACAGTACATCAGTTTACTAAGTGGCAGGTTGCTTTTCCCTACATTTTAGGTCAAAAATGGGATGGAGGGTATTTTTCTTCACATTTCTCCCCTCTGGTGATACTTGGTTTGCTTTCTGCAGCAGCTGGAGCTGTGCTTGTTGTCCCAAAGATAAAGGCTGCTGCTGCTGCTTCTTTTATCCAGCATTCAGCTTAATGATCCTGTTTGATAAATATCTTCAAAGCATTCGCTTTTTGCACAAGATGAGAGCAAAAATGCAGAGCCCTGTGAACTCCCCAGTGAATGGGCCGTGAAGTAAGGCTGTAGCAGCATCAAGATTGTGATTTACTCTGGCACTGAGATAAAACTTCCTGAGGTCTGGAAGTGCTACACTGGCTTAGTCCCACCACTAACCTTCCTCACCGTACCTAGCTGCAGCATTCTACTGTCTCGGCCACTCAGAGTTAACTCATGCCTTTTGTTCAAGGCCAGCAAAGCACTTTCAAAATAGAGTGTTTCAAGACATGCCTGAAGCGTCACTTTAGAAACAGGGAGTCTCTCAATATCCCTGCGAGGCAGATAAATACTATTATACTAATTTCACAGACGGGTAAATTTGAGCACAGAGAGGTGAAGGGCTAGATTCTGCTTGGCGCTGTGCTCTGCTGTGTGAGGAGATTAAGAAGGCAGAGAGAGCCTTTTTCCTCCAGAGCAGCAGGGCAGGATCTCTGCAAGAGAGCACAATGACAGTAGGGCTGTAAGCAGAGAGGCCCACTTTCTGAGTTCCCGGGGTGTGCTCAACCCCCGCTCTACCCCAGGCCATGCCCCCACTCCGCCCCTGCCCCCCCTCTTCCCTCCTCCAGCGCCTCCTGCTCACCGCTGAACAGCTGATCCATGGCAGGGAGGAGGTACTGGAGGGGAGGAGGAGGAGCTGAGTGGCAGGGCTGCCGGTGGGTGCTGAGCACCCACTATTTTTTTTGGAGCACCCACGGAGCCGACGACTATGACCGTAAGCGAATGCACCCGTATGTCATATCCACAAATCAGTGCGGTTTGCTAGCTGGAGAGCATGTCCAGCCCCGCAGCTGACCAGTATAAACACCGAAGTCATCAGTACACGTGATCCAGAGACGCATACTGATTCTCCTTAAAGCAGCAGTATAATGTGCTCCATCATCATCTGTCTCTCCAGCCTTCCTTCGCTCACCCTCCCCAGGTTGGCAGGATGGCAATAGCAACATTTACTTCAGTGCTGTCCCTTTATCCCCCTCAACCAAGGCAGAATCTATACCACCATTGTCTTGTCCTGATACCCAGTCCTCCCGGGTTTTAATCGCTAGCTACACCCCTTCCCAAATAGTAAAGTGGAAAAGGCTTTGCTTAACTGTTTTAGACACTAGCTGGAAGAGACAATGCAGTGCCGATCGGGTGCCTTGAACTTTAGAAGTGAAAGTTGGTCCCATCAATAATTCCTCCAAGGAGAGGATTGCTGGGTTTGACCTCACTTTTTCAGTTCGCACAATGTGAATTTTTTAATTGCCTCGTTAAGAGAAAATGGCAGCTGACAATTGTTTTGTTCAGAATCACAGAGCTGATAATGCTCTGTCCATGAAACTGAGGATGTTAATGAGTCGTGAGCTGATGTTTCCTCACACTCAATTGTGCACAGTATACTTCATAATTTGAGCTTGTCATTTTCATTCTGTGGGAAAAAATGCTCTTCTTTTCATGGTAGACTTCTCTATAAGTGTGTAATTATATCTTGATGTTCCCTGCGATTTGTGCCTTGTTCAGCTGATTAAAAATCCCTTTTTAGTACATGTTCATTATATATTTTCTTTTTCTTTTCTTTTTGCACCCCACGTGACGTGTGTGTTTTATATAAGCTGCTTCAAAATGTTACCATGACTTAGGACAACTTGCCCATTCCCATCCAAAGAAGCACTGCAAGGGAGTTGGACTGTTGGGACTTCAAATGAACACGTGAACTTATAGTGCATGCTGTTGACTGTCTACTAAGGTCATCATCCTGAAACAGGATCCATGCAGGCAGACTCTTAAGTTCACATGGGTCCTACTGAAGACAATGGTGTTCCACATGGGCAAAAGGGTCCACTTGTACGGGTCCAATTGCAGAATCAAAAACTATATGTTTATTATTTGTTTTGCAGTAGTGTCTAGGAGCCACAGTCATGGGCCAGGACCTCTTTGTGCTAGGCACTGTACAAATAGAACAAAAAGACAGTCCCACATCCCAGAGGCTTACAATCTAAACATAAGACAATAGATGGATACAGTCAGACTATGGGACTAGAAGGTAGCAATGAGGCACTATTGGTCAACATGACAGGCAGTGATCTCAGCAGAAAGTGAAAACTGTGTCACAAATGTATTACAAATAGCAGAGTCAATGTACAGGCATTTTTTTTATTGCTATGGATGCCGTTTTGTGCCTCTGAATTGCAGGTTCGTATTCTAACAGGTAAAGATTTAAATATTTGTCTGTCTAAGCACGTCAGGTACTCACTGCCCAAATGTTAGGATTTCTGCCCGCAGGAAGCTTCAGGTGCGAACATATGAGGACAACATTTCACATGCAACAAAGGCTAGACTGAGGCTAGGTCTACACTACAGCGGGGGTCCGACCTAAGATACGCAACTTCAGCTACATGAATACCGTAGCTGAAGTTACGTATTTTAGGTCGGCTTACCTGGCGGTGAGGACGGGGGAAAGTCGACCGCTGCCGCGCTGCCGCCGACTCCGCTGCCGCCTCTTGCCGCGGTGGATTTCCGGAGTCGACGGCAGAGCGATCAGGGATCGATTTTATCGCGTCTTCACTAGACGCGATAAGTCGATCCCAGAAAACCGATTGCCTGCCGCCGGACCCTCCGGTAAGTGTAGACAAGCCCTTAGGTTCTTTAAGGAACATGAGCAAACAGGGGCAGCAAACAGGGGAGTTTTGCAAGGGAGTTCTCCAGGTGAAGGAATAGCTGACTACGTGATCCTTGGGATGAATTTGTCTGTTTGTTTCTTGCAGAGCCAGAGCTTGGCATAAGCAGACTAAGCAATTGCTTAGGGACCCAAGCAGCTCAAGGGGACTCCCTCCCCCTTTGCTTTTTTAGTATGTGTTGTGTGTCGGGGGGGGGGGGATATTCCTGCTTAGGGCCCCCAATGGGCTAGCACCACCTCTAGTTTCTTGTGTTCTTGATTGCTTGCCATGTGTTGCTTGATTGAAGATTATAGTGTGGTCTGTTTTGGGGGCTGTGTGCTGGACAAGGAGGCCGGCTAGGCTAGGCTGAGAGCCTACTAACGAGGCTCTAACCTGCCATACTTTGATCCCTCCTCCCTTTAGGATCTCTTGACAAGGGGGCAAGGCTAACTCAGGGAGAGCAGGGTTTAAAAAGCCAGCTCCTAAGGGTTTGTCCACATTGCAATTAAAAACCTGAGGCCTGCCCATACAGCTGACTCAGGTTCACGGGGCTTGGGCTGTGAGGCTCGTTAATTGAGGTGTAGATGTTTGGACTTGGGTGCAGCCCAAGCTCTGAGATCCTCCCACCTCACAGGGTCCTAGAGCCTCGGCTCCAGCCTGAGCCCAAATATCTACACTGCTATAAAACAGCACCTAAGCCCAAGCCCTGGGAGCCTGAGTCAGTTGACATGGGCCAGCCACGGGTTTTTAGACATACCCTAAGAGACCAGAGGAGCTAGTGAACAGAGGAGTTCTGTGAGGAAGTCAACAGGAAGTGTGAGAGGCAGATACACCTAACAAATATAGTCTAAATTGCGGACAATAAGCGCCCTCCTTTCACCCTCCAAAAGAAGAAGAATTTCTGAACAAATGCACCATGGAATCAACCATACATCTGAGCTACATCGATGGTATTTTCATCCTCTAAACCGATGACTTAAATTCCCTCGTAGATTTCCACCACAACTTCAATAACCACCACCGGTTCATTAAACTCTCTGTGGAACACTCCCCCCCCCCCCCCAGCATCAAATTCCTGGATACCCCTTCATATAACACAGGAAGTAGGTGGCCACCTGATGAAATTAATAGGCAGCAAGTTTAAAATAAGCCAAAGGAAGTACTTCTTCACACAACACATATTGAACCTATGAACTTGTTGCCATGGGATGTTGTGAAGGCCAAAAATATAACTGGGTTCAAAAATATTAGGTAAGTTCATGAAGGATAGGTTCATCAATGACTACAAGCCAAGATGGTCAGGGGGACAACCCCATGCTCCAGGTGTCCCTAAGCATCCAACGGCCAGAAACTCAGACTGCACGATATGGGATGGATGACTTGAAATTGCCCTGTTCTGTTCATTCGTACTGAATCATCTGACACAGTCCAGTGTCACAGACAGGATACTGGGCTAGATAGACCATTGATCTGACCCAATATGGCCATCCTTATGTTTTGAACAGATCCTATACATAAATGCTGTGGTTTGGCAGCAAGTTAATCTAGTAATAAACCACCACAAGGTATCCATTAGCAGACTGTTGGTGAATGGTCTGGGTGAAGTATGAAGCTGAAGGATGTAGACCCAGATCCTTAGAGGCATTTAGGCTCCTAATTTCTATTGAACTCAATGGACATTATTGATAACTTGATATTGCTATAAAATACCCTTGAAGCTCTGGGTCTTGATGCCTTCAGATCCCCAACGGTCTATGAAGGCTCACTCTGGAGTAGTTTATTACTGTCAGGGAGTGGGTCATTCTTAATAATATTAGCTTAAATGTTCAAAAGTGACAAGTGATTTTGGGTGCCTCCATTTTGGCTGAAACTCTTGAACCCCCATGAACAAGCCTGGTTTTTAAAAATGCTGAAAAGGGTCAGATTTAGGGGCAAGCAACCCAGGCAACCATCTGGGGTGCTGGGTGTGTGGGGAGGGGGGTGGGGGGCACTGGGCTCAGGGTGCTGTTTTTGTGGCTAGCAACAAAAGGAAAATAGAATGTTTGAAGTAATGTTTTTCGCTCGCTTGTTGACACTGTTCGGGTCTCTATCGAAGAAAGGTTTGGACAAATGAAGCACCATGAAAAGACCCGAGGGAGGGGGAGCATTGTACGACCTTACTAAGCTGCCCGCGGACAGGAAAACACTCTTGAACAATTGTATGGACCATCACCTGACGCTGACACATGGGAAATGTTCAGACGTCAATGATAAAGACCTCTATGTTGAATTGGACAATATCCGTCACATTTTTGCAACATGGGAAGGACTCTCCACTCCAAGTTTTCCAATTCATTCATGATGGAGAGCTGAAGGACAATTTTCATAATGTGTGGATAGCTTTGAGGATTCTGCTCACGATGCCAGTCACAGTCGTGAGTGGTGAGCGCAGCTTTTCAAAGTTCAGGCTCATTAAAACATATCTTCAGTCGACAATGGCGGATGAGATACTGACATCGCGTGCTATTTTATTGCTTGAAAATGCCATTGGCCAGTCTTTGGCTCTCTCTGATGCTGTGCTTCTGTTCGTGTGGACAAAGGCAAGAAAAGCGACCTTTCGAACTAAAGGACTGGGGTTAACATTCTAAGGCTGTCATCTACTGTAACACTATTTAATACTTATCCACTCAATGTTGGTGCAGAGTTCAATTTCTTGATATTAGTGAATTTCAGTTATTCTTAAAATTAAAAAAGTTTCTATAAGCTTAGAGGAAATTAATTTTTAATTTGCTTATATATGGCAATGAATAAAGACAGATTTACAGATCCCAGCATGCAAATTTATCATCTTACATGATAGGGATAAATCATGCATACAAATCGTGCATCGAAGTCATGAAATGGGCTACAATGCATTTAAAATAAGGTATTCAAAGATTTAACAAATGGAGCGGGGACACCAAAGATGCTCCTCGCCTGGAGAGCCATTTGGTCTAGGACCAGCCCTGGTGCTTAGCACCTGTCCTCTGAAAACCAGGTTCTCTTACAGACAGGGGCGGCTCCAGGCACCAGCGCAGCAAGCACGTGCCTGGGGCGGCAAGCCACGGGGGGGCGGCGTGCCAGTTGCCGTGAGGTCGGCAGTCAGGCTGCCTTTGGCGGCATGTCTGCGGGAGGTCCGCCGGTCCTGCGGCTTCGGTGGCAATTCGGCAGCGGGTACGGCGAAGGCGCGGGCTGGCAGATCACCCACAGAAACGCAGCCAAATCTGCGTGACCAGCAGACCGCCCGCAGGCATGCCGCCAAAGGCCGCCTGACTGCTGTGCTTGGGGCAGCAAAAAACATAGAGCCGGCCCTGCTTACAGAGTGTCAAATTAGGCACCCAAAATTACTAGTCACTTTTGAACATGTAGGCCTTTATTTATATTACAGCCAACTGATTTACGGGCCCCATTGGGATAGGTACTATACAAAAAATTAATCAGAGACCACCCCTGCCCAAAGACTTTACAACCTAGACAGACGAGAGAGGCAAATGAAGTATTATTACCCCTAATTTACAGATGGGGCATTGAGGCACAGAGGGTGAGATCCAGAAAGGTATTTATGCACCTAAGTCTCGTTTTCAGGCACCCTTGTGATCCACAAAACTCCTGCTCAGTCTAACTCTGTAGGCACCTAAAAACACTCAGTTTTTGCAGTAAAAGTTCCCTAGGTGCCGACATTCCTGCCTCTGGGCACGTGCACCGTTGCCTCACTCTAGACGCCTGAGCACATAGCTTCTCCCATATCCTGGCTACGTACCGTAGCTAGCGGGCTAGAAGTTATGAGGGAGATCCTGCTCCTCCTCTCCCTCCTTCCCCAGTTGCTTTGTGGAGTTAGGCAGCCTCTGAGCACACCTGCCGGATTGGGACCCACACACGACTTAGGTGGTCGAATGTCAATTTTCCCCTGGTTCATAGATCACTACCAGAGGTAGGAGCCAAACCGAAAGAGAGCTGTGGCTTAGCACCCACCCCTCTGGCAAGCATCTCCCATTGGCTAGCTTAGGCAGGGAGCTGCCTAACGCGTTGGCTTTTGTGGATCGCATTCTAAGGTGCCTGTCTCTCCCCGTTCATAGTATAGGGCTCCTGGGTGCCGAACAGGCTTGGAGGGTAAGGTCCAGATCCTCAAAGATATTTGGGCTCCTAACTTACTTCCATGGATTTCAGAGGGAGTCAGGAGCATAAATACCTGTGAGAATCTGTGTCTAGCAAGTCTGTGACAGAGCCAGGAGCTAAAGTCAGTTCCCCTGAGTCCCACTTCAAGTCTTAACCACAAGAGTATCCTTCCTCATCTGCAGCATGAATGTTAACTCCCGCTCTAACTCAGTGACATTGCTCTGCCTGCCTGCTCCTTAAACAGTGTAGTCAGAGAGAATTCAGCATGACAAAATGCTTGTCTTAGGCTTCACAATGTATTTTGAAAGAGTTGTGACCATCATTATCAGTAGCAAAATCAGCACTGAATGCATAACCGATAATCCTTTGTCTGCCAGTTTTGTGGGGTTTTTTTTTAAATAAATCATTCATGCAAATGTCATTCTGCATTGGCTGATTTGATGTGGTAGATCTGACCTGATCCCTTTTAGATGTGAGCTGAAAAGTTAAAAGCATAATTACAAGTTAAGATCCCAAATCTTTAGTAGAATACAGGTATAGAGGTGCATTATAAATTTTTAAATATTCAAATCTCCCTACACTTATCTCCATTATTAAAATGTTTCACAGAAATGGTCTAAAGTAAAGACCCAAAATAACACAGCTTTAAATAGTTCTAATGCAATGTTTGGTGTGATTGCTGTAGAGTATTATTGTATCTTTTATAAGAATTGCCGGTACCTCACTTTGGCACAGCTCCTCAGAGGTATTTAGGCTCCTACCTTTCCTTGATTTCAGTTGATCCATTGATCTGGGCCTTCATGTCAACAAAATTCTGTTTCTCCTACTACAGCCGAGGACATCACTAACTCATAGATTCATACATTTTAAGACTAGGAGGGACCATTACAATCATCTAGTCTTACTTCCTACATAACGCAGGCCAAAGGACCTCATCCAATAATTTCGGCATCAAGCTAATAATTTCTGTTTGAGCTAGTGCATCTCTCTTAAAAAGACATCCAGTCTTGGCTTAAAGATTACAAGTGATGGAGAATCCACCACATCTCTAGATAAGTTGTTCCAATGGCTAATTATTGTCACTATTAAAAATGTGCACCTTATTCCTATTCTGATTTTGTCTTGCTTCAGCTTCCAACCGTTGGCTTTTGTTATGCGTTTTTCTGACATTCTCTTTGATAAACTAAATAGACTGAGCTTTTTTAGTCTCACCACAAGGTGTTGAGACCTAGAATAATATTTGTAGCATGCTTCTGGACCCTTGCAATTTTTTTCAACTCCTAAAGCAGAGGAAGGAATGAGGTTCCGACACTTAGATTCCTATATTTTGAGGGTGTTTTTCTTTTAACTTTTGTTTTTCTATTATTCCTTTTATGTGAACATAGGAGGAAAGGGTTAGATTAATAGAATCACAGGGTTAGAAGGGAACGCAAGGATCATCTAGTCCAACCCCGGCCACGATGCAGGATTTGTTGTATCTAAACCATTCAAGACAAATAGCTATCCAATCTCCTTTTGAAAACCTCTGGTGAAGAAACTACCGCAACCTCCCTAGACAGTCTGTTCCATTGTCCTACTGTTCGTACAGTTAAGAAGTTTTTCCTGAGATTTAATCTAAAGCTTCTGTGCTGTAGTTTGAACCGATTGCCTCTTGTCCTGCCCTCTGTGGAAAAAGAGAACAACTTTTCTCCATCTTTTTTATGGCAGCCTTCGAGTATTTGAAGACAGCTATCATATCCCCCCTTAGTCTCCTCTGTTCCAAACTAAACATACCCAGCTCCTTCAGCCTTCGCTCATATGTCTTGCATTCCATCCTTTTGATCATCTTGGTCACTCACCTCTGGATTCTTTCCAGTTTCTCTACATCCTTTCTATACATTGCTGATCAAAATTGGACATAGTACTCCAGCTGAGGCCTAACCAGCACCAAGTAGAGTGGTACTATCACCTCCTATGACTTGCATGTTATGCCTCTGTTAATGCAACCTAACATTGCATTTGCTTTTTTTGCAACAGCATCACATTGCTGACTCATGTTGAGCTTGTGATCCTCCACAATTCCCAGATCCTTCTCAGTAGTGCTGCTGCCAAGCCAGTTTTCTCCCCATTCTGTATTTGTGCATTTGGTTTTTCTTCCCTAAGCTGTAGCACCTTTCATTGGTTTTTGTTGAATTTCATTTTGTATAGCCCAGTTCTCCAGTTTATCAAGATCCCTCTGAATTTTAGCTCTATCCTCCAAAGTATTGGCAACCCCTCCTCCCTGCTTTGTGTCATCTGCAAACTTGATCAGTATGTTCTCTATATCTACATCCAGGTCATTAATAAAGATGTTAAATGACACCTGACCCAGAACAGATCCCTGTAGAACCCCACTTGAGACCTCCCTCCAATCCTACAACATTCCATTAATAGTTACTCTTTGTGGTCGTTTCACCAATTATGTATCCACTTAATGGTAGTTCTGTTGAGCCTGCATTTCTCCAGCTTACTTAACAGAATGTCATGTGGGACTGTGTCAAAAGCCTTGTTGATGTCCAGGTTTATTATGTCCACTGCATTTCCCTCTAGCCACCAAATCAGTTACCCTGTCAAAGAAGGAAATGAAGCTGGTGTGGCATGATTTGTTCTTGGTAAACCCATGCTGGCTGCTTGTGATTACCCCTTCATAGATTCTAGGACTGGAAGGGACCTCGAGAGGTCATCGAGTCCAGTCCCCTGCCTTCATGGCAGGACCAAATACTGTCTAGACCATCCCTGATAGACATTTATCTAACCTACTCTTAAATATCTCCAGAGATGGAGATTCCATAACCTCCCTAGGCAATTTATTCCAGTGTATAACCACCCTGATAGTTAGGAACTTTTTCCTAATGTCCAACCTAAACCTCCCTTGCTGCAGTTTAAGCCCATTGCTTCTTGTTCTATCCTTAGAGACTAAGGTGAACAAGTTTTCTCCCTCCTCCTTATGACACCCTTTTAAATACCTGAAAACTGCTATCATGTCTCCTCTCAGTCTTCTCTTTTCCAAACTAAACAAACCCAATTCTTTCAGCCTTCCTTCAGAGGTCATGTTCTCAAGACCTTTAATCATTCTTGTTGCTCTTCTCTGGACCCTCTCCAATTTCTCCACATCTTTCTTGAAATGCTGTGCCCAGAACTGGACACAATACTCCAGTTGAGGCCTAACCAGCGCAGAGTAGAGCTGAAGAATGACTTCTCGTGTCTTGCTCACAACACACCTGTTAATACATCCCAGAATCACGTTTGCTTTTTTTGCAACAGCATCACACTGTTGACTCATATTTAGCTTGTGGTCCACTATAACCCCTAGATCCCTTTCTGCCGTACTCCTTCCTAGACAGGCTCTTCCCATTCTGTATGTGTGAAACTGATTGTTCCTTCCTAAGTGGAGCATTTTGCATTTGTCTTTATTAAACTTCATCCTGTTTACCTCAGACCATTTCTCCAATTTGTCCAGAGCATTTTGAATTATGACTCTGTCCTCCAAAGCAGTTGCAATCCCTCCCAGTTTGGTATCATCCGCAAACTTAATAAGCGAACTTTCTATGCCAATATCTAAGTCGTTAATGAAGATATTGAACAGAGCCGATCCCAAAACAGATCCCTGCGGAACCCCACTTGTTATGCCTTTCCAGCAGGATTGGGAACCATTTATAACAACTCTCTGAGAACGGTTATCCAGACAGTTATGCACCCACCTTATAGTAGCTTCATCTAAATTGTATTTGCCTAGTTTATCGATAAGAATATCATGCGAGACTGTATCAAATGCCTTACTAAAGTCTAGGTATACCACATCCACAGCTTCTCCCTTATCCACAAGACTCGTTATCCTATCAAAGAAAGCTATCAGATTGGTTTGACATGATTTGTTCTTTACAAATCCATGCTGGCTATTCCCTACCGCCTTACCACCTTCCAAGTGTTTGCAGATGATTTCCTTAATTACTTGCTCCATTATCTTCCCTGGCACAGAAGTTAAACTAACTGGTCTGTAGTTTCCTGGGTTGTTTTTATTTCCCTTTTTATAGATGGGCACTATATTTGCCCTTTTCCAGTCTTCTGGAATCTCTCCCGTCTCCCATGATTTTCCAAAGATAATAGCTAGAGGCTCAGATACCTCCTCTATTAGCTCCTTGAGTATTCTAGGATGCATTTCATCAGGCCCTGGTGACTTGCAGGCATCTAACTTTTCTAAGTGATTTTTAACTTGTTCTTTTTTTTATTTTATCTGCTAAACCTACCCCCTTCCCATTAGCATTCACTAGGTTAGGCATTCCTTCAGACTTCTCAGTGAAGACCGAAACAAAGTAGTCATTAAGCATCTCTGCCATTTCCAAGTTTCCTGTTACTGTTTCTCCCTCTTCTCTGAGCAGTGGGCCTACCCTGTCTTTGGTCTTCCTCTTGCTTCTAATGTATTGATCAAAAGTCTTCTTGTTTCCCTTTATTCCCATAGCTAGTTTGAGCTCATTTTGTGCCTTTGCCTTTCTAATCTTGCCCCTGCATTCCTGTGTTGTTTGCCTATATTCATCCTTTGTAATCTGTCCTAGTTTCCATTTTTTATATGAGTCCTTTTTATTTTTTAGATCATGCAAGATCTCGTGGTTAAGCCAAGGTGGTCTTTTGCCACATTTTCTATCTTTCCTAACCAGCGGAATAGCTTGCTTTTGGGCCCTTAATAGTGTCCCTTTGAAAAACTGCCAACTCTCCTCAGTTGTTTTTCCCCTCAGTCTTGATTCCCATGGGACCTTACCTATCAGCTCTCTGAGCTTACCAAAATCCGCCTTCCTGAAATCCATTGTCTCTATTTTGCTGTACTCCCTTCTACCCTTCCTTACAATTGCAAACTCTATGATTTCATGATCACTTTCACACAAGCTGCCTTCTACTTTCAAATTCTCAATGAGTTCCTCCCTATTTGTTAAAATCAAGTCTAGAACAGCTTCCCCCCAGTAGCTTTTTCAACCTTCTGAAATAAAAAGTTGTCTGCAATGCAGACCAAGAACTTATTGGATAGCCTGTGCCCCGCTGTGTTATTTTCCCAACATATATCTGGATAGTTGAAGTCCCCCATCACCACCAAATCTTGGGCTTTGGATGA
>NW_020664419.1:8130363-8175768 GCF_002925995.2 Terrapene triunguis
GGCCAGAGGCTGCGCCGGGGGGAGGGCGGCGAGCCCTGCCGGGGCTCTGCACTCCCCGGCGGCCAGAGGCTGCGCCGGGGGGAGGGCGGCGAGCCCCGCCGGGGAGAGCGGAGCCCTGGCGGCCAGAGCGCCAGGGGGAGGGCGGCGAGCCCCACCGGGGCTCCGCACTCCCCAGCGGCCAGAGGCAGCACCCGGGGGAGGGCGGCGAGCCCTGCCAGGGCTCCACGCTCCCCGGCGGCCAGAGGCAGCGCCGGGGGGATGGCGGCGAGCCCAGTCGCGGCCCCGCTCTCGGGCCGGAGCGCCGCGCCGCCCCCCTCCAGGTGCCGCCCCAAGCACCAGCTTGGTGGGCTGGTGCCTGAAGCCGGCCCTGCTTTCTATCCTTCCATTACCAACTCATCTTCTCCACTGAGCAGCAGATCTCCATCCTCGGTCTCTCTTTTTTTGTCTGACATATTTGAAGAACCTCTTCCTGTTGTCTGTAACATTTCTTGCCAGCTGTAGCTTATTCTTTGCCTTGGCTTTCTGATTACGTGCCTTCATGCTCGCGCTATTCCCATGTATGCTTCCTTGGTGACATGCCCCTCCTTCCATTTCCTGTATGTATCCCTTTGAGTTTTTAGATGGCTAAAAACTCCTTGTGCAGCCACATGGGCCTCCTATCGCTCTTCTTGTGTTTCCTCTGCATCGGAATAGCTTGACCGACCAAAGTATGATGAAGACTCAGCACATTGCCTATGAACAATATACTTTCAGTCCATTAGAATGAGAGATGAGAATTTTCCAAGAGCTGTTAAGATTTCAGTCCATGAAGGGGACTATTTGAATCTGAGCAGCTAGTGAGGAAGCAAATTAAAAATGCAGCTGGCACATAAGGGAAAGTGCATGCTGTGCAGGTAATTTTCAAAGTCACCAATGGGGCATCTTGAGGGAGAGGCAGGCACCAGCTACTTCAAAAGTGTGGAAACAAACCAAAAGGTTTTAAATAGGGAAAAGTATGTGCTTGATTGCTCCCCCTGTCTTTGCTTGCAGGTGCCAAGTCTGCCTTAGTCTCAAAGATCCGATCTAAGAGACAACGGGCTGTAAGTTTGAATGAGTATCTGTAGCTAAGCTTTTGCTTGCATTGCTGAGACTTTTTAAATAGTTTTCAGTAATGTCTCATATATTGCTAGTTTTGTTTTGTATGTTTCTTCTGTCTTTTGCTTGGTTTGTACATAGAGCAAATTAATCCTTTTGGCCATATTTTGCCTTTATGTAATCTCAGTTAAAATCAGACTTGCAGACTCAGTGGGCTAAAATAATCTATAGTGTAATTTATGGAATTATAGCAGAGATCAGTTTTGTTCATTGACCCCCAAAATTTGTTCTGTGCACTATCAATCAAATGTTGTCTCCCCATTAACAGGGTGAGAGGGTTGCTTCGGTTAACCATAAAGCAACAGGGAATGTAATTATTGTACTGATTTCTGCAGTGCCTGTAACTGTGGTATCTAGGCCCTTTGATCACTGCGATTCAAATGCAAACAAAGGACAAAATCAAAAACAGTTACTCAAATGAGAAATGAAATAAGCAAGCTTTTTCCACTGAGAAACTTTGAACTGCCTTTAAATTTGCCAGAATGGTCAAAGTCTGTGTTCAGAAATACACTGAAGGCCTCTGTATTTGATGCTAAGTGAAATTAGGTGATACGTTTTTAACTTTTGAAAAATGTCAACCGCTCTATACACTGGCTGAAAAACAGCAAAAATGGTTTGCTATTTTTTTTTTTTTTAACAAATCTTTTCACAAAAAAGCTTCGTAGAAATCTGAGTTTTGACCAACTCTAGTGGTAATTTAAACATTTGTGAGAGAAGCAGCACCCCCTGCATTTAACTTTCAATCTCGGGTCTGTTTAACTTTCTGCACAAAAGCAGTGGTGACCCAGGGTGTCTTCCATCCTTATGAGTCTACTCCTCTCTTACACACAGTTCACACACGTTTGCAGATCAAGGAGTAAGGGCCTGATCCTGAAGCCCACTGGAGTCTTTGGGAGTCAATGAGAATCTTTCTTGTAACTTCAGTGAGCTTTGGATCAGGCCTTAATGCCATTCTTAAAACATACATTCAGGTCTTTGGATGCACACTAACCTAGCACTGTTCTGGTCTCACTGGGCGTGAATTGGAAGGAGTGGTTGTATAAGTGAAGTCCAACTAAATGGCTACAGAGAGCTCTTAGTTAATTTGCATTATCCTTTAAAACTCAAAATGGAATCTAGGAACCCAGGACCCTATTATCAAAGGCTAGCAATAGACAATGAGTTCCTAAATAAGGCACTGATTATATAAAAGTTTTCTCTCAATTACAAATGGATACAATGCCCTCATGTCATTTTGGTGGGGATGTCTTTTGTTATTAAAAAGACCTTCATGCTGCCCAAAGAGGCTCAAGGGGATATTTTTATTTGCACAGTCATCAGATCATTATGAAGGCGTTTCTATTAAAAATAAATCCCGTTAATAAGCAAAGAGATTCCTATAGGCACAGGTGACCAGTTTAGAGCTTTTGATGTTTTTGACCTTCTGAAGATAGTCACCATAACATGCCTGCTCCTTCATTTCTTACTCAACATGCTCAGGACTTCCAGGATAGAAGGTAACATGATTGGGCACCAAAGAACTTTAGGCCCAGATCCTCAAAGATATTTAGGTGCCCAATTCCCATTGAAATCAATGAGGCTGGGTGCCTAAATACCTGAGGATGTGGGCCTTAGTGTCAAAGGTTTGTAAAATCTGGAGAGAATAAAGACTGAAACTACTAAAAGTTCACTATTTTTGTGATGGGTAGGAAATGGCTCTATTTTCCTTAAAAAATCATGACTTGTTTTTTTTTTCCATGGGTAGGGCCCTGTTTTCACCTAGTGCCATTCTTGCCCCTTGCTTTCAATGCAAAACCACCCATTTAGTCAAAATGCAAGAAAAACAAAATCTGACAGGCAAAAAACTGCCCAACATAAAATGGAGGAAATTGTTACCCGAAAATACGGGAAATAATAGTAAAGTAAATCAATTTCTCAGTGCTATGATGAATCCTCTAGAGTGAAACTTATTATAGGAGATTGTCCTGAAAGGCACATAAGTAGGAATGCAGGATCAATGCCATACTGGAGCAAACTATTAGTCCACCATTCTGGTATCCTGTCTCTGGTGGTAATCAATGTCCAGTGCTTCAGAGGATGGCAATTGCCATCTTTATAGTGCAGCTAGCCAAACATACCACTTTCTACATTGACAGATATAGGGAGTAGGGATACACTCCAGATCCTGTGGTCACCAGCTTGCATCCCTGAAGCAAGAGACTGATTCCTTTTATCATGGCACAAATAACATTATTAGTCAACAAAATTTTCAGGGTGATTTTATCAGCAGCGAGAGAAAACCAGCTTTTGGCTCAGCAAGAACATTTATACATTCTCTCCTTTTCTCAATGAGCTAATACGACCACGAGAATTCTTTCTGGTTCTGCTGATGAAGTAACATATGCACATTCCTTACTGATGACTTTACTTTAGAGATGGGCCTGGACCAAAACTCCGGATCCAAAGAGTTCCCCAGACCTTGGACAAATTCAGATCAGAGCCCGAACACTTCATTATTGACATGTCTCTAATTTATTTGAAAGATATTATGGTGGAATTCTTTTTACTCTGAAAATAGTTTAAATTGGAAATCAGCTGTTTGATTTGTTCAAATTCTTACGTGTCTAGTGTCCTTCCTATAAATATGGCCTATCTTGAAATTCAGCTATTCGTAATATAACCAATCGTGGTGTTTCCACATGAGTACTTTCCTCTTTTTTGATCATAAAACACAAACGAGAAAGCTGCTTCTGAGTCTAGAAACAAGGCTAACCTCTTCAAATCTGCCAATTTGAAGACAGGAAGAGTGAGTCACTCATTTTCTATCTAGTTTTATTTAAAAATGTAGCAAAGAAATATGCAGTTTGTTTCACTGGCAGTTACAAAGCCCTTTTGTGCTGTTATCTTATCCTTTATATTTGTCTTTCCATCTTTTTGAAAGATAACAAATGACAGATTTTAACTTTACTTCAAATCTTTCTTTAAAACTCCTACTCTTTCAAGAACTTCAATCAATTTGGAAGCTGTAAAAATTGAGAGCTTTGATTTTTTTTTTTTAAGAGTGCTTTTTCCAGAATCCAATTTCTGGCTTTCAATAAAATCATATTTCAGTATCGTAATTGGTTGGCTTACTATGTCCAGTTATAATTACACATATCTTTACTTTTTTATTTCAGTAGTTTGCTCTAGTTTTAATATGGGTGGATTTTCACAGATTAAAAAAAAAACACCCCAAACAACCATCAATTCTTAACATTAATTCTTGGAATTAAAACCAGGATTTCTAAACACTGTCATTTCTGTATTGCTGAGTTATATTTAAAAAAATGAGGCAGAGTGACTATCAAGTGTCTTTTTAAATATCAGTGAGAAACATGATTTGATTTAGCTGCCAAAAGCTGCGGAAGGGAACATTCCAACCTAAAAGCAAGTGCTTGCGTAATGCCCAGTATTGGGCCGATTCCTACAAGATGCTGATGCCCTGATTCTCAGAGGTATTTAGGCACTTAACTCCTATTAAAATCACCAGCACTGCCTGGGATCAGTCCTGAAGTAAGCACATTATCTGCTCTGCCCTGGGAGAGTCCTGGAAAAGAATCATGACTCTTTGAGAGGAAGAATTTTTCCTTGTTCCTGGGAGAAAATAAATTACTGCAGCCCTGAAGAGACTGCAGCTTATTTACCCCCTTGTGCCCACCCAACTCCACTTGCTGGCATGTGTAGCCAAGGTTGAAAGCCACCCCTCTCTATCCCTTTGCTCATGGTGGAGAGAGTATCTGAAGACATGCAGCTGTGCTCTGTGCCAGACTCAGATCAAAGATACAGGCAGGAATGTGGCAATGTTTCAGGGTGGCTGGCCCTTTAAAGGGAGTTGGGCCCAGCCTCACCTGTAATTGATCAGCTACCTTCCAGCTGAGGCTGATCAGGTGACAATAAAATGAAAATTCAATGAGTGGCTTAGATCTGTGCTTCATTTAATCTGAGTAGCTTAAAGGGAGCAGAATGGAGGCAGGAAGATATGCCCCAAAATATTTGATTAGGTTATCCATACAGTTGTGGAAAAATTAACTAAAGGATCGACTCTGCAGGCTTTCCTGTTGATGGATGGGAAAAGGCAGAGCAAGTCAGGAAAAAGTAACATTCAGAAGAGGGAAACTGACAGTATTTGCTGTGTGGATATGCTAATCCGGTAGGAGGATGAGGTAACTCTATACAATGGTTCCGTCAATTTGCTGCATTCTCTCTATTAATCAATTAAATGGTAGAAACAGCCTCAGTATAAGACAAAGACAAAGCACTTGTTAGCATGAAAGGGCATCTAGGAAACAAAATCTCTTAATTCTCCAGTATGGTGATGTCAGAATGGTGTGAAATTTTCATTTCTGACCAATCATTTTTTGAAATTTTTTCTGTAAAGACACATCTTCATGTAGGAAGAGCTTTTAACATTTGTGTGAAGTGTATTAATCACCTACCATGAAACATTTTTCTCCTTTTGAAATGCACCCTCTTTAAATATTTAGAAAAATATCTTTAAACAGCATGCAGTTTTAATTACAATTTATAGGCTTGCATTTTAATTTCATTTTAAACTAATTAAGTTTGTTCTTAAAGTTAATTAAACTCTTTGGGGAAAAATGTTCCTCAATTCAATTGTGAGAATAGAGCAGATGTATTTGTGTCTCTCTGTATCACCCTGAATTTACAAATATTCTTTTTGTCTTATGTACTCTACCAGATCTTTTAAAACAAAGTGTTTTCCACATGATTAAGGTGTCCTGAACATTTCTTCTGTGCTATGAGAATTCAAATTCTATGTAAATTCTGCATGTCATTTTACTGAGTTTGTCCCCTCTGCAATGATACTGAAATAGGGTTATGGTGTAGTATGAAGACACCACTGTTCATGCAACTAGGGTTTCCTTTAATGGCCTCCCTGTTTAGAGATTTAGAACTTAGGGAAAATTGGGGTATACAATACAGTGATTCATGAGGAGACTGGGAGTTCTGTCTCTTGTTGTGCTAATCACGTCATAGGGGACAAATTTTCAGAAGTGCTGACTAATTTTGGGTCCCTCAGTTATGGGTGTCACAGTTTCAGGTTAACTGGACATGTATGCCTCTCACACACAAGGAGTTCTCACATCTTCAGACAACACTTGTCTGTGGGCAGGGACCCTTAGAATATCAGGGTTGAAAGGACCTCAGGAGGTCATCTAGTCCAACCCCCTGCTCAAAGCAGGACCAATCCCCAGAGAGATTTTTGCCCCAGATCCCTAAATGGCCCCTTCAAGGATTGAACTCACAACCTTGGGTTTAGCAGGCGCATGCTCAAACCACTGAGCTATTCCTCCTCCCTTGTCCCACTCCTTTCTGACTGAGGAGGTTTAAGGCTGCTCAGCCCCTTGCCTTACACTGTTATATCCCCAGCAATTCAGTCTGTCTAAAAGCCAGCACCTGTGCTTTGCTTTCTCTCTCTGCGAGCGATGAATAGTGTATTGCCAGCAGTTACAAGTTACCACACAGGTTTCAGAGTAGCAGCCGTGTTAGTCTGTATCCGCAAAAAGAACAGGAGTACTTGTGGCACCTTAGAGACTAACAAATTTATTAGAGCATAAGCTTTCGTGGGCTACAACCCACTTCTTCGGATGCATCTTGTAGCCCACGAAAGCTTATGCTCTAATAAATTTGTTAGTCTCTAAGGTGCCACAAGTACTCCTGTTCTTTTTGAAGTTACCACACAGCTCTTTCTAAGCAAAGATTTTTATTCTTAAGATAAAAGCACTACAGAGAAAACATAATAAAAACAATAAATAGCTTTAAACACACCAGGAGTCACCCATAAGCTTTATAGGGCCCTAGTAAGCCAAAGTCTTTCCAACTCTTCTACAAGGGTGATGCCTCTCCCTCCCCCCACCCCTTTCCTCTTAGATAGAAGTTCCTGCCCAGTTGCTGAATGTGAAAGAAGGCCCTGAGTCAGTTTAAACCCAACCTTTTTGCATCAAAAGCCCTTTCTTTGTCTGTTGGTCTCTGGATCTCCCAGTTTGAAACAAGTCTCCCATTGGGTGGTATCTCTCCAGAGATGCTTACAACCCAAGTGATTCATCTTAATCATCCCACTGGTTTTGGTTCCTGGAGGACTTCCTGCCTGGAGTTGCATACAGTCCCTGGCCCACAGGGATACATACACTTAATACAATATGGTCCCCAAAGATATCAGATGGGATTATAATATCTATCACATTGGTTTTAGAGTAGCAGCCGTGTTAGTCTGTATCCACAAAAAGAACAGGAGTACTTGTGGCACCTTAGAGACTAACAAATTTATTAGAGCTATCACATTGGGGCACACAGTTTAAGACACCTTAAGGTGTCCTAGGCCACCAAAAGCAGTCACCGGATTTAGAAAATTTGGCTTTTACTATGAAGACACATATGTCTTTGGAAGGAGTGGGGGCACTATATAAGTAGATAAAGACAAAGGATATGTCCTGAGTGAAAAAAAACTGACGTGCAGTTGAATTAGGTGTTGCTGTATTAGCTGAAATAAATGGTGTCTCATGCACAAACGCACCCAATTTAGGTACAGTTTTGCAACCCATGAACACACTGGATTTATCTAAATCAGTAGTGCCTTTGACCTCAGTGTGTCTGCTTGAATAATTACTATTCATTATCAGTAAAGGTTGCAGAACTGGACCCTGAATTTGGCATTCTATGTATGTGGTCTTTGCTGGTATTTTAATGAGCCTACCCCTGCACAAGTAATCAGTGCTGAGATGATCATAATGCTATAAAGCCAATAGCCATCCATATATGTCATAGAATGTTCATTATTACTATTACTACTGATGTAATGCTTTAGGGCCCCATTGTAGAAACAAATAACGCAAAGCCAGTTCCTGCCCCAGAGAGTTCAAAATTAGAGCTATGTGGAGGAAGAAACTTTTCATTAGGAAAGCATAAAAATGGAATATTTCAACATTTGGAATATTTTTCTAAATGAAATTCTGGGTAAATTGACCCAATTTTATAAAGAGTTTCAATTTTTGACAGAACCACATGTTCCAATGGAATATGGTTTCATCAAAGATTCTCTGAACAGCTCTGTTCAGAATCTAGTAGTTAGACAGATAGTATTTTTAATATCAAGATATTTTCTTCACAGCACCATAATATAACTTTAACTTTAGAAGTATCTGTTTCTCAAAAGGACTTCCACACTTCCAAATAGCTGTCAAACTTGAAGTACTTAAGTTCATTTTATTAAAGGATTTGTTTATTAAACTCTTTAAACAGAATGTTGGACTCTAGTAAATCATCTTCACATCAGAACTGAAGATTTCTTTTCATGTTTATAGTATTTCACATGTATTAAGCCATTCGGGTACCATTGGCAATTGAGAAGATTTAAAAAAAAAATCTCTGCCTTCCAAAATTTCAAACAGATAATTAAAATGATCACAAATGGCTATCACGTGATGCTCATTAGAGCAGACTGTGAGTGCTGTTTAACCAAAACAAGCAAACAAAGGAGGACTTATTGTGGCTTTCCGAGTGAGAACAATAACCAGTGTCTCAGTCTCTCTCAAATGGAATGCAAGCTACCTAGACATTCAAAAAACTCTTTTATGCTCACTCTAGACAGTAGTCATGGGTCGCTGGTTCTGAGGTCATCGGCATAGCCTTACAAGTTTCAAAAAGAAAGCCCTCTGTTAGCCTATGGTTCTGTTATTGCAGCAGAAACAAGCTCAGTGCTGGTTTGTTAACGTGTTCTGATTCTGCTGTACTCTTGTTTCATTGACGAACACAAGGCTGACATCCAGAGACACTCTTTTTGGGCAGTCATGTGTATCGGGCCTGGTATGTTCACTGTCAGCTTGATAGGCCCACTAAATGACTGTGCACTGATCCAGAAGCAGCTATTTCTCATACTGCGCAACTTGTTGGGGCTTTTATGCATACCATATATAGTGCATGACAGCTACTTTTGTGTGTGTGCAGTTGTACATTATATACACATTTGAATTCCCTTGCAGAATCATCTGCCTGTATTTCCTTTCAAAATAAACTTTTTTTCTCCTTTAATCATGGGCCTCTATTTCTTATGCGCTTTGGAGTCCAAACAGTTTTCCACATGCTCTTACTGCACTGACCATCCATTTCGTAGGAAATATTTCATTAACCATTCGAGGGGGAGGAGGTGGGAGGGGAGGATAAGCCACATGGCATCCAGCTACTCTTTCCTAGGCTGGAGTTAATGTGCAAACACTCTCTTCTGTAGCATCCTCAATAACAGAGAGCATTTGCATATTTAATTTAAATATGTTTTTGAACCACTTAGATGTACATATGCCTAATATGAGCGACTGTATGCTTATTTTTTGATAACCAGTGCCCTCCTTCACCACTCACTCTTTCTGCTGTAAGCTATACACTCACTAGTCTGTCAAATGTCATTTGCGCCCCAATCCTGTGAACGCTTATGCACATAATTTTATTGCCATGAGCAGTCCCATCTAACTCCATGGAATTAGTCACATCCATAAAAGATACCCACATGAATGTTTAAATATTTGGGATCTTAGCCCCAATCCAGTGAAGATTTAGGCAGGAGCTTAACTTCATTCAGTGTGAGTAGTCCCATTGACTTCAGATACACACAACTTCAGTGCAATAACTCCTAGTACAGAAAGTAAGCATGTGTGTAAGTCTTTGCTGGATTGTTGCCTAAGACTGTATACTGCTCAGAGAATTAACTTCTTTTCCATCAGTTGCACACATACAAAACGGGAAATGACTGCCTCAGAAGGAGTACTGTGGAAAGCAATCTGGGGGTCATAGTGGACCACAAGCTTAATATGAGTCAACAGTGTAACACTCGACAAAGAGTCCTGTGGCACCTTATAGACCAACAGACGTATTGGAGCATAAGCTTTCATGGGTGAATACCCACTTCGTCAGATGCATGATGTAACACTGTTGCACAAAAAGCAAATATCATTCTGGGATGTATTAGCAGGACTGTTGTAAGCAAGGCATGAGAAGTAATTCTTCTGCTGTACTCCACGCTGATTAGGCCTCAACTGGAGTATTGTGTCCAGTTCTGTGTGCCACATTTCAGGAAAGATGTGGACAAATGGAGAAAGTCCAAAGAAGAGCAACAAAAATGATTAAAGGTCTAGAAAACATGACCTATAAGGGAAGATTGAAAAAAAATAGGTTTGTTTAGTCTGGAGAAGAGAAGACTGAGTGGGGACATAATAGCAGTTTTCAAGTACATAAACAGTTCTTACGAAGAAGAGGCAGAAAAATTGTTCTCCTTAACCTCTGAGTATACAACAAGAAGCAGTGGGCTTAAATTGCAGCAATGGAGGTTTAGCTTGGATATCAGGAAAAACTTCCTAACTGTCAGGGTGGTTAAGCACTGGAATAAATTGCTTAAGGAGTTTGTGGAATCTCCATCATTGGGAATTTTTAAGAGCAGGTTAGACAAACACCTGTCAGGAATGATCTAGATAATACTTAGTCCTGCCATGAGTCCAGGGGACTGGACTAGATGATGTCTCAAGGTCCCTTCCAGTCCTACAATTCTATGATTCTGTTTTCTCTCCGTCACACCTAGCAAACTTGTGGGTGTCATAAATTAATAACTAAAGCTGAAGTTATGTTTTCCTGGATGATGCTCATAAATCAGAACATAAGAATGGCCATACTGGGTCAGACAAAAGTTCCATCTAGCCTGGTATCCTGTCTTCTGACAGCGGCCAATGCCAGATGCCCCAACAGGAATGAACAGAACAGGCAATCACCAAGTGATCCATCCCCTGCCGCCCACTCCCAGCCTCTGGCAAACAGAGGCTAGGGACACCATCAGTGCCCATCTTGGCTAGTAGCCATTGATGGGCCTATCCTCCATAAACTTATCTAGTTCTTTTTTGAACCCTGTTGTAGTCTTGGCCTTCACAACATCCACTGGCAAAGAGTTCCACAGGCTGACTGTGCATTGTGTGAAGAAATACTTCATTTTGTTTGTTTTAAACTTGCTGCCTATTAATTTCATCCAGTTCTTGTGTTATGATCTTGCTATGAATGTGTACTTGAGCATCACTTCCTCAACACATAAAAAGATTAGTCCACAGTCAAGCACCACAAATGTGCAACAGAAATTGGCTTCTCTCTCTTGTGTACGGGTAGTTGTTGCCACTAAAAAGTTATTATTTGCCAATGGGTACTACACATTAACCACTGTTATTTCCTATTGTAGGTATAGAGGATAACTGTGGTATCTCAGGTTACAAAAATTAAATACACCGAGTAGGTAGGATTGACTTAATTAAGTAGAGGAAGACCCATTCTGCTAATGGCAAGAGACTAGAAGGGATGTTTTTATGTTTCTTTTTGAACAGCCCATCTGGTTTCAGAAGCTAGTTCCAATGTTCCCAGACTGCATCAGACCACTTGTGATTTCTGCTGAAGCCAGCCAAAAACAATTTCTTACAGCTTATCATCACAATATTGATTCAGTCATATTTTTTTATGATATAGGATTGATGTGGATATTGGAAACTGCTGAAGAGATTTCAAGATTGTTATGTTCCTCGGCGCTTTTATAATCTATAGTTCAAACCAGCATTTTATATTATAGTACATTAAAAAATTCTCCCTATCTTTTAAAGAGAGAACAGTGATTAAATGTTTGTGTCTTTATTCACAGACAAAAACTTCTTTGTTTAACTGAAACTGAAAGTTTCTACAGAAATAACATAAATATTAGGGACTGCTAAAATTTAAAGTGATAAGAAAATTTAGAAATGATAAGGTAATAGATATACGGATTGGGATATCAATACCCTTCTTACATTATCTAATACTTCTAAATGTGTGAAAATTGACATTAGACATTCTTATGACCTTAACTCTGACTCCCAGAATTATTCTATTTTTTAGCTATAAAAGACACTTAAAAGACTTAAACCATTTCTTTTAACTATATCTAAATTAAGCGTAACTAAAATTGCCTTACAGAATACTATGCAAATGATACCCTTCAAGGTCTATTGCACATACACCTCTAATACATTTTAATTATCAGATTATGTATGCATTACTCAAAGAACACTGCTCTGTATCTCATATTTATATATAATCAAGACATATCTTCTTTCATTACAGTTTCTACTATACCTACAATAAAACACTATCTGCATCATGAATCATCCTTCCACAGCTAACTTCCTACACTTTATCATAGTTATTAGAAAAATTACTAAGCAACCACACAAAACAAAACAAAAACGAAACAAACAAAAACAAGAGGTCAGAGTTAAGATTGTCAGTAAGAATAGCTGATATGAATTCCCTGTATGTCTAGATTTTGGTTAGAAAATGAACAATATGAATAGTTAGGGATATTGAAATTTGATGTCCCTTGACATAGGAACTGCAGTTCTGGATCAGACCAGTGGTTTCTAGTCCAAGATTGTGTCTGACAGTGGCCAGTAAGAGCTGCTTCACAGGATGGTTCGAGAAACCCCACAGCAGGTGGTAATGGAATAAGGTCTCCCCGGGAATGTTTCTTCCTAGCCCCTCCACCCCATTAATTAGACGTTGGCTTATGTCCTGAAGCATGAGGGTTTATATCCCTTCCAGAGCTCTTGGGGTTCCTTTTGGGTGGGAGGTTAGAGTGTGTTGTAGTTCTAGATGTTCTTGTTCATATAAATGTCTATTCCAAACACTTCACTGTGTTTACAGTAATGGTGAGGCATATGGCCTAGTGACTAGCACACTAGAGGGAGACCTGGGTTCTATTCCCACTTCTGTTACCAACCTGCTGAGGGAACTCAGGTGAGTCACTTCACCTTGCAGTTTCTCTATCTGAAAAAACAATATTGATCTTCTCTGTAAAGCACTTTGGGCTCTACAGATGAAGAACTAGCTATTATTAACTTGGGGTTTAAAATTAAGCTATGATTAAGAGGTTTTGTCTAGATTTTTTTTTAATAAAGCAGCCTGCATTAAGGACATAAAATAGTCTCATTACAAGGATTAAATCGAGCCCTGCAAATGTTGGACATAAAATGTTATGTAGAAGGGTCCACTTCTCCTTTGGCTCCAGGATCACATTCCTTTCCCCAGACAATATTAAATGAGAAGGGTGTCTTGTCAACAGTCTCTCACAGGTGGGCTAGTCCATATGATGCTTTTAAGCTGCAGGATGGTGTGATGGTATGTGGAAACCCGTCAGCTTCAGTATTTCAGCTCATGACATTTTTTCCCCAATAGTTGGTGCATAGGTATTTATCCACTGATGCCTTTCATTGTACATGCTTAAAAGTATATTTGCACAATTATTTTCAGCACATAAAGCCTAATCTAAAAGCCCATTGAAGCCAATGGGAATCGTTCCATTCACTTTAGTGGGCTTTGGAACAGGCCCGTAGACCACAATTAAGCACATGCTTAATTTCATCCCTATCCAGGAAAGCACATAAACACGTGCTCAAGTTTAAGCAGAAGTTGAATCCCATTGACTTTAAAGGCACTTAAGCGTGTGGTTAACGTCAAGCATATGCTTAAGTGATTTCCTGTATATGGGTGCTTTGCTCAATCAGGGCCATAAAGACTTATATGAATAACTCTGAAGCATCTGTGGATGTCATTGAAGGTGATCACTGGACTAAATGGACGTAGGTTCTGATCCAATATGGCATTTCCTATGTTCCTTTGATATTGTATAAGAATTTAAATTCCAGTCCTGCAAGGCTCTCATATGACCAGTCTTTTCTCACACAAGGACATACCATTAGATCCCATGGGACTATTCTCTCACAGACTCAGACTTTAAGACCAGAAAGGACCATTGTGCTCATCTAATCTGACTTCCTGCATGCCGCAGGCCATGGAATTTCACTTTCCCACTCCTGTAATAGACCCCTAATCTCCTGCTGAATTACTGAAGTCCTCAAATCATGATTTAAAGTCTTCAAGTTACAGAGAATCCACCATTTACTCTAGTTCAGACCAGCAAGTGATCCATGCCCCATGCGGCAGAGGAAGTCAAAAATCCTCCAGGATCTTTGCCAAACTGACCAGGAGGAAAATTCCTTCCTGACCTCAAATATGGCGATCAGTTAGACCCTGAGGTTGTTGGTGAGACCCACCAGCCAGACACTACTGAGGGGATCATTCTTTTGTTCTGTGTTTGTACAGCACCTAGCCTAATGGGGTCAGGGCCCATGACTGGGACTTCTAGGTGTTATCAAAATACAAATAATAATTTTCATATGTAAGGCTACAGAACATAAGCACTTCGTGTAGAGGACACAGGAGAGTTCTGAGAGCGGAATGCAATTTTTCGTCTCAGAGCCACATTGCAAGACTTTTAAAAAAAATCTATAGTTTTATTAAAATAATCTAATTCAATTTTTGAAAATCTTGTGACCCAAACCTTCAGACCCTTACTGGAGCCAGCATTTACTGAAGTAACCCATTGACTTCAATGGGGCTACATGCATGCTCAAGAATTACTCAGGGTGGTACAGTCAGGCTCTTGGTCCCTACTCTTTTACTATGTGGATTTATATTTCTGGCAGATGTTCTTGTTTTGCCTAGAGATTAAAAAATTAAGGAGCAGATTCTCAGCTGGTGTGAATTCCAGTGGGGCTATGCTAAGATTCTGGGCCTTGACACCACAGTGATTGTACAATTGTTTGGAGAGGCAGTGGTTTTTGTAATGCATATAACTTTAATGGTATTTATAACTAAGTGGATATCCCCACCCCAAAAAAAAAATCTAATAAACTAGTGTTTATGAAAGGGACAATCTGGGAAATTCACTTCTGCCTCTTTCCTCCCCATCTTAATTAAAGGAATCTTACCCTGTCTCTGAAGGTCCCAGATAGGATATATTTTGTGCTTGTCTGCAGGCTATTTTAACAGAGTCTTGAAAAAAAAAGTTGTAACCTTTTTATGAATTCTTTTAAAAATGATTAAAAATTGTGTGATCGATAGCAAAATTGATCTTTTCTGAGTCTCGTGTCTCTTTTGCCTTAAGACAAAACAACCTTAACAAGCAAAAAAAAAAAAAAAAGAGAGGAAAAAAAGACGCATATACCTAAGGGCTAAATTTTCCTTTCAGTTACACCATGAAAAGCTGGTATAAGTGAGTAGCGAATCAGGCTGAAAGTTAGTGAGTGTTTCCCCTTTGACGAAAATCAAAGAGAATTTTAACTGTATATATCTTCTCTTGCCCTCCCAGCTTAGATGTTTTTCTCTACTTCTTTTTTTCTATTGTTTAAATTTTCTGAATCTTCAATCAATTGTGGAGAGGCAGCTCAGACGTAAGATAAATCTGTGTCAAAGAAATCTGACCGAGTAAAAAAAAGTTTGAAACCTGCCTCCAGGTATAGAATTTTAATTTGGAGAAAGGAGCATTTTGGCAATTAACTTGTTCCAAACAAAAATTCCCAGACCACTCCCGTGTAGAAATATTTGTAGGAGAGGAGTCTGGAGGCTTCCCATGGAACAAGGAATAGTTTTGATCCCAAACTGCATAGATGGTAAGGCATTTGAGAAGCATTGCTCTGATCCATTATAGCAATTCCTGTTTTATTGATTTGATACTTTGGTGATTTCTTCACAATGATATCCTGCTTACAGAGAGACTTTCCATAGATACTGTACTAAAACACACCATCCTCATGAGCACTAGTTCTGGAATCTCATTTGCCCCTACAGCACAAATTCCAATGGGGATTCCCAAGCACAGAGAGGTGCCTTAGAAGCTTCTCACAGCTTTGCCACAGAGTTTACGAATGTTGCACATTCTCCCAGATTTGACCATGGAGAATATTCTCCGTGCAATCTGGGGCAGAAGGTAATAATGCCCTTATCCTTTCTCTTTTATACAGATGTTGATGGGAAAGGAAAGGCAAGCGTTAACCCCATATATAGTGGCAACTTCATAGTGGTTCTGTCATGTAGATATTTTTCATTTCATCCAAACAAAAAATACCCACCAACTATTTGCTCGCGTTGAGTAGAATTTTTTGCAGTTACAGCAAAGTGACTGAGGGTGTGGTTTAGCTGATGAATGTTTCCTATATATTTGTATTACAGAAGCAATCAGATGCCCCAGTGGGGACCAAGCCTCATTGTTCTGAATGTAACGACCCTTTTCTAGGTTGTCACCATTGAACCCATAACCTGCAGAGCTAAGAGCAAATGCCTAGCCATCTTAAGCTAAATGTTTAATTCCCCTAAGTGAGAACTGCCGCAGACTCATATCTCCTGTAAATCAAGCACAGAGGGGGGACATATACTTATTTATATTGTAGGCTGTTGGCCTATAATAAACTAATTGTTGCAATGCTGTAATGGACTGCTCACTGCAAGTGTCTGTTGACAATCTCTACAGGGTAGGATCGGAGCTGCGCGAGCATGGGACATGGGTTTTATCATGCTAACATCCAAAAGGAGACTTTCATCCTTGCTGCTGCTGCTGGCATGAACTTATGAGTGACCTTGGTATGAAGCATAGTGACAACAGTGAAGTCCAAGCTGACCATGAATTTGTTGCAATATTTGACTAAAGCGACCACTCACATCAATAAGTACCGTTTTGTTATCCCTTTATAGGTCATGTCAAGGAGATGGTCCTCAGCCTGTTAAACTCAAAATGCACCCGAGGTATGAAAGCATCTCGCAGAGCCACACTCCTAGTTATGCATTTTAAGCACTTACCAGTCTAGTCTTCTTCTGCAAGTGTCATCATTTTTAGTATTGAACTAGTGCTGGGTAGCCAGAAAAAAGATGATCTGGTGGCTGTGACACTGGATTGAGCCTCAAAACAGCTGGGTTCAAGTCCTGGTTCAGCAAGAGAGTTCAGGACCTGGGGCATGTCTATTAATTTTTCTGTACTTCGATTCCCCACCTATGAAATGAAGATTGTAATACCACTTTCCTCCTAACTGGGAATTTTACTACTGAGCACTTTTGAAAATCCACCCTTAGATTGCAAGCTCTTTAGGAAAGATGCTGACTCTTATTGTATCTATGTACTGACACAATTGTGCTTGGTGTTGGCTTGGATCCTCTAAGGGTGACTGTCATACAAATAGAGTGGGATTCTCTACTTTATTCAGTGTTGGCCTACTTTTTCGTCCATTGAAGTCTATAGTCAAACTAGAGTTAGGCCAATACTGAGCACTTTTGAAAATCTCACCCATAATAAAAAAAGCAGCTATGAGGCATACACAGAAAAAAATTCTTATCTCCTTACTTGTAACTAGATCCAGAGTCCCTTGTAAATGGCCGAGTTCTGCTCCAATAACTCCTGTCCCTTTCAGTAACCCAGACTGCGTTCTGAGTTTATAATGTTATCTGAAATCAGGTGAGTTTCTCATAGTCCCAGGCTTCCAAATGTGATGCTGCTCTGATAATTGATCACACAGCTGTATTCTTCCGTTAGAATTTCTATTGGTTTTGAAAAGATAATTTATTTGAACTTGGGTTTTTTTTTGTTTTTTGTTTTTTTTAAACTTCATTGTTCAGAAATTACTGAGTACAGGTGCAGGAATAATACATGACAGCAAACAAACACACATTCACTCTTAATAAACTGCAAGGATAAAGAATGTCGGGCACAAATGCAAAAGACAGTTGACAGCGCAATAGACAAGGTGATTATGTGTTGTGGCAGAGCTCTGACCTTGTCCCTGTGGGTCCTGCGCTTCTAGGCGGTATATGCTAGCCTCAGTGGCTCTCTGTGACCCTCCACGTAGCCCTTCTCTCTCTAGGGCCAGGGTTACAGTCTACTGAGCCCTTTTCATCATAAGCCAGCAAGGAGGTTGGTGAGAGAATTCCCACAGTCTCGGTTGTCCCTAGGGCTTGTTTTAGAACTGTTTAGCCTCCTGTCCTGACAGGGGCCTGACTTCCCCTCCCAGGAGGTGTTCCTGTAGTGGTGGGTTGGGGGGAACCCGGGCCCGCCCTCTACTCCGGGTTCCGGCCCAGGGACCCTAATGGTAGCAGCTGTTGGCAGCCAACCTTTCACTGCCAGAGTTGCTACATTTCCCTGGGCCACTTCCCCACAGCTCTCCTGCTTCTCCCTTAACTTAGGGCTCCCTTATCAATAACTTGAGGGTGTCTTCATTAACCAGTCCTTCAGCCGCACTTCCTCTCCTCTGGCTCCCTGGTTCTCCTCTGCCTGACTGGAATGATCCCTTTTTATAGTATCAGCGGGGCCTTAATTAGGGTCAGGTGGTCACATTAGCTTAATGGCCTCACCTGACTCTTTGCAGGTTAATTGGAGTCAGGTGTTCTCATTAGCCTGGAGCAGCCCCTGCTCTGGTCAGTCAGGGAACAGAAAACTGTTAATCCAGTGGCCAGTATATCTGCCTTCTGCTATTCTGCTGTACCCAACTGACCTGGGTCTATCACAGTGTCAAACTGCTGTTCATTATTGCTCTTGGTGGGTTACTTAAGTGGGTACCTGAAGGTTAAATAAGAATTGTTGTAGGAAGAAAAGACAGAAAGGAGGGAAGTGGATATATCGACACACAAGGGTGATGTAACTATGCCTTGGTAGGTAACATCTTAGGTCTAATAAACCCTCATACATTAGGGCATAAACCACACTCAAAGTAATGGGGATTAGGAAGAAGCTTTCCCTGTAAACAGGCAATTCCATAACTGCAGTTTCTTGCACTTTTCTCTGAAGCAGCTGGTACTATCCACTGTCGGAGATGGGATACTAGGTTACCTAGCCAGGGCACACTGCTCTGATACAGTATGGCAATTCCAATGATCGGTGATATGGTACCTTGGTGACGTCTCCAAAATGATATCCTGCTTATACAGGGTCTTTCCATTGATTCTGTAGTAAAACAGAAATCATTTAATTGTTGCTTGCAATACAGTGGCTCCTTACTTCAATATTGTTAGCACATAACTGGCCTGATTTTTGGAGGTGATATCAGCAGGAGATGTGGCTGCTCAGCACCTCGGCTAAGACTTCTTACCAAAACAGCAACTGGAATAAAGGGAGCATGATAAGAAAAGAGGAGGTGGAAAGAAAATTCATAGTAAACTAATAGAGGAGACGGAAAAAATGATACATTCAATTGGCTATTCCACAAGAGTTATTTTGAGCGTAGTACCCTGAAAAAGTTCATTGGTCAAAATCTTCCACATTTCAAGTGCCTGACGCAATTATTCATTAAAATTTTGATATTCCAAGGGGGGGGGGGAAATAAGGTAAATTGTATCAATAAATTTCAGGCTTTTCAGCCTGCTAGTTTGACAAAATCTGAAATCAATAAATGTTGATGAAATTTTGAAATAAAAAAACCCCTCATAAACCAGGTAGTAACAATAATAATAACAACCTTTACATTCTACCCTTTTTTGTTGACCAGCTCTAATTTGGTTGTTCTTTAATGCCAAGGGCAAGGGTTCTACTTAATCCGTGATGAACAACGGGCTAACTCCATTTCTGCTTTCCCGTTTTATTGCATAGGGGATCACAGAAGAATCTATATGGGGGAGAGAGAGGAAGATAAGAATCATCACCAAAGGGTTCTAGGGCTGGGGTTGCAGCTCAATCTGGGGAGGTTCCTCTGTTTACTTTCTGATGATATCAGGTAATTTACTTTCCTGTTATGAACATAAAACATGGAGGAGAAGTCCCTGTTGACTGTGCCTGTTCTTTTTTCCTTCTGGGTCTTTTCTTTGTCTTACATCTACGGGGCTTCATTCACCACTGAATTACTCCAGTTTTATGTCTCCATTGACTTTAACAGACCTATAGTACAGTATAGCTGAAGTACCAAAGTAGCGAATTAATTTGCCCAGTTTTAGATTCTTTTATAAATGTTGATGACATCACAGCTAGTCTTATTATCTCACTGTACAATTATGTTGGTCTCTCTCTTAATATTGGACAATTGATTTTGGATTATTCTATGTAGCCATGTAAAATTCCCAACATATTCCTTTGGGAGGAAAAAAAAAATCCTTATTTTGACAGTACCAACTAAATTTTGTCCTTTTCCAACAACATAAATTTTTAGGGACATCTATGTTTTTTACCAGGCCATTCGTCTATCAGATCATGGTTTTACTACCTGCAGCTAATATAAATTTAGCAGTACTTGTTGGATTTTTCTTTTCTGAAATTCATTTCACAAGCTGTCAAGGGAAGATGAAAAATGTGCCCTAAATATTCAGAATCAGTCCAGATTGCAATTTTTATAGTGGCCAGCATAGCAGCAGCCCTACACATTATCTGGATTAAGGGCTCAATTTGTATGTTAAAGGAAAATATGGAGTATTTATTTACTGAAATAAACATCCCTTTGGCTTATCGAAGGGATGGTTATGAGGTGACTTGATCATAGTCTAGAAATACCGAAGTAGGGTGATGACTTCTGATAGCAGAAACTTCTTTAATCAAGTGGACAAATGCATAACAACCATTAGAACAGATTACAAAGATGTGGTGGATTCTCCATCACTTGAAATACTTATATCAAGATGGAGGTCTGTCCAAAAGATATGCTGTCGTTCAGCCACAAGTGTTTTGGGCTCGATGCAGGAATTACTGTATGCAAGTCAGACTTGGTCACAATAGTACCTTCTAGTTTTAAAATCTATGATTAACACTTTCACCTTATAGAGAACACAATGATGAGAATAAGATTTTGGTAAATGTTGACCTGATCTCTAGGTACAAAGCTGGACTGTGGCCAGAGTTTTGTATGTTTTCCTCTATCAGAATATAATTGTAGTAATTGGATAATCTTTGAGTTAAGATACTCTATTTGGGCCAAATATTTAACGATTGTAAATAGGATTGGCTCCACTGAAATCAACAGAGCTATACTGGTCTACAGCCGCTGAGGATCTGATTGTAGGCAGTCTGCTACCGGAGACTGCCATCTCTGATTTTCTGGCTGCAGAAAAGCTATGGCCTGACTGCAGATATTGGTCAATTATTATCTTTTACCCCATTAATAGTTTAGCTTCATCGGTGAAGCACAGCTAAACCCATTGAACAGAATGATTTTCAAAGTATGATTTTTTTTTTTTACTTATTTCTTTTGCTTATGAGTGATCACTTTTTTGGCACTGGGTTGTGCTAGTAGCTCTATGCTATCAAGTATCCTATTTCTAAAAAAAAAATCTTTTCTCTTTAAGGATAAGCAGAGTCTGCTTTTTTTTCTCTCCATCTTTTCCCTCTGTATTCCATTGAGAGTTAGGTCAGATTAGTACTGCAGTTGGTATAACTTGGGTCTAGATTTTGGCTTGAACTCATGTCTCATGTACTCAGAGGACCTTTTCAGGGCTGTCCCTGAGAAGCAAAAGACTGCAGATCTGACAACAGAACCAGCACCAGAGATGGACCCTGGTAAGTTTCTGCCACCATGTTTGTTTTTATTAATATATGTGTGGTAGGGATTTCCAGCTTATGGTCCCATTAAGTTATTAATATTAACATCCTGATGTGAGGGAAGCCATAGACAAAGTATGCACTCGCCACTAAGCCCAACCAGTTCTGATCACCCTTCTCTGCACTTCTGAGGAGGGTAGTGCCATTGGTGGCACCAGCCATGCGCAGTGCCTGTGCTCCCCAGCCATGTAATTATAAATGGTCCAGGCTCAGGGGTTCAAGTAGTGGTAGACAGAATCTGTTTGTTCCCTCTGACTTACGCACTTTTTTCTGAGGAAGTGAACACACATCTGCTGTGGTTGCTGTCCTTGTGTAGATTTTGCTTCTCTAGGAGCTTCCCGTACCCCAAGGATGCCTGGGATAGTTTCCCTCCTTGGCTCAGGGTTGGCTCCTCATAACAAAGCTATGAGAAGCTTTTCCCTGGCAGCGCTAGGGCAATGAATTACAACACAGAGTGATTTAAGAAAGGCATTTATTGATCCTTCTATATGTGAAAGTGGATTTCAGGGTACAAAACACTAACTCAATCAAATCAATATTCCCTTTCACTACAGAGTTTATCTTTAAGATTATGCAGCTGGTTGAAAGATTGGAGTTCAGTTTCCAGACATGTCCCTTACAGATGTTGCCTTAGTTAAGGATGTAAATATAGAAAATGGTTTCTAACTAACTGTGTTGTGTGAATCTTTAACAACCAATGTATTAAGATCAGGCATAGCTGGATGCATTACCAAAAGCTGAAATTGCTTCTAACTACAAAGCCACCTTAAAGACCTTTAATGAAGAGTCTAGTTACGAATGTTCCCTTGATACGTGTTCACGATCTACATCCTCAGCTGGTGCAAATCAACATAGCTCCACTGAAGTCAATGAAGCTTTGCCAATTTACACCAATTTAGGCTCTGGCCCATGATTATTTTACCTATAGCAATGAAGTACCCACAAAACACGTGTGTATAAAGTTCTGTGTATACATGTGAATTGATACCAGGCTGGTATTATTAAATGCAATATTTATGAGAAATCTAAACAAATACTGAACTCTTAGGCTTGGTCTACACTTACTCCCCAATTCGAACTAAGGTACGCAACTTCAGCTACGTGAATAACGTAGCTGAAGTTTGAAGTACCTTAGTTCGAACTTACCTCGGTCCACACGCGGCAGGCAGGCTCCCCCGTCGACGCCGCGGTACTCCTCTCGTATAGCTGGAGTACCGCAGTCGACGGCGATCACTTCCTGGTTCGACTTATCGCGTCCAGACAAGACGCGATAAGTCGAACCCAGAACTTCGATTCCCAGCCGCCGAACTAGCGGCTGGGTGTAGACAAGCCCTTAGACAATTATAATATCACTGAAAAAAAGTTATTAATTAGTTGGTGTTGATCCTGCTTTGAGCAGGGGATTGGACTAGATGACTTCCTGAGGTCTCTTCCAACCCTAATATTCTATTATTCTATTTTAGATATTTTCAAGGACTGCTTGAAGTAAGCTGTGACTTTCATACCCCAGTGATGGGCATTGTTATAGAACTTAGACAGATATATAGTATATAGCTTAAAAATATAGTCTAACTGAAGAGAAGGAAATGAGAAGATAAGATTTTATTTCCAGTAAATTACCCTACTTTACCTAGAAGAATTAACAAGAGCAATCTAATCACCCTTTCTATTTTATTCCTTCCTACTCTACGATTTAAAATTCTCTGGATTTTTTTTCTTCCCCACAAGGAAAGTTTAATGAGGCATATTTGCTTGTTTCCATGGTATTTCAAAGAAGGATTACTAGCTGAAGGCAAGGAAATATATAGAATAAAGCATGGAACAAATGTCTTTTCTTTAATAACAGATACAAACCTTCGTTTCCAAATTAATTGTCTACAAGTATGATCACTTGCAGTAAGTGAAACCATGTCAATCACTTTGACTTTGATTTAAGAGCTGATGCATCACAGAAAAAAAATGTTATACAGTGATTGTCTGGTCATAATGAGATCCCGTATGTCACTAACGGGCCATAAAAATCCTTTTGAAACAGAAATATTTGTGCATTGAGAGTTTAGTGGCAAACAGAGCCCAGTTTGTATTATCCGTGTAGCACAGTGTTATTATAACTACTGTCTTTATCATCTGTATTTGTATCTATGTGTAACACCAGATTTGCAAAAGCACGAGTAGCCCTTTGTACATGCCTGGTGGGCACATGCCCAAGCTCTAATCTGAATGCACATACATATATAACATTTGCATGCACATAAGTCACATGTGTGAAAAAATACATATGATGTGAAATCCTAGTCCCCTTAAAGTCAATAGCAAAATTCTCATTGATTTCAATGGGTACAGGATTCCACCTGTGTAATTTTTGAAATATCTCACATGATATATAAGGCTTATTATGGGAAAACTATTACCCTACATTATTACTATTAATTACTTAATTTTATAGTCACCAAATGTGTAGTAGGAGCTGTAGAATTCAATCCTGTTGCCACTGATGTCAATGCTAAAGTTCTTATTGGTTTCAATGGTCCAGGATCAGACACTTCCTGTACAATTCAGTGAGATATGGCCACATCAAGAAGAACTTATGATCTAGTTTTCTGATGTAAGCAGGGTCTGAATGAGCTCTCCCCTGACATATAGTGTGCTGTGGAAGAGGATTTCAGGAGCTGATCTCATTTGCATAAGCACACCCACACTGCCTAGGTGCTCAGCATGATGGGATTGCTTGCCCAAAAGATCATTTTTGGCTGGTGTTGGATACCCAGTCTCCTTGTTATTGGGGTAGGAGTAATAAAGGGTTGTTATCCTTGTTGTGTGAATCAAGGGCAGCAGAACTGTGCTTGGCATACACTGATTGAGGGACTCACCCTCAACTCAATGGCACTCGCTAGGCAGGGGTCTTGGGTTCCAAAAATCAGAGAGTTGAGAGAGGATGGAGGCAAGCACTTGTACCTGGTGGGCTGGGCTGACCTGGCCTAAGGGCCCTAGACACTATTTGATTCTTCCTTTCTCCACTGTGTAGTAACAGAGCTGATTAAGACTCAATTAAGCCTTGTTATACACCTTGGAGCTGAAATCACTGATAACCAGGTCTAAGCATTACACCTGCTTTGGGACAGTGTCTCTGCTGTTGCCCAGTGTGCACTATCAGTGAGGCTCCCCCACTACCAGCTGAAATCACTGCAAGCTTCGTTAAGTGGTGCAATCTGAAGACATCCCAGTGGAGAGGGGTGGCCGGTGGAGAGGAGCAGTCAGCAAGTACCTGGACAGTGGAGCGAGAAAGGTGCCTTCTTATCCCCCCTACACCCAGGGTGGGAGGTGAACTCTGCAGATACACCTCTGAATTCTGAGCCTACACTGTCCAAAGACAACACCTGAGTGGGGTGTGGAGAAGGGAGGGGCACAATAAAAGACCTTTTGGTTGCTGGACTGAAGCAAAAGGACACTGCCCAGTGTACTCTGGGGTGGGGCTTTTGCTCATGGTTTTATGTTTATGAATCCTGCTTGTGGTGTTTTCCCAAATTAATGTCGGGTGACTTTCCTCCACTCAGACTCTGTGCTTGCGAGTGGGGAAGTATTGCCTCTCAGAGGCACCCAGTGGGTGGTATGCAATTGTCCCAGGTTACTGGGTGGGGGCTTGAGCTGGTTTTGTGTTGTGTTGTTGAAGAGGAACCCCTAGATATTGAACCCGGCCCTTGTTGCTGCCAATTCCAATAGGCAGAAGGGTTACATTAATATAATAAGTAAGTCGGGGGGAGAGAGAATAGAAAAGGCATGGGCTCAACAAGAAGATTACATGGCTACTTCGAACAGGTCTGTTTCCAGTGGAGTCCCTCAGGGATCAGTTTTTGGCTCCATGCTGTTTAACACCTTTATCAATGACGTGGAAGAAAACATAAAATCGTCACTAATCAAGTTTGCAGATGACACAAAAATTGGGGGAGTGGTAAATAATGAAAATAACAGGTCACTGATACAGAGTAATCTGGATTGCTTGGTAAACTGGGTGCAAGCAAACAATATGAGTTTTAATAGGGTTAAATGTAAATGTATACACCTAGGAACGAAGAACATAGCCCCTACCTACAGGATAGGAGACTCTATCCTGGGAAGCAGTGACTCTGAAAAAGATTTGGGGGTTGTGGTGGATAATCAGCTGAATATGAGCTCCCAGTGTGATGCTGTGGCAGAAAGAGCTAATGTGATCCTGTGACACATAAACAGGGGACTATCAAGTTGAAGGAGAGAGGTTATTTTACTTCTGTACTTGACACTGGTGTGACCACTGCTGGAATACTTGGTGCAGTTCTGGTGTTCACACTTCAAGAAGGATGTTGATAAATTGGAGAGGGTTCAGAGAAGAGCCATGAGAATGATTAAAGGATTAGAAAGCCTGCCTTATAGTGATAGATTGAGCTCTTTGTCTCTATTTAGCTTAACAAAGAGAAGGTTAAAGGGTGATTTAATTATAGACTGTAAGTATCAACATGAGGAACAAATATTTAATAATGGGCTCTTCAGTCTAGCAGAGAAAGGTATAATATGATCCAATGCTGGAAGTTGAAGCTAGACAAATTCAGACTGGAAAGAAGGCGTACATTTTTAACTGTGATAGTAATTAACCTTAAACAGAAAAAAAAACAAATTTAACAAGGGTCACAGTGGATTTTCCATCACAGACAATTTTGGGGAAGTTCTATGGCCTCTGCTATAGAGGGAGTCAAACTAGATGATCATAATGTTCCCTTCTGGCCTTAGAATCTATGACTCTATAAACATGTGCTCATCTTGATTCAGTACAAAGTGCTGTTAAAAAGAATAACTATCGACTCTGTTCTTGTGGGCATCGTGAAAGCAGTGTATGTTAAAGAGGCTTGAAAAAAGAGTACCCAGGGCTACAATATTTTGGTCCATGTACTTTAATATAAAACAAGAAAAATCCCCTATTCAATCAAGTGTTTCTTCATTACAACCCACGAGACAAAATTTCCTTTAAGTTTAAAGCCCCAGTCTACTGTATATAGATATTATTAAACCCTTTAGATTGCCTCTTTGCGCTGCTTCACAGACGCTTTCTCCCTGTATTTTCTTTATTTTAGGTGATCACAATGACAAGGTTTTTTTTACTCCATCCGTACTGACCAACTAGGTCAAGTGCCAAATGATTTTAGGTCATGTGGTCCCGAATCAGATGAGAGGATTTGCTGGCAACTGAAGGATTAGATCCTATTTGTGCCAGGAAAAAGCTAGAGGAAATCTAAAGTTTCAGTAGAGAGCATTTTGTTTTACAAAGTATTGTTACTTTTAGGATTAGGAAATGGAAAATAGAGACTGGTTACATTTAGATGAAGTACATGCATGTTTGTTATTCATATAAGGAAACACCTAAAGTCCCCAGCTGAGATTGGGGCCCCATTGTGCTAGGTGCTGTACAAAGACATAGTGAGAGACAGTCCCTGCCCCGAAAGTAACAAGTAGACAGTTCAGAAAATTATCTCCATTTTACAGTTGGGGGACTGAGGCCCAGAAATATTAAGTGACGTACCCAAGGTATAGAGAAAGTGGCAAAATCAGGAATTAAACCCAAGTCTCCTAAATTCCTGACCAATGCCTTTATCTCTAGATTACATTTCCTCTTTCTTACACTTTGCAAATATTTGTATCTTGCAAATTTTTATTCACGTGTGTGTGCACATCTATTTTATAAAACACCTTTTATTCTCTCTACATTATAAATTCAAGAATCTAGCTTAAAATGCCTGTAGCATAATTGCAGTTCTTCATTCTTCAACATGAACATTTAAAATAAACCTCCTTCATTAGGCCAGAATTCAGCTATCTGTGCATAAACTAACAGTAATCCAAATCATTTATTGCACACAATTTATGCCCAGATTTTCCAAATAATATTTCCTTATGTGCTTACTGCAAAAAAAAAAGAGAAAGGTTTGTTCAACTAAAGTGTTAAAATATTATCCTGTACCTCCAGCATGCAACTTCTCGGCATGGGTTGAGCTGTACTTCGAAAACTATTGTCATCCAGGAGACAACCTGTAGTTTTAAATGACTAGGCTGTCAGTTCTTTAGCTCTCTGCATTTGCTTTTTCTGCTTTAGTGAATAGTAACAATTACACAGCAAACAGCATGTTATTTCCAACTGTGTTTTTTTGACAGAATTCTTTGTTACAAATATTGCAAACGTCCATTAGTTTGCACGATTAATTTTTATGCAGATTTTCAAGAGTAGGAGAGCTTTCTCTAAAGCCCTACAGTATGCTAGGATTTTGGACTAGGACTGAGCTATCTTTGATAAAAGGCTTTTTAATTTAAAAAAGACAAATGGTGGTTTTCCATGTTATACATTTGGGAATTCTTTTACAAAAACTTCCTGTTGAGATTTGCCTGCCAAGAACAGTTTATTTTATATTCAGAAGGAGGTGGGGGTTGACATCAGGAGTGAAGTGCAAAGTAATTTTATCTGAAGACATTTACAAATTGCAATTCACGTTTTTGTCACTGAAACGAGTGTGTAAACATGGAAATATTGAAATTGTCTGAAAATAAAATGGCAGAATATTGTGTAATTCATCCATGAGCGTGAGGTCTATGCATCACTTAAGGCCTCAATATAGGAGTGAATGGCCCTGTGCACAATGATGAATTCTGTCCTAATGGGAAATGGGCACGCCTACATGATTAATGTTCCATTATTCTTCAGTTCTCATAGTTCATTTCAGAGGGTGATTTATGGATTTTCAGGAATTGTGGCCATCTATTCTCTTATCCTGCATAGCACAGGTGGTAGAATTTCACCCAGTTATTCCTGCACCGAACACAATACTCCATGGCTGAGCTACAGCATGTCTTTTAAAAGGACATTAGGTCTCAATTCAAAACCTCCAAGTGATGGAGAAGCCACCACATCCCATTGTAATCTGTTCCAGTGGTTAGTTACCTTCCTTATTAGTAAACGTGTGCATCTTATTTTCAGTTTGAAATTGTCTGATTTCATCTTCCAGCCACTGTCACTCGTTAGGTCTTTGCCTGGTACCTTAAAGAGCCCTCTAGCCCTCTTCACCTTGCATAGGTTTATAGGATGTGATTTTTTTGTGGGGACTTTATTGATTAAAACCAATACCTTGAATTCGACCTAGAAACCTATCGGTAGCCAGTGCTACTCTTAAAGCATAACTCTCTGTGTAGCATAACACAGCTGCACTCAGTACTCGTTTGTTTCCAGATGGTCGGGGCATATAGATCCAGGGAACTAATTGGAAGCAGGTTCAGCTGTTCAGGAACAGGCAAGGTCTATATAAAGCCAAGTAGCTGGCAACAGATGGTGGCTGCTGGGAAAGGTTGCAGGAAGGCAGGCAGCAGTCACTCTCTGGGAAGAGGGAGCTGGTATACCCAGAGTGAAAAGGGGAACCAGGTGTGGTAGGAAGCAATCCAGGGAAGGAGCAGTGAGGGCTAAGAGAGGAAAACCCAAAACTGCTGATCAGAGCTCCCTAGACTAGTACCTGGAGTACAGGGTAGGCCTGGGTTCCCCTACCAGCCACTGAGGTAGTGGCACCAAGGCAGTGGAAGGAAAGACTGCCTAGAACTGTTAGGGAGAAGGGACTTTGCTGCCCTGGAAAGGAGGAACACTGAGTGACCCAGCTGGAGGGCTGAGTCATGAAGAGGCTGCTGCAGTTTCCAGGACAAGAGAGGAGCTGCAGACCAGTGAGAGAGACAGAGCGATGGTGTGCAAACCCCAGACAGGGGGCATCGACCTCAAGAGCTAATCCTCAGAGTGACCAGGAGGAGGTGCCAGACCAGTGGTGAGTGTTGCACCCCGTCACAGGCCATTGCTGCCACCTGGGCTTACTGAAGTGACTTCCAATCTGATGAGGCTCCTGTGATGTGGACTTACTCAGTTATGAGTGCTTTTCTTCCGCCCTTTGGCTATCTCATCTGTTAAAACGGTAAGCTTTGAGGACAAAAGTGGGCCTTGGCCTCAGTTTGGTCTTCTACGTGATACTGCAGCACAAATAATAAACAATCTTTCCAGTGTTCCTGGGGGGATGTGGATGGGGATGGGGATAGTATCAGGGAGAGCTACATCTGACCACACTGAGATTGTACTTCAGGAGATAACTCAGGGAAAGAGGCATCTGGCAAGGAAAGTGAAGGCTCAGAGGACAAGATATCCTTACTTAGCTGCGAAAGGCTGATTCATTATACTTAAGATTTCTCTGTCCCATTTCAAGTTCAGCATTGACCTTGGAATCAAGCCATTGTGTCCTTTCAAAGGACCAATAGCGACACTATTAGCATCAGCCCGTCCTCTACCTGTGTGCACCTAAAGATCTTCTTAAGCACTACTAACCAGATTCTCAGCTGGTGTAAATCAGCAAAACTCAATTGACTTCAATGTTCTATGCCAATCTGCAGCACCTGAGGATCCATCTCTATGGTCCACAGGGTTGCAGCCCACATTCATTCCCTTCTGGCAGGGCTGGCTCCAGGCACCAGCCAAGCAAGCTGGTGCTTGGGGCGGCAGCTTGTAGGAGGCGGCATTCCGCCCAATCCTAGGGCGGCACGGCCGCTTTTGTTTTTTGTGTGTGTGTTGTTACGCTCCGGCCGCCCTGTAGGGGGCGGCGGCGTGGAGGACAGGAGCGCCCTGCAGCAAGCCCAGCAGGGCAGCCCGCGTCCTTCCCTCCTAGCCGACCGGAGTAGCGCAGAGCCCTCCCGGCAGGCGGCGGGGCGGGAGGGGCCGCGGGGCAGTGCCCCGCTGAAGCCCTGGACGCCCACCTTCTCTCTCTCTCCCTCCCGCTCCCCCCTGCACCCTGGCTCCAGCCGCGCCGCAGGTTTGTGTTTTTTATTTTTTGCTTTGCCGTTCTGGCCACCCCGTTTTGTTTTTTTTTGCTTGGGGCGGCCAAAAAGCCAGAGCTGGCCCTGCCTTCTGGATAGATAAATTCAATGCCAATATATTAGAGCTGATGAAATAAGTGTGGGTGAGGGTGGGGACTGCAAACTTTTCCTATTGTTTTTAGTCAAAATTTTGTCAAATTTGAAACATTTCAATCTTCCCTGTAGTTGGCCGAAAACAGGGAATGTATTTTGTCAAATTCCTTTCCCAATAATTTTTCAAATTTTGAAACGTCATTGAAATTTGAAAAAAAAAATGTCCACCATTACAAAATGTGCAGAAGTTTTGCATGATGGCAAACTTTTCATCTCTACTTCAGCATTGTTGATCACTAATACCTCTCTCCGAGGGGGACCAAGGATGGACAATGCAGCCATTAGAAATCAAAAACTTCTGATTGTGACACAAACATCTAACTCAGAGATCATTACATAATTACTCCAGTGGTATCCTGCCATTGTCCCTTATCCCACCATTATTGACCTCATTTTAAGCTCAATCCTGAAAGGTGGTTAACACTATGGACCTGATCCAGCAAATCACATAAGCACATGTTTAACTTTAAGCAAGTGTGTAGTCTCATTGACTTCAGGGGGATTATGCAGATGCTTAAAGTGATAGTATGCACAAGTGATATGCTGGATCAGGACCAGGTGCAGCACCTTGCCCTTATAGCAATGGGGTTCCTGAGCACGCCCTGAGCACTTCATCCTTGAAAGAGTTCAGTGGCAATTTTGGTGATTTAGTGTATGTCTCTGGGTTTAGACAGTTGGGGTCCCTTTATCTTCCTCTATCCTCTCTCTCATCACCTATCCCTGTGAGACCATAAACGAATAAGGTATTTAAAAAACACAAGTAATTTTAATCAATTACCCATACTAAGTTTCTCATGAATTCTTGCTTGTCCAGCTACCAATACAGAGTTGAGAATTCTTCCACATCAGAAGTATTAGATTTAAATATTTTCATTAATGATTTAATATTAAATAAGGAATTGCAGATAAAATCAGGGAATAAGTCTATTTGTTACTAACGGGAGGGATACATTGTGTCTCGCCACTTGATACGACACTCCCTCTCTCATCCTGTGTGGGTGTTTTTGGTTGTCCCTTGTGGTTTCACATTGGTTACGGCATTCCATTATTTGTGAGTTTTGTTCCCAGAACCACAGTTCCTTAAATGTTCATGTACAAATGTCTTGGGGCAGCCCAATTGCACTTCTAAAATTTCAGTGATATAAACAACTAATGAATACCTACCCCCAACTTTTTCATGGGGTTGCCCCTTTTTACTTCTGTGGCTGTGTGATCTTTGCAAAGATTCTGTCACACCCCTTTGAACTGTTCTGGCAATCTGTTGAATAGGCCTGACATGCTTATAACCCTGTGATCAGAAGCACCACTGGAGGAGAGCCGGCAGCTGCTGGATCAAATACTGAAAGTCACTCTGGTGCTGATGCTGGTCCTGGATCAGGTTAGGCTGCGGGAGCAGCTACAGCACATCCTGAGTCCATATTTGGAGGACCTGTTTGGGGACAGCCCAGTAGAGCAGCCAACAGCAGAAACTGCACCAGCACTGGAGCCTGGTTTGTTTTGGCGGCTGTATTTTTTTTGTTATTAATAGTAAGAATGGGAGGGATTTCCGGGTTATGATCAATTAAATTTTTTGCAAGCAGCGGGTTGTAGTGGCCTCCGATGCGGGCAGAAACCATGCCATTTCTTTAGCCCTCCCTTCCCTCCAGCACTATATGGGATTCAAAATGTATACCAAGAAATGGGGCAGGGGTAAGCAGTTAGCATGAAATTTTTACTAGATACATGCATATTGTTAGAAAAATGGGTTGGGGTATTAGGCTTATGGACCTTACATTCCCTTTCCTGCAAGTACAGCACAGCTTATAAACCAGACAGGCTAGTCCAACCTCCTGGCATAGCTGAAATGTTCCAGGTGGCCTGTATTGCCAGCCCAAATCATAACGGAGGATGTATTTAGTTCCATTGCTGCCTGTATTATGATTCCAAATAATAGCAGAGGCTGTATGTAGTCCTGGGTTGCCAGTTGTGTCTGTGTAGGAATGCAGGATGATTGTAAGGAAGCTGTAATTACTCTCTCTCTTCTAAATCATTAGCTTGATTTATGCCACAATTTTTTCACCCATCTCACTGGGTGGTGATGCATGCAAACTTCTCATGGAGTAGGAACTCCAGACAGTCGGTCAAAATCTGGGGACAGGGCCACCTCTGTAGATCATGAGCCCCTCTGTTGGTAGATGTTGCTCAGTAATCAAAGGCTGAAAAATCTCCTTAGCATTGATGGATGGCTCTCCCGCTCTGGCCTGGAGTAGAAGTTCACACTTCCAGCCTGTTCACACTTCTACTCAGACACCACAAAACAATGTCATCCAGAGATTGCTTTGCCTGAAAAGATTATAAAAAAACATAGCTAGTAACAGGGTCCTTCATAGGACTTCCCCTCCCTGGGGAAAAAATTGTGGGGATTTATTAATGATTTTAATTGATTCTTGGTATGTGCATCTGTCATAACTATAAAGGGAAGGGTAACAGCTCTCCTGTGTACAGAGACTCCAAATCCTTTTACCTGGAAAGGGTTAAGAAGCTCGGGTAACCTGGCTGACACCTGACCCTAAGGACCAATAAGGGGACAAGATACTTTCAAATCTTGGGGGGGGGAAGGCTTTTGTTTTGTGTCCTTTGTTTAAGGGGTTGTTCGCTCTTGGGACTGAGAGGGACCAGACATCAATCCAGGTTCTCCTCATCTTTCTAAACAAGTCTCTCTTATTTCAAAATTGTAAGTAAAAGCCAGGCAAGGCGTCGTAGATTTACTTTGTTTTCTCAACTTATAAATGTACCTTTTACCAGAGTGTTTATCTTTGATTGCTGTACTTTGAACCTAAGACAGAGGGGGGGGGGTCCTCTGAGCTCTTTAAGTTTGATTACCCTGTAAAGCTATTTTCCATACTGATTTTACAGAGATGATTTTTACCTTTTTTTTTAATTAAAAGCCTTCTTTTTAAGAACCTGATTGATTTCTCCTTGTTTTAAGATCCAAGGGGGTTTGGATCTGTATTCACCAGGAGTTGGTGAAAGGAAGGAGGGGGGAAGGGTCAATTTCTCCTTGTTTAAGATCCAAGGAGTTTGGATCTGTATTCACCAGGGAATTGGTGAGAGGTTTCTTAAGGCTACCGAGGGAGGGAATCCAGTGAGAATGGTGGCAGCGGGACCAGAGCTAAGCTGGTAGTTAAGCTTAGAAGTTTTCATGCAGGCCCCTACATTTGTACCCTAAAGTTCGAAGTGGGGATACAGCCTTGACAGCATCTCACTATGATGTGTTTTGGCTTGATGTGTAGCTCGCAGGAGCTTCTGAACAGGGCAGTGATCTTTGTGGGAATAAAATAACATCAAATGATAAAAAAGTATCATTCTTTGACCTTGAAGTGACACAGCCCCTAAAAAATGATAGCATTTTTTTCTTGGTCAGACAATAATGTGTTCTTTCATTTTTCTAAGGCAGGCTTTTCCACCTCTGCTGGGCAGAGTCGAGGAAGTAGGAGCCTGAGAGAGGGACTTTCAACCAACATACAAGAAGGAAGAGAGAGAGGATGAAATCATGCTGGACAAATTGCCCAGAGCTGATGAATAGCTTGGTTATCAGAGAGAGAAAGAAGACAGGGGGGCTAGAAAAAGAGAGAGAGAGGCTGCCCTATGCAAGGAGAGATTGGCAGCACAGTCCTTGGAGCCATGATGGAAGAAGACAGAGTGCACTGGAAGGAGTTTTTGAAGAGGTTGCTCCCTCTGATGGTCACCAGGCTGCAGCTCCCACCACCAGCCCCCGCTCCACATGCACACCTAGACCCAACTCCAGCTCTATGCACTGAGTCCCCTCCTACTATGTCCTGCAGCCTTTGGACTATTCTGGGGTTGGTTTGTTCATGATTCAAGCAATGAGCACTACATAGAACAATCAAATGTACCCTAGTCATTCCTCCAAGTCTGTTCAACCATGGCTTCTGCATGCTAAACAAATCAGAAAGCCCAAGTAGGACCGGGGGGACAGAGTTCCAGAAACAGTGAAGCTGCTATGGTGGAAATGTATATAGTTTGACTATTTTTGCACTTTTGTTGGTTTGATTTCTGAATAGACACAGTTTTTGTTTACTTTTTTTTATGTCTTGATGGCAGCTGGTCTACCGATCAGATTTTGACATTGTTTACATGCATACTGAAAATAAAGTGTTCAATGTGCAAACAAGGTTTTATAAGTGGATTTTATTACATTTATTACATATATAAAATGGAACTTCATCACAGTAACCCATAGAATGTGGGTTGAGGTACATGAGCAGTTTTTTATAAAATGCATAACAAAATTTCTTTAAAAATAATCTTTCGGGGTACTGAGGCCCCAAAAACTGTGGGATGAGTATGGCACAATTTACTCCTGGGCTAACTGTGCTTTGTCATTTCCACTCATCCGTGTCACCATGCAAACTAATTATGTGGACGTACTAAATATCCTTGATTTCTGTTGCACAGGTGGATCCTGCCCCAGTAATGATAGGTGCACTTTCTAGTTTCGTGTACTGATCCAGTAATCCAGCCGTGCCTTGAGTCCACTCCTGGCAAAATGGCTCACCTTTGGCATTGTAGACATTGTGCAGTGCACAACAGGCCACAGTAATGTGGACTGCACTGACGGCATTGGCATCCCAACAGTACTGAAGGCCGTGCCATCAGGATCTCAATCTGCCAAACACACATCCCAAAACCATCCTACAGCTACTGTGTGTAGTTGAAGCTTCTTTTGCCAGGACCTCTGAGATCAGGATATAGTTTCATCAGCCCAGGCAGAGGGGGGATGGTATGCCAGGTCCCCTAGAATAACAGCGGGGACTTCATTTATAAACAAATGTCATTTGGAGGGAATAATGACTCAGCTTGTCCATGAAGGTCAAGTCCCGATATCTGGAAAACACTGGCATTGCACATCTTGACATTACATCCATACTGGGGCAGGGGTTCCATGATCCTTCCTCTGTGGTCAACCATGGCCCTGCATAGGGATGAGAACATTTACATCAGAGAGTATGATTCCATGTGCTCCATGCAAAGGGCAAATTAGGGACACATGAGTCCCATCGATAGCCTCCAACACGGTTTGAGGAGCCTTCTCAAAGCCGGCAAGTATTTCAGGCGCATTTTTTATGCTAATCACCTTTGAGTAAACTAGAGTCCTGATTGCCTCATAAACTTCCACCACTAGAACCCCCACAGCTGACTTGTTAACACTAAGCTGGTCAGCCAGGGGCCCGAAGCAATCTGGGGTAGCCAGTTTCCAGATGGCTACAGGAACTTGCTTCTGGGCTGGCAGCTGTGTGTGTCCTGATGCTAGAGGATGGGGTCAAGCTCTTCACACCGTGCCAGGAATATCTGCACCTTCAAGTGGAAGTTCTGGAACCACAGCTGGTCATCCCAGGTCATCACGATTATGTGATCCCACCAGTCTGTGCTCCTGGCCATGGTCCAGAAGCACTGGTCTACATATTGGGAATCTGCAGTTATGGCAACAGGCATGAAAAACATCAGCTGGGTCCTGGAAGCCATATCTGTGCTCCCCTCTCATGCCTTCAACAACAACAAAACGAGTGGGGATAAGAATCGATGATCTTTTAAAAAAATTGATTTTTTTAATTTTGTTATGTAAATTATACTACATTTTCTTTTTAAAAATAAAACTTGTTTAACATGAAAGCTGAATTGAATACAAAATATTTATTAAAATCTCTTTAAACATTTAAAAATATAAATAAAAATAAATATGCTGAATCCATGACTGACCCTCTAGCAAACTTTGAGTTAAAGGTTGCTCTTCTATATAAAGAATAAATCAGGGGGGGAAACTTTTAACTTTTGAGGTCAAGCTTTGTAAATATGGCACAAATGGTCATGTACTATATTATGGGCTTGATCCTGTGGAGGACTGGGAGACTGCAACTAGGTGCAAGAGACTGGCAAAGTCATCACAGGTGTTGGGCCCTAGCCTCTGATTCCAGAAGACACCATCAAGGAGCTCATCAGGATCATCCACTGAGCTAACGTGGGTGATCTCAAATCCCTTTTTATAGTTTCTCCCTATCTGAGCTCTGATTGGCTCAGTTCTCAAATTATGAATACTTATGACTCCACCCACCATGGAAACTTACTCTCCAGCTCACGGAAAAATACTAATCAGCCCAATAACTATCAACCCTTGCTTCTGGATGGTTCTGGGCACTTCACGTTAATGGCCTTGCTCTGTCTCTTCGCATATGTACACAGACAGAAATACAAACAAACAGAAATCCATTCATTTCTAAACTGTCCCCCTCTCTGTCTCTAAACAAATAAAATACTGCAGTGCAAAAGGCATGTGGGTTACATGAGTAGAAGTCTTGGATTGTTATTAGTTTGTTTGTTTCTCTGGGGGTAGGACGGCGGAGTTATGTAACGGGGGAAAGAAGCAGAGCGTCCAACCAGAAAAGAGAAACACTAGGGGAGGGGGGCAACCCTGCCATGGCTGCAGGTTGTAAAAAAGGAACAGGTGCCAAACATAAACAACTCAACAAAAAGATGTAAGGCCTGGTTGTCAGAATGAAACAACATTATGAAAGATGCTCCTCAGAGGATGATGTTGAAGATGATGATGTGAATATGTCTGAACAAGCTGGATCAACTAGTTTGTAAACATTCATTCTTATGGGCGTCCCACCATGTCTTACTATGCTAGTAAATGATACCTTCGAATTTTCATAATTCTGTGTTTGGGTTGGATTACTTACTTATGAATTCAAAATGTTTGTGTTTAAATCAATTTTTACTGTCACTGCTGGACTTCTGAAATGATTTTTTTTGTATTGCTCAGTATAATCAAACATTCTCAGTGAAGATTTCCTGTTTAAAAGTAAAGTTCTATTGGCATTTATGAATTTAATTCCCCCCCCCCCAAGCTGTTTGGTATCTGGCTAAAGAGAGGGGTTTAAATAGATTTAAATCATCTTTATAATTTATTAATGCTTTTCCCTATAATACTGTATTTTGAATAAGTTATATCATTTAAACAGTGGTACAAACAGCTGCAGTTGGAGGAATCTTTTATTTACAATATCATTTTTTTAAAAAGTAGTGTACTGAGTAATACATTTTGTTTCAGTGCCAGTTTAGACATGAGGGGTTAGGAACAGCTATAATTTGCAGTGCCCTCAGTTTCAGAGTCATCTGCTAGCACCACCAGCAATGCTGCAACCAAACATATATCAGACAGCAAATCACCTATATTAAAAAAAAAAGAAAAAACCTAACTTAATCATCCAGTAAAACCACAGCTGAGTTTGTAATCAGGCCCAGCAAATTCCAGTAAGATACTAATCATCAGGCGTGCCCAAACCACGGCTTGCGAGCCACATGCAGCTCCTTTACAATTAAAGTGTGGGTCACAAAGCCACCATGCCCACCCCCCCATTCTCCGCCTACCAGGCTCGGGTGAGGGGAGCTCAGGACTTCTGCCTTGTGGTGGGGTGGTGGGGCTAGGGGCTTCTTCCCCATGAGGAGGGAGGCCTCGGGGCTTCAGCCCCAGGGGGTGTACCTGCCAAGGCTCAGGGCTTCATCAGGAGTGGAGCTGAAGCCCCGAATCCCAGCAGGTGCCTCCCGCATGGCTGAAGCCCCACGCCCCAGCAAGCATGCCCTATCTCTCAAACTTCTGAAGATTGTCGTATGTGTCTCAGTGGGTCAGTAAGTTTAGCTACCCCTGCCATAGATGACAAGATGGCTCAGTTAATTTGTGCAACAAATTCTCCCTTTCATCTTGTTCAGAGCAAACATTTCATTGACATGGTTCAAGTGTTATGAGAAGGCTACACAGCAGAGCTGACATTGCTGGAAGGTTGTTGGATTCAGTGTATGAGAAGGAGATTGAATAGTGTGCAGAAAACATTGACGGGACATTTGTGAATCTGAGTCTTGATGAGTGGAGCAATGTACACACTGATCCACTAATAGGTCCTTGTGACACAACAGAAGAAGGGGTTGTCTATCTTACAGAAACAACTGATACACTGGGACATGCCCATACAGCAGAATACTTAAAAGAGATAACAGTAAAAGTTATTACAAACTGAACAAAAATTCAAGTGTCAAGTGCATAGCTTTGTCACAGACAATGTTGCAAATGTAGCAAAGATGAGAAGACATCTAAAAGAAGATAATGAAGGGATAGCATACAGGTACAATGCTCATTTGATTAATCTTTCAGCCAAAGACTTAAGTACAACTCCAGGTATAAAGTAAATGTTTTTGAAATTGCAAAATTCTTCAATAACAGCTACTTTACTTCAGCTTCACAGAAGAGAGCAGGAAGGTCCAAACTCTCCCCCAAGATGTACGATGGAATTCAGTGGTTGACTGTTTTGAGCTATTTTTTAAGAGCTGGCCTATTCTGATGACCATTTGTGAAGAAAATCATGACAAAATGGATGGAACTATCACAGCCAAAAGTCAACATAGGACTAAAGAAAAATGTAGAAGATATGCTGAATATACTGACACCTATTTCCATAGCCTTGGCCAAAGTGCAGAAAGACTGCTGCTGTATTGCTGATGCAGTTGAAATTTGAAAAGAATTTCAAGAGTCGTTGAAGAAAGAAATACCCAACAACAAAATTAAATTGCAGGTAGTAAAGAAGTGGATGGATCAAGAACTTTTTCCATCTCATTTTCATGCCAATATTCTCAATGCAAAGCACCAGGATAGATGCCTCACTGATGAAGAAGATGCTGCTATGACATGAGCATGTAATAATCATCCATCAATCATGCCAACCATAATAAACTTCAGGAGTGGAGGTAAACCATTCAAGCCGGACATGTTTGCTAGTGAGGTTTTAAAGAAAGTCACACAACTGAACTGGTTGAAGTCTAATTAGTTAAGCACCTGGAACCAGAGTTTGTTGAAGTGCTAAACCAGCTTTTAACGGCAGTAGTTTCTTCTTCAGGCACAGAGAGGAATATTTTCTTCATTTAGACGAATTAATTGAAAACTAAGAAATTATGAGTCTAACTGGGAGTTGAAAAAGCAAGAAAGCTTTTCTTCTAGTCTGTGACTTAAATGAGGAGGGAGGGTGAGATGTTGCATTCTATATGATTTTATAAAAATATGCTAATGAGTTTGAATATAATGTTACTGAAATATGCTTCATGCAAAAGATCTCTTGTAAGGTATCATTACAAAGCTTATAATCTACTGAGTATGGTCATCCTATTTGTATAAATGGATCACTCTTGTATCTGAAACTAGAAATATGAAATATAACTCTGAGGGCCTATTGTAATTATGCAAAGTGTGGGCCATTAATGGTGATTTGGAATCTTGATGGCTCCCATCAACCAGGATAATTGACTACAGATGGCTCTGTTTTACTTGTAAGTCTTCCTGTATACGTGTGTGCTGGCAAGTGGGTAATGAAGTCTTACAGTGACATGTGATCATGTCACCTGAACTGGAATCCATCTTTAACCTGGTGCTTTTTCATTGAGAAGGAGGAGGTGTGAACCCAGAGAGGGACAAAGGATTCCCACCTTATGCAAAAGACATATAAGTGGGTGGAACAGAACAAAGGGGGAGCCATCATGAGAAATCCTCTAGCTACTACCTGAGCTGGAACAAGGGCTGTACCGGGGAAAGGACTGTGCCCAGACTAGGAAGGTGTCCAGTCTGTGAAAGAAACTTATTGAAACATTTCTGAGGGTGAGATTTTATCTGTATTCAGTTTTATTACTGTATTAGGCTTAGATTTGTGTGTTTTATTTTATTTTACTTGGTAATTCACTTTGTTCTGTTACTACTTGGAACAACTTAAATCCTACTTTCTGTATTTAATAAAATAACTTTTTACTTATTAATTAACCCAGAATATATATTAATACCTGAGGGGGGGGGGGCAAACTGCTGTGCATATCTCTCTATCAGTGTTATAGAGCTTGAACAATTTATGAGTTTACTCTGTATAAGCTTTATACAGGGTAAAACGGATTTATTTGGGGTTTGGACCCCATTGAGAGTTGGGCATCTGAGTGTTAAAGACAGGAACACTTCTTAAGTGGCTTTCAGTTAAGTCTGAAGCTTTGGGGCACGTGGTTCAGACCCTGGGTCTGTGTTGGAGCAGACTGGCGTGTCTGGCTCAACAAGACAGGGTGCTGGCGTCCCAAACTGGCAGGGAAAGCAGGGGCAGAAGTAGTCTTGGCACATCAGTTGGCAGTTCCCAAGGGGGTTTCTATGATCCAACCCGTCACAGAGGGGATTAGATCTACTAGTTTGAAAAGTTTGAAGGACAGCCTAAGAAGTAACTTAGGACACTGTTGTCTCATTTTCAAGAGACTTAGGTGACTAGGACCTTAAGCTCCAGAAGCTTTCACTTAGGCATATTTGGAAAATTTCCCAGGCTGACCTGACATAATCATTTTAATTCACCAACAACTGTTAATTCCTTTTGTTCCTTTAATAAATCATTTAGTTGTAAAGTTGAACATGTTTTGTTGAGAAAAGCTTATGTATCCAAAATACTAAGGTTGTTTTAATAAAAATAATTGTATATGCTGTTGTGTGTTCAATTAAATTTTAGTTCCTATCCTAATGAAGTGTGACACAAATCATGAGCAAAAAGTTAATTATCTAGTAAATAAATATTTCATTCATAATTTTCTAACATATTAGAAATGTAAAATTAATAAGAATATGAAAATAAGCTATATAATTTTTTAATAAATGTATATAGTTATAGTATACTCTCCTAGGTAGCAAAAAGATGTACCAAATCTAGTGAAAAGGCTCTATTTAGTTGTAAATCAAAATGTTTTAATGGTTATATCAACCAATGAGAATGCACCTTTCTTTAGAAAATAACTGAAGTACAATAGAAAAGTTGATTAAAATTGATGATTTAAATTGAGGCTTTCCACTTGGTGACTTAAATCATGATTTAAATTGGCTCGATTTAAATCAAACTGCCTGAAAAATACCACCACCGAAATGTCCACCAGCGTCTCACAGATGCTTTGCCTGATTCCCAAAATAGACTAAAAGCGTGAGCAGGAAACATTCTTCTTTTGGTGCTGGATTCTTGTTGCTGGCTCCAGTTACAGGGAGCATGCAGACCCCAAAAATGACTAGGCTGGATGTGTTGGCAGGCTCACAGCTCTTCCAGTCAAGTGCAACAGGATGCACAGAAAAATCCTCCCACAATACACCATGAATCAAGCTAGCAAGGGTGTTAAGAATCCTGGGATATGCTCCCCAGAAACCAAAGCTATGCCAAGGTCCACCACGTGAGGATCTCGTCTGAAGTCTTTATGCTCTTTGGTGACGCTACGATGAGAGCACAGTATCAGGGCCGCCCGGGGGGGGGGGGGCAAGTGGGGCCCCCAGACCCCCTGAATCCTCTGGGCGGCCCTGCACAGTATATAAACCTGTATTGAAAATCAGCCCATTATACAGCAATATAACTCAGTTTAGATATCTCTTCTCCAACTGTCTCAGCATCGTTCTCTAAGTAGGCTTTAGAGTCTGTATCTAGAGCTGTTATTTATTCATATTTGACTTACATGCTGGAATCACAAAAGTACATTTTAATCAAATGTCAGCACATTCCTTAGGACACACTTGTGTGGACTTTACCTTAAAGACTCTAACTTCACACTGGCTTTTCAATGTATATATTAAGGTTGATATAAACTCCGAGACCTGTGTTCTTTATCTGCTAAACATGCTCCCTAATTAACTTTTGTTTATTTAAAACGAGAACCCATATTACAATGACACTATTTGGTAATGGTCTCCTAGCAACAGAACTTGCTTGTAAAATCACACTCGTCATTCAAGGGGTCTCTTTTCTATGCAGTTTCTCAAATTTAATCAATCATTTTCTTTGTCTTATTTCCTATAAAAAGGTTTTGATTAATTTCATCAGTCTCTTAGCAATAATAAAATAAACTGATAACTTCAAAGCATCATTCTATACTTCACCATAGACCAGATTAAACAAAGGAAAATAATAAGTTCTTCTTTCACAAATCTACCCTCTGTTTGAGATAGGGCTATTTATAACACAAATTGCATGTTCAAAAAAAATTCTATCAGAAAATAACCACATTTTTCATTTTTAAAAAAAATCTATTTCCCACTTGGAAATTTTTTTAAAAAAATCATTTCAAAATTAATTTTAAATTTCATTGAGACTTAAAAATATCATTAAGTTACGGGTTTTAAAATTTAAAAAATATCATTAAGTTGCAGGTTTTAAAAATGACAGTTTTTCATTTTCAGTTTTTTCCCCTATGGGAAAAAGTTAGAAAGCAGTAAAAAAAGAATTGTAAAAGTAAAGAAAAATCAATTTGTGGGAAGAAAGTGTGAAAAGTGTTATCCCACTTCCACCCCCAAAAAACACACTTTTTTCGAGGGTTAAATAATTTTTTTTTAAAAAAGAGGAGGCTGAGGGGGATGGAAATTATTCAGTTTCCAATAACTAAAATGAAACAATATTTTAAGTCACAATAAAACAATGCTTTTCATTTTAGAAATGTCATTTTCAGTTAAAATAAAAACTATTTTAATTTCTAAATTAAAATTCCCATGGAAACCCCTATCATTTTCCAGTAAAAAATATTTGAAAAGTGGATTTTTCCCACACATTTTTTTCTGTGGGGAAACAACTGTGTTTTCTAAGAGCTCCTGTGTGAGGCTAGTAGGATGACTGTTTCTTAAACATGAGAACTTCTCTACTGTGCAGCATAGCAAACACCTTCTGTTATTTGTGTGGGTTCAGATTTATAAGCCATTATTATTCATAATATTAGTAGTAATATCCATATTTTATGGGTGTTCTCATCACATCTTGAAGTAGTGGCTGGTTTGTGTTTGTATCACACTAGTGCCCAAAGTGAGATCAGGACTCCATTATGCCACAGGCATAGTAAGAGATAGTCCTTGCCCCCAGAGTGCTTGCAGTTGAAACAGAGAGGTAAAGTGACATGCCTAAGTCCACACAGCAGATAAGTGGTAGAGCTGAGGACAGAACCCAAGTCTCTGAAGTCCTGCTCTGGTACACTGTCCGCTAGGCCACACTGCGTCTTAAATGCAGCAAAGCTTCATCATGAGCCTTCCAACTGATTTAGAACACAAGTGTTTTCAATCATCCGCTGAGTTTCGGGATGCTTATCTGAACCTGGAGAGAGTTGCTCATCTCAGATCCTTTTGCATTTGTATACACACACAAAAAACAAAAAACCACCCAAACACTTAATGAGTGCAAATATCTTTATTGTGTGTCACTGAGTTTTCAGGCAAAATCAAGCAAACATATTTTGTTAAGCTAGATGAGCTCAGGAGAGTCAGACACCAGATTAGACTAGAAAAGTGGATCCATCAATTATCAGTTACTATAATTAACTTTGTCAAAAGTCAATATGAAATCTTTCCCCGCTGGCGTACAAGTGCTAGTGGAACAGACTTCTGTGATTAATCATCTTTGCACTCTTTTTTTAAATGGGTACATTTCTAGTTCATTCTTCTACATTTTTGAAAAAGTTTGACTCCATCAGCCTGCTCAGTAGAACAGATGCTGTTTATCACTTTCCGTGCCTTTTCCAAGCTGCTGTTGGTTTTCACAGTCATTGAAGAACATTATTTATAAAAGCTAAAAACCTTTGTCAAATAAATGTGGCAAAGACGACATCGGCACCTTGCAGGAGTATATCAAAGTGTATCCACTCATTGGGTCATGTACTTGCCTCTTCCTGTGGAGATCTATATTTATGCATGTTCCTTGTTTGCTTCCTTGGAAATCTATAGATTATATCCATATCTGTCAGTCTGACAAATGTTTTAGCCAATATGTCAAAGGAAATTTTTAGCAGGAGGATTTTAATGGCCAGTAGCTATTGAAATACACAGCAAGAAATGAATTAACCATTTCTGTTTAATACTGACCACTGTTTTAAACAACATACCATAATAAAACTAAAAGAGCACAGTTGATTTCTTCCTTTATAATTAGGAGTGCCTATTCACTATTCACAGAAAAATGTGGAATTAGAAGATGAAAGGGACTAATGCCCTGCCTCTGAAGTGTCAGGAAACTGATCATGTTCCAGGATCCTAACTGAAAGCCTAAGAGCCCCGCCATCGTAACATGAGGAAAATGATTTCTCAGTCCAAAAAGTGGCAATAAGTGCAATCCTGGGCATTGGAGCAAGGATCACTGTAGTTAAGTATCCACAGTATTTATACACTGAAGTTGAATGGGTGGCCAAATAATCCTCCATTTTTCACTTGAATCCCCTCACTGTGGATTTTATAAATACCACCTGCTACTGAAAATTCCAAACATTGATTATCCTGTGAGTGGTGGGGTGTGGGGAAGACACATGAGAACAGGACATACTGGATCAGACCAAAGTTCCATCTAGCCCAGTATCCTGTCTTCTGACAGTGGCCAATGCCAGATGCCCCAGAGGGAATGAATAAAAGAGGTAATCATCAATTAATCCATTCCTTGTCGCTCATTCCCGGCTTCTGACAAACAGAGGCTAGGGACACCATCCCTGCCCATTCTGGCTAATGGTCCTTGATGGACCTATCCTCTATGAATTTATCTAATTCTTTTTTGAACCTTGATATAGTCTTTGCCTTCACAACATCCTCTGGCAAGGAGTTCCACAGGTTGACTGTGCATTGTGTGAAAAAATACTTCATATTGTTCATTTTAAACCTGCTGCCTATTAATTTCATTTGGTGACCTCTTGTTCCTGTGTTATGAGAAGGAGTAAATAACACTTCCTTATTTACTTTCTCCACACCAGTCAATTGTATAGACCTCTATCATAGCTCC
>NW_020664419.1:8175868-8185387 GCF_002925995.2 Terrapene triunguis
CCCCCCCCCCCCCCCCCCCCGTCTCTTTTCCAAGCTGAAAAGTCCCAGTCTTATTAATCTCTCCTCATATGGAAGCTGTTCCATACCCCTAATCATTTTTGCTGCCCTTTTCTGAATTCCAATAAATCTTTTTTGAGATGGGGTGACCACATCTGCATGGAGTAGTCAAGATGTGGGCATACCATGAATTTATATAGACGCAATATGATATTTTCTGTCTTATCTATCCCTTTCTTAATGATTCCCTACATTCTGTTAGTTTTTTTGACTGCCGCTACACATTGAATGGATGTTTTCAGAGAGCTATCCACAATGACTCCAAGATCTCTTTCTTGAGTGGTAACAGCTAATTTAGACCCCATCATTTTATATGTATAGTTGGGATTATGTTTTCCAATGTGCATTACTTTGCATTTATCACCATTGAATTTCATCTGCCATTTTATTGCCCGTCACCAACTGTCTGGTTCTGGGTTCTAGACAGTCAGGCATGGTGGTTGGAGCCAGCGGTAGAGTCAGGAGCAGACCAAGGGCAGTGCTGAAACCAGGTTCTGGGGACAGGCCACGGGTCAGAACTGAGGTCAGAGTTCATAGACAAGAATTGTAGTTGGGGCTCAGATACAGATTGATGCCAAGTTGGAGTCAGTCTGAGGGTTTGGGGGTCAGTAGGCGGATGGAGGTTTGGAGCAAGGTTGGAATAGGACATGGGCAAGGTGACAGGAGGTTGGAATTAGACTCACACGAGGCTGGGTCAGGAACCAGAAGCGGATCAAGGACAATCTGGAAGCCAAGGAAGTCTGTAACACCAGATGGCAGTACGAGGGTTCCTGGCTGAGTAGTGCTGCTGCACAGACTAAGTTACAGCTCCGGCGGTGTCAGTGAAATACCTTTGCTTTGGGGTCATCTGACCAGGGCCCAGCCCTGGGATGGGCTGCTGCACCATGCCTGAGGGCCAAGTCGTTTCAGGCTCTGTTGGAAGGGTGAGTCATGGCAACTGAATGAGCAGCCCTGGTCTGGCTACAGCTTTGCTTCACAGCTACTAACATCTTTCCTCTGATTTTCTTTCTATATTCTTGCCTCAGTGGTCCAAACTACATTTAAAACGTATACTGGCACAGCTATGTCAGTGAGGGATGTGAAAAAAACACAGTCCCAGCAACACAGCTATGGCCACAAAACCCTCAGCATAGACACAGCTATGCCAACACAAGAGAGCTTCTGTTGGCATAGGTAATGTAGGTCAGGGAGGTGGTGTTCCTACACCAGCTGGAAAACTCCTATCATCTTACACTGCGTCTACACTGGAGGATATACCGGCATTGGCTCTGTAGTGTAGACATAGCCAATGGCCTATTTGGAAGAGTACTTAAATGTTATAGGCAGCCTTCGGGGAAAAGGAATAGTGTCTTAAAATGTGTTAGCTAACGTGCTAATGAACATATTTTAAACATTACTTAGCACTTAGTGTAGACAAAGACGATGAATAAAACTGCTCCCTCAACTATCTGAGCAATTCTTAAGGTGTTCAACCCTGTTTACACGTGGTGCTAAGTGGGGTTTAAAAACGTTAGTTAACCCACGTCAACGAACATGTTTTAAAGCACCACATATTTTCTAAGTTTATACAGGGCCTAAGTGAATTCTTAGGCGTTGTAAAATGGTACTTTGTAGGATATTGTATTATATTGCCAATATGTCTTATCATTTTGAGGAGTTATTTAAGCGAACACTGCAAAACTGTTCAGGACGTTGCACCAAATGTGAGCATGGTAGTAGGTTCACATATGGCTGTATTACACACTGCAGTGGTTCTATGAAATTCACCCACTGCCAGGGTTAGATTGTGATATAACCTGCCCTCAGAAAGGGGTGTCATGTAGCTGTGCTACCTTAAGAGCAGACACATCAGCGTCACAACCGTTCCATGTTCCCACCTTGCCCCAGGAGGAATACAGTTCAGTAGCAGATTTTCCCCCTTCCATGTCAGCTCAGCTCAGCTGGTGCTTCTGGGGTAGGGGTTGGAAGTGAAGCCAAGGCTCCACTCAATTCCCCATTCCTTTCCACGCACCTGCACATGATGGGGAGTAACAGCTCTGTAGAGGTTTCTCTCCCCTCCTCTGTGCAGCAACCAGCCATGCAGGGGATGTCATACATGGCCTTGCTCCACTTCATGGGCGTATAGACAAGAGACAGTCTTGTTCTCAGTGCAAACTCCATAGTCAAATTCTGCCCTTGGTTAAGCACATTGAAAGCAATGGGAGCTGCATATGGGTGAGGTGTAGCTCATGTCTCGTTAATTTTGTAAATGGTACTATCTAGTTTTATTAGCAATGGGGTCTCAGCCAAACCCCCACATTTGAATTACATCCCCCACAACAGAGACAGACAGAGGCAGAGGCAGAGAGAGAGAGAACTCAGATATGGATCTTAGTATCCCTGATTGCTCCTATCCATCATGACACATTTGGACACACTGGGGATCCAGAGCCAGTGGGTCAGCCCCATCTCTCTTAATAACATTTCTTATAGCCTTTGTTTACTTCCTGCAAAGTATCCATCAGTTTCAGTCTTGCTACCATGCTGGTTGGGCCCTGCCATCCAGCATGGACTGATGATTCAGTTCTAAGAGACTCTATGCAAACCATAAGTATCAGCACCTGTGTCATGATTGTGTTAGCCTTTAGTTAAGATGATCTGCCAGTGAACTGAGGGGAAAAAAATTCTCTCCTCTTCGCTTCGGCTAGCACACCTATTATAGTCTGTCATGAGTGTGTAGATCATGGGTTAGCTGTTGAAGTATTGTAATAGATGCTTTCATGTAAAGATGGAAAGCTGTGATACCGGTGTCAGACCAACTATTTCAGCATTCCCAGGTGATGTATCAAAATGTCAAAATAGTGACAGAAGGTGAGAAGCAGCTTCAACAAGGGAGGACCCTAAACACACACACTGGAAAAAAACAAAAACAAGGCAAGGTTTCAGATCTATTTTAAAATAGTGTCTTCTTAAAGATATGGCACTGATTCCGTGATGTCTAATTTTAAAAGGCAGTTTGTTTTGCACACTTTGCATAACCTAAACATTTCTTTATGCAGAAAATAAGCAGGTATCATATAAAATGTTCTTTACTAACTATGTAATTTAAGCTAAATGAAAGTAGCTTATTTCCTGGACAATATCTTGCAATATTCAAAATCTGATATTCTTATTGTTATTGATCTCTATATGAAAGTACCAAATATTCTAGCAGAATACATCCTAAAGTCGATTCAGCAATCAAGAGTTCTTGCTGATTTACTATTCTTTCCTGGGAGATCCAGAATACTGAGGATTTGATTGTTATTTGATTGTGATAGCAACTAAGATCAGGGCCCATTGTAAAAAACACAAATATACAGTAAGAGTTAGTCTCTTCACCAAAGAGTTTACAATCTAAATAGGCACAACAAACAAAGGATGGGCAAAATGAAATATTATTCCCATTTTACAGAAGGAAAACCGAGGCACAGAATGACTTGCCCAAGTTCACACACAGTGTGGCAATGCCAGAAATTGAACACATAGTTCCTGAGTCCCAGTCCAATGTCTTAAACGTAAGATCACTGTTCCCTATTTCTTATTGTCATTTCCCTCTAACTTCTTTTAAAGATACAGTGATGAGTTAGATGGGGAACTCTCTCTAGAGCTTCATGCTTCTGCCTGAGGGCTCACTGGAGAATGATTTTTCACTCATACACCCTCATTTTTAGAAAGGGCTGAGTACAGTGCCCCCAGCTTCTGCTGGCCTGGGAGTGTGGAACCTAAACTCCAATCACTCAGATGACAAAGTGTAACCCATTATCCAGTGTTATGCCTTCTGCTTTGCTGGCTGTATCCACAGAGCACAGAAGTCTACTACTGCCAGCAGTTATGGGAATTACTCCTATGCTTCTTCAGGTGGCAGAAACTCAGGCTGACAGCATTGGAAGGCTGAGGTTCAGTCCCCCCTGACGACCCGTGATGGCAGTTGTTACAGATGCATTTTTGTGAGGTTTTAAAGATAGAGACCTGTCACTTTTAGACCTGTCTTGTCAAAGTCATCTGCAACATTCCCGCTCAGTTCAGTGGGAGCAGTATCTTTCTGCAGCTAACAAGTCTGACATGGCTTCTCTCAGATATCAAGAATATTTTGCAGGTATTTGCTCCCTGCAGTTGATTTTGCTAAGCATGGGGCATCCTTTTCAATATAAGAGCACATGACCTGCAGTAACCTTTCACATTTAAAAACCTAACCTCCTCCCAATTCTCTGCTATGTATTTGCCATTCAAGCTATACCTATTGCTCTATTAAAATATTTGTTGCTCAGGATGCTAGCTTTCCCCAGTCATAGAAGGAAGATGGAAAACATATGGCTTTGAGGTAAGCTCAAGGATCAGCTGGAGGCGCTGATGTATGAATCATTGTGCAACCATCTCTCCTCCCCGAGAATATTGAAAGGCCTATTTTAAAATGAGACCAATGAGCTACTTCTGTTTCTCAGCCAAAAACTATTGTGGTATTATTTTTCTTTCTATAAAGATATAAAGTTCAAGTTGCTAAAATTAGCAGTTGTTTTTTCACCTATGTGCTCCTATTCAAAGCGGTATTGTTTAGCGGTTCAGCGCCTGCCGCTTAAAATGCAGCATTCCCCATTTAACATGTCAAAAAGCTATGGCTAATTATTCTCATAGCAAAGATAATCGTACCAATTATGATTCTTTAAAAAGAATGGAGGAGACAAAGAAGGGCAGATAAGATTTAACAATGACAGGTGGAGGGAAATCTCAAATGTTGGAGAAACTACACAGTCTCGTCCTTTTTTAGGAAAGAATAAAATTACAACTTTCTGAAAGAGCCAAGTTATCACTGTTCAATCTGTGGAATTACTAGCTCTAATTCTGTGGCTTGTGTTAAGCAGGAAATCAGACTAGATGGCTATAGTGGTCTGTTCTGGGCTTAAAATCTAAGACTCCATGGAAGACAGTGACCATCTTTGCTGCTGCTGTTGCTTTTTTACTATTTGTAATAATATATGGAGAGATACCTATCTCATAGAACTGGAAGGTCATTAGAGTCCAGTCCAGTCCAGTCCCCTGTCCTTGACTAGCAGGACCAAGTACTATCCCTGACAGTTCTGTGTTGTTGTTGGGCCTCCAGAGCCCTAAATGGCCCCCACAAGGATTGAACTCACAACCCTGGGTTTAGCAGGCCAATGCTCAAACCACTGAGCTATCCCTCCCCCCATATCATTATGCCTAGGCACCCTAGTTCTGTTTCAGGACTCCATTTTGTTAGGTGCTAAACAAACACAGAACAGAAGGACAGTCCTTACCCCAAGGAGCAGTATAAGAGACATCTGATGAATACAGTCAGATGTGGGGAGTACAAGGAAACAATAAGACATTATTGGTGATAGGTTTCCACGCTTGAGGAGTATAAGTCACTGTGAAAGGACCACTTCCTGTCCCAAACCTAGAAAGCCCCAAACCCATCAGCTCCTTCTGGTAATACATAGATACCACAGAAGAAATTTAATTTTAAAATTGATTTAACCCTTCGTGGACCATTCACCAAGAACCCAGATTTCTTTCATGATGGTAATTACTTATAGCTATCTCGTGCCTTTTCTATCACAGGATGCTTTACAAATACAGCAAACTGGCCGACAAGCCAAAGATCCTGAGCTTGTGTAACCGACATGCCTAATAGGGAGCTAGCTCTTTAAGAGATCTATGGGGAGGGGGCAGGAAGGAATGAGGTGTGTCAGGCAGATGCACAATTAGCTTACCACACGCAGAAGTTTCTAGAAGTGGGTGTGGCCATTTTGGGAATGCTCAATAGGTTCCCTGTAGCTATAGCTCCATGAGGACAGGTAACCAGGGCAGCTGCTTTACAGAGGCCGGGTGCCCTGTGGCAGTTGGGAGAAGCTGAGCCCCAAGACCAGCGAGTAGGCTTCTTTTTCCCTAACTCTGAGGCATTTGGGGGCAGGTTAGTGATATTGTTAACCCGCCAACAGGGAAGACCTGGCAGGGTTAATTACAGAAAGGAGAAATTGGGAGGGAAAATAGTTTCTATTATTTTAATTGTACACTTGGAATGTTGTTTGATTTTAGCCAAACTGTTTTAGTTAAATCGCCTCAACCACTATGATTCACCAATTCTTCTTTTATTTAAATATGAGGATGAGGAAAGAGCCATTTATATTTTACTGTTCTCAGTTTTGTATTTTTCTTGCAAGAGGGTGTTTTTAAATCTCGGTACTTCACGGAGTGGTTGGTTAATTGCTTAGCTGACTAGCTATAAGTGAGTGATTGCAGCAGAGGAGGAGAGAGAGTCTGCATGGATTCCAGCTACATATTGCTAAAAGCAAGTGATGGGAAGATTTTGTGGCAGTGCTTTTGGTTCAGCAGCCTGTATAGATTCTGGTGATCCGACTGAGCCTCCGGTGAACTCAACCTAAGCTTTTGGGAACACTGAGTTTCTCCTTTTACTATGTGTCAGTGAGGATTGACATGTTTAGGTGTAATTCGTTTTCTTTATTTGTGTTTATGTATACCTCTGAAAATAATGTATGTGGCTTATAAAGTAGTCATGTGATGCTGATGATGATGTTTCTTTATCATAAGATTTTGTAAAGTCGGTACTTAAGAATTAAGTTAATTTCTTTTGTTCTTTTTGGTGGTGGGGAGGCTGACCTTATGCAGTCCCTGCTGAAAATCCTCAGTGAGTGAATTCTGGATCTGCCTCTGCTTTTCTATAGGAGTTGTTTTTAGGCACTAGGAGAAGGGCAGTGAAGTAAACTCTAGCCCACCCAAAGGTGACACTGGCGTCCTTGCTCACATGAGTAATCCCACTTACACAAATAACGATTACTCACATAAATAAAACCTGGTCCACACTACAAAGTTCTGTAGCGATGTCAGCTAGAAGTATGAAAAATTCACACCTCCAAAGCAGCTCGCTGTGCTGGCAGAACTCCAGTGTAGATACCACTAAGCCAACAGAAGGGTGCTTCTGTCAGCTTAACTCATGTTGTTCAGGGAGGTGGTGTTGCTATACTGGCACAGGAACGTCTCCTGTCAGCATATGCAGGGTCTACACTGGGGGGGACTATGCTAACATAACTGTGCTGGCGTAGGCTTTGTAGGCTAAATATGGCCTAAGGGTTGCAGGATTGGGCCTCCTGTAGGAAACTTCACTCAGTACAGGGATGCAGTGAGCGTTTTGACAGCACCTGTCTACAGTACAACGTCCACAACTCTGGACAAGGAGAGCTTACACATTCAATTGAAATTGCAACCACTGGGGCTCTATGGGAGTGTTGGCATCTACTCAAGCAGAGCTCACTGTAGCATTGGGCCTTGAATCACAAGGGCCTCCAGGCGTGAATGGTGGGTAAAGCACAGAAGTGATTTAGAAACCAAAATCCCCATGACTTTCAGGCTCCATCTACACTTGGAGCTAGGGCTGTGATTCCCAACTCGGGTAGACATACTTGTGCTAAAACAGTGTATCCACAGTAGCGGCGAGTGGTGGCATGGGCTACAAATCCTCTCAGATCACGTGCGTAGATACTCAAGATGTCAAGCCCATGCCAGCACGGCTACACTATTATTTTTAGCATGATCGCTTGATGAGAGCTAGCAGGAGTACATCCTCTCAAGCTGGGAATCACACCCCGGACTCTAAGTGTAGACATACTCTCAATGGATTACTTAGAAGCCAAAGTCTCATTTACAAAACCACCTATCTCACATAGAAACCTAAATGACTTTGGTGCTTTTGAAAGTTTTACCCTGTGTCTTTGTTGTTGGGCCCGACTCTCCTCTCCCTTACAGCAGTGTAAATGGGGAGTAATTCCACTGAACTCCCATGGAGTTGCGTCAGTGTAAAACGGCTGTAAATCGGATTGTGCGCTCTTTGGGGCAGGGACCATGTTTTTGTTCCGTGTTTGTACTGCATCTAGCACTGTGGGGCCTGGGCTAGGACTGGAGCTCCTACATGCTACCGCAATAGAATAATAAGTAAAAAAGGGAGAATCGCGCCATACATCTTCCATTCAGATTCTTCTATCATGCCCATCACCGTCTGCAAAATAAACTCACTATCCTTCTTCAAAACCTTCCTTAAAACTCTTCTTGGCTGTGAGGCCTACAAAAACATTAACAATGGCTAAGCTGCTGGTGTGCTGAGATCATGCTGACCATATTGTTTCCTTGTACTCCCCTGTTTGGTATTCCTGTATCCATCTGTTGGCATGTCTTAGTTTGTGAGTTCCCTGGGGCAGGGACTGTCTTTTTTGGTCTGTGTTCGTACAGGGCCTAGCACAGTCCTGGGCCATGACCAGGGCTCATAGGTCCTACAATAATACAAATAATAAATAAATGTGATGGCTGTGTACCTTGTATAATGTCCGGTACACCAGTGTTGCTTGACGAATGAATAACAATACTGTACAATTAATATTGCCCTCCGGTAGTGGTTACTTGACAAACTCATAGACTGCAGGTGGAGTTGCAAAAATGTGTTGCCCTGTTCTGCAAATGCTGCTGATAAAGACAACATGAAAGTTCTTGACACAAAGGAAAACAAGTCTATATACACATCAGGACACTACAACAGATGATATTTAGCTCTATTATAACTAGGCATTTGAGCACTCTTGGAGAAATTGAATCTGCTTGCTGCCACCTCCGCCGTGCCTGCTTTCAACTGCTTTCTCATCCCGCTCTCCAGCTGTTTTTCAAACAGAGGACACAGCCTGGGTGTTAAGGAGACATTCTGCCACAGGCTAAAGCATGGCCTTCCCTGAGAGGTGTCACAGCGAAAGGTGTCACGAGATGCCAGAATGGTATTAAACCCATTCAGCTCCTCTCCCTCCCCATTTCAACAACCTTCTCTCAAATGCATTTGCTGCTGCTGCCACGCAGCTTTCGTATAAATAAATGAAAATATAAGAAGGCTGGAGAAAGAAGTGCAGGGGATGAAAGGAAATTCTGTAAACATAAATGTTGCTGTGGTGGTTTGGAAGCCTTGAGGAAGACACTGGAGAGTAGGCTGAGTGTTCAGCAAAGTTTAGGGGAACTATATTATTGTGACTCTCCCCGAATCATCACAAAACGAACCCCTATGTGCATGTCGCACTTGTAGCAGATATCCTCCCAGATCACTGGGAGGTTTGTGAAATGCTAAGGACATGTAGCAGACTGTTTGAACTCAGGAACTTCAACCCCAATGTTACAGCTCGACCCCCAGCACTATTGCTCATTAACTAGCATCACTGGTAGGCTATTATCACCTGTGTGGACTAGCCTCTAGAAGGGAATGAGATGTACTTTGCACTGTGAACCAATGATGTGGTATCTAAAACAGTGCAGGATCACACCACCACCCCCAGGGCCGGCTCCAGGGCGGCAGATTGTTGGAGGCGGCATTCCGCCCAATCCTAGGGTGGCACGGCCACTTTTTTGTTTTTTGTTTTTTTTTGTTTTGTTTTTTTT
>NW_020664419.1:8185487-8217331 GCF_002925995.2 Terrapene triunguis
TTTTTTTTTGCTTGGGGCGGCCAAAAAGCCAGAGCCGGCCCTGACTACCCCATATACAAACTGTGCCGCTGGCTCCACATTCACTTCTGGGGCCATTTCAAAATTGCCCTCAGTTCTAAAGTCCTCTCTTTTGACTTTTTCCAACTGCCATCATAGATCTTGGACCTGATTCTCCCTTGCACATTCACATCTGTGCCGATTGCAACCATCACAATTGCTTGGCATTTTCTAACCAGTTTGCATTTATTCTCAGTGAGTGTGATGACTGCAGTAGGGAATCAAAGACCATGGTCTCTATTCCCAGGCCTCTCCCTCCACTCATTTAGCATCAGCCTCTTCTCTTTCCCTTTCATACAGTCTCACTTCCACTGATGCTGGAGACTTCTCTGCAGTTGTAGTTATAAGGAACGGTTTCCTTTCATCTTTTGATGCCACCAGCCTGACCCCCCATGTCCCATCTTTGCAAACATTAAGCCTTGCAACGCCCCAGTAGGTAGGTGAATGTTCATTATCCCGATGGGGAAACTCAGGCACACAGCCACTTGGGGCCTCTTCTAGGGATCAAGAGGATCTTCTGCGGCCAGCAGTTCAATCACTACCAGGGAGCGAGGGTCAGCAGCATAGGAGCCCAGATGGCATTTTCAGAAGTGCCTCTCATCATCCCTGAATCCAGGGCAGAAGCCCATCTACTGTGCCCCCTTTACAACTTCCAACGCTGCCAGATGGGGGAAGTCCCTATTCACCAGGGGTGGTTTTTAGCTCCAGATAATCAAGCTGGGGTAGGAGTTTCAGGTGACTACTAAGCTACACTCCATTTGAAGTGATGGTAAAATAGTTGAAAAGCCCCATTGTACAACCCACACTCCTGAAACATTGAGTCTTCCAAGAATCATTATGATTTCCACTGCATTATCTGTTGCCTCATAAAGAGTATTGTTTTTCAGCAGAAAAGTCAAATGCATCCTCCCATAGCTCCACGAGGCTGTTAGCTTACCGCTGAGTTAATACTTTGCCATGTTAAGAAAAGTGTATAGAAAAGAGAGAGCAGGCTTGTAAAGCAACACAGGGAAAAATAATTCATTAGTGCTCAGGGCTTAAAAGCTGGTGAGTTTCTTTCCTTGTCTTTTTTTCTTTCCTGTTCCCCTCAAAAGTCGATGTGTATCCAAACAGCTTGAAAAGTACTTTGAAATACAGCTTTATGTTGGGGACATAAGAGGAGCTGAATTTTTCTTTTGTGCTACTTTGTTTTTCTCCTCCTTTCAAACAGAGTTCAGATTAGTGAGAGAGAAGCCAGTTGTTTTCATTTATTTATTTATTTGACATTAGAGGGGTTTCCCAGGTTTTGCTGAGCAACTAGTCATTACCAGTTGTGGTTAACCAATACATAGCTAGTCAGAATGCCAGAACTGAAAGCATCTGATCTTTCCCTATCTATCAAAACCCAGCTATGGTGTTTTTACAACAGGATAGTACCACCTCTTAGCCATTATGTAGATCATTACACAGCTTGAAGAATGCTGCTATTTTTTTTATGGGAAATGCTTAGTTTTCATTGCACACGTTTCGAACAGGAATGACTTATTTTGTTTCTTAACTCTGGTGAATATTTCAGATTTTTTTGACAATGGGGGAAGCAGCAATGAAAACTGAAAAGCAAATCATTTTGTCTGGGGAAAAATTGGTTTGTAAATAAAAAACACTTTTTTTTTTAGAAAAGGCCATTTTTGCATCCGAAAAAAAAATAGTTTGTGCTAAAAATGTTGAGACCAATAATCTGGATTAGGCTAAAGTATAGCAGCCCTCAGGAGGCTAAACTATTGTGTGCCACAGGCAGACAATAAGAGAGACCCAGATTGCACCAGTGCTAGAGGTCCTGGCAATGGCAGAAAATTGACTTGGTGAGATATGCCCAGATGAACCTAGCAAGTGACACATGCCCCGTGCTGCAGAGGGAAGCAGAAAACCCCCCCGTAGAGTACCTGACAATCTGACTTGAGGAAAAATTCCTTCCTGACTCCCCCTAAATGACAATCAGTTTGACTCAGAGTGTGTGAGCATGACCCACCAGTCAAGCATCTGAGAGAGAATTCTCTGTACCTACTTAGAGTACTTGTAGAGCAAAGAGTGCACACCATATACCCAATGATATTGAAGCACTTGCTCATACATTAATTGATTAAGCCAGCGAGATGAGGAAATAGTTCCCCTTCCCTCTTTTTATTTTTTTACAAACAAGCCAGGTTAATTGACTTGCCCACAATCAATAATGAATGAGTGGAGGAGCTGGGGATGGAACCCATAATTCTTGGTTCATAGTACTGTGTTCTAAACCATGGGTTCTTAACCTGGGGGTTGCACCCAACCCCCACCACCATATTGCTGGAGAGGGAGCTCACCTAGATCCTGGACAGATTGGAGGGATCTGAATGGTGAAAGATTAAGAAGCACTGTTTAGCAATAAACCATACTTGCCTTTCTAGTTTCATAGGGGCAGAGTTATCCCTGTGTAACTGCCTTGAGCCAAATTCATCCCTGAATCATAGAATATAGAATATCAGGGTTGGAAGGGACCTCAGGAGGTCATCTAGTGCAACCCCCTGCTCAAAGCAGGACCAATCCCCAACTAAATCATCCCAGCTAGGGCTTTGTTAAGCCAGGCCTTAAAAACCTCTAAGGAAGGAGATTCCACCACCTCCCTAGGTAACTCATTCCAGTGCTTCACCACGCTTCTAGTGAAATTTTTTTTCCTAATATCCAACCTAAACCTCCCCCACTGCAACTTGAGACCATTACTCCTTGTTCTGTCATCTGCTACCACTGAGAACAGTCTAGATCCATCCTCCTTGGAACACCCTTTCAAGTAGTTGAAAGCAGCTATCAAATCCCTCCTCATTCTTCTCTTCTGCAGACTAAATAAACCCAGTTCCCTCAGCCTCTCCTCATAAGTCATGTGCTCCAGCATCCTAATAATTTTTGTTGCCCTCCACTGGACTCTTTCCAATTTTTCCACATCCTTCTTGTAGTGTGGGGCCCAAAACTGGACACAGTACTCCAGATGAGGTCTCACCAATGTCGAATAGAGGGGAATGATCATGTCCCTCAATCTGCTGGCAATGCTCCTACTTATACAGCCCAAAATGCCGTTAACCTTCTTGGCAACAAGGGTCCACTGTTGACTCATATCCAGCTTCTCGTCCACTTAACCCCTAGGTCCTTTTCTGCAGAACTGCTGCCTAGTCACTTGGTCCCTAGTCTGTAGCAGTGCATGGGATTCTTCTGTCCTAAATGCAGGACTCTGCACTTGTCCTTGTTGAACCTCATCAGATTTCTTTTGGCCCAATCCTCTAATTTGTCTAGGTCCCTCTGTATCCTATCCCTACCCTCCAGCATATCTACCACTCCTCCCAGTTTAGTGTCATCCGCAAAGTTGCTGAGGGTGCAATCCATGCCATCCTCCAGATCATTAATGAAGATATTGAACAAAACCGGCCCCAAGACTGACCCTTGGGGCACTCTGCTTGATACCGGCTGCCTACTAGACATGGAGCTATTGATCACTACCCGTTGACCTCGATGATCTAGCCAGCTTTCTATCCACCTTATTGTCCATTCATCCAGCCCATACTTCTTTAACTTGCTGGCAAGAATACTGTGGGAGACCGTATCAAAAGAAGTCAATATACGTACTGGTTTCCTTTGAATATTTCGCTCCTATTCAGAAACTCACATTTTATACCATTCCATAGTGTCCTGGAATATGTAAGTGCTGCCAGTTTTATCAAATGAAATCCTCTTTCATCCATGTTCCTGTTCATCTCTATGATAAGAACGCATATGCTTTAATTTTCCTATTTAGTCTCATGAAAGTTATTGCTTTCTAACTCCCCACCTATGGTAATTGCAAGTGGAAATAGTAGTCTAAATGTCTAAGCCTCAAGATCTGTTGCTGGTTGATTTTGCTTCCAGTGTGGAGGCATGTTTGCAAATGTACCAGGATGGCTTTGCTATAAGGGAAAGGCAGCTGCAGCTCTGATGCCAAGTTGATAAAAAGCAGTGAATTGTGCATCATCCAAGCAGAACACCCAAAGCCTTGGCAACTGCTAGTCAGAAGGCATGTGTGACTAGTTCAGAGCATGTGTGTTCTAACTAGAGTTTGCTGTTGGAAGGAAAGACTTTCTTTAGCCAATTATAAGTCTTTTTTTTTTTTTACATTAATTTGACAAGTGCACATACTGACTAATGGTGCTAAAAACAGCTTTCATGTTGCACATAAAGAAGACTGCAATCATAGAATCATAGAATATCAGGGTTGGAAGGGACCTCAAGAGGTCATCTAGTCCAACCCCCTGCTCAATGAGAAGTCTCAGTGTAAGTAGAATTTTTATATTGTCCCAAGTGCTACAAACTCACAGAGAAGAAAACTACCCAGATGGAACCTCACTGGATATTTTTGTGATCAGACATATCGCAACCGTATACTGCTTTTAAAAGGACTTGCTTCTCTTGGGCTATATTTGGGATCCTTCCACAGTGTCTCTCAGTTTCTCTAACAGTGTCTGCCAGTCATTCCGTAACATAAAATAAAATAAATAAATAAAAATTGGCTTCCCTGATATAGATATTTTTAAAAGGGAATGTGGCAAAATTCATTTTTTTTTCTTCTTCCCCACTCTGCTCTTGGATGTATGTGAGTTGGGAAGTAGTGAGTTGGAGTAGGAACTAGGGAGGTGATTTTAACTCTGTATAAAGCATTGGTGAGACTGATACTAGAATAACTGTATATGGTTCTGATGCCTACCATTTTAAATGGATGTTGAAAAATTGGAGAGGGTCCACAGGAGACCCACTAAAAATTATTTGAGGGATGGAGACAATGCCTCATAGTGAGAGCCTTAAAGAGCTCAATCTGTTTATATTATCAAAAAGATTGAGTGGTGACTTGATTACAAACTCATTAACTCTGACACTGTGGATCTTAAAAAAAAAACTATCTATAAAAGAAACTGGGTGGACAGTGCAATCGAGTGGACTGAGAGTTCGGAGCCCTATAGTGTCTCTACAGTGCTCTGAGAGTTATGGATAAAAAGCTTCTATAGCCACCGATCTCAAAGTGTTTTGCAGAGGAAAGTCAAGATCATTATCCCCGCCTCTCCCACTTAATGCCAACTTACACTTCAGTAAGTAACTGTTGTTTGTGGGAGAAATTTTTCAAGGCACAAAAGGGCCTTAGCCACCTGACTCTCATTGACTTTCAGTAGGGTCTGGGCACCTGTTAAGCCTTTGAAAATCTCAGCCATTTGATTCTGATGTTAGTCCGGGATATTTGCTGACTAAGACAATCCAGAAAGTCACAACCATGTAGTAAAAGCACCTTAGAGCAATGTCTCTCAGAGCATGAGGCTGCTCTCTGCCTTTGAGAAATGATCCAGTCTCTTCTTGATGCGTCTTGGGCACAGTGGAGATGACAGTTTGGTGGAGAAGAAAGGAAAGAGATGATTTCTTCTCCATTCCTTCCCTCCTCTCCCCATCCTTTCTTAATCATTTTCACTTAAGATTCAAAAGTAATAGCACACATATTTATAGCGAGTCACCACTTTATAGAAGGGGGGTGTGAAAATTTTTATTTTCAATCAACCCAGTATGAATTAATTGTTTGGGGCATTTTTCCAAAACATACTCAGGAAAAAAAAGGGAGTCCATTTAAGTCCATGCTTTTTCATTGATTTTAAGTTCTCTCTCTACTCATCTAAAGTACTTATATGCCTCACCCATTATCATAGTATGGGAACATCTCATCATCTTAATGTATTTAGTGAGACTTAACACCTAAAGCATGTTCTTCAATGTTTTGCTGAACAGGGATGCTTTGTTTCATCAGGGCCTGACTAGGTTTTGGGGTTCTTTTGTTTTGTTTTTACAGATATATTCAAGATTACCCATCTGTAACATTTAAATAAGTAATTTTGTAATTACATGGCTACGCTTTAAAATAGAATGGCTCCAAAGGAGATGTGAGCTTGATTTTAAAATAACCTATAAAACCAATAGGATGCATTGGTATGGTGTGGGATGTCCCCTAGGGTACCAAGCTCTATCTAATCAGCCAGATACACTTTTCTGTTCTGTTTTTATTACATCCATAAAAATTAAAAATAGTAATAAACCAATAAAGTCACCAGGAAAGTAAAACCATGAAAAAAGCTGGTCTCCAGTGTGCTCACATTCAACTTGGGCAAGATGGGTGATGCTGGTGGGGAAGGAAAGCCCTATAAGGAACTTGCTAGAGAGTGCATCAATTGTCAAGGTGCATCTAATTGTCAAGGTGAAGCATTGTGTCACGATCTTACTGGACAACTCTTCCTTGGGCTTTGTCACCAATTGCTGTTTTAAAACACCCAAATGGCAGTAAATAGCCAGAAATAACTTGTCTCCTCTTTAACTAACCAAAAGTCTGTGCCTTTTCCTTTCAGAAATGGACCATTGTGATGCATCCTTTGGACGCCTCAAAGCTAGAGTGCAATAGGTTAGACCTATAGTTGACTGTAAAGGCCTCATGGACTTTCCTTCTGATTCAGTGCACCACAGAGGTCTGTCATTAGGGTAAATCAAGCTGGTGAGAACACATCAGTGCTCCAGAATTTGGCGAAGACACTGAAGTTAACATCACTATTCTTCCGAAAAGTGCAATGAGATTTTTAATGACCACAAGATGTCATTGTCATCTTCTTATCTTTTCTGAATGATAACTCACAGATACTGCATATAATGATGCATGAAGAGAAAAAGTATAAAAATTAAAGAAATTAACGTAGAATTCATTGTACAGATTCTCAGAAGGTGTAAATCAACATATTTATTGGAGCTACACCAAATCACAATACCTGAGAATCTGTCCCTATTATTTCAGGTTCGCCTAAGGCATTCCTTACAAGGCAAGAAAACTTAAAATTACAGAAAATGTAATAAGGTGTCCTGATCTTAATTACATGAGAAGTCTGACCTGGTGTCAACATCTGTATCTCTAGTAGACCCAGGCAAATAATGGGAAAAAAGTTCTGAGAACATATGCTTAAATACAAAATTGAATTCTCTTCTGCTGTGTTATTATTTTTGACACATTTATGTTATTTTTCCAGGATATTCTAATGAACAAGTGTGCTGGCAGAAGTGTTCTCAGAAATTCTGAATTTAAGCAAATATTAAATATTAGTAGAAAGTAAATTTTGAATTGGTAGATAGTTTTGACTGGTCATGTGGTATTTTTTCTATTCTTTTATTGGAAGAGCATAAATCTTAGAATCAGATTTACCATACAAACCAAGTAATACTGCTCAAATTTTGAAAATCAAATACACACAACGAACTGCTCATGAATAATCTACCAAGAATTATTCATAGAAATTATTTGCTCATATATTTTAAGAGAAATCATAAACTACACCTCTACCCTGATATAACACGACCCGATATAACATGGTAAAGCAGGGCTCCGGGGGGGCTGGGCTGCGCACTCCGGAGATCAAAGCAAGTTCGATATAACGCGGTTTCAGCTATAATGCGGTAAGATTTTTTGGCTCCCGAGGACAGCGTTATATCGAGGTAGAGGTGTAGTTTGTGGAGAATTCACAGGCACAAAAAGAGGCTAAATTTGTCTGATGAATTGTATGGAAAATGCACTAAATCTATTAGTCTGGAGTGGAGCTGAGCAAATTGAATACAAAAATACTTAAAACCAGCTTGTGCATTAGTTCTCTGCTCAATTTTTAGTCCGGGCCCAAGAACTGTTCATAGAAGATTAGTGTGTGAATGCCATTGCTTTCTCTGGATACCCAAGAACTTTAGCAGACTATCTTTTCCAATATCTTTCAAGCTGAAATGGGGCAATATAAATGGTGGAATTCACAATCTACTTCTTCTTTAGCCCTGTCTGGCTGAGGCTACCCTTATGATCAAGAGGACCCAACTTATCAGAAGTCATTTTCACTTTATTTTTCAGAGGGGGGCGGGCTTCATCTTGGTTCAGCAGAAAAAATGAAAATAAAATCTTTTTCTCCTAGCCCTCTGGGTATCTGATACTGGCAGGTAGAGCTTGAGTATACTGTTATCTTCCATAATTCTCCAAGTTACTGAGGAATGACTTGTTGTTATGGTTTTGGGGTGAGATAATTATACTGCATGGTTAGGATGTTTTTTTGCAGATTTCTCTACCATCACAATTTTGTTATTGTACCATCACTTGAGACCTAGTCTCTGTGTATTTGGTAAAGGCCTACACACTCCTGGAATCCCCACATTGATTTGGATACGTCTCACTGTTCTATTTAGGATCACATGAATATTGTGTCCTGGTTTTATTTTTGCTGGACTCTGACTTCTCATGTTGCATGAGTGGCAGGTGCTCCTCACCTCTGAAACATTAAGATTGAAGTGACTTGTCTTTACAGGAAATTACTTCACATGAGCAGTATAGGGGTATCTCAACCCTGAGCTTTCCTCAGCCCCAAGCCAACACTTAAACCACAAGCCCTTCCTTCCACTCCGGTTATAGGTGCTGATATATGACATCATCCATTTCATACAAAAGTTAGTGAATTGCAAACTGGACTCCCATTCACTTCCAGCTCTAAAAACTCTCTTGTATAGCAGTTCCCAGGAGCTGTTGCTCAGCTGTTTTGTCCCATCCTCAATGACTGCAACAGATGAGACCAACCTCTGTCAGGGATCGTCTAGATAATACTTAGTCCTGCCCCAGTGCAGGGGAATGGACTAGATGACTTATTAAGGTCCCTTCCAATCCCACATGTCTATGATTTCCATGATGAATGAGGTGCATGCAAATGAACGTGCATATATTAAACTATAGTCCTCTGCATGTGTGTGTGTGTATGTAAATATATATATATCCCATTTCAGACCTGAATACATGGGCCTAAGTCCTATTGTACCTAGTGGGATCTGTGGGTACTCAGAACCTCAGACATTAAATATCTAGGAGCCTAAATGTGTACTCAGCCTTAGTGACCATTATTGTAACACAGTACCTCTAAGAACAGCTTGAGAACCCTGGGCTTAATTGAAACCTGTACAGGTCTATATAGGTCTTGTCAGAAACTGTGATGGGGATGGTGAGGCCTAGTGGTTGGAGCTGGAGCAGTCAGGCCTAGTAGTTGGAGCAAGAATCAGGTGCCTAGGGTAGGATCAAGAGCAAGGCTTGGGGAGTCTGTTGCCACTGACAGGAAGGATCAAGTCCCAAGCCTTGGCATGACCCTGAGCATATATAACTGGCCTGAGAGTAACAAGACCAGTGCCTAGTTTATGGATTGGCTGTGGCCTAGCACAGGTGTGATTCATCACCTTACAGTCCTCATTAGGACCTGCTCCCAGTGAAGTCTATTGGAGCTTTCCCATTGATTTAAATGAAAATAGAATCAGGCACTTCTAGAAGCCATAGAGACCAATCCTAGAGAGAAAGGATTAGCCACTTGACCAGCTTGTTATGAACCTTTTGTATGCAAAAGTCAATATAGTCTTCTATTTTGAACAGTGGTTCCATAATTTCTAGATAAATGCAGGTTACTAAACTGTTGAAAGTGACCTTGCTGAATCAAACCTGAGCAAAACAACCGGAATCCTCCCTTTTGTGTGAGTCCTTAAATAATTCAAAACCCTGTTCCAGCTCCCCTCCATTGCACATCTTCCCTGACTCAGCTAGTCATTTGATAGATACTCCAATCTAGGGTACTGGAATCTCACTGTAAGGGGCTGTATAAACCCTGCACTAGAACTGAAAGGGTTAAAGACCAACACTGGGCCCAAATGAGCCCATCCAGCCACACCTGCAGAGCATGCCCCAGATGGAGGAGGGAGCTTAAAAGGAAGCCAGACAGAGAAGGGAGAAGAACCCGCCTTGAGCGCTCCTGAGAAGGGATGTTGCAGGTGCCTTACTTTAGCGAAGAGGTACCTACCTGCTGGGCCTGGATGGACTGAAGGCGCAGTTAAGAAATTTTTCCTATTACCTGTTTATATCAGACTGCATAACTTGGACTATAGAGTGGGACGTAGGAAGTAGCCCAGGGAGGGCAGCTTTAAGGCACTCCTGGGTGCTGGACATTTGCTAACTCTTACAGAGCCTTGGGCTGGAGCCTGGTGGAGTGGGAAGGCCTTGGATCCTCTACCAGCTCCCCTCTGCATTAAGGAGGCCCCAAACCCCCTAACTACTGGGTGATGCTTCCAATGAGCACCGACTATCACACCGTATCTTTTAGTGTTTCATTTAATAGGACCCTCCCTGTCCCTCTCCACTATCACCACTCCCTATTGCTGTTGATCACATTGCCATCCTGTTACCCAGCCGGAACCTCTTGTTTCCTGCTCTACAACATATACAAAAATCTTCCCCTTCTTATCGAACAACTAAATCACTTGTCCATGCTCTAAACATCTCCTGCCTCAGATACTGTCCCCTCTCCAGGCGTTTGGATATTTCATAGATTCCAAGGCCAGAAGGGAGAGTTCTCGTCATCTAATCTGACACCCTGTATAACACAGGCCAGAGAACTTCCCCATGATAATTCCTAGAACAGATCTTTTAGAAAAAACATCCACATCCAATTATTTAAAAACTGTTAATGATGTAGAATCCACTATGGCCCATAGTAAATTGTTCCAATGGTTAATTACTCTCACTACTAAAAATGTATGCTTTATTTCCAGTCTGAAATGTGTCTCGCTTCCACTTCTGGCCATTGGATAATGTTATACCTTTCCCTGCTAGATCGAAGACCCCATTATTAAATATTTGTTCCTCACATAGGTACTTACAGAAGACTGTCATTGTCATCCCTTAACCTTCTCCTTGTTCAGCTAAATCAGATGGACTTCCTTCAGTCAACCACTGTAAGGCAGGTTTTGTAATCCTTTAATCATTCTTGTGGCTCTTCTTTGAACACTCTCCATTTTATCAACGTCCCTCTGGAATCGTGGGCACCAGAATTGGACACTGTATTTCAGCAGTGGTCACACCAGTGTCAAATATGGAGGTAAAAGAACCTTTTTACTTCTATTTGGCATTCCCCTATTTATGCATCCCAGGATCTCATTAGGTCTTTTGGCCACAGCATCACACTGGGAGCTCATGTTCAGCTGATTATCCACCATGACCTTTTCCAGACTCACTGCTTCCCAGGATAGAATCCCCCATCCTGTACACATGGCCTACATTCTTTGTTCCTCGATGTATACATTTATATTTAGCTGTATTAAAATGCATATTGTTTTTATCCCCAGCTTTCCAAGTGATCCAGATCACTCTGTATCAATGACCTGTCCTCTTCATTATTTACTACTCCCAATTTCTGTCATCTGCAAAGTTTATCGGTGGTGATTTTACGCTTTCTTCCAGGCCATTAATAAAAATGTTAAATAGCATATGGCCAAGAACTACTGGTCCCTGTAGAACCCCACAAGAAACACACCCTCATCTCCCCTCTCCTCTTCCCAAATGTAACCACAATAACCATCTTCCTCAACTATCTTTTCAGGCTTGTTACTCCCCTTCTTAAAATCTCTTCATTGGCTCTGCACTACCCTATATAGCAAGTTCAAGCTTCTGGTTCTCTCTTTCAAGGCCCAACATTATATAGCCTTCCCCCCCATCTCTGGTTTAATAACCTAATAGCTGTGTTAAGAATTACATGACAGCACGTTAAAGATGAGGTTTCTTTGACTGCATCTATTGAGAACTTTGTCTCACATATCCTATGCACAGATGGGAAAGAAAATGCATGTGTACAGTTCATGTGAGTGGAAACCAGAAAGAAATTGAACCTAGCAGGGATAACTGGGATTATTCTATTTCTCTCCCACTCCATCCTTCCCCTCCCCTCAAAAATCAACACTGCAGGGAGAAAAGGACTGGTGCCCTTGCATTTACTTAACATGCATGTGTGATCACATGCACAAACACATACATTCTTTATATGTGAATGTAACAGAGTCTTTGCAGGGCCCTCCTGGTTTCTGCCCCTGCTGGGCTGAGAAAGTCACACAGAGACCTTGGTACAATGCTCACCTGGTGCTTTTATTTACAGGTTGTGTTCCCACTACCTTTCCCCCATACACAAAGTCCCCTTCTTGTAGTCCACCAGCAGGAGAAAGGGGGCAAGCGCGCGCGCGCGCTCTCTCTCTCTCGCTCTCTCTCTCTCTGCTTCCCCTCACTGCTTTTCCTCTAGTGCAGCTTCCCTCTTTCAAGCTCCTTTCCCTGGGGCTTTTATCCAGCCCCAGCCTGATGAGGCTGCAACTGTACCAGCTTCCCCAATCAGGGCCAGGTGATCTACCCAGCTCCAATTCACCTCCCTTAATTGGAGCTGGAGTGACAGAGGGTTGGCTAAGCAGTCTTCTGCTTAGCACCCTGTCACAGTGAATATAGCGCTTGTGAAAGGTTCCAACCTCAAACCCTTGAGACTGATGTTCCCTCTATTTATCCACACAACAGGTATAACAGCAGTTCAGGATTCCTCACTGTTCCCACAAGAGTACCTCAATCCTTGCCTGGTGGGACCATATCTAGGGATGTGAGAAGGTAGTCTATTCTCCACAATCATACAGCCCTTGGCCTCTCTCTGCTAGGACTTCCAACTAATGCCAGTAGTGGGGGTATGAACTAAGACCACCAAATTCATTTTCCTTAGGCCACTGGAAACCCATGAGAAGGCAACAACTTAGTCTCTACCAGTTTGGACGCATCACCTATTACGACCCCCTGAGCCGTCCAGCTACCCAAGAGCTGCAGCTGCCTTTAAAAAAGAAGTCTTTGCAGAGGAAGGAATTAAGCGTGTTATACTATTACCAGCTAGAAGGAGTCATCCATGACGGAAAGACTTTTATCTTTTGGGACTATGCCTCAGCAGCCAAATTGCTTGAGGACATATTTAAAAAAAGAAGAAGCTGGGAGCGAGGAAGAAGAGGAAGAAGTAGATAGGACTGCTGCAAATGCTTTGACTCACTCTAATTATCTCTCAGCCCCGCTGGTGCAGCTCATAAAGATGAGTCTGTGTGAACTTCTGGAACCTAAATAACATTGGATGGAATCTGTTATATAACATACCCTGGCTGCCAAAAAAAAAAAGTTTCTATTTTTTTTCTTTCCATTTTATGTCTTGATGTAGCCTTCAGAAAATCTTGAAACTGGATGGAGGTTAAGGGATTATTTTGGGCTCAGGCAGCCCCGCCCCACTACACCTGCAGCAAATGCTCCATCTGCTGGAGGAATTAAAATGCAGGGAATTAGCTCATTTGGGTGGCAGAGCTGGAGGTAAGTAGACCTGCAGCCCAGAGACAACCAGAGAGGGCAGTATCCTGTGACCTTGGACACTGGTAACTTCCTCTTCTTTTGGTTTGGATTTCCCCACCAGGGGAAGGCCTTGGACTGAGCTGACCCCTGGAGGGGACAAGAGGAAGAAGCCTTAAGCAGCCTTGGGAGCCAAAGTACTAGAAGCCACGCTCCCCAACCAGACCCCGAGAGAGGACCATTACAATATCTTTTGAAAAAATATGACTTTGATATTACTTTGAACAATGATTTTTTTTAAATTATCTAATCTAAGAAGGTTGCATTAATGTATTAATTTGTTTAAACAAAGTTTACCTTTAACCTTTACTTGTTTCTGTGAGGATGCTGTTGTAAGATGGCAACCAAGTATATGCCCAAACCTTCAAGGTGTGGGGTATCACAAAGATAAAGGGTCAATTTCGTAGCTAGTGTAAATCAACATAACCAACGGAACAATGTTGGTTTTCCACAAGCTGAGACTCTGGCTGCAAAATTCTAATACTAATGATTATTCTAAACGTTCTCCAAAATTTGGCAGCGCTTTGGGGTGACTCAATTTTGGGGGGTTCAGATTAAAATGCTTTAAAGAGGCCTGACGTTCAGAGAATGGGTGGTCAGTGCTCTTTGAAAATCAGGCTTATTTAAGGTGCCTCAGTTCAGGTACCTAAGAATTGCCAGACCAGCTGGCTACCTTTTATAGGACCCCTAGTCAGAGAAGCCCCGCCCCCTAATCAGGGCTCAGTTTCTTTCCCAGCACACTGCCCCTACCAGCCTCTACACATACAAATAGCTACACATACCATCTCCTCCAACAGAACTCCTTGAGCAAACCCCTATCAGTGCTTGCAGAAGAACAAAATGGCATTGGCCTGCTAAAGCCAGAGTTGTGAGGGGGCCATTTGGGGGCAAAAATCTGTCTGGGGATTGGTCCTGCTTTGAGCAGGGGGTTGGACTAGATGACCTCCTGAGGTCCCTTCCAACCCTGATATTCTATGAAAATCCCCACACTGTGTCACCCCAGAGACAGAACGCCCACCCAAGCTTGTTCTAACACTTGGGCTACTGTAGTAGCTTTAGCAAAGGGGTCTCACAGTAAGTCTGTGAAGTTCAGCCTGGCCTCCCCGTTCTCTAGGGTGGCCAGATCCAGGACACAAAAGGGACTTCAGGGTCCTTTCAGCCTCTCACTCCGCCTCTCAGCACCATTGGAATTTGCGTTGTATTTTGGGTTGGTGGGAGTAGCCCTCTAGTGACTAAGACCATGTCTACACTAGCGAGCTGACAGCAGCACACCTGTACTGATCCAGCTGCACTACTGAAGATCACTCAGGTAGCTGCTCTATGCCGACAGAGAGCTGTCCTGTTGACATAATAAAACCACCTCAACGAGCGGCAGTAGCTGTGTCGGCGGGAGAAGCTCTCCTACCAACATAATGCTGTACACACTACCACCTATGCTGGCAAAACTGTCGTTCAGGGTGTGTGTGTGAATGACACAAGTTTTGCCAACAGACCATGTCTGCACTACCACTTAACTTATGCTACATGCACCCTCCATCCTGCAGAGCCCCGCCTGCATACTTAATTTGACACACTGCAAGTAGCTCTATTGATTTCAGAGGATCAGAGCTCTAGAATTTTTAACCTGTTACACACTTCTGGGCCACTTCCTGTTTTGGCCTCTTCCAACTTGAGCATGGAGCCTGTTTAGATGTTTCACAAAATAGCACCAAATAAGCCAGAGAACAATGACCAGTTTTACTCTTATACTAGTGAAAATACTCAGTGGCTCAAGTCGGTGAGTGATGTGAGAGCAGGACTTGACTCTGGAAGTGAAATGTCTTTGTGTTGCTTGAGCTGTCTATAAATGATTCTATATCAAAAAATAATGGCATTCCTTTATTGGGAATCTAGAGTAGTTTGGCTGACGGTAAATACCTGGTAAGGGCTAAATATTTATAGGGGTGTTCATTCAACACTGCGTGGATTTTAAATGGAAAAAAACTTTTCTAGTGAGTGATAGTGTCAAACCACAATTTTCCTTATTCTGTTGGCATTCAGCTATCTGATTCAGTTTTACCTGAATGAGTTCATTTAAATAAAAACAGTTTGAATATACAGGAGGATAGTTCTCCAATCTCATTTCATTGCAAGTTTTACTGTTTAAATACTGGGACAAAACACTAAATAAACACACAACCAGTATTGCAAGTTAAGATGGAATGCTCAGGGGCAGATATAGCATTATAAAGAAGCACAAGTTAAATGCTAAGAACTCATTTGTAATAAAAAGTCACTTCCTCCCTATTATGTTCTGCCTCCATCACGGTTAAAAATTATAAATTAGCAGTGCATATTCCAATTCCAGTATCTTGTGTTCTTCAGTATTCTTAAAAATCAGTGGAATCAAAAAGTCTGCTAGAGCTTCAATGGAAGTAATAGGAGACAATTCAATTGACAGAACTGTGTTTCAGATAATACCTCTTATCTTCAGGCAACACATTTTATTACCTAAAACTTCATTACTGTGCAGAAAAAGGGAGAAAGAGAAACATATGTTTACTTGTAGTGATGCATAAATTTAAAGTGTTAACAGAATCAATTTCTTCCTGTCTTTTTAATCTTTATAGTATGTTGCATGACCTAAATGAAGAAATATGGAAACAGAGACATTTCTGGTATATTTTCACATTTCCTTCACATGCAAAAGAATACTGACATTCAGTGGGAGACTCTCCAATATCCTCGCTTTAGGCAAACACCTTCTACATCCCCCTTACAGACACCCCAATATCTCCTTCTTCCAGCCACATACCTTGTGACTGGGTGCCTGGGATGGGCCACAGTGAGAATGCCACACTCAGGGCAGACTGTGAGAAATAGGGCAGACAGTCCCCCCCAAACTGGTGGTTTACTCTATAATTAGTTTCACCAAACCAGTAACAAAAGAACTGCAGTACCACACTGGTTAACCAGAAGCCAAACACAGTCCTCTTAAAGCATTGTAGCCCTTGCCTCCTAGCCAGGCAACCCAATCTAATAGAGCGAAAGGTTATTGAAAACCCATTTCACCATCTGTGAGGTTTTTTCTAATCCCAAAGGATCAGACACATATCCCCAGGTCAATATGAATCTCAGATCTTACACAAATATCACCCTGTCAGCCAATCCTTAGTCCCTAACTAAAGGTTTAATAATAAAAGAAGAGCGTTTTAAATTGTTAATAGATCATATATATGTACAAGTGATGGCAAAGTCTTAATATCAGGTTCGTAGCAGTGATGGAATAGACTGCTGACTTGTAAAGTCTCTCAGAAGATTGAAAGGCCCTTTGTCCACAGTTTAAGATGCTCCTTTTTTGCTGTAAATCCGCAGTCCAGAGAATTAGAGCTGGAAAGAGGCAAAATGGAGGTGTCTCAGGGGGTTTCTATATTTTTTTGCCATGTGCATGGAAATTTACTGTCCCAAACAAAATCCACAGCCCTTGTACATGAAAAGTTACTGGCCCAAGACAGAATCCAGGGCCACATGAGCATATCACATGCCCTGATATGCTTTTCTGAATCATAGGGGGTGGTCATTGGCTCCTTGCTATCTGAGGCATCCTCAGGAAAGTTATCTGGATAGAATGAGTTTCTTCAATGGCCCATTGTGAGAGTGGTGTGTCCTTGATAGGCCATCAACACATAGCTGTCTAGCCCTAATGTAAATTCTGTCTCAGGGGGTGTCGCCCAGGAATATAACACATGTTTAAGATACAAGAACATAGTCAATATTCATAACTTCAGATACAAAGATGATAAATGCATATAAACATGAGAATCATGCTTAACCAATCATAACTTTTCCATTGATACCTTACATGACATACTTTGTACAATATTTGTCGCAATTGTATAACAGTGGTAGCAACAATGATACAAATGATCAGCTTTCTTATACATGGCATCACACACCTACAATATCTGCCTCACCCACATGCCCATCCCAAACAAAGTCTCCCATCACCATTATATCTCCAGTGCAACCACCTACCACAATCCCTGAACATGTCCTTATCCATTCACAACTCTCTCTCTCTCTCTCTCTCTCTCTCTCTCTCTGTCTACTTTCTTTAATCAGACACACAGCCAGCCACCATCCCCTATCTCCAAGCATGTATGAGCAATTGATGTTTTGTTTCTGTTGGTGAAGATCTTATGAGTGATAAAAAGTGCACAGGGGATGCAAAATAAATATTGATTTTTTTAGATTATTTCCAGGCTATCTTGGAAGAAATCCTCTTTTGATTTTGGTCAAGTTGTGTGTGTGTGTGTAAGAGAGAGAGAGAGAGAAAACTTTCCTGTTAACAGCTTTTTCTCAGTAACAGTTTGTGGAATTGAGATGAAAGGCATGTGGAAAAATTATGCAATTCTTCACGTGCATTCCATATTTGCATCTGAAGATCAGTCATGAGATGCCATGACCCAACAGACTTTCCAGGGATTTCTAAAGCCATTGGCTTCTGAAATGTTTGTTTTAAATTTGAAATTTTTGATGGAGGTAACTAAAGTGTTGGAACACCTACAATGCGATGATGTCACCTTTGCTTGAATGTATTGCGAGATCAGTAGAACTATTTAGAGAAATTGAGAAGCTGATATAAAAAGCTGCATATATCGGAAACAGCAAGCTGCTGCTGACATAGGCCTGGTCCACACTAACCCCCCACTTCAGACTAAGGTACGTTAATAACGTAGCTGAATTCGAAGTACCTTAGTCCGAACTTACCGTGGGTCCAGATGCTGCAGGCAGGCTCCCCCGTCGATGCCGCGTACTCCTCTCACCAAGCTGGAGTTCCGGCATTGACGGCGAGCACTTCCGGGATCAATCCGGGATCGATTTATCACGTCTAGACAAGACGCGATAAATCGATCCCAGAAGATCGATTGCCTGCAGCCGAACCAGGAAGTAAGTGTAGACGTACCCATAGTTTTCAAGTCAGTACTGCTGCTGAAAAGTTTGTCAACAAACAGTCAGCAATCAACCAGCAACAGTTTCTCCAAAGCTTAACTGACAACCTTAGATCTTGTTTTATTTACCACCGTTGCCACACATTGTTCTGTCTTTCTTGGCAGGCATAATCAACAGAATGGCTCTGACTTCAATGAGTTTATCCTGTCAGATACAGCTCTTAGATTGAAGTAAGTGGCCAATAGCTACAGCGAGTACTTGATATAAGAGAGAGAGGAAGCTGAAGAAATTATGTGAAAAGTTACATCTGAGTTTTGAACCAATTAAGGAAAGCTTTCATGACTATATTGACTAATTGCTCATCTTAATTAATTAGCCTCTTAGAGTTGGTAGGGCAACCTTTTCATGTTCTCTGTATGTGTATATATATCTCCTTACTATATGTTTCATTCTATGCATCCGATGAAGTGGGCTGTAGCCCACGAAAGCTTATGCTCAAATAAATGTGTTAGTCTCTAAGCTGCCCAAGTACCCCTGTTCTTTTTGCAGATACAGACTAACACGGCTGCTACTCTGAAACCTATATTGACAATAAAGGAAAAGAGGCACCTGAGGATCTCAAACCTCTAGTCTTTGCTATAGAAAAAATTATTGTGATGTCAGCTGATTCAGAAACAGGCTTCAGCACAATGAACAGTATCTGCATCCTCTTACACAACAGTCTCAGAGTATCTTGGCTTACACTGTTCATGTCCATTAGCTTGTTTGGACCTCCTGTGCATTCTTTCAACCCTGCTCCACTTGTGAAGAAGTAGGTTGCAAGACATCACTCAGCAGATGACATGAAATTGCAGAAACAGATACCTGAAGAGGCAGCACATGTAGAAAACCGATATAGTCATATTTGGGATATATTTTTGTAGACAATGAAGAATGTGGTGGTTACTGTTCTTCTTCTTGTTGAAATCATGTGTGTGGTGGTTTGCCCCCCCCCCCCTCCCCTTAGGATGCCACCTGATGTGCTGAGATACCACTGAGCCTGTCTCTTATGTCAGCCTGGGTACCTTTTAACCTGTCTTGCTGAGCCAAGCTATTCTATTTAGCCGCCTCCTGCACAAACACAGGCAGGGCCACACCAAACTGCAGAATGAAACAGACACTGAGATCAGTTCTGTGAAGGCTCTGCTTAAGGGACTTGCCCCAGCACTCAGGTGTCCCCCTCCCTTGGGGTGCAGACCCAGAGATATATTAAGAAATCCGCTATCAATGTGGCGGAAGGTATGCACAACCTTTTACCCCCACGCACCCCACCCCACCCCCTAATTGTGAATTGTACAACCAGGGTTATATTATAAACAAGAAATAAATTTATTAACTGCAAAAGGTGAATTTTAAATGAACATAAGAGATATCAGACAGAACAAAGCAGATTACTGAGCAAATAAAGTAAAATATGCAAACTAAGCACAATATACTTAAGAAACAGGTCACAAAATGTAATTTCTCACCCTAAATATTGTCACGCGTAGATTACAGAAAGTCTTGAAAGGCAGCTGCACTGGCCTGCAGTTGGAGATTTCAGGTATTTCCGTTCACAGACTGGACACCCTCACAGCCTGGGTTCAACCCTTCTCCCCTCAGTTCAGTTCTTGCTTCCAGGTGTTTTTCAGTGTCTCTTTGGGTGGGGCGGCAGAGGAGAATCTCGATGATGTCACTCCCCTGCGTGTAGGGCGGGAACCCTTTGTCCCCAAGTGGAAGAACACTGGCATTCCAAGGGACGGACTCAAGGGATGAGGTGACTCAGATCCATGTCTTTGCAGGGCTGTAGCAGCCATTGGAAGACTAAGCTCTTTCACACTCCATTGTCTCTGCTAATGGCCCATTAGCCCTGTCTGGCTTTTCCATTGTTCTACTTGAAGGGTTGGCTGGGGGTGACAGCCGAAGTAACTGAAATACAGATACATAGTTAATATTCCTAACTTCAGATACAGGAATGAGACAGGCAAACAAATTGGATAATCACATTCAGTAAATCATAACCTTCCCAATGATATCTTACATGAGCCATCTTGCGTAAAGTATATCTCAGTTATGTCACATTCATATCATAAGCATATTTTCAAAAAGAATATGGAGTGAAACGTCACAATGAGCTCCAGCATTTATTTTTTTAGTGCTCAAGCACTGTTATAATGAAAGACTCAAGGAGTGTAATCTATTTAGCATATCAAAGAGAATGTTAAGGGCTGATCAGTCTATAGGTAACAGAAATCTGCTAATAGCAGACGAAGGGAGAGGTTGCTCCAGCCAATCTCTTTCCCCAGGCAAAACTTCAGTGTGCCGCCCCCCTCATAAGTTTGTGGCTGGGCAACAACCACCTCCATGCCGACACCAAACAGGTTTAGCATCAGAAACGCTCAGCAAGTCATGAGCCCTAGGGGCCCACACACCTCACAGGATGTGCTACCCATGGGGGGGCCTGATTGACAGGACATTCCCAATTGGACTGTACATCCTATTTAACCTTGGGGAGGACACAGGAAGTTTGTGCAACCAAGCAGAGCCCCAGCTAGGTGTTGTTACAGCTCCTGCTTTCTGGTGGTGCTCCTAATCCCGACCTGGGCTTTACCTTCTGGCTCCAAAACCCACTTTCTGATTGGGCCTCATCCTCTGCTTCTGACTCCCGGTTCCTCACCTGGCATTTGTTTCTTGGCTCCAATACCCAGTTTCTGAACTGACCTTGTTCCCACTTCTGGTTCCTGACCCCGGATCAACAAATGACTCAGATTCCTGACTTCTGGCCCTGGTTCTAGCCACGAGGCTGGCTGCCCACAACTTGGCCAGCCACCCACAACTTGGCCGTGATACAAAGGGACAGGACCTTGGGTCTCCCACCTTTCAAGTGGGATCCCCAAGCCACCAGGCTACAGAGGCATTCTCTCCTTTCCTTCTCACTGACGCTCTCTCTGTTTAATTATTTAATATACAGTAGAGTAGCTTCAACAGGAGAGTCTGAGGGCATCCCATATCAACATAACCCATATCTCCGTGGTTAGAGCATACTCCTGAAAGGTGGGAGGCCCCCTATTCAAGCCCTTTCTTCCTCTCAAGTGAAGAGGGTAATTGAACCTGGGCCTCCCACAGCCTAGGTCAGTGCTCTAACCAGTGGTCTAAAGTTATAGGGTGGGCAGTTTCATCACCACCACATCCTCCTCCCCCTTCAGGCATTTTGTGTGGAGTGAGGCAGGCATGCCTAACTCATTCTCACAAAAAACAACTTAGATGAAAAAAGCTCCCTGATTCCAGAGGAAGGGGTTCATGTCTGTGGATCACTAGTAGAGCTTGGTACCTCCCTGCAGAACAAATTTAGACAGCTATCTCCATCCAAGCGGTGCGGCTTATAACACACCCTTCACAGCAGCCTCTCCCTTTTCACTATGTAAGAACGGCCATACTGGGTCAGACCAAAGGTCCATCTAGCCCAGCATCCTATCTTCTGACAGTGGCCAATGCCAGGTGCCCCAGAGGGAATGAACAGAACAGGTGATCATCAAATGATCCATGCCCTATCGCCCATTCCCAGCTTCTGGCAAACACAGGCTAGGGACACCATCCCTGCCCATCCTGGCTAATAACCATTGATGGACCTATTCTCCATGAATTCATCTAGTTCTTGTTTGAACCCTGATATAGTTTTGGCCTTCACAACATCCTCTGGCAAAGAGTTCCACAGGTTGACCGTGTGTTGTATGAAGAAATACTTCCTTTTGTTTGTTTTAAACTTGCTGCCTATTAATTTCATTTGGTGACCCCTAGTTCTTGTGTTATGAGAAGGAGTAAATAACACTTCCTTATTTACTTTCTCCACACCAGTCATGATTTTATAGACCTCTATCATATCCCCCGTTAGTTGTCTCTTTTCCAAGCTGAAAAGTCGCAATCTTATTAATCTCTCCTCATTCGGAAACCGTTCCATACCCCTAATCATTTTCGTTGCCCTTTTCTGAACCTTTTCCAATTCCAATATATCTTTTTTGAGATGGGGCGATCACACCTGTATGCAGAATTCAAGATATGGGCGTACCATGGATTTATATAGAGGCAATATGATATTTTCTGTCCTATTATCTATCCCCTTCTTAATGATTCCCAACATTCTGTTAGCTTTTTTGACTAGCTTAGGCGGCTCCCCAAGCTAGCACATGGCCTTTTGTGGATTGTGAATCTGGCTGAGACAACCTCTGCCTGCCAATAGTGGGGGGACAGAGTGAGGGCAGCCAGCTTCAGCAGTGTTTCTGAGCATGCTCAGTCCATGTAGCATGCCAAGCAGCAAATCTGGGGTGGGGAGACATGTGACCCCACATCCCTCCCCCCCATTCATCACCTGTGGAATCCTGGCCTTTGTTGCTTTTTAAAATATTTTATCAATGTGACGTAGGAGCCTAAATCCTATTCAGACTGTTTGTTCTTTGCGTCTGGAGAAACATAACACTATGGGATGTCCTGGCATGAAGTGTTCAGCCATGGCGGTCGGTCAGAGCAGTTAGCAAGTGTCAATGGGCTTCCGTTTGCATCCTGGGCATTCAATAATAAAAAAGGGAAGCCTGAAACACACTCCAAAGACAGGAAAATATATCTCATTTTCCCTGAGCCTCTATGGACTGAGTCAACACTACGGCTGACCATTTCAGACATTTTAGAATGATGTATTCTGGGGCAATTTTAGCGGATCCAAAACAGCAAGGTGATTTTGTTGGAATAACATTCAAGTCAAATCAGACTCAGTGTTTCTGCTGCTTTGACACTAAAGTCTTAAGAGCATCCAGAACTGGTGCTGCTTATAATAATTAGGAGCTAGCAATGTCATAAACTGTATCGGGTCCTGTAGGGTAAGTAAAGAAGGGAATGATTTTCCAATACGTGGTTTTAAAATGTATTTGTAACTTTGGATTATGCATTTGTTCTGTTGTTGATTGGGAACCTTAACTTTTTAACTTTGTGTTGTTGTTTTTCAATCATTCACATCACTGTTCAGTGCAGAAGAACAGGTCAGTTCCTCAGCAGTGTAAACTATAGAAAAAATCTATGAAAGGCTACATGAGCTGAGGATCTGGCCCATTATATTTTGTCTCATGGCAGTATTTTATTTTCTCCATTTTTTGTGTTGTTAATCACCAATACTCTATGTGTTTTTCCTCTGTTTTCATTTATTTTAAAGGATTTCTTTTTTAAATTAAAAAAAATCATGAGATTTTATTTTACATTCTGATACGTCTTCTAGTTTGTGTCTGTAGATGATTGGATTCCCCCTTCCCCTCCCTGCTAGCCCCGAGGAAGCACATATTTACTCCTCATGTCATGATCCTACCACTCTTCAGGGAAATGTGCTATTTGTAGGACATGGGTAGTGGAATAAAAGAATAAAATGGGGTAGATGGAGGAGTGAATGCTTAGTGCTCCATCAAAGCACCTAACAAGCATTAGCTAATTATACTTTTCAATAGTTTTATGCAATTGGTTAAGTATATTCCCCATCTGGAGATGTTAAGTTACTTGCACAAGGCCACTGAATCAGTCAGTGGCAGAGCTGGGAATAGAACCCAGTAGTTCCCAACTCCTAGACCCTTGTATATTTTGCTAATCTTATACTACCTCAAGAGAAGAACATGGAGGGGAAAAATCCTCTGCTATGTTTTTCATTGGTACAAGCTAGTTACATTTTATTCTTCCTGATCATGAAAACAGCTTCGCTGAATTCAGACAGTCTGATATGCAGAGGGTGTTCCAAAGATGAAACCATATAAGGTTACATTCTTTTAATCTATTCATTTGCAGCAGATCGTCATCCCTCCTTCCCAGAGAAACTGGCTGATCCTCAGCATAGCACAAACCCCTTCTTTTGTGCCAGGCAGTATGAAAATGTGCTGTGCCACCACTGCCTTTTCGTTCCTTTCTGCCCTTTTCCTGCTAAAATATGAATTGGATTTACTGCTGTGCGGGGAGCAGCCTTCCAGCATCAGCAGAACAGAGATAGTGTGGAACTTGCAACATGAAAATGGCTAGACCTCCTACTGGCCATGCTCTCTTAACAACCCCTTGCAGTTAAGGCTTGATGCTTAACATGCAAGTGACCTTGATTCCAGAAACACTACCTTTTTGATGGAGCAGTCTCCCCAGAAGCAGCCCAGATTTGATCCATGTGTGTTAAATGCCTAAAGAATCCATGACGGGTTTATTTTTAGCCCATTACTGTAATACTGAAACAATAAAGTTTTCTAAATGAAAGCGTTGGAAAAGTTTTTTTTGTATTTTTTTTTAATCTAGTAATGTAGCTCCCTTGCCTGTATCTCTTTGTCACAGTGCTGTCAAAATGAGTCAGTCAAACACCTAATTTTTGGTGTGATCAGTACTCAAATTTTCTGCATTGGGCTAGAGCCCAATCCTGCCTCATGCTGAGCATCTCTTTCAAGGCACAGAGGACCCTTTCCTCTCTGGCTCAGTGGGAATGGAATTCACTCAGCGCTTAGCAAGACGAGGTCCCTAGTGTTTCTGCAACCACACAAGTTTCCTTCCTGTTGTGCACCTGACATGCAACTTCCACTATATTAAAAAAGAGTGAAGAAACTCTTAGGAAGACAGCTTCTCAGACAGCAGATAGAAAACTGGGCAGAACAGAGCTTTAAACTCCTCTGATACAGTAAATCACTGTTTGCAAAACACCTAATTTTAAGAGGTAAGACCTAAGTACCATATTCTTTTTGAGGGGGGTTGTGTGATGTCACAGTAATATAGTTTAGGTGGCTCTTAGATCAGTCAGCATGTTTTCTAAAGTCCATGATGTTGTTGCTGTGTTTATTGCTGAAAGTGACTGTGATTTTTTTTTCTCTTATACATAACCAATCTACCACTCTTCTGTGATCGTTACCATGCAAATATCAATGGGTGTGAATGTTCCTTTCAGTCTTAGGTCTTCACTGTTGTATTTTACACTTTAGAATGTGTTGTATTTCACTTCCTCGAGCGTTCTAAAGTTGTTTCTCTGCCTGTATTCTTACCTATGGCTATCATCTTGGATTAACAAACTGCCATGTGGCACATGGATGTGTATATATAACCACGTTGGTTAACTAGTAGCCAATCATAGGGCTCAGGTGTGTGTGTGTCTGTGTGTTTTAAAATTTCTCTATTTTGTTTGCTTACTCTCTCGATTTTGACAGTGGAATTCTCAATTTGTACAGCCTCAAAGCTTCCATTTGAAATGCATTGTTGCAAATTGCCAACTTCTGTGTGTGTGTGTGTGTGTGTGTGTGTGTGTGTGTGTAGGGGGCGGGGGGGGGGAACTAATTCAACTGTAGTTACAAATATACTGATGTGGAAATGTTTAGCTTCTCTTGGGGGAATTATGTCCTAGGCACTCAGATAAAATGTCCTTTACGATAACTAAAAACTTGAAAAAGTGTCCTGCATTTGAAATTATAGTGCGTTAAATGATTTTTTACATGCTTTCCTAATTGCTGTATATAAGTGATAATAATTCATATACCTATGTATTAGATTATTAAGGCCTTCCCAAAGTCAGTGGAAAGTCTCCCATTGACTTCAATGAGCTTTGGAACAGGCCCTTTGTGTTTCAGCAATTTTTATCACCCACAAGCCATAGTTTTTATTTTTTTTATCATGGTTCATTGTTTAAAGCACACCCATTATAACCCATTATGGGCTGGATCCTCCAACTCCAGGGAGTAAGGATTACTTACATATTGGAGATGCAGGGTCAGGCCCTATGTATAAATGCACCCTTTTTTTTTTCCAGTGAACAAATGTGTTTATGAATATCTTACTCTTAACATTTTTAATGCAATGTGATTTTTCAGGGACAGTGGTAAATGTTTTCGGTTTATGACTGTGATAAATAAGTGACTGGGAGGGGAAGGTTGGGAAACAGTTAATTGATTCATGCAGTTGATGAATTACTTCTCCTGACAAAAAGCATGTAGAGTAGTCTTCTGACAAAGGTCCCCTTACTGCAGCTGGCCTGATCAAAACCCCACCAGTGTGGATCCAGTTGTAGGATATGGGCATTTACTTCCCTGTTGGATGATATGGCCAGAAATTGTAAAGGAAGTCCGCAGCCCCCATTGGGGCCAGATTTTCAAAACATGAAAACATTGGGTGCTGAGATCTCTGGAAATCTGGCTGAGAGTGACACAATTGGAGCTGTGCACTTCTGAAAATCTGATGCTCTGATACCCACATGTCCTGTCTCTACACAACCAGCAAAATACAATTAACAAAACCATGTGTGGGGATGGTGTCCCTAGCCTCTGTTTGCTAGAAGCTGGGAATAGATGACAGGGGATGGATCACATGGTGATTACCTGTTCTGTTCATTCCCTCTGGGGCACCTGGCATTGGCCACTGTCAGAAGACAGCATACTGGGCTAGATGGACCTTTGGTCTGACCCAGTATGGCCATTCTTATGTTCTTATGATATTGTATTAAAAATGCTGTTTGCTTTATTTAGAAGCAATACTGTTCAACCTCATTTATCTGAATCTCTGTTATCTGCAAGTCCCTCTGATCCAAAACAGGTAGTTTCCTCTATGTCTATTAATTACACTGCAAATTCCCTTGATCATGCTGAGCTGCAATTTATTCAATGTCCCCACCACAACATTGAGGTAATTGAGATTCTGCCATGTTCACTGTTCTTTTTTTGGGGGTGGGGGTGTTTTATTTGTGGGGAAAAAGGGAAATCAAGCCCCAAATTTCTGTATGAAGTTTAAATAAAGGAAATACTGTTAATACTTTTTTATATATAACATTGGGCCAAATACTCAGCTGTGTGAAAATTGGCCTATCTGCATTGATGAAGCTTCGCTGATTTATATCAGCTGAAGATCTGGCCCCAAACTGAGGACTTATACCGTGCCCTATTAACATTAAACATAAAATGATACTCTCTACCATAGTTTTAACAGGAACAGACAGCTGCCAAAATTCAATAGGTGCTGTACAAGTAAATCTAGGAATAATAATTAATACATCTGGTTGAAACACAGTTAAGTATTTTGCATGATTTTTTATAAATTATTTAACAATTTTATGCTGTTCCCCCTCTCCCTCCAGTTTTTAATTGAAATCTGAAATTGGGGGGAGGGGGTATTTTCCCCCTTCTTTCTCTTTCCTTTCATGTACCCCTTTCCTTTTTCCATTTTTGCCTCTGAGAAAGGGGGAAACAAAATAATTTCATTTTTTGAGAACTCAGAAATTTTAACAGAAAAAAATCCTCCCACAAATTTTTATTTAGCTAAAAAAGCCATTTTTCATTGGCATTGTTTTCATTAAAAAGGTTTCAACCGGCTCTAATAATTATTGAATTGAATAATAACATTATGCCTGAGAGGTACTGATGGCTGCATGACTATCAAACCTCTTTGAGAATGAGTGTGAACTTACCCTTAAATGAACATAACTGTCAGGACAGGTTAATCACAAGCCCCTAGCTAAGATAAAAGGGGCAGTGAACCCACACAGGAGTTTTGGACTGAACCTTTTGTGAAGTATTGTTTTGGGTAAGGTGGGTGTGTGTGTGTGTGTGAGTGAGAGGAAAGGGGAAATACAAGCCAGAGGCAAAAAGCAAGACAGCCAAGCAGCAGTCTGAGAGTATGGGGTATCACCCTGGGGAAAGCTAAAGAGAATTCTGCTGTCTGGTGCTAGCTAAAGAGGCTTAGGCAGTAATTTAAGAAACTGCTCCTTTTGTTCTTGGATCATCCTTTCTTCAGAGAAGTAGGACTTTGTACGTTCCTTGTAAATAAACAAAATTGCATCACATAAAATACCAACAGGAACAACCTATAAGGCCCCAAACTTTGACTTGTTGCTGAGGTCAAAAAGGGATAACACTAACAAACAGTTTACTGATAATTGTCAGGGTGCATAAACCCCACACAGGCAGAGAAAGAGTTAACAGGAGCCTAAGAATACAGTTAACCCACCTAGTGGGACCTGGAGATAATTCAGCTATCAGGTCCAGCTGGGAAAGGAGTTATGTTTTCCTTAAAAGGCTGGGAAAGCGCCTTTGAGTGGAGGAGACCCAGGGAAAAGGTAGTTTGGAGTTTCTTCTCTGTGGGGAAAGGAACTACAGCTAGTCAGTAGGAAGGAACTGGCCCTGAAGGGAGAAGGTAGCAGAGGTGAAGAAGACTCCTAAAGTATGCCTGGGAGAAGAAGGATTCTAGGAAAGAATCCTAGAGTCTATGGCTTGGGAAGAGCTGGGCTGCCAGGAGGAAATGTCCTGAGAGGCAGTGATCTACATAAGAACGACCATACTGAGTCGGGCCAAAGATCCATCTAGCCCAGCATCCTGTCTTCTGACAGTGGCCAATGCCAGGTGCCCCAGAGGGAATGAACAGAACAGGTAATAATCAACTGATCCATCCCCTGTTGCCCCTTCCTAGCTTCTGGAACACAGAGGCTAGGGATACCATCCCTGCCCATCCTGGCTAATAGCCATTCATGGACTTATCCTCCATGAATTTATCTAGTTCTTTTTTTGAACCCTGTTATAGTCTTGGCCTTCACAACATCCTCTGGCAAGGAGTTCCACAGGTTGACTGTGTGTTGTGTGAAGAAATACTTCCTTTTGTTGTTTTAAACCTGCTGCCTATTAATTTCATTTGGTGACCCCTATTTTTTGTGTTACGAGAAGGAGTAAATAACACTTCCTTATTTACTTTCCCTATACCAGTCATGATTTTATAGACCTCTATCATATCCCCCCTTAATCATCTCTTTTTCAAGCTGAAACATACCAGTCTTATTAATTTCTCCTCATACGGAAGCCGTTCCATACCTCTAATAATTTTTGTTGACCTTTTCTGAACCTGTTCCAATTCCAATATATCTTTTTTGAGATGGGGCGACCATATCAGCAAGCAGTATTCAAAATGCGGGCGTACCATGGATATATATAGAGGCAATATGATATTTTCTGTCCTATTATCTATCTCTTTCTTAATAATTTCCAACATTCTGTTCACTTTTTTGACTGTTGCTGCACATTGAGTGGATGTTTTCAGAGAACTATCCAGAATGACTCCAAGATCTCTTTCTTGAGTGGTAACAGCTAATGTAGACCCCATCATTTTATATGTATAGTTGGGCTTATGTTTTCTAATGTATAAGAGTGGGGGGAAAGCTCTGCAGAGCCCAGGAAGGGGGCTAAGAGACTATCCAGGATTGAGCCCAGGAAGGGTAGAAGAGCTGATGGTCCTCTGTGTTTTGCCCCTTCAGGGGTACCCAAAGTCCATACTCAAGATCTCAGTGTAACCTGGCTGTAGACTTTGTCACTACACCAGAGAAACTCCAATGAGAAGAGTGAGATGGAACAGCTATAATAATGGGATTTTACCACAAGGGGATTCTTTGGAGGGTGAGGCCTGTCACGACAACATCACAATACTTTCCTTGGGAATCATTCATTTTCATGGAGTATTTGATACAGTTGATTAAACATATCCCTTTTAATAGAGTTTAAGGCCAGAATGGGCCATTAGATCATCTAAATCAGTGGTGGGCAACCTACGGCCTGCAGGCTGCACGCAGCCTGTCGGAGTAATTTGCTGGCGGGCCGCGAGACAGTTGGTTTATATTGACCATCCACCGGCATGGCCGCTCCCAGTGGCCACCGTTCACTGGTCCCGGCCAATGGGAGCTGCAGGAAGCGGCACAGGCTGTTTCGCGACTCGCCAGTGGATTACCCTGACGGGCTGCGTGTGGGCCGCAGGTTGCCCACCACTGATCTAGAGTCTAGACTGATCTCCAGTATATCAAAATCCACTAAATTTCACCCAGTTACCCCTGTATTGAACCCAGTAACTTGTGTTTGAGGAAAGTATATTTTTCCAAAAGGAATCCAGCCTTGATTTGAAGATTTCAGGAGACGGAGAATCCACCACTTCCCTTGGTAGTTTTATTCCATATTGCACTTGCCTGTCAGTCCCTCTTTCTCTTTGACTTTCTTTCTCCCTTCTCGAGAAGACCCACTGCTCATCCAGATCCCTCCAAACACAGAACTTGATCGTTGAGAGGGGGCCATGCAGCTGGACCATGCACCTCATTGATTTCAAGGGGGCTCAGCGTAGGTATAAGGGTCTGCCTGTGTGGTTCTCTTTGCAGGACTGGGACTGCAGTTTGGGAGCTGTTAGATCTGTGTGTGAGAATCAAAACAGTAGAAGCACTGGTGTGTGGTTTTTCTCTTTACCGTGAGGTGCTGTCAGCATTGCCCTATCTGCATAACTGTCAGAACCCCAAAGATGCTAATGTGTTTCCCGTCTCTTGGTTGCATTCAGTCTGTTTTAAGGGATTCAGGTTGCTGTGAAAATACATCCAAGTTTGTTCTTTTTCCCCCCCTCTGCCTCCCTGCCCCACCTCAAATATTTTAGTAAGTGTGTCTGGTTTCTTCATCATTTTCCTGCTCACTTGCCAAAATGATGAACATGGGAGACTCCAGCTAGGTTTAGAAGGAAAGCTGACTCCCCTTAGGAGTTCCATCTGTCTGACTGTAGCAGGTGCTTTCTCAAGTACGGTAACTGTTGTTACTAAGTCAGCTGGAGGATGTGTTGATACTTTAGTCTGCAGTTTGGTTGGTTGGTTTTTGGTTTTCAGCCAGATTCTGTATGACTAAAATCAACGGGGCCAGCTGAGGGGTAACACTTACTCACCCTGAGTTGTACCTATCTGACTCTAGCCTTTTACATATAGCTACATTACTGCACCTTAGCAATTTTTTAAATAAGAAGAAATATTTGCAGTAGTAGTAAGTAAGAGCTAACTTGTTTAGAGATAGATGGAGAAGATAGAAGGGCGCATGTTGACCTGTGAATCAGTTTGCTTCTCCCCCCCTCCAAATAGAGCAGAAGTATAAACAAACTCAGGACCCAATCCTGTTTCTCTTAAATGAGGGGCAAAAGCCCCACCGGCTTCAAATAAGTGCAGGATCAGGTCCTAACTAGGGTTGCCAATTTTCTAATGGCAGAAAACCAAACACTCCTGCCTCACTCCTGCCCTCTCTCTGAGGCCCCGCCCCTGCTTGCTCCATCCTCCCTCCCTCTGTTGCTCACTCTCCTCCGCCCTCACTCACTTTCACCAAGCTGGGGCAGGAGGGGGTGAGGGCTCCGGATGGGGGTGCGGGATCTAGGGTGGGGCTGGGGCTGAGGGGTTTGGGGTGTGGGAGAGGGCTCCTGGCTGTGGCAGGGGCTTGAGGTGCGGGGGGGGAGGTGAGGACTCCGGCTAGGGGTATAGGCTCTGGGGTGGGGCTGCAGATGAGAGGTTTGGGGTGCAGGAAGGGGATCCGGGCTGGGGCCGAGGGGTTCAGAGTGAAGGAGAGGGTGCAGGCTCCAGCTGGGATTGTGGGCTCTGGGGTGGGGCCAGGGATGAGGGGTTTGGGGTGCAGGAGGGGGCTCTGGGCTGGGGCAGGGTTTGGCGGTGGAGGCTGATGGTTCGTGACCCCCCTCCTCCCATGTAATAACCTCATGACCCAGCCCGGAGCCCCCTCCCACACCC
>NW_020664419.1:8217431-8306297 GCF_002925995.2 Terrapene triunguis
GGGGGGGGGGGGGGGGGGGGGGGGGGGGCTCCAGGAGGGAGTTTGGGTGTGGGAGGGGACTCCGGGCTGGGTCATGAGGTTATTACATGGGGGGAGGGGGGTCACGAACCATCAGCCTCCATCGCCAAACCCTGCTTCTCCTCCAGCATTTATAACAGAGTTAAATATAAAAAATGTGTTTTTTAATTTATAAGGGGGGTCACACTCAGAGGCTTGCTGTGTGAAAGGGGTCACCAATGCAAAAGTTTGAGAAGCACTGGCCTAGGGGCTGCAGGAACCTGGAGGCCTCTTCCGGGAGCCGTGCGGAGCTAGGGCATGCAGGAAGCCTGCCTTAGCCCCGGGCTCCCACTGCGCCGCTGACCAGACTTTTAACGGCCCAGTTGGCGGTGCCGACCAGACCCGCCGGGGTCTCTTTTTGACCGGGCGTTCTGGTCAAAAACCAGACGCCTGGCAACCCTAGTCCTAACAATGAGAAGCATTTAAAAACGCTAGGCCAAGATATATAAAAATCCTCCTGCTACTTAAATACATGGCCTGATTTTATCAAAGGTGCTGAGCGCCCAGCAGCTCCATCACTTATATAAAAGCTACTAGTCATGGACCACATGATAGGCATTCCCTTATGCCCCATCTGCAGAGCTGCTACATTCCCATCCTTGAGTGGGTGAATGAGAGGAGGTAGGGACTGGGCTGACCCTTGCCTTCATTTCCTCCCCCCCCCCGGCCCCCAAATGCACTGGCCAGCGTGGCAGGAAACATACACTTATGGCAGGTATAGATCTGGGCAGTTCACTTCCATCCTGGTCCCTCACTGCTCCAGGGAGGAGCCTGTATTTCAGAGTCCTCCTGGGGCAGCACAACATCATGTTGCTTCTTATTTTGGGCTCATGGCAAAGCCAGGATTAAGCCCTTCCTGGAAGCAGCGGATTTTTGAAAATTCTACTGCATCAGCACTGCCCTAGGGACTGATCTTACACAGTACTATGCATTGCCTCACTCCCAGCTCCTTAGCTGCTGCTATTATTGATCATTTGTATAGTTGGTGAGCTTATATGGCTCTTCACCTAGTCGTCTTCCTTGCCCCAAACAGCTGAGAGTCTCAGGCGTGTGTTTCATTCGCAAAGAGGGAAGCCCAGGTCCTGCAAACCTTGTGTAATCCACACGACGCCTGGGTGTGGTCCTCTGTCCCCTCTAGTGGCACCAAGACCACTTAGAAACGACTGAGTCTGCTACAGCGTTCGCTAAGGGCCATGTGGCTTTTAGCTCATGCAGTGGAGGCTCATGCATTTAGCTCCAGAACTCCCAGGTTCAATCCCCACCTGCACATCTACCAATGTGATATATGCCATCATGTGCCAGCAATGCCCCTCTGCCATGTACATTGGCCAAACCGGACAGTCTCTACGTAAAAGAATAAATGGACACAACTCAGACATCAAGAATTATAAGATTCAAAAACCAGTTGGAGAACACTTCAATCTCCCTGGCCACTCGATTACAAACCTAAAAGTCGCAATATTACAACAACAAAAACTTCAAAAACAGACTCCAATGAGAGACTGCTGAATTGGAATTAATTTGCAAATTGGACACCATTAAATTAGGCTTGAATAAAGACTAGGAGTGAATAGGCCATTACACAAAGTAAAACTATTTCCCCATCCTTATTCCCCCCCCTCCCTCCCCCCACAGTTCCTCTCATCTCCTTGTCAATTGCTGGAAATGGGCCATTTTCATTACCACTACAAACAGTTCTTTTTCTCTCCTGCTGACAGGGCCGGCTCCAGGCCCCAGCTTACCAAACAGGTGGTTGGGGCGGACACTTCGAGAGGGGCGGCACGTCCAGCTGTTTGGCGGCAATTCGGCGGACGGTCCCTCACTCCTGCTCGGAGCGAAGGACCTCTCGCCGAACTGCCGCCGCAGATCGTGAGCGCGGCTTTTTTTGTTTTTGTTTGGCTACTTGGGGCGGCCAAAACCCTGGAGCCGGCCCTGCCTGCTGATAAAAGCTCACCTTAACTGATCACTCTCCTTATAGTGTGTATGGTAACACCCATTGTTTCATGTTCTCTGTGTGTGTATATCTATCTATCTATCTAGATTATCTTCCTACTGTATTTTCCACTACATGCATCAGATGAAGTGGGCTGTAGCCCACGAAAGCTTATGCTCAAATAAATTTGTTAGTCTCTAAGGTGCCACAAGTACTCCTGTTCTTTTTGCGGATACAGACTAACACGGCTGCTACTCTGAAACCTGTTCCCAGAGAGTAGTTATCAATGGTTTACACTCAAGCTGGAAGGACATATCAAGTGCGGTCCTGCAGGGATCAGTTCTGTTCAATACCTTCATTAATGATTTAGATAATGGCATAGAGAGTACACTTATAAAGTTTGTGGATGATACCAAGCTGGAAAGGGTTGCAGGTGCTTTGGAGGATAGGATTAAAATTCAAAATGATCTGGACAAAGTGGTGTAAATAGGATGAAATTCAGTAAGGATCAACGCAAAGTACTCCACTTAGGAAGGAACAATCAGTTGCACACACACAAAATGGGAAATGACTGCCTAGGAAGGAGTACTGCAGAAAGGGATCTGGGGGTCATAGTGCATCACAAGTTAAATATGAGTCAACAGTGTAACACTGTTGCAAACAAAAGCAAACCTCATTCTGGAATGTATTAGCAGGAGTGTTGTAAGCAAGACACAAAAAGTAATTCTTCTGCTGTACTCTGCACTGATTAGGCCTCAAGTGTCCAGTTCTGGGTGCCACATTTCAGGAAAAATGTGGACAAATTGGAGATCAAAGGTCAATATGACCTATGAAGGAAGATTGGAAAAAAATGGGTTTGTTTAGTCTGAAGAAGAATAGACTAAGTGGGGACAGGATAATAGTTTTCAAGTACATAAAAGGTTGTTAAAAGGAGAAGGGAGAAAAATTGTTCTTGTTAACCTCTGAGGATAGGACAAGAAGTAATGGGCTTAAATTGAAGCAAAAGTAGTTTAAGTTGGACATTAGGAAAAACTTTGTCAGGTTTGTTAAGCACTGGAATAAATTGCCTCGGGAGGTTGTGGAATTTCCATCATTGGAAATTTTTAAGAGCAGGTTAGACAAACACCTGCCAAGGATGGTCTAGATCATACTTCGTCCTGCCTTGAGTACAGGCGACTGGACTCAAAGACCCTCTAGAGCAGTGGTTCTCAACCCGCGGGGCATGCAGCCCAATTAGCACACAGCTGTGGCCTAGCTCAGCTGTGTGCTAAAGGCCGCCTGAGGGCCTGGCTTCCCAGCTGCCCAGTGCAGGGTGTCCGAGCTGCCCTGCTGCCAGTGTGGAGGGGTCTGGCCATGCTGGTCGGGGCACTTAACTTCAGGAGTGGGTTTATGGCTGTAAATACTGAGCAGCATTAGGAGCCTAACTCCGGCCCCTCTCCTCAGCATTTCCTATTGGCTAGCATGGGCAGCTCTCCACTTCTGTGAATTAGGAGCGTCACTCAGTGTTGTATCCACCAGGCAAAGTATTAACAACTTCAACAGAACTTTATTTACAGTGCAAGTCTCTTCTCCAAGCTGTAGCTGCACACTCTGTAACTCTCCCAGCCTCCTCAACTCCTCCCCCCTCCTTCCTGTTTCCTGTCCTTTCAGACTCCCAACAGCCAGTGCTCCCAGTTCTAATAATTACAAGCAGCATCTAAACACCACACTCAGGAGTTTGAATTCCATTAGGTGGCAGGGTGCTTAAGAGCTAGGTGTTGTAACAATCACAGCTTAAGTCCCCAATGTGAGTCTAACCCTTCGTCTTTCTGTGCCCCAGTAAAATGGGGATAACAGAGCTGGTTGGGATTTATTTATTTTTTTTACTAAACTTTTTTTCCCCACCCAAAATGCCAATTTATCAAAACCAAAACACTGAGAAACAGGGTCTGATCCAATGAATCTCCTGTCTCAAAACACATTTTGGAAAATAAAGTTTTGAAATTGTCAAAACGTCCCCTTTCAACATTTTTTGAAAAGCTTCTTTTTTTCGAGTCAAAACAACTTTTCATTTTGAAATCGTTAACAAATTTGTACAACAAAAGGTGAAAGAGCGAAATCAAAAATGAAACATTTTGAAATTATCAAAACACAAAGTTTCGATTGATCTGAACCAACTTTTATTTTTGACTTTTTTGGCCTGCTTCGGGATGGGAATGCTTCTAAAAAATCCTTGTGGGACAGGAAACCCATTTTCCTCCCAGTCCTAGATAATATCACTTCCCTTCCTCACAGAGGTGTGGTGAGGATAAATACATTAAAGATTGCAAAGTGCCCAGATACTACAGTAATAGGGGTCAGATAAGTTCTGTGCAGTGCAATGTGCCCTCAATTTCCGCTGTGCATGTTCAGAACCTTGCAGGACTGGGGCCCTTAGTTTTTAAGGGCTTTACAGCAAGGACACATCTGCTGCTCAGACTGATAGTGCTCAATAAATAAGAATAATGAGACATTCCCTTAGCCATGGGAATTGAGTCTCAGGCCTGCCCATCCCAGAAGCAGAGATTCTATGAAGTCCACTAGGGATTGCACTATTGCTATTGATTTTTTTTTTTAATGTGTAAGGTGCTCAGATCATATGGTGATTGGTGGCAGTATAATCCCTAAAACGTTATTCAAACCCCAATTTCTCAAATAATCATGCAGAATATTACCAATTTACCCATTTAATTACAATCTTGTACATCCCAGTTAATGAAAGCATCCAAAAGCTGCTCTGTTCTGTACAGATGAGCATACAAACATTTAGATACTTCAAACCTTATCTATGAGGTCCTCAAAAGGTTTGAAGACATTCAGCAGGTTCTACCATCTCCATAAATTCATTCACTTCTGTCATGTAGCAATGGTGAAGGATAGTCAAAAGTTACTGTCTACAAACACCAAAACAAGGGTCTTTATTAGAATAAAGGAAATCGTCTTTTCTCTAAAGCTAAATTCTTTCTCTGCTCCGCTGCACTCCACTCTGATCATCTACCTGCCCAAGTCCCTTTCCTACTACACATTAAAAGAAACAGTTTACATATTGTCATATCTTCCCCCAAGATAAGATAAGAGGGATGAACTTATCCAAACAAATGTGGACCTGAGCAAAGATTTGGAAATAAGTGAAACTATAGGCTGGTTCTTATTTTGGCTGTTCCGTTTTACCTATCCTTATGGACAAATTCTGCAGAATGCACCAGCTATGAAACTCAGAGCACTCCAGAGGAACCTAAAAACCTATGGAGCCACTGAAGTCAATGGAGTTAGGCCAATTTAAGTCAACAGAATTTAACAGAGAATAATATTTCTGCTATATAAGTTGCAGTTTTAAGTTAGTAGGTTATTTTTAAAATTCTGTAGAAAGGTTAGCATTCTCTATTCAGTTCCATAGGCTTCTTTTTTCCATAAGGATACCCATGATCCATAGATTAAAGCCAGAATTGATATTCTGAATCTGACCTGTATTATGCATTCTATAGAATTTCACCTAGTGATTCCTGCACCAGTCCCATAACTTCTGATTGAGCTAAAGCATATCTTTTAGAAAAATACCTTTTACATCATGCTACCATAGCTATTCAAGCAGGTTAGCTGCCCACACTTTCCATTTATGGGTGTCTCTTCAGTGTCTTGGTGAACCCTCATTTCTGAAGCCCAAAGCCCCACATATTACCAGTCCTTAATACACTATCTCACAGTTATACTCAGTAGTTCGTCGTCCCACTCTTGCTCTTTCAAACTGTGTAAATTCTTTAGGTTTATTAATCAAAACTGCATTAAAGGTTTGCCACAGAAAGCAGTGATAGTACATGAAGGTCAAGGAGAATATGCGGTAAGTGATAACAGGAGAAGGTGTGTTAAACAGCAAGTGTAACACAAGCAGTGGTTGAAAGGATCCTGAAAACTTTGTTTGATAGGAAAGATCCTTTAATCTTATTGCATTGTGTCTTGTGCATTTCAGTTGGATGCCATCTGGTTCTATAACTCAAATAGATGTAAAACAGAGTCTACCTGAAAAATCACATGAAAGGAAGTCTTGCTTGTTATTAGCATTGCTTTGCTATTTTATTATGACTTGATATGGTTTCAGACATGTAATATAGGGAAATAATTCAAGCAACATTTTTTTTCACCTGGAAGAAAATCATCATTGGAATTTACATTTTTTTCCCTATAAGACACTGCACAGCAATTTTTGCCTCCCAGTAGTTTGATATGTTCAGCCTTGTTCTCAGTCTGGATATGATTAACCCTCTTGTATATCTATGTTTGTTTTTCATGTGGTAGCCTTTCTTTCATAATGCACCATAAATCTGGTGCAGCAGGAAACCATTAATACACTTTTGGAGTAGCAAGGGACACTTCTATTAGAAAGGCTTCTTCCCACAAAAACTAAACCATTCACTTTTGGGGGAGGAGGGGAAGCCGAGCTAGAACTTTGTAGGCATGATGCCAACAAAACTCTTGACAATGGTGAGGCAGCTGAGCACCGTTTAACATGCTAATCCTAATTATCTCACTGTTGCCTTGTATTCCCCCATCTGTCTGTCTCTATCCACCTGTTGTCTCTCACCATGTACTTAGATTGCAAGCTTTTTGGGAGTGTGTACAGTGTCTAAAATATAGCCCCTGTACCAAAAACGTTCAGGGTTAATATATGATGAGACCACTGGAACTTTGAACCTGATTAGAGCCTCTAGACATTACTTCTATATAAATAATATGCATATTATTTACATATGACTCAGAGCAAAGCCAAATTTGCATACAAATAATGTTACATTTTGGCAGAATGAATTCTGCCAAATGGCACCAAATCTGTCTGTCTTAATAGGTACTTGGCCACTGTCACTGTAATATAAACATCACCAAATATATCCATCCAACAACCACATGAGGAATTAAATTATTAGTCCTATTTTACAGATGGAGAACTGAGGCACAGAGCAATTAAATTGCTTGCTAAAGTCAGAGAGGTTAGTGACAGAGCTGGAAACTAAAGCCATATCTCTTAAGTCTCAGTACAATGCCTTCACCCCAAGAACTGATTGGGTACTTGTGGTTCTATCTAGTGGCTGGAGGCCTTAAACGATATCCTTACTTATGATTACTATAATTAACGGAAGTTCTCCTTCACTTCCAGTGAAGCGGCCTCTTTGGAGCTGAAGATACTCTTAGACCTTGTTGTCACTAGTGCGTGGCCCAGCTAGCACCCAGTGTGTATGTAGGTTTTATACAGATCCGCATCAGACCGTTATAGTGACCACCAGATGCTCTCAGAGTACGCATGGAATTCCTCAGATAAGAGGTTCTTGAGGAATTATGGGTCACATTCTCCATATCATTAGATATTAACGGGTAGACCCGAAGTCCACTGAAGTCAATGGCAGTCTGTTCTTTGACATCACTGGGATTTGGATCAAGTGTTAAGCACACTGGGCTTCAACCTGAGCCCCCTTTACACTGGTGTGACTCAAGTGAACCAAATTCTATTTTCATTTACTCCAGTATAAATCCAAAGTATCTCCGTTGATTTATAGTAGATCAAATTCAGTATTTATACCAGACCAAATTAGTAGAATGTAGCCCATGGACTTTCTTGGAGTTAATCCTCCAAGCCCATCATCTTGCTTTCAATTGGTCAGAGAAGAGGAAATTTACTTAATACCCAAGTGCGACATGCTGTGTTGGTGCATCTCCAGGGCATTATTTAAGATTATTTTTAGTCACTCATAATAATTTTACTTTTTCCCCTACTATGATATAGTCAAATTTCAAATTCTCAACCCTGAATTAAGTTTATTTGCATGCACTTGCTCTTCCTGCTGAGCCACCTGGGCTTGAGACTGCCATCTGTGTAGTGCGGATTAGGTCCCTTTTCACAGACTACCTGTCTTTCAATTTGCAGCAATAAAATTCAGGCATACAATGCCAAACACCCCATTTTCCTAGGCATGCTGCCGTCAGCTATGCAGGTAAGAGTCTTGGTTGCAGCAGCAGAATTGAGACAAAAGTGGCAAGGCAATTTTGCTTAATTCATAACTGCCCAAAGTTTTAGCGCATTGACTACCTGAGTGGGAGGGATTTCTAATAGTATGGGGTTCTTTAATCTAACACTCAAAGGCCTAACAAAATTCAAGAGTTGGAAGCTGAAGCTAGACAAATCCAAACTAGAAATAAGGTGCAAACTTTTAACTGTGCGGACAATTAAACATTAGAACAATTTACCCAGAGTGGATTCCCCATCATTTGCGGACTTTAAATCAAAACTAGTTATCTTTCTGACGGATATGCTCGAGGTCAACCAAAAAATTCTGTGCTGTGTAGGAGGTCAGAGTAAGTGATCAAAATGGTCCTTTCTGGGCATAAAATGTGATTCTATACAATAGTGCTGGAATCCTGATTTGATATATCAAAGAATAAAACTCACATTTTAGAGCAATGGGTGGCACAATAGTGAAATCTAGCCTTAGTACAAAATGACTTACTATTATGTCTTTTTAAACATGTGAAACCTAAACCAGGGTGTGACACTGCCACGGGATACTCAGAGCTGTGAGGCACCTCAACACCACCTGCCCTTCGCTTGAGGAAGTCTTTTCTATGCCTGCCAGGGGTCAGCTCCCCAACTCCACTGGCCACAGGCAATACAAGTGCTCCCCTCTTGGCCTACATACGTTCTGCCACCCCTTTGCAGGTTTGTGATAGATAAACTCCAATCCAAAGTCCTCCAGGTAGCCCCTTAGAATTGCTCAGCCCCTGATCCCCCAGACATTCACAGAGTTCCCAGATCCTCTGCTCCCAAAGGAACACTACATCTCAGCTTACCGTCTACGCTGCGAACCACAGGTCCACTTAACACACAGCAGATTTGTTTATAGTAGGGCTGTCAAGCGATTAAAAAAAATATTTGTGATTAATTGCACAATTAATTGCAATATTAAATAATAGAATACCATTTATTTAAATAGTTTTGGATGTATTCTACTTTTTCAAACATATTGATTTCAGTTACAACACAGAATACCAAGTGTAAAGTGCTCACTTTATATTTATTTTTATTACAAATATTTGCACTGTAAAAAGCAAAATAAATAGTATTTTTCAATTCACCTAATACAAGTACTGTAGTGCAATCTCTTTACCATGAAAGCTGAACTTACAAATGTAGAATTATGTACAAAAAAACCCTGTATTAAAAATAAAACAATGTAAAACTTTAGAGCCTGCAAGTCCACTCAGTCCTTCTTGTTCAGCCAAACACTCAGACAAACAAGTTTGGTTACAATTTGCAGGAGATAATGCTGCTCACTTCTTGTTTACAATGTCACCTGAAAGTTCACATGGCACTGTTGTAGCCAGTGTCGCAGATATTTACGTGCCAGATGCACTAAAGATTCATATGTCCCTTCATGCTTCAACCACTGTTCCAGAGGACATGAGTCCATGCTGATGATGGGTTCTGCTCGATAACGATCCAAAGCAGAGCGGACAGATGCATGTTCATTTTCATCATGTGAGTCAGATGCCAACAGCAAAAGGTTGATTTTTCTTTTTTGGTGGTTCGGGTTCTGTAGTTTCCACATTGGAATGTTGCTCTTTTAAGACTTCTGAAAGCATGTTCCACACCTCGTTCCTCTCCGATTTTGGATGGCACTTCAGATTATTAAACCTTGGGTCGAGTGTTGTAGCTATTTTTAGAAATCTCACATGGTACCTTCTTTGCATTTTGTCAAATCTGCTGTGAAAGTGTTCTTAAAACGAACATGTGCTGGGTCATCATCTGAGACTGCTATAACATGAAATGTGTGTAAAACAGAACAGGAGACATACAATTCTCCCCCAAAGAGTTCAGTCACAAAGTTAATTAACGCATTATTTTTTTTTTTAGTGAGCATCATCAGTATGGAAGCATGTCCTCCGGAATGGTGGCTGAAGCATGAAGGGGCATACTGATTATGCGTATCTTAGAACATAAGAACGGCCATACTGGGTCAGACCAAAGGTCCATCTAGCCCAGTATCCAATCTTCTGACAGTGGCCAATGCCAGGTACCCCGGAGAGAATGAACAGAACGGATAATCACCAAGTTATCCATTCCCTGTCACCCATTCCCAGCTTCTGGCAAACAGAGGCTAGGGACACCATCCCTGTCCATCCTGGCTAATAGCCATTGATGGACCTATCCTCCATGAATTTATCTAGCTCTTTTTTTTGAACCCTGTTATAGACTTGGCCTTCACAATATGCTTTGACAAGGAGTTCCACAGGTTTACTGTGCGTTGTGTAAAAAAATACTTCCTTTTGTTTGTTTTTAAACCTGCTGCCTATTAATTTCATTTGGTGACCCCTAGTTCGTGTTATGAGAAGGAGTAAATAACACTTCCTTATTTACTTTCTCCACACCAGTCATGATTTTATAGACCTCTAGCATATCCCCCGTTAATCATCTCTTTTCCAAGCTGAAAAGTCCCAGTCTTATTAATCTCTCCTGATATGGCAGCCGTTCTATACCCCTAATTATTTTTGTTGCTCTTTTCTGAACCTTTTCCAATTCCAATTTCTCTTTTGAGATGGGGCGTCTGCACACAGTACTCAAGACGTAGCCGTACCATGGATTGATATAGAGGCAATATGATATTTTCTGTCTTATTATTATCCCTTTCTTAATGATTCCCAACATTCCATTTGCTTTTTTGACTGCTGCTGCACATTGAGTGGATGTTTTCAGAGAACTGTTCACAATGACTCCAAAATCTCTTTCTTGAGTGGTAACAGCCAATTTAGACCCCATCATTTTGTATATATAGTTGAGATTATGTTTTCCAATGTGCATTACTGTGCATTTATCAACATTGAATTTCATCTGCCATTTTGTTGCCCAGTCACCCAGTTTTGAGATCCTTTTGTAGCTCTTCGCAGCCTGCCTGGGACTTAACTATCTTGACAATTTTGTACCATCTGCAAATTTTGCCACCTCATTGTTTACCCCTTTTTCCAGATCATTTATGAATATATTGAATGGGACTGGGCCCAGTACAGACCCCTGGGGGACACCACTATTTACCTCTCTCCATTTTGAAAACTGACCATTTATTCCTACCTTTTGTTTCCTATCATTTAACGGAACTACCTTGCAACGCCGGCTACAAAAGTGCCATGCGAACGCCTGTTCTCACTTTCAGGTGACATTGTAAATAAGAAGCAGGCAACAGTATCTCCTGTAAATGTAAACAAACTTGTTTGTCTTAGCGATTGGCTGAACAAGAAATAGGACTGAGTGGACTTGTAGGCTCTAAAGCTTTACATTGTTTTGTTTTTGAGCGCAGTTATGTAACAAAAATAAATCTCCATTTGTAAGTAACATTTTCATGCTAAAGAGATTGCACTACAGTACTTGTAGGAGGTGAATTGAAGAATGCTATTTCTTTTGTTTATTTTTGCAGTGCAAATATTTGTAATAAAAATAATAATATATAGTGAGTACTGTACACTTCGCATTCTGTGTTGTAGTAGAAATCATGTGTGGTCTTTAATACAAGCCAGTGTCACAGTAGTCATCAATATCATTCTGAACCACTTGTACAGATGTTGTACAAGGAATTATATATATACGCTGAAAATTATGTTCTTAATGTCTGCGTCTAAGGGACTGGACCCCAGCAAAGGTGAAAAACCAGTTTCCTATCTGGCTGTTTGCATGTAAATTAAGGATTGTATGGATCACAGTGAGTCTCATCTCACCAGTCTGAACCAAATGCTAATGAAGGATTGTGAAAACTTCTTCGAACAGAGAGGAAGGAGAGAGCAGAAGGCGGCAACCCTATTTTGAGGTGCACATCAAAAGTTTCCTCTGTTGCTGGGGCAGGGCAACAATGTGCAGCCCTCGTGATAAAGCCTGTGGCAAAGCCTCACATGGTCGCTAAGAGTTGAAAGCAACCCACACCTGCCATTGCTTGGCAGGACTTGGTCCCCTGAAGGGCAAGAGGAGAAATTCTCCTGGAGCAGAAGAGCAATGATCCAGGAAGAGAAGCACTATTTGCTTGAGTGCAAGTGCTTGAGAGTGCTGAATACCTCCCAAGCTCCCACATTTCAGCACCCGGGCACCTCTGAAGATTTGGCCCAATATTCTATTCTGTTTTACATTAAGAAAATATATTTTGCTTCCTTTGAATTCCCAAATTGGAAGTTGACCTTGTGGGGAGGTGGATGAACTGCACCATTAGCTAGACCTCAGACTGGGAAACCAGTTTGGATAACTTATCTCCCCCTCCCCCATTGTTTTTAATTTTCACCATATCTCTGTACTTCAGAGAAAGTACCACAAGAGAGCCTGTATTCCTGAGACTTGCAGACCACAGAGGTTCAGGTGTCTGGGTAGAAAGCAAGATGTCTGAGTGCTTTTCAAACCAACGCTCTAAAGCCTGCCCTCCATCCTCAACTGAACCAATCAACTTTGTTTTCCTCCTTCAAGTCCTTCCTAAATCTCAGTTATTTACTCATGGCCAGCTTTCAAACACTGATTATCCAACTCCACTCGCATACCTCACTTCATCACCCTCCACTTCATTGGAATTATTCTTGATTTACTCTGGCGGAAAGGTGCAATATCCACATTAAAATAAAGCCTTGGAATAAGCAGACCTTTACCAAAGCTTCTGGCATGATCTCTTGGCCCTTGTGTTGGACCCTTCCCCACGTCCATTGTAAATTATCTGGGGCCAGGAACTTGTCTTGCACGGCACAGTGTCACTGGTATATGCCAACAATGCAGTTTAACTGGTCAATTAAACAGATACTGGCTTTACAGGGCATAGATTTCCTGATAGACTCAAGCAATAATGCTTAACTGGCCAGTGAAGCATGGCTTGAGGCTGGAGTGGTTCAAAGCAACCAGAATATATTCTTGATAATGACCCACATGTCTGCAAAGTACTATGTAAATCAATGGTGCTATAAAAATAATCAAGTTTCATCAGGTATGAATTTGGCCCCAGTATTCTTTTTCTGTCTCTTAGCTGCATATTGCACAGAAGGAGGTTGACCTAGCTAGCTGTCATTACTGTTGGTGAGGATAGGCATGCGCCTTCCCACTTGGAAATGGTTACACAGTTGACGGCTTCTTTGCTTGCCAGAGCAGAAAGCTGTTTTGCACTGAACATAATGGAGTGAAAAGTCAGAATTTTCCATATTTGGGCAAGGCATAACTGAATAGGTTTTTGCCAGCTTGTTAAAACCCTATTAAAAATATCTTTGTGTCAATTGCCAAAGATGCAGTCATCGGTCATGGACAGAGGCAGGGCCTTTGGGAGTCTATGTGGATGTGTTACAAGAGGCCTATAGGAAACAGTTATTACATTTAAAAAAAACAACAACCAGGATGACTCTATTTTGAGAAAAGTAAAATCCTCCAGTTTTTCACCCCACTTTTACTGTGCAGAGGGCTAAAAATTGTGCAGGTTCCTTTACCCCGCTCCTGAAAGCTGAAGAATGTTTAAATTGATCCTCCGATACCCCTCCCCCGGATTCACACTCACACACACACACCGTTACTGATGAATATCAAACTGTAGATGTTTGAGGTCTTGGCAGCCTTGCACTCTGCCAGAACCTATGTCATCAGCTTCAGCAAATGGCTGTTACTCTGTAACTGTTGTTGACCTAAACATTTCCTGACAGCGGCTTCACCCTACTCCTATGATTGGCGTTTCCCAGAAAGCTGATGTGTCTGGTGGACTGTGTCTGTTTCAGTAGTTCACGTTTCAGATTCAGTCACTTTTAAAATGAGTTCCGTCCTCATTGCACATCATTCAGCAAATGCTGCATCAGCTTTAGCACACTCTGCGTTTAATTTATAAAGAGAGAGAGGAGATTGATTGTTGTTTTGCCAAGTGATGTGTTTCAATCAGAAGGTGATAAATGTCATTTAGCATATTATAGACTGTGTTTCAGTTGATGATAGCTGGTTTAAGGAGGGATGTACCAGTTTTAGTAATGTGTTATCTAATGCAACTGACGATGCTTTTCATTCAGTAGGATATCTGTTTCTTTTCCCCCCTTCATCGTGTAATTCTTTTATCAGTAGATGAGTTATGGATATCCCTCTTGATCTGAACTATGTTTACTCATTTTATCCCACCTTCTGTCCGTCTTGCCTATTTTGACCCTGATACTGCAAACACTTATACTCATGTTTTACTTTACAACCCTGAGTAGCTCCATTGAAAGTTAAGCACATGTTTGTTTGCAGGACTGGTGCCTTATTTCTTAGGTCTTTGGGGCAAGGACTGTTTCTACCCCTGTGTATGTAGAATGCTTAGCACAATGGGACCCCTATCTCAATTGAGGCCTCTAGACACTACTGAAATACAACTAATCAACAATCAGATTCACAGTGTATAGTATTTTTCTGTATTATATGTGTATTTTAACTATTATTTGTGCTAGATACCGTGGAACAGGGATAGTGCCTTCGGGTATGTTTGCAAAGAGTTTCCAGTCTTGAAATGTATATTAATGAAAATGTGTCAATTCTCATGTGCCGTGAATCCAGTCTGTTTGAATCTTTTAACAAATGGGAACTCAAATACTCACCCACTAAATATAACAGATAGCTACTGGGGGAGGGGAAGGGGACCACTGTTTGCCTCATGCGTTTGTATACAATGTTCCTCCCTATCAAAAATTGGGCTCTGTCCGTTTAAAATTAATCACTACACATTGGTAGACAATAGGATGGGTAAACTTTATCTGGAGAGAAAGATGAAGCCTTAAATTAAACTGGCTGTATACAGTCTGCAGCCACAGGTTCAAATGAAATCCAAGCTGCATCATCTCAGTCCTTTGTATTTCTGAAGTAGATATTATGAGACAAATTACACTTATTTGGATTGGAGAGGGAGGGGCTTGTCTTTCAAGTGCTTCCTTAAAAACGGAGGGTCCTAAGAGCTCTGTATGATCATCAAAGAATTAAAGTACCCATGGCACTAATATTAGAGCTTTATCCCAATCTTATGCCCAACCTTTCCTCTCACCACTCCAAATGGCAGCTGCAGTTGAGTGGCATTTTCAAAGTGTTTTAGCACGAAGACACTTTGTAAGTGTCCAATAGTATTACTGCTGTGATGTACAGCATAAAAAAAGCACAGCAAGGACTAGATAAACTACCTATCAGTAGTCCTATGTTGTATCCAGCTGCATATGATTTCTTTCACTGAAGATCTAAACAGCTTTACAAGTATTTTGACTGCTCAGGGCAGGTGCAAAGCAAATCCAAACATTTTAAACAGAGCTGGGCAAAACAAAGTTTTTTACCACGAGAATTTGGCGGTTTTTGAGGTTGCAAAATATTTGAACAATAGGAGCAATTTCATAAAATTTTTTGACCAAATGAAAATGTTCATCTCGTAGGATGGCTGAAAAAATTGTTATAAATTGATAACATTGCTATTCCAAATTTCCAGCTGCTTTGGTTCATTGGGATTAATCATGTGAAGTCATGTGCTATTGTTTCTGATTCCCTGATTGGGTGAGCCTATTTCATGTGGTCAGGAGAGAGAGGAAACCATTTGACTCATTTTCCCCGTGTCACTTCTGGAGGTGACTCCAGCATACATCCAGTATGGGACCAATCCAAAGCATATTGAAGTCAGTGGAAAGCCTGCCACTGGACAGAGTGAATAATGAATTGTACCACATGTCTCCAATTTTGGAAAGCACTTAAGCATATGCTTGACTTTAAGTGTGTGCTTAAGTGTTTTCCTGGATTGGGATTGCTTTCCTGACTTGCGCCTATTAGGGCCTGACTACTTCCATGTGTGAGTGTGGGTGTGTGTGTTTGGCACTGCACCAAGCTAGCCAAGTGACTAGACCACAGCAGTCAATCTAAAACATGGAGAAGTATATGTACACTACCTTAACAATATCTCTGATTTCCCCAGTTGTACGCTTCCCTATAATACTCCTCGTATCTGTTGTGGTGTTGCTATCACTGCGACCACTTCTGATCCATCACCAGTAGCTTCTCTATTGCTGTGAACTACTGTCATGTAGACAGGAATAAAAGGACACCATATGGAACCATCATTGTATCAAAGCTGGTTGCTGCAAATGGCTGGAGCAGACCCCCCACTCCACCCCCCCAAAAAATGCCAATATAGTTAAAAGGTAGGCTGTATTAAAACAGTAATTCAACACACCCTAATGTTCGGAACAGAGACAGCCACAGGAAAAGAAATCAGTATGCTCCTCATTGCAGAAATGAAATGTTGAGAGGGTCAAGTAATTGAACACACCATGGTGGGGAAACAAAATGAGGTTGTGAGGGGCCTAATGCGGGTTGCCCAGTTGAAGACAAGTTGAGGGAGGCTAGGCTACACTGGTGTGGACATCTACAGTGGAGACATGGTAGTTATATTGGTAGCCTGGCCCTTGCAATGATTGTGGATGGAAGATGACCAAGGTGGAGGCCAAAGACTCGGTGCATGGACCAGATATCAGCAGACCTCAAAGAGACCAGTTTGCACAACATTCAGCTATACAAACATGAGTTTTGGAAGAAGGTTATAAAAGTTGCCAACCCCAAATAGGGAAGTGGCAAAGAAGAAGGAGGAGGCATGGAACATAGTTTCCTAGTCCTGTATCAGAGTAGCAGCCGTGTTAGTCTGTATCCGCAAAAAGAACAGGAGCACTTGTGGCACCTTAGAGACTAACACATTTATTTGAGCATAAGCTTTTGTGGACTACAGCCCACTTCATCGGATGCATATCGCTCCTGTATGTGATGCATATGGAACTATCCTATGTTTTTGTCAATGTGTAATGTTGCTATCTTCTGCACATGTGGTAACACTCAGCTGCTGGGAGTGTACAATGTGTCCGATTTCCATCAGCTGGTGAAGAGGATTTTTGCCAGATACTAGGAAATCAGTTTAGTCCACTGGACTTCATGTAGGTTCCCACAGGAACCACATTCCGAAAAGGTAAATCTGAGGATTGAAGAGAATATGATGACAACATTCCTAGGAACTTTCAAACACTTTTTTGAGGTGGTTTGCCCATCACTGGTAGTCACGTTGTCCCTGTTTGGTTTGTAACACTAGGCTTATTGGAAACATGACTGAAGGGGATCTGATACCATACTACAGTACGTGAGCAACAGCTGGAGAATGCAACCTCCAGTTCATAATTTTGGCTCTGTTTTGTGTTGGATTAGCAGGATTACTTTTAGCCATTCAGTTCTAAATCACTATACTACAGTGGGGATTTTTCCTCTTCTTTCAAAACACACTCGTAGGCTACTGAATGGAGTTTGTTGGATAGCCCCTTACCTGTTGCTTGGTCACGTCAGACTGATTATATAATATCCCTAAATATCCTCAGTCTTAGTGATATGAGAGAGAGAGAAACTTTTACTTGCAGTCAGAAAAAAACTGATATTTCCAATGGGTCTGACACCACATCACACCTAAATTATTCTTCTGAAAGACTAGACATGTAACAAATTATATCTAAATGGAATAGCAACTGCCTGGAGATGAGGTGAAACAGTAAGGGGTTAAGAGATTTTTATAGATTGAAGAAAATTATGAATAACTATTTGGGTATGTCTAAACTTGTCCATATGGTATGATGTAGTGTTTTGAGCACAAGACTGTGTGAGAGAAGGTTGTGATTTCTAATCCTGGATCTGATTCATCTTCCCACTGTGACCTCAGGCAAGTCACTTAACTTCTCCTCAGTTCACCATTTGCTTCCCTCCCTTCCCCACTCCTCTAACTTTGAGGTTCTAACAGCAACTGTTTCACTTTCTCTGGTAATTAGGCAGGCAATATCTTGCCTGAGGCCTACAGTCAAAAGCTACCCACACCATTCCAAGCCCCCTCTTCCTGCCAAAAAAAAAAACCAAAAACCAACAACCAGGTCACACATACATTTTTCAAACTTCAAATTCTTTTTTTTGTAGGTGTCTCTATGTACGTCATGCTGCCACTTTAATAACATCCTAAGCATGGAAATTATAAAATGGCTCCCTATCCAGATACTTAGGCCCTCATCACTGTAGTATCTGAGTGGCACACAATCATTAATGGATTATAACTTCACAACAACCCTATGAGGGAGGGAAGTATTAGTCTTGTTTTTAAGGAAACTGAGGCACGGCAGCGATTGTAGAGGCAAACAAGAAGCCTATGGCTAGCCAGGAATTGAACACATGCCTCCTAAGTCCCTGGCCAGTGTCCTGCCCACTAGGCACTGTGAACTCAGGACCTTTAAGTTTGCGTCCACACCATCCAACTGAGGGAGTGGCAGCAAAGCACTTCAGTGCATGCTGCTGTTAACATCCTCTTACTCTCAACTGCCAGGCAGTGTAGACATGCCCTAAGATAACTAGAACTACCAGGGTCAAATAATAATACCTAGCACTTTTAATCCATAGCTCTCAAAGCACCTTACAAAGGAGATAAGAATCATTATCCCAGTTTTACAGATGAGGAAACTAAAAGCCTGACAAAGCTAAAGCCAGTTGCCTAAGGTCACAGGCATAATCAGGAGCAGAACCCAGAGTCACCCGCCCATGCACCATCTACTAGGCCACACTGCACACCCACCTTGTGAAAAACAAATGGTGGTCTTTCTTATCTATCTAGGTGTTTATATCACCCTCACTATGGTATCTCAGCAAGAGGAAATGCAGTTTCTTAATGCAAAGTGCAGTCACGGCGTTTGTGGAAATTTAAACAAAGTTTAAATAATTCCTAAGTTGCCACACACACAAAAACAGATTTTTAAGATATTAGCACCTGCATGGGAGACTCAGTATGGTTCTATCTTGTACAGAGTCACAAGAACAATTTCAAAGAGAAAAGAGCTAAGAGTAAATGGTGAAATTATATATGTATTTATAGACTTTATTGTTCGTCAAGGTCTTAGCTTATAACCACCTCCCTGCCTGAGGTTTTTATTCTTTGCCTGTGTTGTGATTTTATCCATTTTCTTTTCTCTTTTGGACAATCGGTTATTTAGCCTTTTTTTTTTTTTTTTTTTTTTGCTTCTTTTTCCTTTTTTGCTTTGTTTAGTGTTGTCTTTTTATAGCTTTATTTTGCTGATTTTTGTTTGCATGACTTCTTGCTCTAATAACCCCTTCTTGCAAGGATGACAGGGAAGGAGTTGTGAAGGGTGGAGAAATCCTTCTTTGTGTGTGTGTGTGTGTGTGTGTGTATGGGTGATTTTTTTTTTTCCTGCTGCAATTCTGACAAGCTGGGAGAGAGACATAGGAGTGGGTGGGATGGGAGTGGGCGAGACAGGAACTGGCAGGGTCCCCTCCCCATGATATTTCTGCCATCTGCTCCAGAAATGATGTGCTCTGCTACCCTTTTATTAAACCTTCTTAGAAGGGGTGGGAGGTTAGGATGGAATGCAGAGGGGAAACAAGGAAGAGTGGGTTAAGGTTAATGTGTAGGCTCGGGTAGAGATGGTGAAACAAAGGTGCTTTTGGTTTGGCAAAACCTCATCCTTTGTGGGTTTCTTTTGCAAACTCAAAGCCAGCTGTGGTTTGGATGTAGGTTTGCTTTAATCCAACCCTCTGCAGAGGTCAAATTTGTGGCAGGGAAGGGGAGAGGATGGTTTAGATGTGAGCTCTGATTTGTGCACAGTTAATCGCCGCTACATAACAATGATGCGTTTAGCCTGCAGGGGGGATAGGCTCCAGAAGAGGACAAAAAGAATGAAAATAAGACTTAAGGCTTGGTGTTTTTCTCTGCCTGCATCTGAGCTAGTCCTTCATCATATCACACAGCCATGATGGCCAAGTGGTGCCTGTATTCTCTTTGTGTGCTGATACTATAGCTGTATCATGGATTCATAGTTATATGAAGAGCTGTATTTCTGGATTAGGGATCTGATTATCCCCTTTCTACTTCTCTATGTGAAAGAAGCCTGAACAGGTGGATCTGCCCCATTCCTGTGGATTTGATGGGTGGAATGATGCCTTAGGGAATGGCCCTCATTCCAGCCCTTATTCCTTAGTGACTGGAAAGGAAGATGGCTCGGGGGGAAGGCTCAGGCACAGAGGTTTTTATCCATCACCCTTTATATGCATACCTTCAGTGTGTTTGAATTGTATAAATTGGGCATGTAGTGTTTGTGTTGGGGACAGCCATAGAGACTCAAATACATACTTGGTACTGTGCTTGTTGGACTCCCTCTAGTTACCATATTCCACCGTATCCAGTCACCATATCCCACAAAGACTATTACCATTTTGCAAAGGCGTTGGAATGATGGCCGCCATCTTGGTCAACGTGAGGGACTTCCAGAGCTAAAAGCCTGAATCCATATAACTTGAGCTAAAGAGTCAAGCTTTCTAGAAGAGACCTGCAATGTACAGTGTTGTTATAGCTGTGTTGGTCCCAAGATAGTAGAGCGACACGGTGGGTGAGGTAATATCTTTTACTGGACCAACTTCTGTTGGTGAGAGAGACAAGCTTTCAAGCTTACACAGAGCTCTTCTTCAGGGAAGCTAACTCAAGGTGTCACTCCTAAATACAAGGTTGAACAGATTGTTTAGAGTAAGTAGCTAACACACATTTCAAGAGATCATTCTAGGTGAAGTGACCTATTAACACCCCTCCATCATTGGAAGGAAAGGAATGGCAGAGGGCGGGGAGAGGGGAACAGCTGGAAGAGGTTGTTAATAGGATTGTTGTAACAAGCCTTAAATCCAATGTCTCTGTTTAGTCCATGATTTTCAGCTTCCTCCAGGGCATAACCAACTTCCTCCACAAACTCTGCAACATTAACCACCTCACTCAGAACACCATTCTTGCCACCATGGATGTCACCTCCCTATACACCAACATATATGCCCCAAACATACCTTACCAGCTTTGGGTATCTTTTAAATTTAACCTTAACTCTGAATTTCCTTGATATATGATTTCATAGAGTTTAAGGCCATCTTAGATCATCTTGTCTGACCTCCTGTAGACCACAAACCGTTAAGTTTCACCTGGTTACCCTTGTGTTGAGCCCAATAGCTTGAGTTAGACTTAAATACTTTAGTTGTATGCCACAGGTAAAAATGCTTGGTTTGGGATAAATACAACATCTCTAATGCATTTTCCCTAGATTATTGCTATATAATCTCACTCCCTCGTCATATAGTTTTTGGCTAGAAATATCCTTGGTTTGTTCTTGCTTTTGGGGGTTCTTTTGGTTTTGTTTTTATATTAAAAATTTCATTCATGAACACTGAGCAATGATTAAGAATAATACCAACTGATGTTTCTAATGATTTGAAAATATGAAGGATCAATCTTCAATATTTTTTATTTTCAATTAACTGGTCAGATTCACCAGTACAAACCAGCAAGCACATACAACTCTGTTAAACTTGGTTTATATCTGCTTTGCTTCACCCCAGCAGTGCAAAACAACCAGCCTCCCGACATCCTGCCCTCCACATTCCCTTTCACATCTCCCACCACAAAAGTCCCGCCCCCCACATTCACCTGCTCACACACAACCCAATTTCCTTCTCCTGTTCCCTGCATTTCCATGTATCGGGTCACATACTTCACTCCTTCCTCCTGTAAATATAGTACAGAAGGTAGTTTCGGGGGGGGGGAGGGGAAATGTAGGAATAAAGGGTTTTTTCTGCTGTAATTCTTCATAACTCAACACTTCTTCAGTGGATGCTGAAGAAAAAAGTGTTCTACCTCAGGAGAACTCCATGAAGATATGCACTCTTACAAAATGGCCACCATCTCCTGTCATTCTTAATGGACAAGGCTACAGGTTGTTCTGTTAAGCAGCCCTCTTTCAAACTGGCCCTCACCTCCCAATGTTCCCAATGGGAATGAAGCCAAGCTGCCCTCAGTGTACGGTGGTCCCCTATGCTGTGAAGAAGTGAGGAGCAGCACTTTAGGTAACAGGCAAATGGAGTTGGTGGCCATCTCTGCTAAGGGCAGCCTGTGGCCTCTGTCCCTTTGCAAACAGTAAGAGATGTAGGCCATTTTGAGAAGGTTCCCTCTCCTCATCCATACCTTTCAAGGCTGACAGGTGAAGTTGCAAAAGATCATTTGGGCCTGATTCTGATCTTAACTACATTGGCTTACAGTGTAAATTAGAATGGCCAACAGCCCTCTATTATAAGGGATGTAACTATTTAAATAAAGAATTTGTCCTGTACTAAATCAGTATGGGATGCCTTTTGTCCTGTATCTCAACCAGAAATGTAGCGCTGCCGGAGTGGACCGATGCATCACTCTGGCACCTGAAATCCAGGATGGAGCAGCACTCTGGCATTTCCCCTTGCAAAGTGACATCTCGACCAGGTGCACAGGGTTGCAATGCTGCTCAAATTTGGTCTGGCCAGCCCTCTATCCCCAGGCCCCTGCTGAAAGTTGCCCCCAGCCCCAATTGAAATCTAAAATAATGCCCTTGCTGGTTGCAAGGAAGCCTCCTCCAATCCACACACCCCTTCTTGCAACCCCTGCCCCACAGAGCTGCAGCAGGCAGAGAACAGCAACTGCAGCCTTGCACTCAGCTCCTGGCACCCACACAGAACTTGAACAAAAGTGGCAGCAGTTGCCTGGCCAAGCATCTGAGGCCCTGGCCTCTCTGCAGAGCACAGAGCTGGTGAGAGGAGAACCCCTAGGAAGGCCAGGAGCAGAGAAGGATCTGCCCTCCGAGGCTCAAATCATGACTGGGGACATCAGAGGTCTGTGCTGTATTTCTGAAATACAGTTTTGGCAATCCTAGTGCAAATCAAGAATAATTCTAGTGAAGTCAATGGTGCAAACCAGTCAGCAATATGGCCAACCCCAAGCATTCAGAAATCATGAGTCAGATTTCCCCCCCTCCAAAACACATGATTGGCTTCAAAATCTTTTCTTTTAAAGGTGTGTGGGGGGGGGGGGGGGGGTTGGGGGGGGGGGTATTTTTTTGAGAGGTTTTAGGTTTTTGGTGGCGAGTGCCTTCTGGTTTCTGAGGCTTTAGGTGAACTTGCTCCATGTTTTCAAGGTTTTTTTTCCCCCTCATCATAGCTTGAGATGGTCATTTTTCTTTTAAAAAAAAAAAAAAAAAAAAGCTGAAGCTCTTATGCAATCCCTTGATTCAAGCATCTGGCCCTTTACAGAAAAAAAAAATCAAAGACCACAAGTGTTGGCAACACTGGCCGTGTAAACAAAGTCAGAATCAGGCCCCATATTTGGCTTAAATGTGAATTAAATTAAGCATGAGTTACATGACTGATTAGCTTAATCTCTGTGGTAAAGCATTACTACATATGCATGTTTGTGTACTGACGGTCACATTATATAAGATCTCCTTCTTGGAAGGCAAAGCTACATGAAATAATCGAATAGAAACTGCAGCACAGCCAGCTTTGGCCCTGGTAAAAAATGTGAACATTGGTGTGGATCAGTTAGGACTCCGGAATATTGTGACCTCAATTTAGGCTGGCTGACCTTCTCATAACAAAAAATGATAATTCTTAAAGGTACCCAGCCTAGATCAGAACTTTCCTTAAGGATCTGAAGAGACACTGCCAGAAATTGCTTTCCATGCTATTTCAGTGCTTTCACTTTCGAATGCCAAAGAAGATTCTATTGTGAAATGAAAATACAAAGAAATAGCACAGGTAAGCAATTTTTGGAAGGATTTAAGATTTGTTTAGAAATTCTAATGCTTTTTGCCTTTCACAGTGCTATCTAAGCAGAAGAGAAACTCTTTAATATCAAAAGCATCATTTTTTATTTTATTAAACAAAGTGTTTTCAAGGGTGTTTAAAGCATTATTTTAAATGGAGAGCATAATGCTAATAAAATCAAGCCATCTCTTACCGATAACTTAAGTCATGAGCGCAATTATTTAAAGGCAGGTTTTAAAAACAATTTCAGCTTTTTAAAAAAAATAAATCTAATATGTATTAAATTGTTTAGTTAGCATTGAGATACCTCCCTGGAAGGAAAGCACATTTAAAATTAAATTTGTGTGTGATTACTTCAAACATATCCTTATTAACAGCTACCTAGATGCTTGTGGTCCTTCATGCATTCATGTTTAGTTCCTGATTATTCACAGATTGTTAATTGGTGTGATATGGGATGAATATTGATGGCATAGTTTGTGAAGATGATTTCCATACCAAAGGAGGCAAGAATATTTGCTGCCTGTGCAAAAGGAAGTTCTTTGCTGATCTGACTTTGAAGTTTAATAAAAGCCATGCCATTGTTTCCCTTGGTTAAGTTCACAGGTAACTTTTTGTGATGGGCACAATATAAAATATAATAAAATGGGAAATCCAGTTGGGGAAAACAATTGTTCTTAGCAAGCTATGGGCTTGATTCACCAGGTTATGTTATTACAGGTTTGTGCTAGTGCATTATGACATGACTGGTTCCCTTTAGTAGACGGCAACCCTGACTGGGGAGTTTGGATCCAGAATTACCTCCAAATATCCCCACCATAGACAGGGAAAAATCAAATATGTTCAGATCTGTATCAGAACTTTCCCAAAATACAGCGAGGATCCTATCCAATATTTCAGCTCAGTCCCATCTTTAATCCATGCAAATAAGGGGCTGAATGAGCCAAACTGGTTTGGAAATGGGTGGGCAATGCATGCTGGAAACAATGAAAGTGGATAGACGCCTCCCCCCAGAAGCAATGTTTTCCATCTGTGCGCAAACACATATGTATTACACACTGAGGAAGAAGAGACTTGATGGGAGCCCAAACAGAAGGGTGGTGGTAGGGAACAGTAGGATGGAGACTCAGGCTGAAGGAGGTGATGGATCATAGAATATCAGGGTTGGAAGGGACTTTAGGAGGTCATCTAGTCCAACCCCCTGACAGATTTTTGCCCCAAATCGCCCCCTCAAGGATTGAACTCACAACTTTGGGTTTAGTAGGCCAATGCTTAAACCGTTGAGCTATCCCTCTTCCCCGCTGCGAGAATACAGACTATGGGGATGCCTAGATAGGAAGGAGTTGGAAATAAAGCTCAGACAGATGGTGGGATGTGGGGGAAGACCCAGTGTGGGGTCTCAGAGGATAGGGTAGTGGTATAGTTCAGACTGATTGGATGTGATAATGTCTCAGAAAATTCTGCATTGTAAGGCCTGCTAGACCACATTCCCCCCACCTACAAGTAATCTGCTCCCAAACAGGGATCCAGCAAGAGGGTGCAGCAGGGGGACCAGAGGAGGATGAACGCTTTCTACCTTGGAAAGTAGCTAGTAGATCCCTCCAGGCCTCAAGATTGTACTGGAGAAGATTCCTATCCCCTCACCCCACCCAAGGAAAAGCATAGAGTGTGAAGACCTTAGCCGTGACCCCTGTACTCTATGCAGTCATCTATACCAGTGCAAAGTAGTAGGTCTAAAATGCCATCATTGGAGACTTTTAAGAGCAGGGTAGACAAACACCCTGTCAGGGATGGTCTAGCTAATACTTAGCCCTGCCATGAGTGCGGGGGACTGGACTAGATGACCTCTCGAGATCCCTTCCAGTCCTATGATTCTATGCTACTGTTGTGACCTGACACCCAATTTTGAACGTACTTTGCAAGTCAAATTTTGAGAACTTTTTATTGATATTTTTTCACTGGCTTTTTCAAATTGTTGATTTTTTTTTTTTTTTGTAATTAAAAAAAATCAGCCAGTTCTAGAGATGGTCAGACACTGAATAAAAATACTTAAATGAACATTTTCACTTACATTTCTGAGGTGGCATTTCTCCCACCAATTAGAATTTGATTTTTAAAAAACTAAAAAATCAAAACTTGAAAATATAAATCAACCCAACTTTGCACTGCTATCAGCAGTGTAGGACAATGGAGAATCTGGTCTTCTGGGTCTTCCAGCTCCCTACCTGGAGGAAAAAAAGTCCCTCTGGAAGACCGGACAGTTAAGTCAACTGTCAGTCATGTCTTCAGCCTGACTGAGAGACTGAAGCAGGTTGGAATCTGATGGGGAATTTTTTTTTTTTTTTGGCAAAACGATTTTTTTGTCAGAAAATGTTGATTTGTCAATACAGAAAATATGTTGACAGAGCGTCTCCCAGAACAGCCACCAGCCCAGTGGTTAGGGCACTCATCTGGGATGTGGAAGATGCAGGTTAAGGCAGGAGTTGAACCCAGGATTTGATTACTGGGATATTGGCTGTTTTGGGGAGGCTTAGTCTCAAAAACTTTGAAAGCTGTTGGTTTCATCCCAATGCGGTATGAAAACAAATTTCAAAATCTCAGTTTTCCATGAACCAGAATTTTTGTTTTCCAGCAAGCCCTCATGGGTGGGGGGCACAATGGGAAGCAGAGAAAAACAAGAAAAGCAGAAGAAGGATAGATTAGGCCCAGGGCAATGCTAAAGCAATGGACAAAATTCACACCTGGTGAATTACTTTAGTGGAGGGCTGTAATTGGCCCAATATATTTGGGGTTAAATCCTGCTTCCATTGAAGTGAATGGCAAAATTCTCTGAACTGAGTCTTTTCTTGTTTCTCCTCATCATTCCCAGTTGTTCTTGACTGTAATGCCCTGAAACATCAGGGCCATCTGTATCTCCAATGTCCCCCTTGTCCCATCCAGCTATTTGAACTTGGCAATGGAGAAGTCACTTATTTTTGAGACGGTGGGAGCTCAACTGCAAAATCCTTACCTTTTTATTACCTCTCCCTTTATGGATTTTTACTGCAGGGGTAGTTTCCTCTCCCTGTTTGAATATCCCTAAAATGACTAGTAGACGTGCTAAATATATAAAGATACACAGGATCATGTTTGCGGGACTCAGAAACACGAAACACTTCACATTTTATGTCTTTCACCTGCTCATATAATGGCTTCACTTGTGGGCTACTGCCAATGCAACCCGGTTGCACTGGGGAAACTTTGAGCCATAATTAACCCTCTATAATTATTTCTTCGTGAAAGCTTTCTGGAGCTCCCGCCCCCCACTATCCCCCAATGGTTTGATGGTTATGCGGAATCCTGTACGGATGTAACCAACAAATATAAAAAAATCTGTTTTTCCCCTCCTTTTAAAAGTTACAACTCCTAAATCCAAAAAACCAAGAAAAATCTAGCAATCACAGATGCATATAATCATTTGTTATTCTTCCTGGATAACAACTTCACTTGTAGTAGGTGAAATGGGCAGTGTGTGAACTAAACATATGGTGTTAGGTGGTAGAAGTCAGGAGGTAATAAGTGTGCTTGAAGATGTTGCTAGGTAGTACCGGGGCGGCTCCAGGCACCAGCGCAGCAAGCATGTGCCTGGGGTGGCAAGCCGCGGGGGACGGCCTGCCGGTCACTGTGAGGGCGGCAGGCAGGTGGCTTTCGGCGGCGCACCTGCGGGAGGCCCGCTGGTCCCGCGGCTTCGGCGGCAATTTGGCGGTGGGGACGCCGATGCCGCAGCACCAGTGGACCTCCCACAGGCATGCCACCGAATCCGCGGGACCAGCAGACTGCCTGCCGAAAGCCGCCTGCCTGCCATGCTTGGGGCGGCAAAAAACATAGAGCCGCCCCTGGGTAGTACAGCAGTTGTTACTAGGTAGCAGATGTTACTAGCTATTAAGTACATTTGTGCTGCCTTGATTAGTTGTTGTAAGGTCCCAATCCTTCCACTCACTGCAAGTTGCGAGCACTCAGCAACGTGCCAGAAAAGGCCCTAAGTGCATTTCTGTTACAGGAGAAACTCATAAGGTTTGGAGTTTGAGCTCAGCTCAGAAAGGGGCAGTGATGTGTCCCTTTAAGGCTACTTAATAGTAATCAGAGAACCCTGCCCTACTGGAATTCGGTATAGTGCACAAGCTGTGGAGCAAATTGTTGGAGCTTTGCTAATAAATGAGTATTAACCCTGTGCCTGTGTTAGCATGTGGATTTACTGCCACAGAAAAGTACAAATAGCAGCCCAAGATTTGGGTGCTTATCCAAACTACACAGACCTCTTGAGCCTGTAAAAGTGAGCTGGAAATCTCATGAGAAAAAGCTATCTTGTGAGATTTCCTGCACTTCCACCCGTCACTTTTGTCTAGAAATGCAACAGAAAAAAATATCTCCTTGTTGCATTTAGGCATTTCCAATTCTGATCACAGCTGGAACATGAAAATTGGGGATGGGGGTAGACTTTGGAACAGTTATGAACCTAAAATAAAGAGAGAGAGATTCAGTTTCAGTTTAATGCTAAAAATGGGTCAACATTCAAAGACAGAAAGGAAGAGGCAGGTTCTTATTTTATCTAAACTAATTTACCCATCGGTGGCTTTCTCTGTCTGCCTATGGGTATTCCCAATGCTCTCCTCACTATAGTATCCAAGCCTCAAGTACACAAATTAAGGGTAGCACTAAAATTGTCCCTGGGGCAAAACAGGACATGATCTGTCTGGGATTTTCTTTTTGTTTTTCTCTGCCTTCTTTGTCCTCATCAGTTTCTCCTCTCTGTCCCTGAGCTATACTGAGTACATTTCAAAGACAGCAAAATAGAGACTTTAGATACATTGGGGCAGATAGTCCAGATGTATAGTGGTGTAATTGAGAGCAGAATCTGGCCCATATCATAGCAGTAAATGACCAATCACAATTGTTAATTAGTCTAGGGGGAGGATTTTCAAAGGCACAAAAGGGAAGGGGAGCCCATCTCCCATTGGACATTAAAAGGAATTAAGCACCTAATTCCCATTTGCACCATTGAAAATCTTGCCCTAAAACTCATGAGCTTTTCCTTCCAGATATCACTATGTATCAGTACTAGGAGGGGATGTCTCTTTTCAGCAATGGAAACCCAGTGTTTAGCAAACATGATTGGAGGTTTTTTTGTTTTTTGTTTAGATCCACACATTGGTGATCATTAGCAAAACAGGTTAGAAGGCATGTAATCACTTAAATAAGTGGCAGAGGGTTAGGAGTCTTGGCTTGTAAATGTAATTACAGAGCTTGTCAATATACATTGATTTTCTTAGATCACTTAAAAGCATTCTGCAACCTAGGAAAGTAAAATGGAGGAATGCTACGTGGATTGAAACTGGGGCACCATGAGGGATGATTAACTCAGTCATAGGGGGGACTTTATTCCCCCTCCAAGTCACGTAGTCATGAGATGGAGCTTTCCTCAGAAGCGTTTTTTTGTTTCTTTAAGAAAGAAGAAATTCCACGTTTCTTGTCTCTTTTTTTTTTTTTATGGGCTGATGTTATTGCAATCATTACTTTATCGAACTTTGACCTAAAAAAATCCAACTAGCTATTTTAAGTCACACACATTGACGGCTAATCTTCAATAACTCTATCTCCATAGGCCCATCTACCTTTTTTCAAATGTGTCTATTTTCCCATTAAATTTAATGTTTCTGCACACTAGCATGTCTTTTAAATTATCCCATTAGGAACCTAAAAATATAATTACCCATAACTTCTGACCACCCACTTTTCCACGTACCTCATTAACCTCCCTGGAGGCGGGAGGTTGTTTAAAGGACAAAGATGAAAAGCTTTTTGTACAGTTAACTAACACTTACAGCAGGTGCGGTTACCTGCACCCCCCTTAATATCACACAACCTGTATTGTCGTGGAGGAGAGAAAGAAGTCCCACATTGAATTTCTGTTTAACAGTCAGGTGACAAATGAGACTAGCAGTGGCTGTAGCTCAGACAGTAGCCTGGAAGAATTATAATTAGTGCCTGTGGATAACTCTCTTTTTCCATGGAACAACTGATGGAGATCCACCCAAACATTCAGGTAGGTAGTGGGCAATCAAAGAGCAAGATATTGGATATCATTGGCTCTATATATGTCACCATGGCAGTTGCATCTGCTAACTCCCCCTACCTTTCCAAGCCCTCATTCATTTCACTAGTTTCATCTATGAGTCTTTTTCACAGGTTTGTGGACCGGATTTTCTGGTCTGTCGCATCCCCTTTGTGCTGCTGAAATATCACAGAGTGGATCTATTCTGGCAGGAAATGGTTAGTGGAGTGTTCTCCTTTCATAGGGCAATTCTCTGTTAGTGTCAGGCTGCCACAAGTTGTCCCTCTTTCTCAACAAAGAGGGGGCATGGAGGAGGGTGGAGGAAGGAGAGGAGGCAGAATATGCCCATTACTTTGGATTTGTGCATGATTTATGCATGTGCACTGCTAGATACAAAGACAATGGGGAAAAATAAACTCACAAAGTAAATCCTGTGGTTCCCTTAGAAATCCCCCAGAGTATTGCAAGTCCCTAAAGATGTGGACAGTATCTTGTAAAAGATGTTGTCTATGGGATTCTGCAGACTTTGTAACCGCTTGAGGATTCTGCAGGGAATGGATGCTTTCTAGCTGTCATGGATGAGTCATAGCTAACCAACAATATTTTTGTTTCTCAGCGCCTTAATACTTTCCACTCGCTTTATCGTAGTCCTTTAACTTTGATTAAACTAATCTTAGGTTTGCAGTTGCCAGCTGGATGAACTAGGAGATGCATTTGTTAAATAAAGTGAACTTGTTCCCTTGAGAGGTTCTCTCGCTGTCAGTTATGTCTAATAATAACCCTGGTATAGGGAGGGGGGACAACAATTATTTGGGCAGTGGAATATAGCATTCATTGTTAATTCAATCCCAAGCATTTACAGTACTGTTTGGCATTCGCAGGCAAAATTCCACTGAGTCAGGCTGCATTTCCAGCTATCCCTAACTCATGTTAGAAATGTGCTAAACCATTTGGAGGGTTTAGAATTTCTTCCATATAGGGGTATGCAGAGAGGTGGGCAGGATCGAATCTGGGGCCTTTGGAGCTTAGTGCATGAGCCTCTACTGCATGAGCTAAAAGCCATATAGCTATTAGCTAAGGCTGTAGAGCAGACTCATTAATCTCTCTATCTAAGTGGTCTCGGTGCCACTAGATGGGCCAGAACACCACACCCACGAGGTGTGTGGGTTACACTTTGACAGAAATGGGTGGAGATGTTTGCAAGGTGGTGGTTTGCCCTGTGTTGGTTGAGTGCTTGTACATCTGTTTTCTTACTTTCACTGGGCTAGAATCCACTCTATGGGCAACTAGGAGCATTCAAGAGGGTATAGAGGTGCCATGCACTACCTCACTTTCCCAGGAGGATTTTTGACTAACTCAGCCAGAATTCTGCCTAGGGATATGTTACAGGGTGAGATGGCCCTCTAAGGGGGTTGGGACTCAGCTGCACCTCTGACGGGGTAGCCTGCCTCCACAAGTGCAAGGAATAGGAGTAGGAAAGACGAGGGCTGTCACATGATGGGAACATGTGACTGAAACCATGTGTGCTGGGAAGATACAAAGGGCAGTCTGAGTTCATTTAGAATCCTTCAGGGGATCCATAGGCGCAGAACTGCCAGAGACATCTGGGATGTGAAACAAGGGTCAGAAGAGTTGGGAGAGCTTCTTCCCCTACCAGTCAAAGGGAGAGACCTAGCTGGGGTCAACTGCAGCCCAGGAGGGACATGCTGGACTGCTGAGCCCAGGAGGAGAATAATGAACTAGTGAGTCTGGAGAAGAAGGCCAGGAGAGTCTAGTTTTAAGTTGAATTGTTTAATGTTAATAAACTACTCCCTTCCTCCAGGGACTAGATACAGCGCACCAGTTGTGGTGATTCTGTTTGGCTGCAGAAGTGGGGAAACCGAGGCAGCAGTATTTGGATAAGACCCTGCTACATGTTCTCAGGCTAGGCATATCAGTGTGGTAGCTACCCCACCCTGGAAGAGCAGCACATTTTCCCCTTCCATGCCTGGCCAACTCTCTGGAAGGGAGGATAGTGCAATAGGGCAGGCCTGTCCTTGCTCTCCCGCCCCCTTTCAAGGAGGGCACAAGGACTACAAATCCTATCTAGATTCCAGACAGCCCCTGAACAGAGATGCTCCTCCTGACCTTCTCCCTTCCCTTCTGCATCCATGCAGGGGCTATCCAGAATCTGGCCCATTGTGAGCACAATCCTGACCCCACTGAGTCAATGGACATTTGAGTAATGACGGCAGTAGGAAAATTAGATCCCCACATTCAGCTTTCAGCCACTCACCTCATATTTTGAGGTGGAGTTGGAAATTCTTTTTAGGTAGTTAAGGTGCAATGTATTCCAGGCACAGGCAGAAGGAGATTGCCCATTTGCCCAAGCTAGATGAGAATGTCCCCATCCAAAATAAACACTTCTTCTATTCCTAACCTTCCCCCTGCTCGGCCTGCATCTACCGATTCCTTCACGTTGCCAGCAGGAGCGGAGGATGCATGTACTGCATTAAGACTGTGGCACTTCTGCTTCCCCTGCAGGAGGTGCTGTGTACGGTGCAGACAACTCAGTACTTGTCTCCTGTCCCAGAATCCCCTTTCCCACCTCTTTGCAGCAACCACAGAAGATGGAATGAGCGGACGGAGGAGGGTGAGTGCCCAGAAGAGAGAGCCAACAGCAGGCGGCTTTCAGAGTCATTTCTGTAGAGACCTATTGGTTTGTTTGTTTATATTATAGTAGCACTTTGAGGCCTTAACTGAGATTGGGTCCCCATTATACTAAGTGCTGTACAAACCTATTGAGAGACAGTCCTAGCCCTAGCCCCAAAATGCTTGAAATCCAAAATGACAAGCGTAAGAGGGGAAACAGAGCTACACTGAGGTATGAGCCAAGGCCTACAGCTTAATGTGAAGAAGTATTTCCTTTAATCAGTTGGCCTCTCTGCTTACATTTTCCTAATAATTTTATGCTGTTGAAGTAAATACAAACATCAACATACCCCAGAGGTTTATTCATTTTCTGTATCCATCTAGGCTTGGAAGGAGTAGATAAACATTGATTTCAGCATACACACGCTGACATAAAAATACTTCCATAGATAATAATCGACATTTATAGGTAGCCAAAGTAAGAAAAATGCTGCTTGAGAACTTATTAGAGTTTGAGTTAAGGCTATTTACTGTGTGTATTTTGACATGTGACACTGACAATGTGTATTTTAATAGGTATTGAGCTTTAACGCTTTGAATCTCAGTGGCTACCATCCTTATATAATTATTGTCTGACGCCCCCAATTTCCCAAAACTCTGAACATTTAAATTGATTAAAAATGGAAAAAGATGAAAATAAACACCAATATTATCCATCCAAATTATAAAAAAATAAAAATTGAATTCTGCCAAGCCTATATATACAGTACCCACAGGTGTAGATAAACAATAATAGCTTAGGTAGTTTCAGTGAATATTTGTTTTTTGTTTTGTCCCCACTATTAGTTTTTTTTTTTTTTTTTATTCAAAGTTCCATTTTTTCTTAAATACAAATATTGTGGTATCTGATCTCCTTAAAAACATTAAAATTTTTTTTCGGGGTTTTTTTTTTTTTTAAGTACAGCATTGCCACTAAAGTTATTTTCAGAACATCATATGGATTTTTCATTGAAACATCTATGTTAGCTTTTATCATCCTTGCTCTGCTTTGTAATTTTGGAAACAGATATAAAGAATGAGCAACCCAGAGCACAGTAATATAGTGGGAAGCATCCTTCATAAGTCAATTGAGGAATTTAATAATCTCTTTAGAAATAAGCTCTGCAGCTATGAGAAAAATGTGTGGGTTAAAGGCCTTCCAATTAAGAAAGGTTTCTCTGTGGATTTATAGGCTGGTGGTTAGCTCTTCCTGTTCGTGTTTCCATGGCAACTGTCAGGTAGATTTTCTGCTACTTGCTAGGAAGTTGGAAATGTTGAGTCTGGTTGAGCCTTTCAATTCACTGAAGCTTAAATGAAATTCTTTGCAAGGAACTGGCATTTAGCCTGGGTCATTTATTCATATCTATAAAAGAAATCAATTATTGTAATCAAATGCGAATTTTTTTTATTGGGATTATTTTGGGGTATACCCTTATTTTAAAATTATTGTGCCACAATCTATTTTTAATGGAAAGGTTTGAAAGCGGCAGCTGGCCTCTTCGCTATCTGTTGGCGTATGGCTTTAATTACAGCCCAAAACATACATAGGCATGTCTTTTTCTGGTCTGCTCTTACAAGCTATAATCACCCCTGGTGATATTCATGATGCCAGTTAGAATCCTGGAGACTCATTAGGGCTGAGACACCTGTACTGCAAGAAACACAGCTTACAACCTTTTCTCCGTTCATTTCCCTTGTCTTGCTGATTTGCTTGGAAAGTAAATAACTTGCATGTTATTGTTGAAACTTCTGAGAAAACATCTTAATTTTCACATCAGAATCTGTGTGTGCATGTGGATTTCTTTGTGCTCCTTATAATTTCTGACCCACACGGACTGCGGCTTGACAGTTCCATGTAGGTTTCTTTCTTTTAATTCTCTAACATTGGTACATAATATGCTGTTGGTCTTTTTGCAATGCAGAATCTGTGCCTCCCAAAATAATGTAACCATGCTATGTAGGTTTCACTGACATTCCTCACGTGAATAAGGCCAGTGGGATTTGAGCTAAAGAATGCAAATGGGAGGGCCAGATCCTCAGATAGTATAAATGGCTGAAGAATGGTGTATTGATTAGGGAAGTAGCCTGGGACTTTGAAGACTGGGATCTGGAAGTTTTGGAACAGCCTTCCAAGGGCAGCAGTGGGGAAAACAAACAAACTGGCTTTGAGACTGAGCTTGATAAGTTTGCCTACAGTGGCACGTGGTCCATCTGTAACTGCTAGTAGCAAATATCCCCAACAGCCAGAGATGGGGTACTAGATGGGGAGAGTTCTGAATTACTAGAGAGAATTCTTTCCCAGGTGTCTGGCTGGTTGGCCTTGCCACCATGCTCAGGGTCCAACCAGTAGTGCTGGATCTAGGGGTGATAGGGGTGCAGCAGCAGCCCCTGACTTAAAGTAGTTTCCATCATGTACAGGGTTTACAGTTGTGTTCAATGGCTTTCAGCACCCCCACTATAAATTTTTTTTAATGCCATGGGGTCCAACCCATCACCATATTTTGGATCAGGAAGGAATTTCCCCACAGGTCAGATTGGCAGAGACCCTGGGTGTGTGTGTGTGGGGGGGGGGGAGTTTGCCTTCCTCTGCAGCATGGGGCACAGGCCACTTGCTGGTTTAAACTAAAGTAAATGGTGCAATCTCTGTAACTTGAAGTCTTTAAATCATGATTTGAGGACTTCAGTAATTTAGCCAGCGGTTGTAGATCTACTGCAGGAGTGGGTAGGTGAGGTTCTGTGGCCTGCGATGTGCAGAAGATCATCCTAGATGATCACAATGATTCCTTCTGGCCTTAAGGTCTATGAGTCCCTCGCTGTGCTACAGGCTGTCTGTGTGATCCTGCAAAGGTCACTTCAGGGCAAATCCTAAACTCATGTAAAGTATCATAGCACCACTGATGTCAGTGGAGCTACGACAATTTACACCAGCCGAGGAGCCTCTGCTATCTGTGCCCTAGTTCTCCATCCGTGAAATGGAGATAGTACTTCCCAAACTCCCGGTGTGTGTGTGGTGTGATAAATACATTACAGATTGTGAATTGCACAGATACTATGGTGAAGGGGGTCAGAAAAGTACCTTGGACAGAAGTCAGCATAGCCCTGGCTGACTCCTTACTTTTATTCTTTCCGTCCTTCTGGCACACATGGAAAAGAAATGCACAACCCCCACTTCACCCCTTTCTGGTTTTTATTGGTAGGATTTCCAGTGAACTTTCCTTGAAAAGCCGTAATATGGACAACACCCATTTGGAAATGCATTTTATTTCATTTGCACCCTTGCCTTTCCAATTTATATTTAATGTCTCTGTATCCTGTTATTCAGTGCTTGTCTTCCTTTTTAAGATATAGGCCCTGGGGCACCCTGTTACATACTTGCTTACTGTTAAACACATGAGTAGCCCAAAGCAGGTCAGTAGGACAATCTGAACCGAGTCTTAGTATTAAAAGCTTGAGCAGTCACTAACAGGCAGAGATGGAGAGAGGAAAGAGAGTGTGTGTGTGTGTGTGTGTGTGTGTGTGTGTGTGTGTGTGAGAGAGAGAGAGAGTCTGATTGACCTTGGTGGAGGTAGGGCCAGCGGTCTGTAATGGCGTGGGTACAATATCCCAGGCACTGAGTCAACATTGACTTTCCTCCCCTTCCACGCTACAGCATTGCTGGTAGGAGCCATTGTATATCCACAAAGAGCTGGGCGATCTGGAAAGCATTCAGATACCTCGGTGATGGGCACAGCTATGATGAGTTGAGCTGGTATTTTCAGAAGCATGAAAGGGAGCTGGGTGCCCAATGCCCTCATACGGTGTTGAACGGCCCATCCTAGATAATAGGTATTAGGACCTGTTTCTACTGCAGTTGGTGCTGAAATGGAGCAGCTCACTTACTGAGTAGGGCATGGCACTGGGAGCTTATGACACTGGTGCTTAGGGTCTGCATCAGCTGTTTATTGGTCTTTGGGTTTAAGGTATTGGTTATAACTTAGACAGCCTTAAAAGGCTGGGGCCAGCCCGAGGGACCGCTCTTTCTCCATGCTGTACTGCCATGGCTGCAGTCAGCAGAACTGCATGAGCTGGATCTTCCTCATTCTAACGGAGGGTCCCAAGACTCTGGAACTTCTTTTCCCTCCTCTCAATTGATCTGAAGTGGGTCAACAAACCTGGCCTTTCAGGCAGGCTGCAAAAGACCTGTATGCAAAAGGTTTGACTGGTATTTTGATGCTGCTGGGGTCATGCTGTAGTATTGAAGGTTAGGGCCTCTGGGGTGGTATCCACAAAGGGACTTAGGCATAGCCATGCTTAACTTCCAGGGACAAGAAAATCACAGGAACAACACTGGAATCGCCAAAGCTGAGTTAGGCGCCTTGGCTCCCTATACAATGAATAAGGAAAGATAGGCACCTCGGCTCCTTATACAATGAATGGGGAGAGTTGAGTCTGGGTCTCTCATTTCACAGGTGAATGCTCTAACCACTGGGCTAAAGATTATAAGGTGGGCAGCACAACACCCACCTCTTCTAGTTGACTTTTGAATGGGACCCAATTCAGTAGGTGTCCTCTGAGCACACCTACTGGACTAGGCCCCATGCATGATTTCGGCAGCCAACACTTGTCTTTCCCTGATGCGTGAGTTGCTCTGGGGCTTATCTGGGAGATAGGTGTCCACAGGCCTAGAAGTGAGGTATCAGTGCATGTGCCCAGAGGAAGGAACACAGGCAACTACGAAACTTTTACGGTCAAAAATGTAGGTGCGTGCAGGGTTCAGTGGGAGTTTTGTGAATCACAGTAGAGCCAAAATTTGGACTTGGGCACCTAATCTGAGATTTAGGCCCCTATGTATCTTTGTGGATCCCACCCCTACAGTCTTCAATTAAATTAAATAAATGGTCATTCCACTGTACAAACACATGGGAAGACAAACGTCCCTGCCCTGAGGTTCTGGAAATCTAAATAGCCTAAAACTTACAATTCTTTATGAGTTAAGGGCCTGGATTGTGACTTGGACTGTACACATGTAAGTCTTATGTGGAGTAAGAACCTACTCTGCTTTACTCTTCTGTGGGTTACCGAGATGTTGCATCTAGATATGCTGCAAGAAATGGGGCTGTGTGTCTGCTTACCCCAACTCCACTGGAGCAGGGAGTTGAAGGGATGGAAAATGGACAGAGACATGACTCCACTCCATTTCTAACTGACCAGCACAGCTGAGCAGAGGCAATGCATGGGGGGTAAGCAGCCACCTCCCCCTCCCCTCCCAATATGCTGCTTGGATTGTGCTGAGCATGCTTACACAGACTAAACATGCTCAGTAACACTGCTGAAGCCGGCTGTCCTCACTCTATTCCCCTACTATTGGCAGGCACGAGTCATCTCTGCATCTGAGCCAATGAGTGGGGTGGTGATTTACAACTGTCAGTCTCACAACAAATTATTATCCCCTACTCTTGGGGCAAATAGGAAGGGAAGCCAGGCAGGATGTGGGTCTGTGAAGCAGGATGATGATAGGTGCCTGCCTCTGCCCAGGGCTGTACCTCGAGTCAAATAAGATTCCTTTAAAAACCTATCCTAAATAGCTGACTGTGACCGAGTGCTGGGCAACAGCAGCTGAGCTAGCACTCAGGTCACTGCAACTCTAATTAATTATTCCAGAGCAGACCTCCTTAAGAAGAGCTGTGCCTAACTGATGATCTGAGAAGAACTAAGAGGCTAATGAGGCCATTAGGCAGATGATACAAAAGGCACAGGAAGGAAGTGAGGGAAGAAGGAAGCAGAAAAAGGAAGAGAGAGATTACTCTTCCCTGCTTCCCTCAGGAGCTGAGGGTAGGGTGTTCAAATTGTAAAAATGGGACACATGCAGGAGCCCCACCCCGCTCTGTGGCTCCGCCCCCTGCTCCTCCTCTTCCCCCTGAGGGCCTGCCCCTTGCTCAGGCTGGAAGGCAGAACTGGGCAGTGGTAAAAGCTGCCCAGGGAGCCCAGGCTGCTGTGTGGAGCCCTGGACCCTCCATCTGTCCTGGGCCAGGGGGCTGAGGTGCCCAAGCGCTGCCCCTGGCCCATGTCTCTGCCCCCTGGGATGTGCCGTAAAGACCAGGAGGAGGGTCCGGGGCTCCCCACAGCAGCCTGGGCTCCTTGTGCAGCTCTTACCATTGTCCGGCTCCAGCTTCTGGCCTGGCCAGGGGTGGGGCCTCAGGGGTAAGAAGAGGTGTAGGGGGCAGAGCCTTCTGGCAAGGTGGAGCTAAGGCCTACCTCAGACCCCCTTTCCCCGCATCAGGAAGAGGCTGGTGCCGCCCCTGAGCCTCAGGCAGATGTGGAGCAGCGCTGCAGGGAATCCGGGATTCAGCCCGGGACCAGGACTTGAAATGTACATTTCAAGCCAGTCCTGCCCAATTAGGGATGGATGGTCACCCTAGCTGAGGGCTGCCTAGGACTGTAGGGATGAGGCTATATAGCAGGGGTGGCCAAACTGTAGCTTATGAGTTGTATGTGGCCCTTTTGCAGTTGTTCAAAAGGTAAAAACGGGACACATTTAGGAGGCCCACCCCCCTCCGTGGCTCCACCTCCTGCTCCTCCTCTTCCCGGCTCCCAGAGCCCTCCGCACCCACCATTCTCCACCTACCAGACTGGGGGCAGAGTCGGGGCGGGGGGTGGCACAACTTAAAGGTTTGGCCCTCCCAACAGCTTGAGTCACACACCCCAGGCACACTCCCCCCTGTTTCCCTCAGCAGCCTCTCCCTGCAGCACCCAGGTGTTTGCTACTTCCTCTCCAGGCAGAGCTAACAGCTGGGAACTGCAGGGAGGGGATGGGGTCTCTGCTTTAGCCCCTTTGGGAGAGGCAGCAGCAAAAGCAGCTGAAGACCCAAGCCCAGGCAGGTGCCTCCCATGGGGAAGAAGCTCCAAGACCCTCTTCCCCATAGGGCTGAACCCCCAAGCCCCGGCAGGTATGCACCAGCTCTCCAACTTCTGAAGATCATATGTGGCTCAGAGGGTCAGTAAGTTTGGCCACCCCGCTATATAGTGTATAAGGGTGGTGGAAACTAATATTGTAAATAAACTGCACCGAGGTGTTCTACCAGCAAAAAAGGTCTCTGGGCTGTTTGTGGACTTGAGCAGAGGCAGGAGCAAGTGGGCCTGCCACACTGACCCTAATTAGGGATCCGTGTCCCTCACAGAGGTTGCGGAAGTCATGGATTCTGAGACTTTCCATGATCTCCCTGACTCCTGCAGCGGCCAGTGCGGCTGGCCCCGGGGACCACCCAAGCAGTGGTCCCGGGGGCTGCGAAAGCAACGGCGGGTAGATGGCCCCGGGTGTGGCTGGGGCAGCTGCTGCTCGGCGGCCCCCTGGCAGCTGATGCCGCTGCCCCCCCCCAACAGCACCCCTCCCCCAGCTAAGGTTTAGTCTGGGGTATTTATAGTACAAATAATGGATAGGTCATGGGCCGTGAATTTTTGTTTATTGCCCATGACCTGTCCATGACTATTACTAAAAATATCCATGACTAAATTGTAGCCTTAACCCCAATCAAATAATGCTTTGAAGTCATAAGTGTCAAAGGCGCAACTGGAATGCACTGGTGCTTGGTAAGTAAAATATTAACTACTAGTGGATTCCTTAACTGTTGTAAATAGCCACAACTGTTTGAAAGGTAAAGGCTAGTGTTGCAGAAGATCTTATATACTTCGAGGTATTGGAGTATGTTTGTATGTGTGTTTTGGAAAGGTTAAAAAAAGGGGTTTTCTCTTCTGGAGGCCATTAGTTGAATACAAGCACAGTACTTCAGCCCCACAATGTTAACCACATAATACCGGTACCACTTCATATTCATTAATGGGTTGTTCTCCCTGGTGCTGGGGAACTGTGGCACCTGATTAATGACTACACTTCACTATCACAATCCCTCTACAGATTCACATTACTGCATGCACACCCCAGGATGATCTATATACAGTTACCATGTGACTTTTCTCAGGAGTTGTGCTACAAGACAGAACAGATTCAACCAGTTGCTATCTGCTGTTCTATATAAAAAGTAGCATATTGAAGACATTAAAATGAGCTTTACACTTGGCTCAGTGCTCTGACTTGAGTGGAGTTTCTTTCTGCACACCTGGTGTAATGGTGAAGAATTCAGCCTTGTTTTCCCATCTGCATTACTGATTGATCTCTTGTCCTCCTGATTTCTTTAACTGTTTTTAAATTAAGTCTCTCTTCAGGATTGCTCGTCCTGTTAAGATGATCTTAATTCTTCTCCCACTTTTACCAGTGTAAATCCAGTGACTCCAGATTTACATCCATGTAAATATCAGCATACTGGGGCCAAATGGCTTTACAGAAATAGGATTTATTTAATGTGCCGTGGGGGTACAGATCTTCTTTTCAGTAACCCTGTCTATTCCTTTTCTGTACCTGACTCTTTCATACACACTTACACTCCCATGTTTCCAACCAAAAAATGCCTCTTCACTTTCAGTTTAATATGTTGATATTGTATGTTACTGACAATGACACGGCATTCTTATTTTTGTATATCAAACTGAGCCTGTTCCTGTTAAAGACAATGACAACTGTCCCATTAACATCAATAAGGTCAGGATCAGGCCTCAGAGCCCGGCTCTCTGAGAGAAAAAGAGAAAATACAGCTGAATTACATTACATAAATCATCGTTCCCTATTTTATATCATTTCATATTAGAGAGCACACGATATCAGGAAGATCTTACCCTGCATAATTTAAGTGTGAAAAGTTTATTTGAAAATGTTTTAGCTGCTGCTGATTGTTCTTATTATAAAAAAGGAATAAGCTAGTCTTTAATTGTTGCTATGGTAACTAACATCTGCCAGGATATGCTGCTAGAGGAAAAAAATGTGTAAGTTCTGTGTGCGTTCCTTTTGACTTTACATAGTAGAGTAGTTGAGGGCAGTGCTCCTTAGTGGCAACTTTGCAAAGGCAAGTAGGAGGCACTCTGTGCAAGGCACACATTTAAAACGGATGGAAAGAAATGTCTGGGGTTAAAAACAAAAAAACAAAACAAAAAACCCCCACAGAAGATAGTTGTACTGTGGAATTCATTCCCTTGTTTTTAAAACCAATTAGTAGAATTTAAGATAGGGTGGGATTTTTTTATACATAATGACAACATACACCATTATCTAGGATAAATATTTACAGAAGGGCTGTAAACATTCATACTTGATAGCCCAAGCCAACCCATAAATAAGGGTAAATAAGATCATTCCCTTAGGGCATATAATTGTTCAGTATGGGGTTTCTTGCACTTTCCTCTGAAAATCTGATATTGACCTCTGTCAGAGGGTATGGACCATAGGTTTCATCAAGCATGTTGATTCCTGTGTTGCTATTTTGACCATCAATGGTAAATTCCAGACTGTTTTAAATGGAGGGTGGGGGTGGATGTTTGTTCAAAAGCAGCAATATCTTTCCTTTGCAGAACATAAGGCAGGAAAATATTGACTCCTGCTTCATCAACTGTTTTTGATAAAGCAACAAATGGAGGCCTGCCTCTGCCCCCCTTCTCCCTCCCTCCACACCCCAACATCCTCTTGGTTGATGCTGTAATAATTTGATGCACTACTCCTCTATTTATAGCCCAGACAATTCAACTGCAAGGCAGGTGGTTCCACTGAAAGATAAACAAACTTGTAACAAAACCCCACTGGTTCATAAATGACCAACTGTGCTGACATCGCAGGCTGCAGGGGACTTAACCTACCATGGGAAGTTGGCCATTTACTGTACTACAGAGTAAGACCTCCTGTCGTTTTCGTGACCAAGAAACAGCTGGTGCTATCTGTGTTTTCGTCTTTTAAAAAATTGATTTCTATACAGTCTGTTAAAAGGATTAAGAGTAGGGTATTTTTTTTGTTTTCATTTAATATATGAAACACCATAACATCTTTGATTCCTTTGCCTAACATACTTATTGATTTCAAATTGGCTTTTAGGAGATTTTTGTTAACATTTTTCCTCCTTTTAAAATAGAATGCTGGGTCTAATGGTTTATTCCCTGGTGTTCTGGACTTTAGACCTTTTGCATCTTGATCTCTTGTTTTGTTCTTGTTGCTGGCTTTGTCGCTGAATTCAAGCTAGTTTCTACACTCCACTGGGTTTTTAGTCAGTACAAAAGGATTAGTAGGACATATGAAAATTGGTTCTCTACCCTCTTTTTCAAATATAGGAGGCTCCTGGGCAGCAAAATAAACACATTTGTCTATTTTTTAAAAAGGGTTTAACTCTGTTAGTCAAGATTTTTAAAAAAATAGATTCCTAAAATTAGACCCCTATTGGTAGGCACATAAATAAATGACCTGATTTTTCAAAAGTTCTAAGCACCTAACATCTGTCATTAATTAGTAGCAGGTTTGGCCAACCTGTTCTTAAAAACATCCAGTGACAGGGATTACACAGCTCCCTTGAAAGTCTATTCCAGTGCTAATTATAGTTAATCCCCCCCCCCAATATCTAACCTAAATCTCTCTTGCTGCAGATTAAGCTGAATACTTCTTGTCCCATCTTTAGTGGACATAAAGAACAATCAATCACTATCCTCTTTTATGACAGCCCTTCACATTATTGAAGACGTATCAGGTCCCCACTCAGTCTTCTTTTGTTAAGACTAAACATGCCCATTTTTTTTAACGTTTCCTCATAGGTCAGGTTCTCTAAACTTTTTTTTTTTTTTTGTTATCACTTTTCTTGTTCCCTTCTTGGACTATTTCCAATTCATCCACATCTTTCCTAGAGTGTGGCCCCAGAATTGGATACATTACTTCAACTGAGGCCTCACCAGTGCTGAGTGGAACAGGACCATTGCCTCCTTGACGTACAACTGTCCTGTTAATACAGGAGGCATTAGCCTTTATTTTTATTTTTATTTTTTTTGCAAATGCATCACAATGTTGACTCATGTTCGATGCCTACCTATAGATTTAGCAGAGCTGCACACTTAGAAGCTCCCAGTAAAATCTATGGCCGATGGTGGGTGCGCTGCACTTTTGGAAACCAGGCCACTTGTTTAGATGCTTTGCAATTAATTTTCCTTCCTCCCACACTGTGACCCCCTCCCTGTTTTCAGGCCCACGATCCAGGAGCTAGATGCTCATTGACCAGAAAATGGAAGAACTGCTCCAAGGTGTTGTTTATCAAAAACTCTGGACTTTGCCATTTGGTGCCTCTTGAATAGAGGTATCTCAAATTGCTAGGGGTTGTTCCCACAGCCACTAGCATCCCTATTTGTTTAGAATGAGGCAGAGGAAAGAGGCTGGACTGAGGTTCATGTAGTGAATTGCGTCTGGAAAGAGGTAGCCCAGAGGACAGGGATAGCAATGAATTGCTACAGAGCAGAGAAATTTCTGACCCACTCCCCTGCTATACAAGTGAACAGCCTTGGCCCCTGCCAACCTAGGTCAGCTCCGTTAATACTTCCTTTCACTTTCCCAGCATCTTCCACCTTTTTGTGTGTCCACTCCATGACTCATTTACCTGGCGCTTCAGCATCCCAGTATTGTGAGTCTCCCAATATTTATGTTACAACCAAAGCTGCTAGAATCGGGTTACTCCTTGAGAATCAGTTTCTGACCCTCGTGGTTGCAGGGAGAATGTGATTTCTAAAAGATTCTAACACCAGAAGGCAAATAATTATTTAAGTCTGATGACTTAAGGCAATCTCATGATTTTGGGGGGCTTGACTCATGATTTTTGAACTCTTGGGATTGGCAATGCTGGTGTCCCTTCTCCTCAGCTCTTTCATCCATTCCTGAGCAGTCTTGCCAAAGGAACTCTATGAAGAGAGAAGCCTGGGGAGACACATGTTGGCACTGAGAACGATTTGACTGACTTGTCTACTTGCACCTGTTACAGTAGTCTTGTTGATGAACAAGACATAAGAAGTAAAGTGTTCCCTGACTTTCATCTCCATAGACATCCCTTTTTAATTAATTGGCTTGATTCATTTGTATTTTTTCATCAAGTGGACTGTAAAAGGGAACAATAGCGTCTTTGTTTATAACCTTTTTTTCTTGTGTCCTTTCTAAAGTTTAGATTGTAAGATCTTGAGGTCGTGTGCGTCACGCTGTCTGGAGTGGCTCATGACTGGGTGCCTACCTCAGGGCAGACTGTGAGAAAATAGGGCAGACACCCCAGCCTGGTGGTGTGTTCTACAATTAGATTTCACCAAACCGGTAACAAATGTGAACTCCTGGATCACTATAACAGTCCTATCATGGAGTCACAGACAGTCCCGTTAGACTCTCCAGTCTATCTGGCACCCAGACTAGGATTGCCTACTCTCTAATCGCATAAAACCAAAAACCCCTGCCCCGCCCCTTCCCTGAGGCCCCACCCCTTCTCTGAGGACCCGCCCTCTGCTCACTCCATCCCCGTTCCCTGTGTTGCTCACTCTCCCCACCCTCACTTCGCTCATTTTCACTGGGCTGGGGCAGGGGGTTGGGGTGTGGGAAGGGGTTTGGGTACAGGCGGGGGCTCTGGACTGGGACAGGGGGTTGGGATGCAAGGGGCTGAAGGCTCCAGATGGGGGTGCAGGCTCTGAGGAGGAGCTAGGGATGAGGGGTTTGGGGTGCAGGAGTGGTATCCAGGCTGGGGCAGGGGGTTAGGGTGCGGGAGGAGGTTCAGTGTGTGGGCTCCAGGAGAGAGTTTGGGTGCAGGCGGGGGCTCTGGACTGGGACAGGGGGTTGGGGTGCAGGGGGGTGAGGGCTTTGGCTGGGGGTGCGGCTCTGGGGAGGAGCCAGCGATGAGGGGTTTGGGTTACTGGAGGGGGCTCTGGGCTGGGGGGTGGGGCCAAGAGGTTTGGAGTGTGGGAGAGGGCTCTGGCTGAGGTAAGAGGTTGGGGTGTGAGAAGGGATAGCTCAGTGGTTTGAGCATTGGCCTGCTAAACCCAGGGTTGCGAGTTCAATCCTTGAGGGGGCCACTTAGGGATCTGGGGCAAAATCAGTACTTGGTCCTGCTAGTGAAGGCAGGGGGCTGGACTTGATGACCTTTCAAGGTCCCTTCCAGTTCTAGGAGATGGGATATCTCCATTAATTTAATTTAATTTAATTTAATTAAAAGGAGTATGGGCTCTGGTCTGGTGATGCAGGCTCTGGGGTGGGGCCAGAAATGAGGGGTTCAGGGTGTGGGAGGGGGCTCTGGGCTGGGACAGATGGTTGGGGTGTGGGGGGGTGAGGGTTCCAGCCAGGTGCAGGCTCTGGGGAGGATCCAGGGATGAGGAGTTTGGGTGTGGGAGGGGGCTCCAGGCTGGGGCAGGGGGTTGGGGTGCTGGGGGTGGGTGAGGGCTCCGGCTGGGGTTATAGGCTCTGGGATGGGGCCATGGATGAGGGGTTTGGGGTGCAGGAGATGGCTCCAGGTTGGGGCCGAGGAGTTCAGAGAGTGGGAGGGGGCTCAAGGCTGGAGCAGGGGATTGGCATGCAGGAGGGGGTGTGGGCTCCAGGAGGAAGTTTGGGTGCGCAAGGGGGCTCAGGGCTGGGTGTTGGGGTGCGGGAGGAGGTGCAGTGTGCTGGCTCCAGCCGGCGTTTACCTCAGTCAGCTTCTGGAAGTGGTGATGTGTTCCTCGGTTCTGCGCAGTGTGTGCTGCCTCCACCCGCAGACACCACCCCCACAGCTCCCATTGGCCCCTCTGGCTGTCCCTCCGCCTAGGAGTGGGGGGGACATGTCACCACTTCCGGGAACCGCGCGGAGCCAGGTGGGGAGCCTGCCTGCCCCGCGCCAACCAGACTTTTAATGGCCCGATCAGCAGTGCAGAGTGGAGCCGCCAGAGTCCCTTTTCGACCGGGCGTTCTGGTTGAAAACCGGACACCTGGCAACCCTAACCCAGACAAACTGGACTTTGTGATAAAGGTCACTTAAACCAAAAATCACATCACATTTAGGTTGCTTCCAGTCCCAAGAGACCAGTCACTTACTGCAGATCAATTGGTACCCTAGATTTTATACCAAAGACAATGCTGGCAGCCAATTCTGGTTTATTAGCTAAAGAAAAGGAAGTGAGAGTTATTGAGAGATTAAAGCGGTCCCAATATATGTACAGTTTGTAATTCCAAATGGTGGCAGTGATGTGATCATGCCAGTTTCCCAAAAGTCCTTCCAGGGTACCCAGGTTGTCTCTGTGGCTCTCCGCTTTGCATCTGGTACACTTCCCTGGAAGAATTCAAACAGTGCAGAGATGCAGGATCTTTCCTTTAATCATACTTATAGCTTCTTTGCACAGAAAACAAGTTGACAGGGTCACTACCCACGTGGCCTTTACCTTTGATGACAGAAAGTGAGAAATGCATTTTGAGTCTTTGACCTCCGATCATCACACACAATGACTACTTGCTTTGAAATTAGCTCTTTTCTGTTGCATTCTACAAGGCTTCTTTCTCCTTTGATGGGTTATTTAGTTACAGAGGTATTCACCATGTAAATGTTTGCTACTACATTATAACAGGATACAGATAAGTGACAACAATGAAAGTAACATCCCATTAGTTTTAATGAAGTTGAAACACCAAATATACTCTTCTACATTTAACACTCGTTTTGCTTGGCCTGGGGCTTCGGCATGAGCTGGCACGTGGCCTGCCAGCATCACAATGAGCCTTAAATGTTACTCATTCTGTTAAGCACCTAGCACACCTTGTATTTTATTTTTTTTTCAAATAAAAGCTATGGACAAAAAAGAGCTTTAATAACCTGAATGGTTGGTTAACTGATTATGGTTTTCCAGTTCTAGATCTTTTCTTCAATATCACTGCAAGTTCTGCCAGATGACTTATTTTGTGTGCCTTCTAAACGATACATTTGTAAAACAGGGCAGATTGAAAGGAGGGAAATGTCTTTTTAAAGTACCAGGTTTCACATTCCACAACCTTGTCTGTATATCATAGAAGGTAGAAACGGAAGAGAGATGAAATCATCCAGTTAATCTCTCTGCAACTGCAGAATACCATTTGCATTGATATCAAATCAAAAGCTCAAGTGGGACTGTATACGAAATGGCTTGGTCATAGGACACAAATTTCATTACTATTAAATATTTATTTGGAGAGAATTTTGAAAGGTACTAATTGGAGTTAGGTGCCCAAATGAATGGAAATGGGACACCTGATTCCCATATATCCTGTTGAAAATCTCCTATATAAATCCTTATGGAATTCTTACCCTCATGATAAAACATAGGAAAGAGAGCTTACATGGTTACCCCTGAAGTTCTACAGGACTTGTAAACAGAAATAGAATACATACACACTCTTGAAATTAATACTCATGGTGTAGTCCTTATATTAAAATATGGAAGATCTTTATGTAAAGAATTATGACTTGCAAATTGCAATATTTGATTCTCCATCATCTTTGTATTCAAAATTCTGCCCACATTAACTTTCCAAGCAACTCAGCCACAGTTTGTACCATTCTCCTAGCAATGATCTGATCAGAGGAGTAACTGAGTATTGATGAGGATGTGCAGCAACTCATGGGACTGGCTGCTTTAATTACTACAAGTTTTTAAAGTTACTTTCTGTTGCTTTAGTTTTTTCTATTTTGAGCCCATTTGAACAGTTACTACTCTCCTAACAAGAATATACAGAAAATCAATGATCTGAAAAGTTCAATGCAGTGTAATATGACTTGACTTGGAAATATAGTGCAATATGGTATTACTAAGGATGTAATCTTACCAGTTTTGTTTCTTGGTGTTACAATCCCACTTAATACTTTGTAGTCCTGATATAATGTACCTTTTCTTTTAAAGTAAAGTCATTTCTGTGAAGCATAGAATGATTCCAAGAGGTATCATGATCTCAGATCTTTGTTTTTTAAAGACAACTTGAAAGTCAGGAAGGTGTTTTTCCTCCCTAAAGTAGAAAATGTTTTCTCCCCCCTTTCAGCCATCCCCTCTCCTACAAATAAAGTTCTAAGGCTCTCAAATTCAGAGTGAAATTAATGAGAAACTACACAATAGTTTAGAAGTGTAGAAAACTAATAAGGGAAGCTAAAGACATCAGGAAAAATCCTTGACTGGTGGAGCTATGGACAAAAAAGAGCTTTAAAGTATATTAGGAACAAAAGAAATCCTACCAATGGTCTAGGCCCATTACTAGGGGAAAATGGTATAATTGTTAATACAGAAAAAACAGAAGTGCTCAATAAATGGCTCTCTGTTCTATATTTAGAAAGAAGCAGGATAGCATACCCTTATAAGGACGATGAAGCACATTCTAGCTCATTGGAAACTAAGGAAGATTTTAAAGATCTGCTAAGAATGAATATTTTTATATCACTAGATCCAGGTAACTTGCGCCCAGGTTTCTAAAAGAGTTGCCTGAGGAGATGTCTAGCCTGCTGGTTTTAGATGTTAATAAATCTTGGAATACTGGAAAAGTTCCAGTAGACTGGAAGAATGCTAATGTGCTAATGCTCGAAAAGGTAAGCTGGATGACCCAAATAACAATAGGCCAATTAGCTTTATATTAATCTTGAGCAAATTAATGGAAAAGCTGATGTGGGATTCAATTGATAAAAATTAAAGAATAGAAACATAATTAATGCCATGGTTTTATGGAAAATAGGTCTTGTCAAATGAACTTGATCTTGTTCTTTGAGTTTATGCAGAAATGTAGATCTGGAAGGGACTTCAAGAGGTCATCTAGTCTAGCCCTCAACACTGAGGCAGGCCCTAATATACCTAAACAATCCCTGACAGATGTTTGTCTAACCTGTTCTTAAAAGCATTCAATGATGGAGATTCCACTGATTCCCTTGGAAGCCTTTTCCAGAGCTTATAGTTAGAAAGCTCTTCCTACTATCTAACCTAACTCTTTCTTGATGAGGATCATGCCAATTATTTGTTCTATCTTCAGTGGACATGAAGAACAGCCAGTCACCCTCCTTTTTATAACAGGACTTAATATATTTGAAGGCTACCAGGCCCCCACTCAGTCTCTTCGCCGTCCCCCACACACCCCGACTACACATGCCCCTTTAACCTTTTCTCACAGATCAAGTTTTTTTTAAAATTCTTTATAATTTTTGTTGCTCTACTCTGGACTCTCTCCAGTTTGTCCACATCTTTCTTATAGTGTGGCACCCAGAACGGGATATACTACTTCAGCCGAGGCCTTACCAATGCTGAATAGAGCAGGACAATTACCTCCTGTGTCTTTTATATGACGCTTCTGTTAATGCACCCCAGAATTATATTATCCTTTTTTTGCAACTGCATCACATTGTTAGTTCATATTCTATTTGTGATCCACTGTAACTCCCTGATCCTTTCCAGCAGTACTACTGCCTAGAAACTGATTGCCCATTTTTCAGTTGTGCATTTTCATTTTTCTTTGCACTTGTCTGTGTTGCATTTAATCTTGTTGAGTTTTAGACCAATTCTCTAATTTTCAAGTTTATTTTGAACTCTTAACCTTGCCTCCAAAGTGCTTGTGACACCATCCATTTAAGTGTCATCCTCAAATTTTATAAGCATAAATTCATTCCATTATCCAAGTCATTCATGAAAACCGTGAATAATTCTAGAACCAGGGGACTCTGTGGGACCCAGTAGATACTTCCTCTCAGTTTTACGGTGAATGATTGATAACTAATCTTTGATTATGGTTTTTCCAACCAGTTGTGCCACCGACCTTATAGTACAGGGGTGGTCAGACCACAGCACATGAGCTGCATGCAGCTCTTGTACAGTTAAAGTGCAGTTTGCAGAGCCCCCCCCATGCTCCTCCCCCCAATTTGACACCTACCAGATTGGGGAAGAGGGGGGAGCTCAGGACTTCTGCCCTGTGGTAGAGTGGGGGGGCTTCAGAACCATGGGGTGTGCCTGCCCCGAGACCCCCCTTCCCCGCGGGGCTGAAGCCCTGAGCCCAGCACTCGAACTTCTGAAGATTGTCATATGCGGCTCAGAGGGTCAGTAAGTTTGACCACCCCCGTGATAGTAAATCCATGCAGACCACATTTCCCTAGTTTGCTCATGAGAATGTCATGTAAGATTGTGTCAAAAGCCTTACTAAAATCACGATAGCATTTCTACAGCCTCATACACACACACCTCTGGACCACCATTCACTATGCCAGTAACACTGTCAAAGTAGTAAGTCAGGTTGGTTTGGCATGACTTCTTCTTGACAATATGGCACCACGTGACATTCAGATTAATGATAATTTTTATACAATATCAGAGCACTCGTCATAAACTGGCTAACTGACCTCAAAGTGGTCAATTCAATGGGGAATAGTCATAAAAAGGGGATGTTTCTACTATGGTTCTGCAGGCTTGATGCTATTCAATATCTTCATCAATGATCTGGAAGTAATATAAAATTACTGCTGATAGTGTTTGTGAATGACACAGGTTGATGGAATAGTAAATAACTGAGGACTGGGTAGTCAAACAGAGTGATTTAGATCATTCAGTAAGCCAGACCTATTCAAACAAATTGTATTTTAATACCACCAAATGCAAAGTTATACATCTAGGGACAAGGAACGCAGGGCATACCTACAGAGCTGGGGATTGTGTTCTGAAAAGCTCTCTGAAAAGGATTTAGAGGGTTATCATGGACAAGCAACTGAACTTAAATGATGCTTTGGATAAAAAGGCTAATGCAATCCTCGGATGTATAAACTAGAGACTAGTGAGTAGGAGCAGAGGTCCTTTTTTTTTTTTAAACCTCTGCACATGGCATTGCTCAGACCAATTCTGGGATATTACATACAGTTCTGATCTCCACATTTTTAAAGAGGATGTTGAAAGACTGAAGAAGATGCAGAAAAGAGCCACAGAAATGATTTAAGGGCTAGAAAAAAAGCCTTACAGTGAGAATTAGACTCAATCTAAAAGAAGACTGAGAAATGACTTGATCACAGTATATAAGTACTTACACAGGGAGAACATATCAGGTAGTTTGGCATAAGGCTAAGTAGCTTTTTGATGATTCTAGAGCATCTAAAATTTGTCTTCTTAATTAGAAGCCCAGTCCTTTGAGCTGCCAAGTCTTTCAGTTGCCACTGGAGTTAATGAAAGTACAGGCAGCTCGGCACTTTACAGGACAAAACCCTAAGCTGACTTTTTCCTCTAAGGGCTTGTCTACACTACCGTTTAAGTCCATGTAACTTACGTCGCTCTGGGGTGTGAAAAAGCCACTCCCCTGAGTGACACAAGTTACATCGACCTAAGCGCTGTCCACACACCAGTGTTAAGTCAGCGGGAGGCGCTCTGCTGCTGACATAGCTTCCACCTCTCGTTGAGGTGGAGTAATTATGTCAGTAGGAGAGCTCTTTTCCGTCGGCATAGCACGTCTTCACCAGATACACTACAGCAGCGGGTGCAGCTACGCTGATGTAGCGCAGTAGTGTAGACTAGCCCTAAATGATTTGACTGGTATGTTGAACTGTACCAGTTTCAATGCTTTTATCGAATCTAAGTACCACATTAGCACCTTCTCCCATTAATCAATGGCAAAACTAACATTTACACCCATTGGGACTAAGATCTGCCAATTAGAAAATAGAATCACTAGATGAAGATCCAGATGTGTGATTGGCCACCTAATTTGTATGGCATAGTTTCCTGAAACTTTTTTTTCAAACGGAGAATAACGAACAGCAAATAACTAATGAATAGCAATACACTTTCAGATACTCACTCCTGACACTTTCACAGTACGTATGCATTTTTGTAAACCAACAGATAGCCTGAATATTCAAAACATCAACAACATGGACCTGCTGGTAACAGTGGCATGATTAACCGGGTTGATTTGTGAAAATATTCTCAACCTCTTTTTTTAAAATTCAAACAACTCTAACAGAACGTAAAGCAAGAATTTAATTAAAACATGGTGTCAGGGTATGATTGTTTTAATGAGAGAAGGGATAAAATACCAGTGTCGTTGGAGTGACTTACAATGTGATTATCTCAATGTAAGTATCTTTTAACTTGAACCTTGTGGCTGGGATTTTCAAAAATACCAGAATCCCGCTGAAATTCTGACAGATGGGGGGACTAAATCTTGGGATGCTTTGAAAAAAAAACTTAGCCTTTGTTCTTTTAGGTCTGCACACTAGTTATTAATATGTCTGTTTACTTAAAATAGCTAGATGAGATTTTTGGCAAACATGATTATTTTTAGATATCAATTAGCAAACTCCTTTTTAGTGGTACCTAGCAAAATAGCTGTAGTGTTCAAAACACCTTTCCTTGCTACTTCAATTAAATTGTAGATTTGATATTCAAAAACAAAGGAAGTTTATCATTCTCTACACAGGCATTTTCAAGAACTCATCGAGATTTTTTTGAACTCTTCCTAAATCTTTTTTAAAAGATTGATAACTTGATCAGGGAACTTTTTAATTATAATGTGTAATTGAAACGCTTACACTTCAATTAAAAACAAAGCAGCCTAAAACCATAGGGTGTTAGATGCTTGTAAAAGGGGTATAAATTATTGCCATTTTGATGAGCTGCAAGACTTCAACTTAAATCAATTATAAATAAGTCATTTGAAAATGGATACAAGTGAAATTAAACTATCGGCTTTCTTTTTGTGATCTCAAAATGTATGCATAAATGGCAAGAAAATGTTAATTGACCTTAACCTTTCCTGTGATAAGTCTCTTCAGTAATAAAATACTTGCACTTATATAGCATAGCACCTCATACGTGAGGAGCTCAAAGAGCTTTAAAAATTAATTAAGCCTCAACACTTCTTTGACCTAGGAGCATCCAATATTAAATAGGTGGTTAAACTGAGACAAAAAGGCTATGGTCAACATTTTCAAATGTAGGTGTCCAATGTTGGTAATAAGAAACTGTATTTAGGCCACTTATTTTGGTGTGTTTTTTCAGCACACAATTCTCATTGATTTAGGGATGAAATAAGGTTTTAAGAACAGGGCTCTTGGACTGTGAGCAATTCAGGGCAAGGATTCCATCTTTGTCATTGGAAGTGCCAGGCACATCTGCGGTAAGAAAACAATCCGTGATAGTGTCTATGTACTATGGAGGGACATTTAACAGGTAGAATTAATCTATACCTGTGATGTTTTGCAGCTAGACTCATGGGTTTCCTTACCACTATTTTTTATAGATTTAAGATACAGAAGAGATTTTACCATTATCTTGTAACCATCTGTGTGCCTATTGCTGTACAGACAAACATGAGATGGTCCTACCCTGAGGAGCTTTACACTAGAAGCTTGGAATTTCAAGGTGCTCAGCAACTTCTGCCGCCCTTGAAATGTGTCGTGTATGTAGCTACGTCTATCTAAGGGAAGTGTGTGCATACTGCACTTTAATTCTAAAGAGTCTACCCTCAATGGGCAGTGCTGAGTCAGTTCAAGTAGGCTGCTACAGACTGAGATGGGTCCGGAACACAAGGATGCAGTAGTGCCAAACCAAAAGGTTCAAAAATCATGAGTCAGGCCTTAAAAAAGAAATAAATCAGGAGATCAGCCCCAAAAAACTGATTTTTTTTTTTTAAAAGGAAGATGAGATTGGGCGGTTTGGTCTGGGTTGTTTTTTGTTTTTAATTCTCCCTGCCCATCCTGTGTGTGTCGTCACAATTAGTGTTGCCCACTCTCTCATTTAGTGGGTGAGTGATTGTTTTGGTCCCACTGCAGGAGCTCTCATTCCCACATCTGCCTCTCCCCTGCCCAGCAACTAGTTCTGCCCCTCTGCCCAAGACTCCAAAGCAATCCAGTTTCCCCCCAGTCCCTGCATCAGTTCTGCACCACCAGCCTCATCTCTGCTGCTCCTGGGGTTCTTCACCCTCTCTCCCAGGCCTAGGCGAGATGCAGCTGTGTCCCCTTCCAGACTGGGGAGGCAGCTCCAGGGGCTTTTCAATCCTCTCTGCTCCTTCCCAGGTTGGGTACGACAGGGAAGGCAGCAGAAGGCAGAAAGAAACTGTCCCAGTGTTCACGGTAGGAGAGGAGGGAGCAGAGCTGCTGTGAGAACTGTTGATTGTTGAAATGAAGGGGAAAGAGAGCTCTGCTGCTTCCTTCAGTAGCTCTGATGCCTGTGCTACTGCCCTACCTCCTGGAAAACAGCAGCCTTTCAATCAGAGGCAGGGCTGAAATTCACTAGCGGGCTGGAGTTTCTCCTGTCATCACCAGATGGGCTCACAGAAAACTCATGAGTTGGCCATATTGAGGGTTTTCAGGGGCACATCATACTGTCGTAGAAACAGATGTTTGTTCACAGATTCATGGTTGATGGCTAGAAAGGCCCATTAGATCCCCTAGTCTGACCTCCTGTATCTTGCAGGCCATTAAAGGTCACCCAGTCACCCCTGTGTTTCTTTTGTTTTCTTTAATCTGAGATTTAAAAAAAATGATTCAGACTCGAACACAGGCTTGTTCTTTGCATCGTGAAATTGTTACAAAATCAGTTGCCATTGAGGGTGCTCGGCACTTTGCAAAACTTGGCCCTAAATTAGACTTATCCAGCAAGGTGTGCCAATAAACAAAGGAAGGTTAGGATGAATATGAGCAAGATAAATTCTAATAGTAAGAGATCGTGAGTTGTGAGGGCCCGATCCAACCTCGATTGAAATCAGTGGAAAGACTTCTATTGATTTCATTAGAGGTAAATCAGACCTTACTGTTGATGAGTACTCTGGATAGTGCCTCTTTTTTCAAATTTATTTTAAAGCAGTTAACATGTTAACGGGCAGAGGTCACTGATAGGAGCATCTCTTCCAAGATGAAAATGAATGTCATTTATTAAAATGACAAAAGAAAATTCATAATGCACATCTTGTGTTCCTGTCACAGTCAAGTCCTTGAATTGGAGTATTCCTGGCAGAACACCACCAGCTGGAGCGATTGAACACAATTCTGGCTCCAGCTTGCATCTTTATAGCTGCAGGGTCCAACAGTACACAATGCAGATTTGGCACAACAAAAGATGATATTAAGTTTTAATGCCAATCTTTGTTTAAAAAATTTATTTCTGTTGGGCACCTAAGCAGCAGATGCTTTTGCTAGGTGTCTCCAGGTACACGGACATGATGAATACATTTTACATTATTCAATTATACAGCTGACATATTTTGTAATATGGCACCCTGAGTATTTGTTTATGAGTTTGGCGGTTGTCCCTGAAATAGCTTAAGAGGAAAAAAAAAATACAGAGCCAAATCACATACAGGCTTCTCTCTCGATTAATTTACCTTTACTCATTTCAGTGCTAAGGCTGGAATTTAGCTAGGCTGGCAAATTGTGAAGCGAAACTATTGCATTTTCAGGCCTTCTAATAAAGAGGTCCTTAAGTTAACCAACTCCTCAATAAAGATCAAAGTAAAATGTACATACTGCACAAGTACATCTTGGTATGACTAAAACGTCACATTCAATTGAACTTGGCATTTGCTTTGAAAATGCCTATTATGTAACTCCTAATATTACATGGATTTGCACAAATTATTGACAAGAACAGTAGCATGTTTTGTTACTTTAAGTGATAGGTTAAATAACATCACTGTTTAGATGCCAAGCCCCATGAGCCCAGATCATCTTTTCCTCTATATATTGTCCTGTATAATGGCCAGCAGGCCAGCTCTTAAGACTGCAGCAAAAGCAGCTTGTTGGCTTCTCAGTCAGATGCCCACCAGTGTGACTGGTCCTGTGTTACCTTGTTCCTGCTGCCCCTACCTTGTGCCCAGTCTTGCCTGCTATGCTGCTTGCTCAAGTTCCTGACCTCTGGCTTGACCCATGGCTTTGGCTTCTGACTACTGAGTCGAGCTCTGACTGTAGGCCTTGATTCTCAATGCCTCCTCCAATCAGTAGGTCTGATGCTCACTCTGACCACTAGGCTAGAGCGCCCTCATCCTGGTCACCTGACAGAAGCAAACAAAAGTGAAAATACACTAAGACTAAAACTTAATTTCAGAAAGTTACAATCTTTGCCTAAGTAGGTTTCTCACCTATACTCCATTCCCAGAGACTTCGACCCTGTTGGTTGAAGGATCCACTTCTCTCGGATGTACAAGAGTTTTGGCCTCTTGTATCTGTCCAGTAATGAATAACCATGGGGTCTGCTCCTCTTTCTTTTTGTAGTCCAGTAAACCTTAGAAATGTATTCTTTGAAAAGGAAGCCCAGCCAAAGCTTGTCTTCCGCTGGACTTTAGATGCCATGAGGTCTTCCCAAAGTTCACTGACCCTCCTTCCAGAGGCAGTAAGGTTTCCTGGGGGTGCATTCTCTATCTCCTGTCGAGGTTAAGTGTTCATCTTTCCCCACTTGCTCTCCTGATGGTTTTGTTTACCTTCCATGTAAATGTGCTTTGGTTTGTCCTTTGGTCACACCTTGCCTAACTTACATTGGAGACCCATTCGCATTGCTTTGTCTGGAACAGGTATGGCTTAAACACTGCTTGCCAAATACACTTTTTAAGAATGTATTTGCAGCACATATCTATAAAGTCCATTGTGGGCTTACCATACCTATTCACTACACCTAATACATTGGTCATCATCTGTATCTAAAAATGTGTCATGTAAGGTATCATATACAAACCGGTAACACATTGGTCTCGCAAATCATTATGTAATGTATGTCAGGTCTGACCAGAGCTGCTGAGACAGAGTGGTGAACCACCAATGGGCCTCTGTTACAGAGTGTATGCATTGTGATTCCAGGACACATTTTCTGTGGGTGTATAGTGGCATAGCTCTGAGACTAATGAAGCAGCACCAACTTACACCAACAGAGTTTAGCCCAGTCTTTAATTACATGATTCCATAACTTTTCTCACAAATGATGCTGATTGGCTAGTGAAAACATCCAAAAGGAGAAGGTGTTTAATATCTACCCCCTTGGTAGATGGAGCCTGTCCAACTTTTAACAATCCAGGGGGCTTCTTGAATCCTTCTTGATATCTAAAAATAATCATGTTTGCCAAAAATCACATCTAGCTATTTTAAGTAAACAGACATATTCATAAATAGTGTGCAGACCTAAAAGAACAGAGGCTATGTTTTTTTTCCAAAGCACCCCAAGATTTCAAAGCACCCCCATCACTCAGAATTTCAGTGGGATTTTGGTATTTTTGAAAATCCCAGCCACAAGGTTCAAGTTAAAAGATACTTACATTGAAATAATCACATTGTAAGTCACTCCAACGACACTGGTATTTTATCCCTTCTCTCATTAAAACAATCATACCCTGACGCCATGTTTTAAGGGGCTTCTTGAATCCTCCACTGCTCTGAGAACATGAAGTACAGTGGAAGCCCACAGTCAGTGATCAAGATACTCTGATGTAACTTGGTGGAGCTTCATCAAAGTCATTGAAGTTATGCTAATGTCTGGCCCAATATTTGTCATAGGTATCTCCTATTCTAAGTAAGGGAAGAATTGTGGAAATCTCAGATACCACATCGAGGTTACTCTTGGAAGCACTGACTTTTCCATGATGACCATAGTAGCTGTAGTGAGGGACACTGACCTTTCCTCTTGGATGTGGACTTTTTTACTCTTTTACATGCTGTTGGTCACTTCATTCTGAGTTACTAAAATGTGATCTACTTCTGCCTCACCTAAACATCCATATATACAGCAGACCCTCGCTAGAACGCGGGATTTGGGATCCATGTGCGGTACCATGTTAACGCGGGGACTGCGTTAACATGAATTCCAATGACAGTAATTAAATTTGGGATCCATGGCCATGACCGCATTATACGGAAATTCGCGCTATATAGACGCGCATTCTAGCGAGGGTCCGGTGTACTTACCTTTGGTATTTATATGGTACTGATGGTTTCATTAGCAAAGTGGAACTTTACACCCTGTGCACTGGTTTGTCCATGTGGCCAAGTTGCTTCCAGCCTACCTCCACACAGTCCCTGTTTTTTCTGGTGTCACCTAAATAACAGTCGTTCAGGGAACATGGGCCCACTGACTCAGTTCCATGGATCATGGTTCATCTTCCATATTTTACAAACACTTTAACGTTAAAAACAATTGATGCCCTGATCCCATCCCACATCTTTGATCAGAGGTTGCTAGTGCATAGTTTGGTCTCCTTAACAGGTGACAACACTGGGAATGACCTCCCTGTCACCTGTTCCAAGTCTAACAAACTATATCTCTAAGGAGTCTTCTCCCTTCCCGGGGACTGAGGCGTTGGTCTCTGCATGGTTCTTTGTCTCTCCATTCTGTGATAATCTCTGAAGGCTTTATCTGGGTGTTGTGTCTGCTGGCTCATAAGTGTCTCATAAGTGTCTCATATTCCTTCTTGTCCCTCTTGCATGGCCACCTCATACAACCTCTGTGCCACTGCATGCCTCACTACTCCTTTAGTCCATGCCTTCGGATGTCTCTCTAAGGCAGCATCCTCACAAAAGTGCCTGTCTCCAGGGCCAATGGGTCCCTAGCCAACCTGTTGTATTCTGCTTTCTCTGGTTGGCAGTCACTAATCTCCTCTCAGCAGTGTCTCTGGCCTTCTGGCTGCAACAGGTCTCCCCTCATTGGTAGCAGGCTTTGATCCTTCATCCCATCAGTGCCTGTGCTAGACTGCTTTGGCACCCAGTGATGAGTATTCTTTTCTACCAAAAATGATAACCACTTAGGGACTGTTCTTGGTGAATACAGTGTCTAGAATGCCATCTCTCCGAAGGTGGACCTTTAGTTTGCCAATCACTGACTTGCTTTTTGTATCAGGTAGGGCGTTGACCTCCCAAAAGTTTGCATAGTAGTCCACAGTGATCAAGTATTGCTTTTCCTTAAAAGGTAAATACATCCACTCCCATCTTTTCCCATAGTTGGGTGGGCAGCTCATGTGGTAAGTCTCTTTCTGCTGGCTGTTATCACATGACCAGCATGTGTCACACCCTCTATCAAGGAACAGAGTTAAGTATTCATTCCTGACCAGTTAAACACTCTTGAACCCCTCTAAGACAGCTGTCAATGCCCAGGCGTTAGGCATATTTTTTTTGCACGGCTTCCTTACAGAATGGGGTAGGGGCCACAGCCCTATGGCCTCGAAATATGATTCCATCCTGCACACTCAGCTCATCTTTCATTTGAAAATGTTTCTGCTCCTACAGTAATTAGCTTCAGTCTTCTGGCCACCCTCCTAGTATCACTCTCTTGACTGCCTGTAGTTGGATGTTCTTTTCCATACCCTCTTTGATTTCCATCATAGATTCAACATCCTGATTCCCTTCTCTCAACCTGCAGATGTTGGGTATATATGTCATGCTCAGGGTGTCAGCTAGTACCAGTATTTGCCCTGGACAGTACCTGATCTCTACCTGGTGCTACATCAACATGAACTGCAATCTCTTTGGAGCACTAAGAAGGGGCTTTGCCATTGTCTTCAGGGGCTTGTGCTCTGGTTGCACTCTTAGTGGCTGGACATAGGTGTACTGATGGAATCGCACCACTCCAAATACCATGGCCAGAAACTCCCTTTCTATATTGGTGTACTCTGGTTCAGTTGACAGAGCTCTGCTGGCATAAGAAACTGGCTGCTCCCGCAAAAAAGTGACACCTAATTATTTATCTGATGCATCACACTGGATTGTCAGTGGCTCTTTTGGGTGGTAGCACTTCAGGACATGGGCATCTAATTTGTTTCAGCGTGTCAAATGCTTGCTGTTGGGGACCTGCCCACTCAACATCTTGCCTTGTGAGTGGATGTATGAGGTCTGCTACTGCAGCCAGGTATGGACAGAACTTGGACAGAAAATGTATCATTCCTATGAAGTACCCCTTTCAAAGTCACTGGAGCTGGCATGTCTGACTTACTTGATCTTGTTGGAATCTGCTTTTAGTCCTTCTGCTGTGAGCTGCTGTCCAATGTGTGTCACCTCACACTGGTTGAGTTACAATTTTTCTAGATTGATTTTAGGTTCTTGTGCTGGTGTAGAAAAGCTTGTAGTTTGTCATCTTGTTCAGCTTCTGTATCACTGTTCCCTTCACCGTCAATGAGAATACCTGTGAGCTGAGAGATAAAAGGAGATTGGGCGATAGTTGGAGAACAAGGGGAGGGCAAAAGGTAGACGATTATTTCAATGATGGTGGGAGACTAAAACAGTTCTCCTCAGGCAGACAGTCCGTTGTTTGGGTGAGTCTTCTACAGAACCCTCTGGTGCTGGGCTTATGAACATCGGCGCACACACAGATATCTGTAGCACCCAAATGGTGTTGCAAAGGTCATCATATGCTGGAAAATGTAATCCAGGTTCATGTGCCAAAACCCATTCCTCACATCAGACCATAAAGATTCTCGCTTTGGAAAGTTCCGGCAAGATGTCATCAATTGTGGGCAATGGATAGTGGCATCTTTTCAATACCTGTTTTAGTAGCTTTGAGTCTATGCGGATGTGTAATTTGCTTGATGGTTTCCTTACCACCACCATGTTGATTTTGACAGGCTGTACTGGCCTCTACAGGCACTATGATAACAGTGCTGTGCAGACTTTCAAGATCCTTGCTTACTGGACTATGTAGTGCCACTAGAATGTTCCACTGTGATGAGCAGTTTCCATTGTAGGATCTACTTCCAGTCACAGCTTTCCTTTGAGACACCTTTGAAAATATCTCCGTGCTTTTAAAATTGTCCCTTGTTGCTTTCTTGTCCCAACAGCCTGAACCTGATATGCTCTGTGACTCAAGAAAAGTGTCATGATGTCATCCCTGCTGTCTGATATGCCATCCCCCTCTGGTACAAGTCTGCCTAAATCTTTGAGACCTTCTTCTGCTCTTGCACACTCTGCTAAAATAATTTAACTTGCCACATCTCTAGCAAGGTTGTTCTAGTGCATGGAACTTCTCCTTTATCTGCTCATGCTGTCCCATAGGGAAAATTCATCTCACTGTGGGTATAGAACCCTGGCCATCTGCTCGCCTTTGCTGTTGTCTCACTGCATGTACTTCAGGGTTGTTGTGCCTCCTACACTTTCATCCTGTTGCTTGAGACTGCTGTTCCACGTCTCATCTCTAATAATCTGCTAAAATAAGATTGCCTTTCCAGAGCAGCTCCTCCTGCAGGTGTTGATCCCACATTCTGGGGACAATCTTATCCCAAATTAGGGTTTAAAAGAGAACTGGATAAATTCATGGAGGTTAATTCCATTAATGGCTATTAGCCAGGATGGGTAAGGAATGGTGTCCCTAGCCTCTGTTTGTCAGAGGGTGGTGATGGATGGCAGGAGAGAGATCACTTGATCATTACCTGTTAGGTTCACTCCCTCTGGGGCACCTGGCATTGGCCACTGTCGGTAGACAGGATACTGGGCTAGATGGACCTTTGGTCTGACCCATTATGGCCATTCTTATGTTTTTATGTCATTATGTCAAGTCCCCAAAATTGCATGTAGCAGCAAGTCTGCATTAGGCAGTAACATAGGTGGCCATTCCCTCACCTTCAGATAGGTCTCCAGTGAAATACCGGTTTTGCTCTACAATTTTGTTCTGCTTTGGGGAGCAACAGGTCTGCTGGGCTCCTTGGACTGCTCTAAAGTTTCAGGCAGTGGTGAGCGTCAGCAAGGTGCGGGCCCCTCTGCCTTCCTCCCCACTAAGGTCAAATAACGGTTTACTTTCCTGCTGTTGTGGCCGTCCTCTTGCATGGCCAGGTCTCTGTACAGATCAAACTTCTCCTTCCACCGGGTCTATCGCTTGGCTAAGTTTGTGTCTGCAAAATCCAGGGTTCCAGGGGCTTCAGACTGAGTTCCATGGCTCACACTGCCAACTGCTGCACTTCAGAGAACTCACCGCCCTGCTGCTTCCATCATGTTTCATTAGCAAAGAGCAAAGCTGAATAAAGCTAAACCCTGTGCACTGCTTGGTCCATGTGGCTGAGTTGCTTCCAGCCTAACTGATTCCCTTCCCTGTTTTTTCTGATGTCCCCTCAATAAGAGTCCCTCCAGGGAACATGGGCCCTCTGGCTCCAAGTCCACTAATCACTGTAGTATTGGATTGCCTTGCATACCTCCAGGTAGTGCAGAATGCTGCTGGTTGCTCGCTTTAGTTTTCCATGCAGGAATCATATTGTATTCCCTGCTCTAGAGTTTGCAGTGGCTTCCAGTTAATTTCTGGGTACAATTCAAGTTGTTAGTTTTGCCTGTCAGTACAAGTCACTTCCTGGTTTGGGTTCTGGCTACCTGTTATGCTGGTCTCTTGTTGGGTTTTAACCTGATAATTGAGATCAGGTTGTGTGCTTGAGCTAAGAGTCTCTAGATTTAAATGGGATGGGATTGATGGGAGGGCATTTTCAGTGAGTATCCCTTTAATCTCGAATGCCTTCCCGTTTCTGGTCCAGCAGAGCTCAAGTTTGTTGACTTTGGGGGACAGATCCTAATCAAATGTAAGAAGGCATAGCTCTACTGAAGTGAATGGAACTAGGTAGCCTTACACCAACTGAAGAACTGGCCTTCTAGGGCACACTCTAGTCCTATTTACTTATACAGGCTTTTGTTTCAGGGATTGGCTGAAAAATGCTGGACTTAATGTATGATGCTGGACTTGATTTGTAATGTCTTGTCCCGGGTGCTACACTGCCACAGTAGAGATCAGAAGAGTGCTCAAACTGGATCTCCGTCACTAGGAGAGAGAACAAGTGACTGGCAGGGTATTTTCCCGGAGGCAGCTCAGCTCTCCTTTGATCTGGAATAGCCTGAATTTGTTAAACTTCAAGACGTGCTGCCAGGCTCATCTTTATATGGGGGCTTTCTGGTTAGGGAAGGTTGCTAGAGCAGTAATATGTAATACGCTGGTGTATTTTTCCTCTTTACTGTCTTTGTGTAGGGTCCAGTTAGTTGTTGCTGGATATGATGAAGGCTGCCACTAGTTGTCTTTCCTTGGTTGTGTTTTTAAGTAATTGTCAAGGGCACCTAGAGCTTAGGATAGGTGAAGAAGGATTTCAAACATAAACCGGGCCTCAGTCGTTGGGTGCTCAGCTTGTGATACCTACAAGAGGTTTTCAGAGCATGGATGCCCGGCAATCTCTCTGTAAATCAGGCTCTTTTAAAGGTGTCTCGAGTTGGACATACAACAATTGAGACACCCAAAAAACAATCGCTATTACTCTTGAAAATCCTGGCAGGTGCTTTGAAATCCACATTAAACAAATTACAATAAATGAGTCAGTAAAATGATTATTTATTAATGTGTCCTTTTAAGTGTAAATGTGCCACGCGGTGTCTAAGCACATGCAGACATTTGAAATCTAAATGAATAGAAACGTTGCTCTACACACAGCTTGATGTAGTGCAGTAATACATTGCTGCAGACAGTCATGTACAGTATGTATGTATAGCTGAATGGCAGCAAACATCTTTTGAGCTGTATCACAAAGTTCAGAATTAAAGACTATGAGAAGAGGCAAAAATCACAACCAGTAACAAAGCATCTCTGTTGTTGGAGTGGCCTTAGAGCAGGCAAACATTTTAACTCTTCAGGTACTACAATGAATGAGGAGAGTCTGGATTCACTAGCAGAGCAACAGAAGCTTAAGTAGACTATAAGCAGTTATAATTATGAAATGGAGGGGGAAAGATTTCTTGTAGTCCTAGCTTCTAGACTAGGGGTGGGCAAACTTTTTGGCCCGAGGGCCACATCTGGGAATAGAAATTGTATGGCAGGCCATGAATGCTCACAAAATTGGGGTTGGGCTGCGGGAAGGGGTGCAGGCTCTGGCTGGGGGGGCAGACTCTGGGGTGGGGATGGGGATGAGGGGTTTGGGGTGCAGGAGGGTACTCTGGGCTGGGATTGAGGGCTGAGGCAGGGGGCTGGGGTGCAGGAAGAGGTTCAGACTCCGGCTGAGGGGGGGCTCTGGGGAGAGGCTGGGGATGAGAGGTTTGGGGTGCAGGAGGGTACTCTGGGCTGGGATTGAGGGGTTCGGAGGGCGGGAGGGGGATCAGGGCTGAGGCAGGGGGTTGGGGCATGGGGAGAGGCTCAGAGGTGCAGGCTCCGGGCGGCACTTACCTCAAGCGGCTCCCAGAAGCAGCGGCATGTCCCTTCTCCGGCTCCTACGCGGAGGCATGGCTAGGCAGCTCTGCACACTGCCCCGTCTGCAGGTATTGCCCCTGCAGCTCCCATTGGAGCACCGGAGGGGGCCATTGGAGCGCGTAGGAGATGGAGCGGGGCCATGCGGCTGCTCCCAACCCTGCTCCCCGGCTGGAGCGCCGGAGCGGGGCAAGCCCCAGACCCCGCCCCCCAGCGGGAGCTCGAGGGTCAGCTTAAAACGGCTGGCGGGCCGGATCTGGCCCATGGGTCATAGTTTGCCCACCCCTGTTCTAGACAGCCTGAAATGCCACGAGAAAAGGCTCTGACAGGGTGCCCAGCTCAAACATAGGCACAGAATGATAAGCTGGCTCCCAGATTTTAAATGCGGCCAAGTCAGTATCATGTTTGTTTTGTTTCTCTGAAGCATGCCTTAGAGCTGCAGTCATGTAAAGCTTTCTACTGTTCCATCAAATATTTGAGTTTATGCAGTACAAAGGGCTCCACTTAGCTGCAACCACCTGCTTCAGTTGATTTTGTTCAGTTTTATGTCCTCAAAGCTTGCTTCCCCTCCCCCACTTCTTTAGTCCCCTTGTCAAAGACCACTATGTTTTCTTTTTGCTGTAGCCCTAATATGTTTTCAGGAATCATGATGAGAGTAGTTAAATAAAGCCACAAAACACTGTATGCATGTGCATTCATCATTGCTTGAGAATTATGTTGGCATGTTTATCAGACGAGAGAAACAATCAGAGGACTCTGTGGGATAGACTATATTCCAGTCCTATGCTGGTTTATATACACATTTAGGGCACGTCTTCACTACCCGCCGGATCGGCGGGTAGCAATCGATCTATTGGGGATCGACTGATCGCGTCTAGTGAAGACGCGATAAAATCGATCCCCGATGGCTCTGCCGTCGACTCCGGAAATCCACCGCGACAAGAGGCGGAAGCGGAGTCGACGGCGGCGCGGCAGCGGTCGACTCGCTGCCGTCCTCACAGCCAGGTAAGTCGACCTAAAATACGCAACTTCAGCTACGCTATTCACGTAGCTGAAGTTGCGTATCTTAGGTCGACCCCCTCCCGTAGCGTAGACCTAGCCTTAGTTAAAACCTTAGGGGAAGCAACAAGTCCTAGTGGACTGGACTGGAAACTAGTACACATGGATTTTAATCCTAGCTCTGCCTCTGTCCTGCTGGGTGACCTCTGTGCCTGTTTTCCCTTTCCACTCTGTCTTGTCTATTTGGATTAAAATTGTGTTACCGCTCTGTCTAGTAAAATGGGGCCTGTAGGTGCTAATGTGATAAAAATAACAATGATGTTTAATGCCAGATATTTTATATTGTTTCTGTTGTTCCTTTTTCTGGATAAAATTTCTGGAGGAGCTATTGGACTGCCCACTGTATGTTTGACTGCTAGGCCACAGGACCGGCTCTAAAATTTTCAGGGGCTTCTACCAAGGTTAGTCTCCATCTAGAAGTGGCCTCCCTTTGTCCAATGACCCTAACTCAGACACATTTGACTCCTGCCTATTACCCCTCCCCACAGGCTATGGCAAACACACCCTACACTTCTCTATGAGGATTTGCAGCCTTTATAACCTCCTCTCTACCATATAGACACTCATGGACCAAGGAAGTAGGAGATGGAGCCATGGTGCAACATTCCAACTGGTTTAGGGCAATTATGGAAATGAATAAAGCCTGACTGGGTATTTTCAATGTGTATGATGCTCTAAGGGATCAGGTACACATCTCCCGTCCCCCAGACATACCGGTAATTTAAATAATACCCTAAAAGCTGAAGAGTTACATTAAAGGGCCTGATTTTGAAAACCGGGGTCTCATTTCTGACATGTAAATTATAGAAGATACAAAATATTGCAACTAGATATCCAACTATCTAATAGCTGCAAGTGAATTAGTTCCAAATCTCCACCTGCAATTAAACTTGAATAATTGGGGCCTCAGTAATTTATGGTTCCAAAATGGGAAGACAGTTTTTAAAAAAAAATTTGAAGGACCTATTTGAAATCAATGGAAAGACTCATTGATTCAATGGACATTCAGTCAGACCCAATATGTAAAATTCTTTCATATTTTATTCCACCTTATTTGCAAATGCAGTTCTTAATAATAAAATTCTAATATTTGAGACCTAAGCTACAGGACTTGCCTCTGTAATAGCCTGCAGCAGTGAATATTTATTATGGACCTTAACTGCCCCAAAAAGCAAATTGGTCCCACTAAAATTTCATATGCCACATCTTTTTTGGGAGGAGGATTTCTGGGAAGTTTGGGGATGAAACTGAGGAAAGTAAATTTTGGAGCCACAATCTGACCTAATTGATTCCAGAATAAATCCAGAGGAGCTCCATTTACTTTGAGAATTAATTTGCATTTGCACCAGTGTAGCTGAAAGTACAATTTGGCCTTATTGTGAGTGTGTACTTTTTTTAACTATGTTCTCTGATTCACTTTTCCAGAATATTTGTAACTAGAGTTCACTTGGAAAAAATCTCTTATGGAAAAAAAATGAAAAATTTTGCAAAATTTGCCTTGATTCAAATCTTCTCAATTAATTCTAATCAAACTTCCATTTTGTTTCCTAAAACAAAACAAAAAATCCCATTAAAAAAGAAACACTACAAATTAAATTTCATAAGAATGGCCATAGTGGGTCAGACCAAAGGTCCATCTAGCCCAGTATCCTGTCTTCCAACAGTGGCCAGTGCCAGGTGCCCCAGTAGGAATGAACAGAACAGAACATCAAGTGATCCATCCCCCGTCGCCCATTCCCAGCTTCTGGCAAACAGAGGCTAGGGACATTCACTTTTCAGTGAAAAGTTTTACTTGATTTCCATTTTTAAATCGCCAATTCCTTGGCAAGGAAAAAAATTCTGTGGAAAAACTCCAGTCTGCTTTATTTCTTATTTATATCCATATGACTGCCTATCTTCATGTTTCTTTTTGTTGGAGAGGATAGGACCTCTTATTGTTTTTGTTGTTGTTGGCTTTGGGGGCATGGTTAGGAGTTTTAGTGGGAAAACTACAGAAGTCAAAGAGGTCTTTTAAATTGTATGTAGAACACCACACAAAATCATAGAAATGTAGGACTGGAAGGGACCTTGTTAGGTTATCTAGTTCAGTCCCCTACATTTAGCAGGATTAAGTATTATCTAGATCATCCCTGACAGGTTTGTCTAACCTATTCTTAAAAACCTTTACTGACAGAGATTCCATAACCTCACTAGGTAATTTGTTACAGTGCTTAACTACCTTACAATTAAAAAGTTTTCCCTAAAGTCTTACCTAACTCTCCCTTGCTACAGTTTAAACACATTACTACTAGTCCTATCTTCAGTGGTTAAGGAGAACAGTTGGTCATAGAATCATAGGAGATCAGGGTTGGAAAGGACCTCAGGAGGTCATCTAGTCCAACCCCCTGCTCAAAGCAGGGACAATCCCCAACTAAATCATCGACTCTGTTTATCACTCTCCTCTTTATAACAAGCTTTTACATACTTGAAGACTGCTATCATGTCCCCCTGCAGTCTTCTCTTCTCCAGACTAAGATTATTTTCAATCTTTCATCATAGGTCATGTTTTCTAGACCTTTAATGTTTTTTGTTGTTGTTGTTCTCCTCTGGACTTTCTCCAAATTGTCCACATCTTTCCTGAAGTGTGGTGCCCAGAACTGGACACAGTACTTCAGTAGAGGCCTTATCAATGTTGAGTAGAGTTGAAGAATTACTTTTTGTGTCTTGCTTGCAACAAACACTCCTGCTGACATGTTATATATAAAATATAAATGTTCATTGATCTACTACTGATTCCAGGCTACCACAACTGATGGGCTGAGCCATGTGGTACAGGGTAAGGCATGGAAGCTGCCCCCCACCCCCCGCACATTTTGGGATCTGAACATGTGCCCATACATTGCACATTGAAGGATCAAGGCTTGAATTTGCCCTTTCTTTGTGTCCTGTAATGGGAATATGTTGCTGGATGAATACTGTTTTTATATCCTGCTTATTAGGAGTCAGATTTTCAAAAGCATTAGTCTAAAATCATGCCTGGTAAACAAGAAAATGTGGGTGTGGAAATCAATTAACCTAATTGGTGGACAAAATAGAAGAGGGATGGGCTATTCCACCCTTCACTCCCTTAAAGAAAGAGACTTAGGGAGAAAATATATGGAAGAACAGACAGAGTCTACTGGAGCAAGTGTCACCATCATGGCTGACAACTCCCCCTCCCCCCACAACCATCTCCTTGGTCCCAGACCTTCTTCATCCAAATCCGGCTGGCCTGACCAAATCAGGACAGAGAAAGGGATCCAGAGGACATTGCCACCCCTACCAGCTGTATCCCAAACACCACCAGTAATTAAATGGGATCAGATTTTCACACCAGCAGCAACAGCTCCAGCCTATCTTTCCCCCCACCAAAAAGGACAGTTATTATCATCTTTAACACCATCTAAGAGAGACTGTCATGCAGTGGGGTTTCTCTTGAAGCTCTCTCTCTCTAGCTAAAGGGAAGGGGAACAAGAAATTGCATTAAAATGAAAGACTTACTTAATACTCTACATTTCGGATGTTTTAACTATTTTCCCCTTCTTTTCTGTATCTTTAATAAAAGGTTAAAATGATTCTTGATAGTTTGTTTGCCGTGGTACTACAGAGGCAGAGGTGTCTCTCTCCCAAACCCTAAACCTTGTTTTCAGGTCTCTAATGTTGGATAGTGACTGGGTTATGTTAACACCTTTGGCTGATTATATTCCATTTAAATTAATACAACAGCACTTTTGAAAATTTCCCATAAATGTGCAGTACAGATTCAATTCCAGGGTACATCAGAGTTCTTCAAGTTCTCATAGTGTGATGTGTTGGTAGAGTGTTTGCTTTTATCATTTTCTGTTCTGACATTGGCTGTTCTCACTTATTATAAAAGGCTTCCTCTCAGCTTCAGTGCTAAAACTGGACTAAAAAACAGTGTGAAGAATGAGAGGTCAGGAAGTGTTACTACATCTTTCCCCGTCTTTACATTTTTGGAGCTCTGGGAGGGGGCTCTAGGCAAGTCTGAAACACCAAGGCTCTAAGAAAGCACTCTGTATATGATATAAATTACCTCAGTTAGACTATCCTGAGATCATAGTGAACTAATGAGATTTGTCTAGAAAATAGTAATAGCCAGTCTTAAGATGTAGATCAAGGTTTAGCTCTCTTTATTAGAAGTGCTTTAAATATGCTAGTATAAAGACGGCTAAAATGACTTTACGTTTGTAAGTAAAGAATTAAGGTAACTGTAAAGTGGGATCATTTGAGTGTAGTACAGTGAGGTGACATCTTATTAGCACACAGACTTGCATCTGAAGAAGTGAGGTTCTTACCCACGAAAGCTTATGCTCCCTATACTTCTGTTAGTCTTAAAGGTGCCACAGGACCCTCTGTTGCTTTTTACAGACTCAGACTAACACGGCTATCCCTCTGAGACTTGCTATTGATGTTTATGTAGTGATCAGATTTCTACTTTATTTTGGGGCTAAATGATCAGCTGATGTAAACTGGCAAGTGTTCAAAAAGTCTGAAAGTGTGACAATTATTTAGGAGCATAAATATCAATTTAACCTACTAACTTTAGACTACTGCAATCACAGTATTTGCCTTTAAGGAAAAGACCCATATAATTTAATAGGGATGAAACAAATAGTTGTCTACAGAAATAACTTTTACTCTTAAGTTCTACAGGTTTTTTTTTTTTACATTTTTACCAGTTTTTGTTTTGTTTTTTTATGTGGAGCTTCAAAGCAGAATTCTTTAGGCTGTAGGGCCTGATCCAAATTCCACTCAAGTCAAGAGGAGTCTTTAAACTGACTTCAGTGGGGTTTTGTCCATAATGCTTTTAAATTCTATAGGATCGTTCAGAAATCCTGTAGAAAAGTTATTTTCTATTAAATTACTTTCCATATACCTGGATGGAGACCACCAGCTCTGAAATGATTTAATCCTACATAAAATCCACTGGGGCTTTTGCTATTCTATTGACATTACATGGAAGGCTCTTAGATACCATAGTGATAGGGGCAGTCTCAACCCCTGAGTGCAGGCCATTATCTAGCAGCAACTTTCACTCTTCCTTCCTGGGCTGGATTTGAACCAGCTAACATAAGGTGAACGTCTCTCTCCCAAGAGCCATCCAGTCTGAAGAAATTTGTAGACGCTGCTCATGTGTCACTCTTAGCCTCATCAGACATCTATATCAATGAGTTCCTGGCACTCCCCTGCTTATTTGTTATGAAATATTACTGACCTGGAAGATGATGCTTTCTGCGGGCTCTCAGAATCCCTCTCGAATCCAGACGTTCAGCATTGTTTTCAACACACTTGTACTTTGTTCCACTTTTAGTAGCAGCATGATGTCAGTCACATTTAAATCAGATGAAAACCTGAATTTTTCATATTAATTAAAGTTCAATGGATTCCTTATAAAGAATAGATGAAAGGAGCAGCAGTGACAGGGGACTCATGTCGGCTGGATTTTCTGCAGATTAGCTAAAGCTGGTATGAACTTCCTCCCTGGGTTTCTGGAATGTTTCCTGATTTTGTGAATAGATTGACAAACAAGGTTTTGCATAATACTGTAGGAGCAATTAGCTTAGCATTTCGACAAGGCAAAGAGCAGACAAGATAGAAACGATATGGGGCTTTCTCTCTAGAGTGCTCTGTTAATACAGTGGCCTAATCCATCCCCGACGAAATGCCACTGACTACACTGGAGTTCCACCAGGAATGAATTTGGCCCCAATGTTATGTACGGTGTTGCACTAAAAATGCACAAACATGCTATAAACTACATTAGAATCATTTTAAAAGTTATTGGACGATGTATAAATCTTAATATCTGATATATTCGCTAGGAGTTCAATTTTTAAAAGCAAAAAGAGAAATATAAGGTGACCATTAAGCCCTCCCCTTGATGTGCTAAATGATATAATACTCCGTGGGGCAACTCCTGCCTCCACACTCCACCCCTATGTCCAGGGAGAATCACCAGTGAAGCAGAACCGCTGTGGTTCCAATGTGCAGGGGATTGGTAGGGTAAAGGAAGCCCATACACAGGGCACATTCCTCTAGTATGTTACAGCAACAATACAGATGTTCCCCATGTATTTCGTACAGCCAGATTTGGTTAGCAGGGAGGAAGCAGCAAGGCCATGGGTAGATACTGTAGGCATACACACTTATATCAGCCTTTGCCCCATATGAAGCTCAAGTGTGGGGAGAAAGGAAAGGGAGAGTTACCTTCCTCACCATCCCAATACCCCACACCTGTGCACCAAGCCCAGCTACTTTAAGTTGTGATGGGAAGTTAGGATTTAGCCCTATATTATGTTAGATAAGTTTTCTCTTCAGATGCTTTAACTCTTGAGTAGGAAGTGTTATTCACAGTTCTAGAAATAGGGCAAAAACAGCGTTTGCAAATCAGGCATCTAAAAATGGAAAATGTTGCAAGTGTTTTCACTTACTTAAAAACATGATAAATAGGGAGGATGATGAGACCTCTGGAGTGCAGCCCTCATTTTACTGTATCATATGTTAAGCAGACACTTGCTGTTAACACACAGTATAGTAAAAACCCTATTCACCTAGCTAATCTCTCTCCGAAATCTGAGTTGTTTAAAAAGAAATAAATAGCAGTAAGGACAAAGAAAAAGTAATGCTTTTATAGCATCTTTCACCCAAGGATCTCAAAACATTTTACACATCTGAATTAATGTGCCTGAATTAGTAAGTATCCTGATCTCCATTTTGGAGTTCAGGAAACTGAGGCAGAGAGAGGTTAAGTTTACATTGGTATCAAGGTTGCACTTTACATTGGTATCAAGGTTTGGAATAGAAATGTCATCTCTTGATTTGCAGTGCCATGTCTTCACCATAAGCCAATGTTGTCAATTCTATAGCCCTGGTCCAAAGCCCATTGAAGTCAATAAGAGTCCTTCCATTTAGCTTTGGATTGGGCTTGATGGTCTTGACACTGCACCACTGAAGCTGATGTGAGTTTTTTCCATTGAATCAAATGAGACTAGGATCAAGCCCTAAATGAATTACCTGATGGTTGCAGAAATACCAAGTGCTTCCATAGCTGAAGTTCTGTAACAGGAAAGTGTAAATAGCTGATGGCTATCAAACATACGGAAAGCATGAATTTACCAGATTGCTGTAAGCTACATGTACTGCTTTATCAATAAATAAGAACTTGACACTTTTGCCAAATGGTGTCTTTAAAGGGGACTGTTTTCAGAATTTGATCAGAAGTTGGGTTATATTGATTTTCCAATCAGAAAAAAAGGATGTTTAGGAGCTGATACATTAGGTTTGCTAATGTGGCATGCTAAGAAAACCGTCATTGCCTTTTTTTTTTTTAAATAGGCTTGTGGGATTCTACTCTCTATTGTTTGTAACACCTACTATGGAGATTAGAAATAAATCTTTCCATTGTCACCTACTTTGAAAACTCTCTCTAAAGGACCCTAAACAAAGGGTAATATAAACATCAAAGTAGAGAGTTACTGGGACGTGTCTAGCAAGTATCACAGGGATATGTGTCAGGTCAGGTCTTGTTTAATATCTTCATTTTGGTCTAGAGGAAAGGAGTAAATAGGACACTAATGACATTCACAGATGGTACTAAATTGGAAAAGGTTATGAACACCAGTGAAATAATGCAAGAAGACCTGGGCAGAAAAGGATCATGAATGTAAAACAATTATATTCACCTTGGAAAATTACAAGCTAATCCAGCTAGAGAAAAATAATTAGTACTCAGTAGGAGGGGGAAATTTGAAATGTAGTTATACTGGGGTGAAAGTAAACAGCAAATTAGACATGATTGTACAGTGTGAAGTATCAGCAAAAAAAGGCTAAGTCAGTTTGGGGATGCTTACAAAATGCAGATGCATCAGCACACAGGACAAGAGAGGTAGCAACGTCTCCCTGTGCAACCACACCTGGCATATTGTGTCTAAATCTAGACATCTCATTACCTGAAAGATATTGACAAGCTGCAAGGAATGAAGAGAAGAGTAACACATTGGTACTGGAGAATTTGACTTATGAGGACAAAGTTAAAAAGCTACATTTGTTCTGTGGGTGGGAGGTGAGTGTGGATATATCAATCTATACATATTTGCAGTATGCTGCCAACACAGGAATTGCCTGGGGGTGGCACAAGAAGTAATGGAGTGAAATTAAAAGGAGCAAAATTAAGATCTAATAGTCTATAAAATAGTTATCCAAGAGGGGGGCAGGAAGCCTCATTCCTTAAGATGTTTAAAAATAGACTGGACAAAACTCTAGAAAGTTTACAATAATGAACTTTAGGGACGGACTAGGTGACCTAATAGGCCTTTCCTCTTTGTATTTTCTGCAATTCCATACTGACTTTATCCTTTTGGTTTGGTAAGATATTTGCAGGATTGAGTGTTTCAAACTGGGTCACGGTCACTTGAAGAGGTTGAATTTTCATTGCTTGTGCAACAGTCTTATTAAGATTCATAGATTTTTAAGGTCAGAAAGGACCGTTACGATCATCTAGTCTGACCTGGAGCATTAGCTTTTACCACTATAGCTAAAGAAGTAATTCCAAAGCTCTGGTAAGAGTGTTTATATTGTGCATTTCTTCCTCAGGTCAAACCCCCACTAGCATCAGTCTAGTCCAATAAATAGGGGATTGACTAAGTATGAGCTGGAGACTGGGCTCGATATTTTTTAGTTAACTGCTACTGCATTGAGAGCTATAGGATTATGTTAAGTATCAGGGGGTAGCCGTGTTAGTCTGTCTACAAAAACAACAAGGAGTCTGGTGGCACCTTAAAGACTAACAGATTTATTTGGGCATAAGCTTTCATGGGTAAAAACCTCACTTCTTCAGATGCATAGAGTGAAAGTTACAGATGCAGGCATTATATACTGACACATGGAGAGCAGGGAGTTACTTCGCAAGTGGAGAACCAGTGTTGACAGGGCCAATTCAATCAGGGTGGATGTAGTCCACTCCCAATAATAGATGAGGAGGTGTCAATTCCACGACAGGAAAAGCTGCTTCTGTAATGAGCCAGCCACTCCCAGTCCCTATTCAAGCCCAGATTAATGGTGTTAAATTTGCAAATGAATTTTAGTTCTGCTGTTTCTCTTTGAAGTCTGTTTCTGAAGTTTTTTTGTTCAATGATAGTGACTTTTAAATCTGTAATAGAATGACCAGGGAGATTGAAGTGTTCACTTACTGGCTTATGTATGTTACCATTCCTGATGTCCGATTTGTGTCCATTTATTCTTTTATGTAGAGACTGTCCGGTTTGGCCAATGTACATGGCAGAGGGGCATTGCTGGCACATGATGGCATATATAACATTAGTGGATGTGCAGGTGAATGAGCCCTTGATGGTGTGGCTGATGTGGTTGGGTCCTCTGATGGTGTCGCCAGAGTAGATATGGGGACAGAGTAGGCAACGAGGTTTGCTACAGGGATTGGTTCCTGGGTTGGTGTTTCTGTGGTGTGGTGTGTAGTTGCTGGTGAGTATTTGCTTCAGGTTGGGGGGGTTGTCTGTAAGCGAGGACTGGCCTGCCTCCCAAGGTCTGTGAGAGTGAGGGATCATTTTCCAGGATAGGTTGTAGATCGTGGATAATGTGCTGGAGAGGTTTTAGCTGGGGCCTGTATGTGATGGCCCGTGGTGTTCTGTTATTGTCCTTGTTGGGCCTGTCCTGTAGTAGGTGATTTCTGGGTACCCGTCTTGCTCTGTCAATCTGTTTCCTCACTTCCCCAGGTGGGTATTGTAGTTTTACGAATGCTTGATAAAGATCTTGTAGGTGTTTGTCTCTGTCTGAGGGGTTGGAGCAAATTCGGTTGTATCTTAGGGCTTGGCTGTAGACAATGGATCGTGTGATGTGTCTTGGATGGAAGCTGGAGGCATGTAGGTACGTATAGCGGTCAGTAGGTTTCCGGTATAGGGTGGTGTTTATGTGACCATCACTTATTGCACTGTAGTGTCCAGGAAGTGGATCTCTTGTGTGGACTGGTCCAGGCTGAGGTTGATGGTGGGGTGGAAATTGTTGAAGTCCAGGTGGAATTCTTCAAGGGCTTCCTTTCCGTGGGTCCATATGATGAAGATGTCATCAATGTAGCGCAAGTAGAGGAGGGGCACTAGGGGACGAGAGCTGAGGAAGCGTTGTTCTAAGTCAGCCATAAAAATGTTGGCATACTGTGGGGCCATGCGGGTACCCATAGCAGTGCCACTGACTTGAAGGTATAAGTTGTCCCCAAATCTGAAGTGGTTGTGGGTGAGGACAAAGCTCACGAAACTCAGCCACCAGGCGTGCTGTGGCCTCATCAAGGATACTGATTATGTTGGTACCAGTTTGATCCAATTCAAATCAGGTGATCTAGGTTCTATTCCTGGCCTAACCACTGACCTGCGGTGTGATCCTGGACAAGTTATTTAATATCTCCTGTAGCTTGCTGTAGAGAGGCTAGCTGGGGCTCGTCTCTCTCTGGGGCGGCAGGGAACCACACTGCCTCACTACCTTTGGGAATAGCTCTTGCGGGGAATTAGTCCGGCCATGGGGGTCTTCTTCTACGGCCTTAGTGAAGGTAGAAATAAACACAATGAGCCCAGGCCCTGGGTCAGGGCGGGGCAATGGTGAGTCAGGCCCTCAGGCAGGGGCTGAGCAATAACAGTAGGCACAGGCCCTACGTTCCAAAGGGCCTGGGAGAGGGGGAGACGGCCACCCACGAGTTGGGTGGCAGGGGGGACGCAGGCCCTCCCACTCCACTGCGTCCCAGCCCAGGGCCCTAGCAGCGGCAGAAGACCCGCTGCTTCGTCAGTGGGGATCCTGGCCACAACACACTGACATGGGCTCTGGCAGTGCTGCAGCCAGACTAGGGTCGGCTGCCTCCGGGCTACTTCCAGACTCCCCATCTTGAGGTACCTGGGTCGGGGCAGTGTCCTCAGCGGGGTCCAGCACCATGGGTTCCTCGGGATAGCTGGCCAGGGGTAGACTCGGCAACTCCTTCTGGTAGCTGGCGCGGGGCAGGCTCGGCAACTCCTCCGGGTAGCTGGCACGGGGCAGGTTGGGCCAGTCCTCGGGTTTTCCGCAGGCCGCTGGGCTTTCCCAATCGCGATCTAGGCCGGATGCGTCTGGCCTCCCCGGCGGCTGCTTTCCCAGTGAGCCCTGAGGTCGGGCCTTTATACTTCTGGGGCAACGCCTGACTCTCTGGGGGGCGGGCTCAGAGCTTCCTGGCTCCGCCCACTCTTGTGTACGGAGGGGCTCATCTCTCTCTGGAGCGGCTGGGAACCACACCACCTCATTACATTTGCTTTCATATTAATAAAATGGAAATAACAATGCACTCCTTTCTAAAGCTCCATCTATAGATGGAAATTGCTACATGCTTTGTAGTATCAGGGAAATTTATTACATGATTTTCTGGCAGTCCCACTAAACTACCACTTCCCCTTTTCCCAGCTAGCTGGGGTCTTTTCCAGGCTTGTTGGTCCAAAGCTTGCACCATATCCACTCCATCCTCCCATACATAATCTGTCCACTGTTTTCTTGGCCATCCTTTTGTTCTCTGCCCATTAACTCTAATTTCAAATGCCTTCCTAACAGGATCTCCTTCATACGTGCCCATACCACCTCAGCCTCCTCTCTTGCAGTTTCTCGCTGATAGCTCAGATCTTGGTGTTACTCCTGATGACATCATTCCATACATAGTCCAGCAATGTCATCCCCTCGCTTCCCTCAAACACTTCCATTTCAGTGGTTTCAAGTCTTCTCAAGTGCCATTAGTGCAATATCCTCTGCACGGATCAGGATCGTACCACCTTTGATTTGGATTTGCTTACTTATGAAGACCATCACAATTACGAATAGCAATGGACTAAACGCTGATCTCCAGTGAAGCCCAACCGTCACACCATCCACACCTTTGTCATGGAACCATCGAACAAACCCCACTATCCTCTGGACAAGTCCTCTGGTACCCCAAAGAATTGTAACACAGGCACCAGCAGTCAGGTAGGTACTCTGCTGAATGCTTTTTCCACATTGAGGAAAGCCATCCATGCTCGGTGTTCTCCTCCAGCTTCCTTTCCCCCAACTCTAATGAGGAACATGCTATCTGTCGTGCCTTTTCTAAAACCAAACCACTCCTTTCCTAAAATGGGTTCCACTATTTGACAAATGTGACTTTGATTCTCTCAGTTTTATGCAGTGGGACAGTTCCTCAGGAACTTTGAACAGTCATGTATGTTCACTTTGTGCGTGTATATGGCCTTTCTCCAGTCTCCTGGGATTTTCTTCTCTTTTGGAACTGTGTGCAGGACTTCCCCGAGCCAGCATACACTAACTTCTTTCAAGGCTTTGGTCATTTCTATGTGACTTCGTCTGAATCTGCTGCTTTTCCAGGGGCCATCTTCTGCTGCACAGCCTTAATGTCTGCCTCAGACAGGTCGTCTACATCCATGATTACCAGTTCACATGAGGGTAGTGTGGGATACAAAGGGTTCTCCTCACTAAGTAGCCCCTCAGAGTATTCTCACGATCGGTTATGTACAGTGTCCTGTTACAAGCAGTCTGTCCCCTGCATCCTTTATGAATGTCATATTCACTCCATCTTCCCTCCTTTTTGCCTCTTGTTGATGTAATTACGTATTTTCTTTTGGGCTAGTTGAGAGCAATTGTTCAACTCATTATACAGCTCGTCTATAGTTAGGTTTCTTACCTTTCTGACTGCTGGCTTTGGCTGCTCACTTGGAGGGTCGGTAGGCAGCAACCACTTCTTCCAGCGAGTTATTTTCTATCACCTTTCTGGCTTTTCTCTTATTTCTTACTGCTTTCTGCACCTCCTTGTTCCACTACCATTCTTCATGAGAGTGTAGTCTACCCAGCTTAGTGGAACAGCAGAAGAAAGTGTGGTGTATTTCTTGGCTCAAACTTTCCATCTGGCTCCGTGAACTGGTCTGCAGGCATGCTATGCAGCCTCCACCTCCCGACGCATTTTTCATTGCAGCAAAGCAGTCCCAACTGTTGCCAGTCCCACTAAATTATTCATTCATTTGTTTCCAAAAGCTCTTATTCATGGACTGATAGATTTTATCTTTAATTAAATATTTTATAATCCAGAAGATATTCAGTAGATGGATCAAAGTTTAGGCCTAAATTACATGTCTTTTTACAGCTGGCATATTTAGCACCTATCATTTCATGGAGAGTGGTTTTCTTTTTTATGTACAGTACTTAACAATGATTAATGACTTTCATTGTTAGGACCAAAACTTTAATCAAATCTACCCTCCGTGCTGTAATAACCAATAATTGTCTAAAGTGAATTATCTAAAATCAATTGAATTGAAGGAATATAGTGAAGAAAATCACTTCCTAGTTCATTAAATATGATATGAGCAATATACAATATGTAATTAGTTTATACCAAAACTCAAATGAATTACTGTAGATCTACAGTTCCTCTATAGCTTAGGATGCACGCACTTAAAACTGTTGCTTTTTTTACCTCATGGCAAGTGGTTTTCTAACCTTAAATCAAATCCAGAAGTCTTTTTCTAATAACATAGGAAAGGGTCACTATGGGTGATTTGAAAGTTGCAACAGTAAATATGAGTGTTGACAGCATGTGGTTTGACATACCTTTCTTCAGGATGTCTTGCTGTCTAATAAAGTGGGAATACAATTTGTGTGGGAGTTCAGCTGAAATTTCAGAAGGATCAAGAAAGGCACAGGAAGCTAGATACAGAAGACAGACTCTGTCCCATGTTCTGGCCCCAGTATGTCACTCTGGCAGCATACTGGGGCTGTAAAGGCACAGTAAAGGGCTACCGGAGAATTCACCCAGTGCGTGCAGAGCATAGCAACTCCATAAGTAGCCATACACTAACCCCCTTGCAAGCCCTGGCATAGGGTATGTGTGCTTGTAGTGCATATTAATGCGGGGATTCTGGGCTACACTGCAGCCCATAGATAGACCAGGAAGCACTGCCATAATTTAAAGCAACTGGTAGCTGCTCTAATTTATACCAGGGACTGCTATGGTCCCTAGTGAATCCTGGTGTATGTCTACACTATATCAGCTACAGTGACAAAAGGGATTTTTTCCAATCAACGTAGGTAATCCACTTCTCTGAGAGGCAGTAGCAAAGTCAACAGAAGATTCCCCTCCCTCCCGCCCAAATCAGCCTAGCTGTGTCTATTGTGGGGCTTAGGTCAGCTTAACTCTGTTGCACAGGGCATGCAACTTTTCAAATCCTTGAGCAATATAGCAAGGTTGACCTAAAGTTTAGGTGTAAAGCAGACCCCAGAATCTGGAATAACCCACAAGCCCCTAATGGTCATTCATAGAATCATAGAATATCAGGGTTGGAAGAGACCTCAGGAGATCATCTAGTCCAATCCCCTGCTCAAAGCAGGACCAACACCAACTAAATCATCTCAGCCAGGGCTTTGTCAAGCCAGGCGTTGAAAACCTCCAGGGATGGAGATTCCACCACCTCCCTAGGTAACCCAGTCCAGTGCTTCACCACCCTCCTAGTGAAATAGTGTTTCCTAATATCCAGCCTAGACCTTCCTCACTGCAACTTGAGACCATTGCTCCTTGTTCTGTCATCTGCCACCACTGAGAACAGCCTAGCGCCATTCTCTTTGGAACAGGGCCGGCTCCAGGCACCAGCAAAACAAGCAGGTGCTTGGGGCGGCACATTTCTAGGGGCGGCATTCTGGTGCCGGCCATCATAGGCGCCAACTCCGGGGCATGGGGAAAAAGTGCCCCCGCCGCCCCAGCTCGCCTCCGCCTGCTCCCCTGAGCGCGCCGCCACCGCTCCACTTCTCCCCCCTCCCTCCCAGGCTTGCTGTGCGTGAAACCGCTATTTTGGCCAGCAAGGCTGGGAGGGAGGGAGGAGAAGCCGAGCGGCGGACGCTCGGGGGAGGCGGCAGTGGTGGAGCAGAGGTGAGCTGGAACGGGGAGTGGTTCCTCTACCCCCCCGTTACTTCTTGTGCCCCCCCCACCCTAGCTCACCTCCGCTCCGCCTGCTCCCCTGACCGCACCACTGCTCCGCTTCTCCGCCATCCCTCGCCTGAGAGGGAGGGGGGCGAAGCAGGGTGGCGGCACGCCCAGGGGAGCAGGCGGAGCAGAGGTGAGCTAGGGTGGGAGGTCGCGGGAGGCCCGCAGGAAGCAATGGGGGGTAGGGGGGAAATGCGGCACGCTGGAGGAGGAGGCGGGGCTGGGGATTTGGGGAAGCGGTTCGGAAGGGGTGGAGTTGGGGCAGGGCAGGGGGGCACGAAAAAAAACGGGGGGCAGCCAAAATTTTTTTTGCTTGGGGCGGCAAAAATCCTAGAGCCGGCCCTGCTTTGGAACCCTCCTTCAGGTAGTTGAAGGCTGCTATCAAGTCTTCCCTCACTCTTCTCTTCTGCAGACTAAATAACCCCAGTTCAGTAGTACTGGAATTGATGGCCTCTGTAGGCTAGAGCAACATGGCAGCACATGCTTCAGTCAGTACTGGCGCTTGTGTGAAAAATGGCATGATCATACACAGTTCAGCAGATTGGATGTTCTAACCATTTGAGGGTATTCCACACTCTGGGAAGGGGGACACACACACAGACCATATTATATACATGAGTTATTGATGGGCACAGTGACTAATTGTACAGCTGAATTGGACTCACCCAGTTACTTTGATTCCTTTAATTATTATTATTTATGGATTTGTATTACAATAGCGCCCAGGAGCCCCATTCATAGACTGGGACCCCCATAGCTAGGTGCTGGACAATGACATAATAAAAAGACAGTCCCCACTCCGGAGAGCTTACAATGCTTTCTATTTTTATATAAGCATTTCTATTGTTTTGATATTATTCTTTGATCCTCCAATAAAGATTCCAAAAGAAAATGCAGGTGAATAGGAGGGCTCATTAAATACTGAATCATCAACTTGTCTCTATATCAAGGTATTCCCTCTCTGCTATGTTTGAGGGCAACATTTATTTTTGTTCAGGTCCTGTCTCCAATCTGTGCCTTTTGGATTCCTGTTTGTTCCCTCCAGGATGTGTAGTGTACTGTCACGATAAGGAGCTATTGCGAAAATCAAGTTTCAGGATCAGTGCTGCATTGCAAGGATGCCATTTTGTCTGTGGGTCCTGTCATGTGTGTCGGGATGTATTGGGCACATTCAGGGAGACTGCCAAAGAGTTTGGAGTGCAGTTGGCAGAAGAAGAAACAGCTGGTCCCATCAAAGTGATCACATTCCTGGGCATTAAATTAGATTGAGAGAATGAAGTGATGCTTGCCTGGGGATAAGCTTCATAATCCTAAAGGGTTCATTGCTCAGATATCGCTGGCTAGGAAGGTATGTTAAAGCAGTTGCTTCACTAACTAGGCACTTGAACTTCATGAGTACAGTCAAGTCATTTAGGCAAGGGGTGCTTTGGCAAACTGACTGGTTTTCTGCCTGTCAGAAGTTACAGAGGTATCATTATTGTAACACAAGGTAATTAGCCACTTAACTTTTGCCACTGGATACCATTTTAGGGATTCTCGGTCCATCAGTTAGATAGCAGATGAAGTCAGTACTAATGCAAGGATGAATTGTTTATGAAGGTATAGTGTGAACATATATTTAAAATAGGAAAACACAGTAAATATGAACTTGTAAGTGGGGACCACTATCGCTGTTTCTTATTACTGTGGTAATAGTTATCTTGTGATGATCATATTAAAAGTTGTATTTATTTTCTTTCAATTTAAGACAATAAATAGCACCTCTGTACTCTGTCCATCACTTCATCCAAGCACTTTATAAGTATTAAAAAAAAATTAAGCCTCAAAACATCCATGTGAATTAGAGAAATAATGTCTCCCTGTAAACACATGGGGAAACTGAGGCTCAAGATAATGCAGTGAGACCGCAGCAGAGATAGCAATAGCACATCAGGCTCTTGTAGGGTGACCAGATAGCTAGTGTAAAAAATCGGGACGGGGGTGGGGGGTAATAGGTGCCTATATACGAAAAAGCCCCCCAAACTCGGGCCTGTCCCTATAAAATCAGGACATCTGGTCACCCTAGGCTCTTGAGCGCTAGTCCTGTGCTCTAACCACAAGGTGAGAGGTTCTCACTTGTGTCAGAGTGGACCACACCTTAATAGAGAGATTCCGGTCGCACCAAGTCCCTGTCCCATTTGTGATGGCGTGGACAACCTACCCTTTCATCTGTGAGCACACACTATTGCTGCCACATTAGGGAATTGCTGAGTGCATTTTTGGATGTGATTTAGCAACTGGAAATAAAGAGAAGAGCCATTACCATGTGATCAGCCAGTTCTCTGCAGACCACCAGCAAGTATTTCATTGAACATTAGCTGCACTAGCCCAGATCTTGAAAAATATTGTGTGGTAAACTGAAGTTGCCTCCTTTTACTTTCACTTTGTTTTCCAACTGCGTAGACAGGGAGCTTGCCAGCATCATGTGCCGTTCCTCTCTTTTATGCGTAGTTTGTGGAGTTCAAGTAAACCTTAAGATGGGAGTATTTGAAAGGCTAATATGCAAAACTGGATTAATTTATCAAAGCCCCAAATCCCGTAGAGATCTTTTGTGCCAGATCATTTTGACTGTAAAAAGAGCAAGATGTATCTAGCGGACAGTTACATATGTATGAAAAATGAATTCAACCACGGGCCAGGCCATGGAGAAAGACGAAGATGTGTAACTGTCAGTTATTAAACCGTTCAATCTACAGGGATATTTTCTTCCGCAATAAGAGAGGTAGCTAAGTAAAGCTATACATTAGAAAAGCATAGGCCTTTAAAAGCAATTGTAATTAGCTGCTTTTTCTACTTAGAAATAAATGCAGATGGTCATTAAAAATAGAGCTACCATTAGAAATTTACCAGCTTACCTTTCACACCATCAAACCATTTCCATAAGATCTGTGGGTTCTCCCCCCCCCCCCCCCCCCGAGTGGCTAGAGATATATAGGTCAGCTCTTCAGATGCAGAATTTCTGTGACAATGTAACACTTGTGAAATAATGCACTGTTTTTAGAGCTGCATAAAAAGTATTCAGTTCACTGCAGGTGCCACACAAAAAGCTCCCTTTAAAAGAGCTTTTAATTACTGTATATCATTGTTTAGAAGCCACCCTCAATTACCTTTACCATGTGAGCTCCAGAGGGAAGCAATTAAATGTATGAGAAAGCCACCCTCAATTTAAAGCTGCAGGAGGAAGCAAATAAGAGTAATAGAATCTGTGGCTTCTAAACAAAGATATACGGTATATGAAGTTTCTGGAGACTGTATACTGCTCAGACCTAGTTAAAGTAGATAGTAAATCTCAAAATATGCGGCTGCTGAAAGTTGAAAGTCATAACAAGTTGTATAACCTATGTTTATTCCTGAGTGCCTTAACAGCAAAGAGGCTGATTGTAATTTCTACTAAGGCCCCTTACCCTTCTTTGGCTGTGCAGAGACATTAGAGTAGGTTTAAATTACATGCCAGAGCGGTATAAAGTGGTCTTTGTGGAAATGAAAATCGGGCACAGATTTTTGGTGGTGTTGCAGCATATGCTAAGTTTACAAACATTGGTTTTGATTAACTGGGTCTGAGTTAATATTAAAAGGGACCCCATTCTTCCCTCCACCCCCAAACAGTACAAGAGTTGCATTAGATGTGGCACAGAAATAGATTTTGACATGCCTTTCAGCTGTTTCAGAAATGCCTTGACTTCTTCTCCCAGTAGCATGTACATGTTAGGAGTGGGGCATGTGCATCAGCCGAAAACAGATAAAGTGAAATCCTCTTTCCTTCCAATCAGGGCTGGATGCTAGAAGATGCTTATTCCTCATAGTAAAACTCCCATTGACTTCAATGGAGCCAGCACATGCTAGCTTCAACCCAGGATCATTAATGAACCTGTGTGCATCTTTTTCTGAGACACTTTCTCTTGTGTTTTTATGATGGAGCAACCTCCACGAGTTAATGCCACCATAATTTATCACTGTTTCATTAAAGCTGATTGTATAATTACAAAGAAGGTAATGCCTTTTCTTTAGTACCTGACTTAACTAATACCTATAGGCCAAATTCTATGACCCTTAATCAAGCTGAGATACCACAGAGGCTCTGAGATACTAATAATGATGTGCATCAATATAAGAACAGCATTTGACCTCACATTCTGATATTTTACAGTATTGGATAATGTAGAGAAATAATTGATATATCCTCTCCAGGGGTGGCTCTATGGTTTTTGCTGCCCCAAGCACGGCAGTCAGGCGGCTTTCGGCGGCGTTTCTGCCTTCAGCGTCCCCGCCGCCGAATTACCACCGAAGCCGCGGGACCGGCGGACCTGCCGCAGGCATGCCGCCGAAGGCAGACTGACTGCCGCCCTCGGAGCGACCGGCAGGCCACCCCCGCGGCTTGCCGCCCCAGGCACGCGCTTGCTGCGCTGGTGCCTGGAGCCGCCCCTGATCCTCTCCTAACACTAGAACATTAGTAGCCTTTTTGTATTTACATTTAGTACTTTATCTGTATTGAATACAATGAGTAAAATGTTTCCTCTGGTGTTTGATTTTCCTAGGGCTTGTCCATTTTAGTCAAATACTTGTGGATCTAATAGATCTTCTTGACTATATCTGCTTGCTAAGTCAGGTTTTTTTAAGTGTTTGCTATTTAGTGTACTATGTTTTTATTTTTAGAAAGGACATCATTCAATTATTTCTCTTTAGAAAGTCTGAGTGCCTTGTCAAGGATGACCTGTTTTTAATAAACAACATTTTAAATGTTTTCAAGGATCATATAGAGAAATATGATTTTATATATATATATGATCCTTGAAATATGTATATTTCATCTGTGTGTGTGTGTGTGTGTGTGTGTGTGTGTGTGTGTGTGTGTGTGTGAAATACAGGTGCCAAGCAAACATGTATCATATGCTGTCAAGTCACCAAGAATAACAGTTTTTACCATTTAACACGCCTCACCTAAAGGATGAGCAGTGAGGAAGCAAGGTCTTGTGGGTAAGAGAGAGGCTTGGGAGTCAGGTGATGTAAAGTTAGAGAACAATGTATACTGCATATTTTAGTATCCTACAAAGCAAAGCAAACGTAAATCTACAGCCTATTCTAATGCAAAAAGTCAATGATGCACACAAAATATTGGACTCAACCCTGCAACCTTTACTCATGTGAGTAGTCCCATTGAAACCAATTGAACTACTCAGATGCGTAAGGGCTGCAGCATTGGGTCCACATACGGTACAAAGAAATGATATAATCCATATTGTTACTGCAGTGCTTCTGAAAATCTATTTAGAACCCAATTGCTTATGTTCCATTCAGTATGTCTGTGTCCCTTCTTGTCTAAATAGCAAACTTGGAATGTAAGTGGAGATTACTTTAATTAAGTTACATTTTAGCTTTTTATTATATGGTTACACACATAAGTAGGGTAATCACTGAATACAAATTTGACATATTTACTGTAGCATGATCCAAGCAATTAGTATTAAAGTATTAAGGAAAAGCATCATTTCACTCTTTTAATTTTACTTTATAATTAGGTAGGAACCAGATTTCAGTGATATATATATATATATATAGTTGTACTTTGTGCCGGGGGGGGGGGGAAGCACTGGAAGTATGATTTTAGCTCTGCAAAACTGACAATATATAAAGTATAGCATTTGCATTTTTTATCTTCATATCAATTTTATGCATGTTTTCTAACACTTACTAACATAGAGACCTTGATAAGTGGATTTTATACAGTCAGTTAAATAAATATTAGCTTTTTATCCACATACATTGTTACATTTGTCCATTGTACATATGCATTGTGCCATTTTCTTGTTATACCTCCAATTTCTGTTATTTTTCATTGTCACATGAGGATTTTAAAAACATTTAAAATGTTTAGAAAACAGACAACAAACAAAATAGAGAACATTGCTTTGTGCCAAAGAAGAGTTCTCACTGTTATGTTGAAAGTTTTATATACATTAATTATTCTTGTCTACTTTGCATCCAAAAGACTTTCTGTGAAAGATAGAAAATACATACACACACGCGTTTGTGTATACATATGCTCTTATACTGTTTATTTGTGTGTGTGTGTATACACACCCACACACTTATACTACGTGTATGCATATGTGTTTTTTCACAGAATATGCTATTAAAATCAATCAGGCCAGATACATTTTTAAATTGATGGGGAAAAATCAACTGATTGAACAACAGTTTCTGTCGTGTGCTATGTTGTATCCGTTAAAATGAAAATAAATGTCATGCAAAGAACCATATTCAACCCTCCCTCCACCAGCAAAAAAACAACAACAAACAACCTTTTCAACTCCTGATTTTTAGTCCTCAGGAGTGGAGAGAGACTCAGACAGCAGACAGCATGGTCCCAGCATGCTTTTTGCCTTTTTTTTTGTTTGCACATTAGCTGTCAGTTGCAGCCCTGCAGGTAGTAGAACCCAGTGGGAAGAGGGGCGGGACAGAGCGATGCAGCCTGAACTGACAGCAAATTTAAATTACTGAGCCTGCTTTTTTCCCCCTCCTTTGGTTTTTTTTTTTTATTATTATTATTATTTCTACTCTGCGACAAACTGAAAAGATTCTAGCACACGTTAATTTAACCACTCTGCTGCTTCTTCTATTTTTTTCCTCCCGTCTGCTTCCAGGATAATTAAAAGAGAAACCTGTAAAGGCAACATTCCTTCAAGCGAGTTGGTGCTGCAACGTGCTGGTGAGACAAATTTAATTTTTTTCCCTTTCCCTGTCTTTTCTTTTCCTTTTCCGGAGCTGAAAGCTTTTGTATATCTAATGCAGTCATAAGTGAGGTTCCCCTGCTGTGGGGGGTTAGAATGTAATGAAAAGGTGTAATTGCTTGATATCTGACCTTATCATATTACTTAAAATGGGTAATAACCGTATTCGTGCCTGTCCTCATGAAGCTTTCTCTCTGCTGGGCAAATAGTCAATTCACAGAAGCAATGCTGTGACTGTCGCACTATGACAATGGGGACTAGATTGTTTTTTGGTTACCATTCCACAATCCTGTCGGCAAGAATACTTGAGTTGTTTGGGGTTTTTTAATTGCCTGAAGCATTGATATTAAGGGGGGGGGTTATAAGTCTTAGGTATCAGTCTGGCTGTTCAGCTGTTTACTAGGCAGACAGGAAGTGCAACAGTGAAACTTTCTAAAAAAAAATATATATATATATTCTTCAGCTTGGTTTTACTGGGGTCAGAATATATGGGGTAGGCTGTTAAGTGCTGTGGAAAGTTCTTTCCGGGCATTAGGTTGGTCATCTGTTCCATGAGGGGAGGGGAAAAGTTCAGCTGTCATTTCTTAGCTGTAGTTGATATCAGTGAAGCTAAAAACTTTTGCACCGAATAGCTATGTTGCCTTTGTTAAAGAATGAGTTTGATTCTGTGGAGAGTTGCAGAATGTGTCAAGGACATTTATTAGATTTGTATTGTGCACCTTCAGATACTCCTGCTTTCGAATGTCTTTCTGACCTTATCAATCAGTGCACATAAGAAGCATTGAAAAAACAAAGGCAGATCAATTGCTTGTCATATAAGATTTTTGTATGACTTTCAGAGCCTGATCCTGCCAAGTTCTGAGTACCTGCAACCCCTACTAAAGTCAGTAAGGAAGCTGAGCTTGTGGACTATCTTACAGAGGGCTGCTTAACGCAGCCTCACAGAGGTTTTGGGGGCAGGACTAAATCTGAAACTGAGGCCCCCTTCCAAAAAAACTCCCATGAGGGGAGGCCCAGGGCGGGATTGGAGAATGAGCCTGCACAGCACTTGCCCCACAGGGACAGCTCGTGTTCCCTCGGGCTGGGCCTGGGCCCAGTTTCCCGCTCCACACATTGTGACCTGGTGCATGGGGTCAAGGCAACAATCAGGTTTATGGTCGCAATGCCACTCACTCACATTTTGTCATGATTGAGGGGTGGGCGGGACAAACCTGAGTGGCGCTGCAAACCAGGGCGCCTGGTTGCATCGCCACTCGGTTTCGGTACCGTCTCAAACAGGGGACCACGGGCAAACTGCCCCTCCCCCCAAAGTGGCCCTGGTGCTCACCACACCCGCCTAAACTTGATCAAGTGGTTCTTTCATTTTCAAATTAATATTATTAATAATGATGTTATATATTAGCTGTTTATGCCCTTAGGGCCGGATCCTGCCAACTCTTATTCCCATGAGTAAGCCCACTGAAGTCAGTGGGGCTAACTGCATGAGTCAGAATTACTCACGTGACTAAATATTTACAGAATTGAGCTTCAGAGGGGTAGCCGTGTTAGTCTGAATCTGTAAAAAGCAACAGAGGGTCCTGTGGCACCTTTGAGACTAACAGAAGTATTGGGAGCATAAGCTTTCGTGGGTAAGAACCTCAC
>NW_020664419.1:8306697-8377182 GCF_002925995.2 Terrapene triunguis
TACATCTTGCATCTGAAGAAGTGAGGTTCTTACCCACGAAAGCTTATGCTCCCAATACTTCTGTTAGTCTCAAAGGTGCCACAGGACCCTCTGTTGCTTTTTATAGAATTGAGCTTGGCCACCTGGAAGAATGCTTTCTTATGTTTACATAGGCTGAGAATTTCAAAGGAGTAAAAGGGAGTTAGGCTCCCAAATCCCATTGAACTTCAATGAGATTTAAGCCCCTAACTCTGTTGGGCTCCTTTGAAAACCACAGCCTTAATCAATAAAGTCTTGGAGCCATCCATTATTTGCTTTCAAATTAATCAGCTTCATAGTGATACATCAGAGCTCCCCAGTTTTTAAGGTACTTTGCCAAGTCTGCATTATAACCAAAGGGTCTGGAGACCATGTGAGGCTAAGCAGTGATCAGAGAAGTTAAGCACAAAGTTTCTTTAGCAAACCGGGATAGAGGAGGAGAAGGAGGTGATGGTGGCTGTGCCATATGCTAATTTACATTACTTTGTGGTCTAAGGAATTTTACTTGTGCAGGTGATAGGGTTAAGGTGCATTGGTTGGTGTTGTCAATTCTAAGACAGACACTTCGTTACTGTGCGTATTTCAATCACACTTTAAAACTTCCTTCCTTTAGACTATTTCGCTTTAGAAAATTTACGCCGCTCGTGCGGAGAATTGTGGTATTTTGTATGAAGTTAGGTCGCTGTTGCTCCTGTGTCTTATTTCTGCATCCAATAGCCCTGTCCCCCAAAGTGCTAAAGTCCGCAAGGCCCCCAAACGTCTCATTTTGTCCCCTGTAATCCTAAATTCCCCATCCATTAGAGGAGAAAAGTATTGAATTCAATATTCTTGCTGTGGAAATAAATTTGTGTTCACCGAATATAAGCTTCCAATTAGAAGCATATCTAATATAATATGAGTAAGTTGTAGTCTGCTGATATTACACTCTACAGTTATAGGCCCGGATTCTGTCTGTTCCAGTGGTGTAAAGGGGATTAAACGATCCCCATAACATACCCCTGTTATAGATGGATTCTCCAGGTGGCATAGAACCATCAAGGATCTACACTATCGCCTTCCTTGTCCTTCAAGTGGTTGGTGTGTCATGGAGGGGCCAATGTAACAGCCTATAGGGCCACTGTAAATTGCAGCGTGGGTTTGTAAATTGCACCAGGATTAGTAAACGGTAAAGGTGGCTCTTAACCACTAGTCCCCAGCGCGTTCCAACACAGGAACAGAGCACGGCAGAGTCTGCGCCATAATCTCTAAAAGTGATCCAGATCGCTGTACCTTAAAAAAAAAAAAAAGTTCTTGATGAAAACATGAACTTCCTCTTTAAATACAGTCCTCTAAATAAAACAAATTGTATAATGCTGCAAATTATTCTAATGCTTCCCTATACAAACCCATACAGCTTTAGGAAATATCTAGTTGAATTAAAACTGATCTCTATAAAAACATTTTTTGAAACAGATTCTTAGGTGTTAAAGGACCTTTGACCTCTTGCCTAACAGAAGCCATAGTCCTTCCTATTAATAACATCGAACACCAGGCTATGACAAAGCAATCTGTGAGGCTGCAATTGTTAAGATTCTAGAAGAGAAAGAGTGCTGTTATATGTGAAGAACTGTTATCATCACTACAGCTTTAATAAAAATTTTAAAATTGTAAAATTATAGGTTTCACTGTAGGGCCCGGTCATCCATACTGGTAATCAGTCCATAATCCTACTCATTTAGATGCCAGAAAGTATTATACTTTCCCCTCATTAATAAAATATAAAGGACAGTTCACAGTGATGTTATCAAACAGGCTAATTATCAATTATCTTGCAGGAAAAAACAAGCTTAATCCTGCATTCTTCCCACACCTCCAGCTCCCAGCGAAATCAGTGGAAGTTAGAGGTGCTCAAGAAATTTAGAATCAGGTCTACTGTAGCCAAATCCCAAACTCACCATGAACTAAACTGATGTGGGATTCTGTCTGTCCAGTTTTGCAGCCCTCCATAAGTATGCCCGTGACTTCACTTAGGCCCTGATCTGGCAAAGTACTTAAGCCTGAGTGTAGTCCCATTAAAATCAATGGGACTGTGTATGGGTGTAAGTGCTTTGCTGGTTTGGAACCATGCCAGTATCTCTAACATTGCTGGCCTGCTGGTAGCAGTGAGGATTTTTCCCCATTCTGATGACTTTTGGGGGACCTGGCTCATAATCTTGTATGCTTGGGCTTGGAAGTATTGAGGACCTGCCCTCAACCTGCTGGATGCCTATGGATTTATGGGAGTGCAGGGCCTCTATATTGCCTGTAGTTCCATTTTGCCATGCCTTCTCTTCCCCTGTCCCTAGTGGTAGTGGCCCCCAAAAACTTAAGAGTGGCCTCTAAGGAAGATCCTAGTTCTCCACGGAGCTAGAAGGTGGGAAACACGGTGTGTCCTGCCCACCCTTTCTTCCCCATGGCCTTCCAAGTCACAATCTCTGCACCTATGCAGACCATGGATTGTGAAGCATTCTCTGGTAGGGGGCAGCACCACAGAGCTCGGTGGGTAACCTACACCCACTTGGCTCTCAGTGCCCCTGGCAGTGGCTGAGCCATATAGAGAGGTTGATGAGCCTGCTACAGTCTTGGCTAATGGAGCTAGGTCTTTTAGCTCAGGCAGTAGAAGCTCATCCAGATGTCCCACATTCAATTCCTGCTGCTGACAATTCACTTAGGGGGCCAGCATCAGGCCTTGTTCATACTAGCAGAATTAACCCAGTATAGGCATAGTGGTGTCTCTAAATCAGCAGAAATCTCCTGGTCTAGATGCAGGTATATCAGTAAAACTGTACTTATGCTGGTTCAGGGATACTATACTGGTATAAGTACAGTTTACTTGTCCACACTAGGGCTTGTGCTAGCATAGCTGTCGGTAAAAAATTCACATCCCTACCCAACATAGCTATAGCAGTATAACCTTGAAGTGTAGACCAGGTGTTTTGCATACATAAAGGAAGAGTTCATACACTGAGACCCCCTCCATGTGCAGCGGGTGATTGGGAACCAGTCCCACTCACTGAATTTTTAAGTAAACTGTGATTGGAAAAAAAACATGTGAAGAAACAAAAGTTTTCCAAAGGACTTTACCCTACATTTCGTACACCAGAAATAGGTGGCAGGGTAAGTCCAATGATGATGTTTTTGCGTAAACCAAACTACTGATTCTCGCCTCAATTCTTTGCAGTCACTTCAGAAGGATCATTGCTTGTGTGAAACAAGCAAGTGTTTATTTCCGTCTCAAAGTTTTTCTTCAGCACCCTCCACTGTATTGTGCATGCAGAGAAAAACGTCCCAGACTTTAAAATCTGCTGACTTTTCCAATAAGTCTATTTTAATTTTATCTCTTCCATCACACTACTGTACTAATTGGCATCACACATTCACAGCAAAGTCCTGCATGACATTGTTTAACCATAGAGATTACAAAAACGCACTGCTTCACTGGCAGATTCAAGTTGCCACAAAATTGTATTTGTTAATGTAGCTGTGAAAATACATTGCACCTGCCATCTCTTAGCTCAGGGATTTTACATACGGCTAAGAAGAATTTAAGAATGCCTGCAAAATGGGGTTTGGCTGTATCGGCTTAGCTTTAGAGGGAAGAGTGCTCTATAAAATTCTTACCCATAATTGGACACAGCTGACAGCCTTACTTAACTAGTGCTCACGAATGAATGAACAATGAAAATATTCTGCCTCTTCTCACCCCAGAAGAATGGCCATTCCAGATCAGATGCCAGATGTTAACGCTATTGTGAATAGCTTTATTGTAACTGCAGGTGAGACAAATGTGAATCATTTAGGGACATTTGCTAGTCTGCAGATGTAAAAAAATAATCGTGCATGGCATTCTAAAGAAATACATGTATTATTCCACATGCTGCATGCAACACACAACTATCAAATGTGGGCTATTCTATAGGTGTGTACTCATGCAATAAATGTTCTATTCGATTGTTGTATTTTTATGCCACAAATTGTACTGGATTCTGCTGGGTGCTGCTTCCGTTGAAGTCATTGACAAAACTCTATTGGCTTCAGTGGTATTAGGATTGGGCCAACTATCCAAAGTTTAGGAACCTAATCAAGCTACCAAAGCTTAGACACAGTGACAAAGTAACTTTTCCTCCCTCTGATTTAAGTCCTGACTTAGGGCTTGATCCAGATCAATAGGAGCCATTTAGTTTATTTCAATGGGTTGTGGTGTCATTCTAGTAAAAAACAGCAATAATTGCACAGGCTGTGATCCAGCAAAGCAGAACTAGATGGCAGGATAGTCACATGCTTAACATTATAGCACGTGAGTAGTCCCATTGGCAAGAATGGGAGTCCACACATGCTTAAAGTTAAACAAGCATGTAAGCGTTTTGCTGGATCATGGCCATAGCGTCTCATTCCATATCCTCTGTTAAGCAAAATAACTGGTGGAATTCAGAGATGGCTCAAACATAAGCCCTGAGCAGCCATACATTTTGGTGAAGTTTGGACCTATGTCCAGATTTTGTGGCTGGCTTATAATTCTGTAAGCCCCAATTTCAGCAAAACACTCATATCCATGCTTCAAACTTTAACTTTGACATCAGGGGAATTACTCACATATGTAAAATTAAGCATGGACTTTGCTAGACTGGGGCCAAAAACATCCAAGGATTCCATCACCCCCATAAATTCTGGGGAAGGTAGGATCTGGTGCTGCACTTCTCTGATCAGTCCCACTTTTAGTTGGAGTGCGATTTTAAAAACAAAAATCGATATAATGATCCCACGCAAATAGGAAAATATTTCCGTTTGTAATCAAAAGTACGTAATTGCATCCCTAGTCAGCAAAACACACGGTGCACCCTTAGAACATTTTCCAAAAGTTAAGCATGTGCTTACATGCCTTGCTGAATTGGGGCTGTGCTGTATCTTCTGAACTATCCTGCTTTCTTGAAACTTACCCTTGTGATGATCTGGAGATTTTTCTGTTTCCATCACACTGCACCTGGTGTTTCCCCAAGTTTCATGCTGTCAGAAGTATGAGGGCCAAATTGAAAATACTGGTTTTTGCGAGTGTGTAATCTTTTCAGTGCAGACTTTGGTCAATGTGATTGTGTTCAGAGTAGGTGCATGAGAGTAATGATGTCCAGGCATGAGGCCAAATCCTAGAACTGCCTCCAAAGATGATATGCTCATACTCTGCAACAGCAGCACTAATTCCTATTCTGGCCAACAGCAGCTGAATGCACTGCACATCGTGAGTTTTATTCCTGCCAGGAGTGTGTATGAGCTGCATTAGACCTGTGCATTATGCCTATAGCTGGATCAGGGAATGTAGCTCATAAATAGGCAGCCTATTCTGCCCCCAAGCCCCACGTCCAGTTCCAGAGTGCCCTTCTGCAGCTCCTACAATAGAGGACCTGTGAAATGGCCTTTCCATGAATTTTTGAGGGGAGCCAAAATAGAGGTGGCCAAGTTCCACTTCACACTCCTCCAGCTGGCCACAATTTTTCTGACAGGCACTTATGTGCAGCGCACGGAAGAATTTGGCCTATTATGCCCATATTCATCATTCATGTGACACCAGTGAAGTGATATCCTTCAGAGCTCCTGCCAGGGCAGCGAGCCGCAAACATAGGCTGGTGCTTAAAGCATCAGTGGAGATCTCTGTTAGCAGGTGAATAAAAACACAGACGCACAATGTATTAAAGCAAGCAGTAAATGTGTCTGGAAATAAGTTTATACCCCATGTCCAACAACAATTAGTCAAAAGGTAAGTATGTGTTATTAGTGTGCATTCCAGCTCGGTTACGTGAGGGCATGATCCAAGTGTCATTCAAATCAATGGGAGCCTTACCTAAGGGCCCAACCCTGCTTCACTGTGGGTTGGACTCGGGCCCTAGGAGTGGCCAGATCTTCAGCTGCTGTAAATCAGCAATGCTTTATTGAGCTCAATGATCATCAGCTGAGGATGTGGGCTAGGGTGTATATTTGAATGGCTGGTCAATATTAGATCTGGCTGAATAGTATTTGTTGCGGGCCAGATTATTAGATTTTAAAGACAGAAGAGACTATTATGATAATAGTCTGACTTTCTGCATAACACACACCATAGAATTTCACCCAGTAATTCCTGCATGAAGCCCATAACTTATGGCTGAGCTGGAACATATATTTTAGAAAGACATCCAGTCTTGATTTAGAGACTTTAGATGGTGGAGAGTCCACCACATCCTTTACTCACATCAAGTAGCACCTTATTCCACAAGTAGTCTTGTGGAGTGAGGCACTAGTAAATGTGAGTGAGGGATGAGGATCAGGCCCGGAATAATATCTCTGATTGATATTATTTTAGTGATTCTCTCAGATCTATTTAGTGACCCAGAGTGAACCGGACATTGTCTCTATATCAGAAAATCCCAGTTTGCCCTAATAAATCTGTTTCCTAGAAAGTAGGAAATATTTCGATATTGCTATCTCCCCCTTTCTTTGGACAACATCCTCATTTCTGCTGGCTTCTGGTCTGTTAAACTATAAAGCATCTTCCTCTAGGAAGTCATAGAAGCCCCATTGCTTGAGACATTTATTCAGGCAAATATTCAGTATTGCTCATATCCTTCATTGGCAAGGTGATGGACCAGGTAAGGCAATGGATCTCTCTGATACATAAAGACCATCTGAGCACCATCCAAAAGTTGAACCAAACTTTCTCGATTTTTTTAGTGGCGGGATAACATGCTTTTGCTCTGTACTTCCTGAGTTTGGCTGGGTATAACAGTGAAAATACAGAGGCTATTCTCACTATACATCCAACCGGGTTCAAACTTCAAAGTACTAAAAACTTCTTGTAAGTCTCTCTCAAGACTTCTGGTTTCACAGAATCGTAGGAAGTAGAGATGGAAAAAAAATCTGCGAGGTTAGCTACTGTAGCCCATCATCCATCCGTACAGTAACAATCCTGGTAATGGCTACTAATGGCTTATTTGGTCTATATTTGTGTTTATACATGTGTTTCTCATAACACAAGAATGGGGGACATTCAATGGCATCGAAAGTAAGCAAATTTAAAATTGATTAAAACAAATAATTTTCACATAATTCGTATTTAATCTGTGGGACTCAACCCTGGGAGTTCAGCAGAATTAAAAAAAAAAAAAAAAAAACAAGATTGATTCACTGACTTCTAATTTATAGTCAAGCATGGTCTACTGAGCAGAAGGCTGAGAGCTAGGAATGAGTATAGATCTAGGCTTTCACACTGAGTCCTTCTGTGCACTTGGCTAAGACACTTACACTTTCTACCTCGGTTTTCTCCTCTGTAAAATGGGAATGAGAATGCCTACTTATCTACCTCCAAGGGACATGTGAGAAATAATCATAGAAGATTAGGGTTGGAAGAGACCTCAGGAGGTCATCTAGGCCAACCCCCTGCTCAAAGCAGGACCAACCCAAACTAAATAAGCCCAGTTCCCTCAGCCTCTTCTCATAAGTCATGTGCCCCAGCCCCCTAATCATTTTCGTTGCCCTCCGCTGGACACTCTACAGTTTGTCCACAGACTTTCTGTAGTAGGGGGTCCAAAACTGGATGCAATACTCCAGATGTGGCCTCACCATTGCCAAATAGAGGGGAATAATCACTTCCCTCGATCTGCTGGCAACACTCCTACTAATGCAGCCCAATATGCCGTTAGCCTCCTTGACAACAAGGGCACACCACTGACTCATATACAGCTTCTCGTCCACTGTAATCCCCAGGTCCTTTTCTGCAGAACTGCCACTTCAGTCGGTCCCCAGCCTGTAGCAGTGCATGGTATTTTTCTGTCTTAAGTGCAGGACTCTGCACTTATCTTTGTTGAACCTCATCAGATTTCTTTTAGCCCAATCCTCCAATTTGTCTAGGTCACCCTGGACCCTATCCCTACCTTCCAGCGTATCTACCTCTCCCCCCAGCTTAGTGTCATCTGCGAACTTGCTGAAGGTGCAAGTTCTGTCATCTGTCACTAGGTTGCCTTCCCCATTCAATAAGGGTCCCACACTTTCCCTGACCACCTTCTTGTTGCTAACATACCTGTAGAAACCCTTCTTGTTACCCTTCACATCCTTTGCTAGCTGCAACTCCAATTGTGCTTTGGCCTTCCTGATTACACCCCTGCATGCTCAAGCAATATCTTTATACTCCTCCCTCGTCATCTGTCCAAGTTTCCACTTCTTGTAAGCTTCCTTTTTGTGTTTAAGCTCACTGAATATTTCTCTCCTAAGCCAAGTTGGTCGCCTGCCATGTTTATTATTCTTTCTGCACATCGGGATGGTTTATTCCTGCGCCCTCAATAAGGCTTCTTTACAATACAGCCAGCTCTCCTGGACTCCTTTTCCCCTCATATTAGCCTACCAGGGGATCCTGCCCATCAGTTCCCTGAAGGAGTCAAAGTCCAGGATCTGTATTCTAATTAATATTTGTAAAGTGTTTTGAAGATGAAAAGCATGGTATAACCACAAAGTATTGTTAATGTGCCATCATAAGCAATTATTAATCAACCTCAATGGTTGCATTCTTCTAATAGCTGTGGGCAGTTATTGTGTCCATGATCCTGCAAGCTTTTCTGTGTTGGCAAACCCCAGTGGGTTTCACATGGGTGCCTGGCTGCTCCCACACAGAACAGCTTGCGGGATTGGGGCCTTCACTGTTGTTGGAAGAGAGTTTGAAATAAGCCTGCTGAAGTTCTTATGTGAGCTTTTAATCATTAGTTTCATCCCTAGCCAGTCCTAGTACGCTTGGAAGTTTAAAAGAGGTCAGGGGGCATAGTTAGAAATTTATGAGAGCAAAGATAATGGATTAAATGTTAAAAATTGAATGTCCCAAGTTTTGCATGCCTGACCTATATGAACAGGAACTCCAATGTATGTGCATGAACCCAGCCTTTTTTTAAGTAAATCCTCATATGCACGGGCAATTTGGGTTTGGAACGCATTCATCAGTCTGTGCATACGCAAAAAACATGTGAACATGTGACTTTTGAAAACTCAGCCCAGTGTACTTTACAAACTATTGGATCTGCCCTCTTGACATCTTGATTCAGCCTTTTTTTAAAAAAAATTGCGAGACTTCATATTCCATTACTTCCAGAATCCCTCAAAAATGATTATTAACTAGTCAATAGATCTGCTTATCTGACGTAATAGTGGCTCAGGTCTCATTGCATATGCAGGAGGTCCAATTTAGGGGAAAGTTATTTCTGGCAATGCAGTAGTCAGAATCATGAATGCACATTGGCTAATAATACTGCTTTATTTTTTGTTTTTCTGAGCGGATTTGGCAGTTCATGTTCTCACATTATTTTAGCAAATGAACATTGCAGACCTACTATTAAGGGATGCATTGATGAAAATATTGGGCCCTCAGTAGCTTCCTACGTATCCTCTGCTTCTCTCTTTTGGCTCTTCCTCCTTCGCTCCTCCAAAGTTGATGTTTCCTCTCAGCACTGTTCTCCAGACAGATTCTTTCTTGAAAGTCCCTTCTGCCAGCTGGACCCTTTATTTTTTCCCCTCCTAAGGGACAAATCTGCTACTAGTGTAAATGGGTAAAACTCCACTGAAGTCAGTGGAGTGGATCCCATTTACACATGTAGAGAATTTACCTCTATGATACTCTATTAGGCCTCATGCAGTTTAAAATCATTCAGTGTTGGTTCCGGTATATCTTTTAGACTGTAAAACGCTCTTCCTCTCCTATGGAGGATAGTCTTGTCACAAGAGCTGAGTGGGAAATGGTTTCTCCTTCTTGTGAAAATGTTTGAGATTTCAAAAACTTCTCTGTTCCACATTGTGATGAAACCAAGATTTACCAAAAAAAATCTTGAAAAAGAGAGACACTCCCCCAACCCCGAATAACTGACAGCCTGGTGATTAGGGTCTTCACCTGGAATGTGGGACACCCAGCTTCAAATCACTGCTCTATCTGATTTAGAGAAGGGACTTGAGCCCAGGCCTCCCTGGTAAGTGTTCTAATCACTGGACTAGAGAAGCAGTCTCTCTGGCCCCATTAACAAATAATTATTTATAGAAAGTGGAGCAACTCCAACAGGAGAGACCCACCCAAGAGCATCCTGTAGCCTGCTGCTCAGTTTCAATGAATTGGCATTTTGTGTTGGAAAAAATTGTTCCATCAAAAAATTCTCAATCGACTTGGCACTCAAGCCAAAACTAGAGCTGAAAAAGCAGTAGAAACGCTCATTATGGGACAATCTTGCATTGGCCGGTTGATACATTATAGTATCTAACAGGAGTTTTCCATCTTCATCTTCTGTGATCAAGTACAAGTATAAATTAGTACCATTTTGATAGTGACCTCTTCAGCTTCTCTCAGTACAGACTTCTTCAGGATCCCATATAGTGTGGATCGCTTATTCCAGGTTTCTCTTTGAAGAAGAAATCTGCTGATGCATCAGAGATTAAATGAGTTACTCATGATAAATTGTGCTTCATGGCTCTATAAAGCACTGAAAATTATGCATTTTACACTATCTTGTAAAATAACCATTTATCTAAGTAAACATATTGATTGCTTTCAGCTTCATATGAAAACTATCCTGGGCTGTGAATCTTAATTTAGCAAGCTGTTGACAGACAGGAAAGAAAAAGAGGCGACTAACAATGATTGAGAAGAATCAGTTACTTAAATGTCAATAGGGCGAGTCTAAAAAACGAGCTCAAAGTAACAGACCAATTTGTTCTCAAGTGTCCAGTTTGAGATACAGACTTGGTAATTTTACCACCTTTTCCCCACTTGAAATGCAGCTTTCAGCCTGTAAGGCAAACTGCCTGGTGATGTGCTAATCTAATATCAACCCAACTGTTGCACAGATTAAAAAGTATATTTACGGAAGGAGTGATGTCCAGTGATTAGACCAAAGGTGAGGAACTGGGGGTCAGCTTTCATGGATCGTATTCCTAGTCTTCCCACTGACTTGCTGTGGGAACATGGGCAAGACATCTTGTCCTTGACGTACTTGACTTTGTCCATCTGTAATATGAGGATGGAATTACAGGGCTATATTCTTTGCTGGGGTAACTCTATTGAGGTCACTTCGATGCTCAGACCCCAGATCCTTCAACAATCTGGCTCACTTACTTTTCCCAGTTCACAGGAATTTGGAGAGTCATGAAGTGGGGTGTGATTTGTGCCCAGCTGTGGACAAGATACAGAGATGAGGGCAAAATGAACTTTCCCTGTCCTGTCCCTCCCCCAGCCTCTTGATCCATCTCAGTGGAGAACCCGCCTCTCCACTGGTTAGTGCGTACTGCATGCATTTAAAAGATAACAAAGCTGCCACGCCATTGTATATGCCCCTAGCCAAAGTGTAGCCCCTCTGCACCCTCTTCTAGCTAAGCACTGACACCACACTCATTTGCCCTTGTATCTGTGACACAGGGCAAGATCTCTGGAGCTTTTCCAGGCCCACACTGAGGGGCTTGATTTAAAGCCACCATCTATCTGTCTCTTAATATTTGAAATGAATAATCTCAAAAAGACAATTTCAAAGGACAACGTCAAAGCAAATTATTATTATCCTATATATTCCTGCTACCCCAAAGGTTTACTCTTCAAAAAATGAAGGAAATGTCATTGTCCTATACGCAGTGTAACATAATTCACATGGAGCAAAACATTGTAACTTGATACACATCTGGGCAGTGATTGAAATAATAACAGGCTCTTTAATTACTAAATGACAGTGGAGAAATAACATATTATATCCACATTTATAACAAATTAATCCATCATGATTAAAGATCTCACAATGAATACCAAATGAATTAATACATGATTGGCCTTTATAAGCATAAGCCTTTAAAATTATGCAGTATTCCATGAACACTGACAGTCCCACAGAAGAAAGTTGCATTGAGAAAATCTGTCTGTTGTATCAAAGAGTTTCCCACTTTATTTAACAGTTTGTGTGGAAGACCTCTTTTATCAGACTATTGATTTAAAAAAAATATTAGATAGCTTTCTAACACATCAGAAAAAAAAATCCCTAATTCTTCAAACACACAATGTATAGGGGGAGTATTACCATGATATGACTAATTTTTTGGAAGACATCTGTCATTTTCAACTGTTGTAAGCACATGTTGTTTAGTAAGTAAATTTAATTAAAATGGATTTCTCATTTAAAAAAAAGAAAAAAGGGTTTTTGATATCCCTTGAGTGTAGTTTGTTTAATATGTCTACTTTGATTGAGTTGTCAAATTTTCTGAACCTAAAATATCCAAAATTCAATCCAAAATCCACCCTTCTTCTATATACCATCTTCTCAGCCAATTGTATTCTGTGGTGGTGGTTGTTTATTGTTTCTATTATGGTGATACGTAGAGTCTCCAGTTGAGATCAGGACGCAGCGTGCTGGGTGCTATGCAGATTATAATCAGAAACAACTCTTGCCCCAATGAGTTTACAATCTAAACAGACAAAAGAGAGAGAAGCTGGAGAGATGAAAGGAATTTCCTTAGGTCGCACAGCAAGTCAGTGGCAGCTCTCCTGATTCCCAGTCTAGTGCTGTATCCACCAGACCACACTACCCTCTGAGCTTGAGCCTACATTTAGTCAACAGAAACATTCCCACTGATTTCTATGGTGAAGAATTAAGGCTTCTATGCTCAGGACTCAATCCTACAACTACTGGGAATGTGAAACTCTCATTGTAGATAACAGTAGCTTCATGCATGGAAGGCTTTATTAGTACTAGTTACATCCTGGTAACATGCTCGGTGCTGTACAAAATGCAAAATATAGACAGCTCCTACTTCAAAGAGCTCACAATATAGTATGAGCTGGGCGGAACCTTGTTATGGGTTGAGTTAAAACCACCACCTAAGACAAAAAGTGTGTGTGAACCCAGCCAGGAGCTTTTGACTATGTGGTGTTCTGTGTAAGGGGGTATGTTTGTGGGAAGGCAGAACAGAAAAACGGAGAGACAAAGACAGTCTAAAGGATCAGAGGCAAGCCTGGTGCCTGACCATGGATGGAATTTGGATCCAGGATTTTGCACAGTCTTTGTAAACAAACAAAACTGCAGGAAAGAAAATACCAGACTCCCTCAATTTCTACTTCCAGCTGGAACATCCTCAGGGCCCCAGAATTTGACTAGCTGCTCAGGCCAAAAGAGGTAACAATATAAGCAAGAAGAATAGAGTTCTAAGACCAGGCCTTTTATTTGTAATAAGCTACTTGCTATAACATTAACATGGGTCCTAAAAACATGAAACTATTTATACACAACTTCCTTAACTATAGTACATGAAAGGTCAGATTCTGATCTTAGTTATTAGGATGACCAGATGTCCCGATAAAATCAGAACTGTCCCGATATTTAACTCTCTGTCCCACGTCCCGACCGATGTATGTTCGGGACACCATTTGACAAGCTTCTGGTTGGTGCAGGGCTGGCAGGCTCCCTACCCAGCCGGCTCCGTGCAGCTGCCAGGAAGTGGCAACATCTCCCTTTGGGTCCCAGGTGCAGGGATGGCCAGGGGGCTCTGCAAGCTGCCCCCGCCATGGGAACTGCAGTCAATGGGAGCTGTGGGGGCGGTGCCTGTGGGCAAGGCAGCACGCGGAGCCACCTAGCCACGCCTCTGCCTAGGACCCAGAGGGAGATGTCGCTGCTTCTGGGGAGCCGCCTGAGATAAGCACCCTCTGGAGCCCGCACCCCAGACCCCTTTCTGCACCCCAATCCTCTGCCCCAGCTCTAAGACCCCCCCTTGTAGCAGAGGCTGGAGCTGGGGCCATGCGCCCCCCGACCTGTGGCATGCGGCTGGAGCTGAAGCCGGGGCCATGTGCCGCTGACCTGTGGCATGGGATGGCATCTGGAGCTGGGGCCGTGCGCCCCAGCCCTGCGGCTTGCGGCTGGAGTCGGGGCCATGCGCCCCCGAGCTGCAGCTTGTGGCGGAACTGCAGCCAGGGCTGTGCGTCCTGCTCCGCGGCTGGGGCTGTGCGCCCCCAACCTGTGGCTTGTGACCTGAAGCCGGGGGCTGGAGCCGGGGCTGTGTGCCCCCCTCGCATCTTCCTAGGGCTGTGTGCTCCCCTCCCCCATGGCTCCGGTGGGGACTGTGAGCCTGTGGCTCCCCCCCTCCCGTGTGCCCGATATTTTACTCTTGCAATCTGGTCACCCTATTAGTTATATAGTATCTATCTGGAGTAACTCCACTGACTCCACATACTGGTACAACCCAAGACCAGAATCTGTCCCGAAAACTCTTCACAGACTCAGTTAAAGCACATTCAGAAATTAAATTACAGTAGTTTATTTGAAACGGGTACAGTAAATGTAGCATTTATTCTACTTGCTTAAACTATTTTTCGGAAGATGTGTGATGCAAACTAATGAGAGATGGGTCTAAATCAAAATGCTGACCACACCCAAAAACTTTGGAAAACTTTAGCTCTGATGGAAATTTGATGATGAATCTCTGATGCTAATGCACCTTCGGTGGCTTGTGCTGAAACTATGAATACCAGCAAGGTCTTAATAAGTGGGAGAGTAAGTTCACTGGAGAGTGAATTCCACCACCACTCAGGGTACGTCTATACTTACCCGCTGGTTCGGCGGCAAGCAATCGATCTTCTGGGATCGATTTATCGTGTCTTGTCTAGACGCGATAAATCGATCCCGGAAGTGCTCGCCGTTGACACCGGTAATCCTGCTCTGTGAGAGGAGTAGGTGGAGTCGACGGGGGAGCCTGCCTGCCACGTGTGGACCCATGGTAAGTACCTTCAAGTTCGAACTAAGATACTTCGACTTCAGATACGTTTTTCACGTAGCTGAAGTTGCGTATCCTAGTTCGAACTGGGGGCTTAGTGTGGACCAGCCCTCAGAAAGGCAGCACAGTGCTTATGCACAACCCAAGTGATTGCGTAGTCTTATGCTGATGTTTACACAGAAATGAATTTCACCAACAACTGCAAGGGGTTCTCACTGCTTAGAAACACTGACTGAGGTTGCATATGTTCAAGACAACTCCTTGTTTAAAGTTGTTAATTCTGATCACATTTTTAAACTATGCCACAACCTTACGGTAGATGTTGTATGTCTGAGCTCTACATTATCTATAGAGAGACAAGGTGGGTGAGGTAATATCTGTTATTGGACCAACTTGTGCAAGAGACAAGCTTTTGAGCCACATGGAGCTCTTCTCTATTAGTTATTTAGAGGGCACCATTCATTGTAATATCTAGGGCAGCAGTTCTCAAACTTTAGCAACCTAAGGACTCCCATTTTGATTTAATTTTTTTCATGGACCCCCAACTCCCTGCTCAGCCCCAGGCTCCGCCCCCACTCCACCCCTTTCCCCAAAGCTCCATCCCACCTCTTCGCACTCCTGCTTCACCCCGTCCCTCCTCTTCCCTGCCTCTTTCCGCCCCCTCCTCTGAGCGCACCCCATTCCCGCTCCTCCCCCTCCCTCTCAATGCCTCCTGCACACCGCTGAACAGCTGTACCCTGGCATGCAGGAGGCACTGGGAAGGAGGGGGAGGAGCTGAGGGAGGGAGGGGGAGGAGTTGATCAGCAGGACCGGCAGGCCCCCTGGAATACCCTTGTGGAGCCCCAGAGGCCACAGACCCCAGTTTGAGAAACGCTGATCTGGGGCAATGTTTCCTGATTTGGGGTGTGGTGAGGAAGAACAATTGGAAATTTGCTGCCACATCTGCAGATTCAGATAACATATCTAGTTTGCTAGACCAAGGTTTTCTTCCCTACCCTGCACTCGGATAGGCCTTGGGTGGCACCAGTGGATGCCTCCCATCTCCAGGAGCATGTAGCCTTCTGGTAAGGGGCAGGAGGTGAAGGGGAAGGCTTAGGGTGACCAGATGAGAGGAAGAAAATATTGGGAAACATGGAGGGGGGGGCTGCCGGCGGAGGGAAAAAAAACAAAAAAAGAAAAGGCCAAGTGCTGCCAGCGGAGCAAAATATCGGGACAAATTGCATCCCAACCAAAGATCGGTCGGGACACGGGACAAACATCTAAATATTGGGATGGTCCCGATTTTATCGGGACGTCTGGTCACCCTAGGAAGGCTTGTCGAAGAAAGGAAGGAGTGTCCACTGGTCAGGGCCATTGCCTATGACTTGAGAGACTTGGGTTCAAGTCACTGCTCCACCACAGATTTCCGGTGTAACATTAGGCAAGTTATCTGTAAAATGGGCCCACAACACTTCCCTACCTCACAGAAGTGTTGTAAAGATAAATACATTAAAGATACATTAAAATAAGGGGGCCATGTAAGTACCTATAATATATAGCTAGAGGGAATTAAAGAAAAACTGAGAGGAGGGAGCAAAACACATATTGAAAAGAAGAAAACAGAGAGAGACAAGAAGAGACAGTAACCTCTGTGCCAGGACATGGTACTAATGGATATGGAGTAGTTGTCCCATCTGCCAATACATACTGAGGGGGTCACCAGCAAAAAAAAAAAAAAGAGGCTAACATCTCGTAAAGGGAATGTTGTCTAAGGAAAGTCTGCAGGATCAGACAAGCTCTGAGTCTGAAGAGCTTCTGAGTGAGTATAAACAATCTTGCAATTAATGGAGACATTTCTCCCACTAGCACAAATAGGTTGCTGTCTTCTAAATTAAAAACAGTTCCGCCTTAGGAAGAATTGCCAAAGAATTTGTACATTAGACGTCTCAGGAGATGCAGCTTTTGCACATTGCCCTCGCTGGGGAGGAGTACATGCTTATCCTTCAGGAAGTGTCATCTGCCAATTATGACAGCTACATATTTGTATTCATTTATGAATTCACTACTTACAACTGTGGCTAGTTAACTCTACAGTTCCTTGGAAAAATCCTTGGACTATGGGTTTGCATAATAGTAAAACTTTCAAGAACAGCTTTTTCTCTTTGTTTTATTTTTATTTTGCACCCCACTGATTTGTACACGAGTACTTTAAAACTGGACCGAGTGGTCATTATTCTAACTGCTGTGCATGCAGAAATACATATTCAGCATAAATTAACGCGCTGCACTCCTGCCTGAGGTGACAACGGTACTGACTGTGCCATACACTGCATTGTGCTAATATTCTCCACCAAAATTGTGCCTGGCCCTTTTACAGGGGTGCCAGTGTAGTCCTATGTAGAGTAGGAAGGATGGTCAACATTACTGGAAAGGGCACTGTACTGGTGCTCCAGAGACCTCAATTTAACTCCTGATTCACACACAGACTTCCTGTGTGAACCAGGGTAAATCACTTAATCCAGTGGTGGGCAACCTGCGGTCCATCAGGGTAATCCGCTGGTGGGCTGCCAGACAGTTTGTTTACATTTGCACGGCCACCCGTAGCTCCCAGTGGCCGCGGTTCGCCGTTCCTGGCCAATGGGAGCTGTGGGAAGCGGCGGCCAATACATTCCTGCGTCCCGCGCCACATCCCAGAGCTCCCATTGGCCGGCAACAGCGAACCGCGGCCACTGGGAGCTCCAGGCGGCCGTGCAAATGTAAACAAACTGTCTGGTGGCCTGCCAGCAAGCCGCAGGTTACCCACCACTGACTTAATCTATCTTGTGTTTCAGCTCCACATCTCTAAAATGGGGCTAATTCTTCCTTATTTCACAGGGCTGTTGTAAAGGTAAAAATCATTAATGGCTGTGAGTTGCTCAGATGCTATCTATGGTGATGAGGGGGTATCCATCTGTGTTACGTGTTGCCCGTAATTGAACTACAGAAGAGATGAGTCTGCTCCAAGCTAAGGCTATTAGCTGCAGAGGGTAGAGGTCTTGGGTTCAATCTGTGGGTAGTGCTGGTGTTGTTTTATCAACTTTCTTGTAAAACAGCAATCTTGGCTCAGTGTGTTTTATAATAAAAAGCACAATATAAAGGGAGGGGCTGTCTGTCATTTGAGACACAAATGGGATGGAATGCCGGCTTCGTAAAGATTCCCTGACCTGCTTACTTGATCCAGTAAAAGATCTCCATTTAAAACAGAATGTCCAATTACTTTCTTTTGTATTGTTAGCAGCTCAACTTTCTGTTGCACATTATTGAAAAAATTGTGGTACAGTAAAATATGGACTAGCCTTGCAGTGGAAAAGCTTTTTACACCAGGTACACACACAAGAGAAGTGCCAAAAAGAGGATAGGTATTTAGAAATTTGGCCACCCTTTCTAGCATACTCAGAGGAGGAGGAGGATTCCCCAGCCAACGAGCCAGAATTTTTAGCGAGGTTCCTTGGGTTAATAGAAAGAGAGAGAGAGCGAGAGAAAGTATTAAATACCATCTGAAATGGAGAAATAGGCGACCAAATTCAGATTTCAGTTATGCCACATTAATTTTGGAGTAACTCAACTGCATTTACCCATGTGCATGGTGAGATTGGAATTCAGGCTAAAGGGGGATAATGCCAGTGGATTTTTGTTCTCTCTTGTCTTATGGTGATTTTAGAGTGTCTTAAAGTATTAAAATTGGTGGTCCTTTGGAGCGGGGAAGGCTGAGAGCAGATAGCAGCAGTCGAGAAGGAGATCCAGTGATGGAGTCACACCTCAAGGCAAGTGAAATTCCAAAAGCCAAGGCAGCACCATTGCTCAGTGTGCAAGTGTAGTAAGGGGAGGTTTGTGAGGAGGAAAGGCGGTTACAAGAACAGATCATATGAATCTTCTACTTCAAACTCTGCTCATTAATCTCCCAGGAATAAACTCCATTTTGCCATCATTTTCCTAGGTCCTCCAGTTGCTTCACATTAAAGGGGCTCTTTCCCTTGCTTCCAGTTGTCTCAGCCCACTGTACTAGCATGGATCAGACACCACATATTCCCGGTCAAATCACTTGGTTGTAGCTACCTGCCTAGTCAACCTAATTCCATCTTACTTCTGCCTCTGAGTGAACATGTCCATTTATCATGGGCTGACCCCACCTGACTAAAGGGAGTTAGCTAACAGAGATAACTTAGGTAAGTTGTATGCTGCCTAGCTAGACACTGTGTGTATGTGTGAATTTGCATTGGCAGTGCAGAAATAGAAGTGGATTCTATAGCTGAAAGTGTACAAAAAAACCCCACTGAAAAGATAAGGGTTTGACTTGAGTTCCCTCAGAAAAAGAAACTCAGTATTAGAACTTAAACGGCAACTTGAACTCCACAGGCTGCAAGTAAAGAATTGCAGCAAGTGCTGCTTAAGACTGAAGCTCATGTACTGTCCAAACAGCCTGGCAACACCTCAGTAAAACGTACTGAGTCATTACGTTTCAGTTCACTTCGGAGTTTCCTTGCTTTGGTGGATTGCAAATATTCAGTATATTGTGCTTTTATGATATTCAGTTATTTTAAAAGAGTACAGACTCTAAGCAGATAGGACTTAGACTCAGTGGAATCATTTTTCTTCACTGGGTAGAAGTAGTAGTACTGTCACAACAGCAAAATCATATTACAAGGAGTAAATATATTGATCACTTACTTACTGGAACTAGCACGTAGAGAATATCTAACCTATTCTCTGCAGACTGCACTGGCTCCCAATTTGTTTTTGGGTGTAATTCAAGGTGCTAGTTTTGATTCATAAAGCCATATAATGGTTTGAGTGCTTAGAGTGCTTCTCTTCCTATGTCCTGCCAAAGGGATCAACTGGATCCCTTCTACTAACGGGCCCCGCTGAATGCTGAGGGATCGCAGGCCCTCAGCTACAGAATGTACCTCTGCTGGCGTGACACCTCGAGTCATTTAGAGCACAATGCAAGGCTTGTCTATTGATTCAGACTTTCGCCTGAGGGGTGAGTGTAAGCTGGGTAGAAACCATAACTAGAAAAGTTCATTTCCTGACATTTGCCAATTTGTTTGGAATCATGGCTGTGTATCCTCTGTATGTGCTCAGAAGTTTGTACAATGGCTGGGTTTTTTTTCCTACATAAAATGAACCTGACAGGGCCTTTCACCTTTTCAGTTGTTATCTCAGGTTCAGCTCTGGTTAGCAGTGACCAGTTGTTACCCAGTAGAGCAGTTCTTCAGGGAACTAAGTGAAATGATTTGGTGCACTGAGTTAAGTTCTCATCACAAAACCACCTTCACAATTGGCACAAATTGGCAGTCTAAGTGGAAGGGCCAATGTTTGAATGCAGCAAGAAGACTTTGTCTTCACTCAAGTAGTCAGGGTAGTAATATATTGGCAGGGCACTTTGGGGAACCTTGCAGCACTTCTGTCAATTTTGTCCCTGTTTTTTTTCGGGGGGGGGGACGACGAATTCAGAAGCTTTCTGTGCTGTCAGTCAAGTGCCTCGTAAACACACACAATTCTAAATAAAGTTAGTGGGTCAGTAGCTGAATGTTTGACTAAGTGACATACACTTGATGTTTCATTATCTTGCTTTGCCTTTGAGAGCTTGTTCATTATAGCTGTGTTTCCCTGAAGAGCCCATGTGGCCATGAAATGTGAGCAGCTGTGGGCGTCTTAGGTGTGTGATCAGACATCTTCTAAAGTACTAATTGCACTGGCTAGCAAGGGACAGGCAATACCGGTCCCCGTAACAGTCCCTACACAGATCTGCCCACGCTACTGAGTCCTGACCAGAGTAGGTCGAGAATTTTTTGATCCAGCTGTTTTTCATCGGAAAAGGTGGATTTGTCAAAACAAATTTTTCATGGTAAAGGGTCAATTATGGCAAAAATGTTATTGGGAAGGTTTCTCGGGTCCAGGATGGAATTTCTGGTCAAAATCAGAGAGGAAAAAACCCACATTAGACTAGCCAATAGCCCAGTGGTTAGGGCACACTCACCTGGGATGTGGGAAAGCCAGGCTCAAATCCCTGCTTTGAATTAGGAAGATCTGGGACTTGAACCTGTGTTGTCCCCTGTGTTGGGATGGGTCTCTCTGGGTTGTTTTTTTCCGGAAAAGTTACAAAAGGTCTTGAGTTCATCTTGCTGTGGAATGAGAATTATTTTGAAATCTCAAAAAAAACATTTCCTACCCTGCAAATAGTCTAATCCTCACCTGTAAATGTCCCCCTGCTTCTCCACCCGGTCCATACTGAGTTCTCTTCGTCAAGCCTGCTAACTGAGTTTATGTAACTTTGTGTTTTGGACAGAGGAGCTGATTTTGAGGGAGGATTGGGGAGCAGGAATAAAAATATATTTGTGTTTGGGAAACTACCAGGAATGGCATATAGAGTTAATTTGTGAATTACTGTCGCGTTTGCTATCCAGCCCTTATCTCTCATACCGTGTCCTTTCAGTACTTGCTTGCCCCACACAATCAGACCACAGAGCTGCTACGTTATCAATTCCATAAAGCCCTTTCCTTCTCCTTGTTCTGCAAGAGCAGATAAAGAGGAAGTAGATGTTGTATCCAGCATGTTAACTGAGTGAACGCTCCTAAAATCCACATCTTTAGCTCTTGCTTCTATCTTGCCTTTAACGCTGAGCAGCAACTGTTGATAACTAGAAGATTAAAAACACTATCAGATTACCATTTTTATGTAATAAATGGTCAAGAACACCACATTAAAAGAATATCTCACTTGGCATTAAACATCCTTCACTCACCTAGGAAGCCTTTATCAGCTTGAACCTGCTCTGCTCATTGCATATTAAATCTGTGAACCCTGATTTCATCGTAAGGAAATTCTTCATGAGGACAGCAGGGAAGTAAATAGATGACTGTGTTTGAAAGGAAAATCAAGCAAAAAGATTTAAGTGCTGGTCTATGTTAGTTTAAAACTAACTCCCTGCATTCAAACTCTTTTGCCTGCCTCTGAAGTTTGTTAAAGTGAAACAGTCTTTTGCCTTCGGGATTGCCAGTTCAATTCCAGCCCAGGTCAGCAGTTGGCTGGAGCTAGTCCAAAAAAGTTTTGCCCAAAAAGTCTTTTCTTCAAAAAATGGCCTTTCATCAAAAATAAGTCTTCCCCCCCCGCCCTGCCGCCTCCCCAAATTGTTGACATCATTATTTTTTTTCCATTTTTCGCAACTTTATTTACAGAATTTTATTGACATTATCTTTGAATTAGTGATAGAAATTTTTCATTTACAAAAACTAATTTTCCTTAGTGAAACCTGTTTCTTTGGAAAATGAAAAAAATCCAAAATTACTTGAATAAAAATGTGGGTGTTAGACACCACAGAAAAGCTTATGTAAAATGGGTCCATTTTGAATGGGACAAAATGAAAACAAGTTTGAAATTTCAAAATCTTTTACAAAATTGTTTTCAACCAGCTCTAGCAGTAACCAGAAGATGAATTGTGGATGAACCGTAGATGGATGATGATTCTTCATTGCTTATTGTGAAATATGGTGGCGTTCACATTGTAAAACCATCCCCAAAATAGGCACTAACTTGCACTCTTCTGGGCATAGTAGGAAAATGGCCAAAGGTTGAATAGTTATAGAGGAAGAACAGCCAACTTAGTTCTAACGGTGATCTCTCTAGCTCAGGGTCAAGACACAATGATGAGGAAGCTTGTAATGCCACTGTCGTGCCTGTCCTATGGATTAACAAAGAGTTTCAAGATCTGGCACTTTTGACATGAGCACTAAAGTCACTCAATAAAATACAAAAAAATATTTGACATTGAATAAATGCAACATTTATTTTGCAGAAATACTGCTTTTTTTTTTTTTTTTTTAAATTTCCATGCTAAAATAGGACTTAATGTGGTTTTCAACAGCTTCTGTTCCAGAAACAGTTTTATATTCATTCAGCGTTCTGTTGCTTTTACTCTTCAATACCTTTCTGGAAGATAATCTCTTAGTCTACTTTCGATACACTTTGAAATAGGCTTGCTGGCACAGTCCCAAATTACTTGACTACTGGTGCCTGCTAGACTTGATTTTCAATCCTGGGATTATTTTTTGGAAAATATATTGAGAATCTATATGAAGGAAACTGAGTTTAACTTTCTCTCCATGCTGCTGCAAAGCCTGCATACTTCATTACTGGGCTGTACTATACTCAAACTAGATCCTTAGTCTTTCCACATTACTAGCCTTCCAGGACAGTGTTCGAGAAACTCTTATGTAAATTTCAATTCTTTGCCATTTAATAAACTCTCTTTTCTTTGGGAGAAAAAGATATCTCCATTGGAGAAAATCTTGCCTCTTCCACGTGAGTGGGACTGTCTAAGTCAGGGGTCTCAAACACACGGCCCGTGGGCTGCATGCGGCCTACGGAGTTATTTCCTGCAGCCCGTCATAGGCGCTGACTCCACTGGCAGCCAAGCTCCCCTCCCCCCTGTCCCCCCTTCTCTCCCCACCAAGCTCGCCGTGTCTTTGCTCCTCTGCCTACCTCCTAGTCGGGGCGGCTCCAGGCACCAATGCTCCAAGCACCCGCCTGGGGCGGCAAGCCACGGGGGGGCGGCCTGCCAGTCGCCGTGAGGGCAGCAGTCAGGCCGCCTTCGGCAGCATGCCTGCGGGAGGTCCACCAGTCCCGTGGCTTCGGCAGCAATTCGGCGGCAGGTACACCAAAGGCGCGGGACTGGTGGACTTCCTGCAGGCATGCCGCTGAAGGCTGCCTGACTGCCATGCTTGGGGCAGCAAAATACATAGAGCCGCCCTTGCTCCCAGTGCTTCCCACCGCCAAACAGCTGTTTGGTGGCACTTAGGAGTTTCCAGGAGGGAGGGGGGAGGAGCAGGGATGCGACACGCTCAGGGAAGGAGGCGGAGAAGAGGTGCGGCTGGTGCGGGGCCGGGGCGGGGAAGGGGTTAGAATAGGGGCAGGGAGGGGGCGGGGTTGGGGTGGGGACTTTGAGGAAGGGGTTGGAATGAAGGTGGGTAAGGTCTGGGAAAAGGCAGGGTAGGCGGGGCCTCATGGAAGGGGTGGAGTGGGGGTGGGGCGAGGGGGCTTTAACCAAAGTATTTCTAAAAGTAAATGCATTTTTTGTTGTTTGAGTAAGGTGCATTACTGAGAGTTTATATTTTATTAAAACCCCTCTTCGCATTACAGTTTTTAAAAAGTTAATACATTGACTTTTAATAGCATACTATATTACTTTTCCTTTTTTTCATTTTTGACTATACTTTTGAATCGTTGTATGAAAAGGTTTCAGTGATGCAGCCCTTGGGCCAATGTACTAGTCCTCATGTGGCCCTCGTGGTGATTTGAGTTTGAGATCCCAAGTCTAAGTTCATTTGGAATCCTTGCTCTCTTTATGTTCATTCAGTGCTCTGTTTCATTCATACATAAATGGCAAATAGTTCCGTTGAAGTGAAAGCTAAAAATAATCTGGAACTAGTAAAAATAGGTATCCATATAATTTGCAGATCACCCTTTGTATTTATACATCACAAACAAATTGAAGCTAAATAACCCTAGATTGACTGCTGGTACCTTGACAAATCTGCATATGGAACAAAGCAGAATTTTGCTCTGGTATTAACATCAGCATACAGGTTGCGGGTTTGTTATTTTGTTTTTAAAAGGTATTTCCTATAACTGTGCTCCTCAGGTTAGACTTCATACTGTTTAACATGTATGCATCTGGATCTTGATCCTACACCATTGAACTCAATGGGAATTTTGCCACTGACTTTAATGGGAGCAGGATCAGCCCTGCAAATAGTCCCAGTGGAACTACATGTGAGTCAGGATGGCATGATCTAGACCAGGGGTTCTCAAACTTCATTGAACCGCGACCTCCTTCTGACAACAAAAATTACTACATGACCCCAGGAGGGGGGACCGAAACCTGAGCCTGCCCGAGCCCAGCCACCCCAGGCGTGGGAGGGCCAAAGCCGAAGCCCAAGGGCTTCAGCCCAGGCAATGGACCTGTAACCCTGAACCCCGCCACCAAGGGCTGAAGTCCTTGGGCTCAGACTTTGGCCCTGGGCAGTGGGGTTCGGGCTTTGGCCCCAGGCAGTGAGGCTCAGGCTTTCGCTTTAGCCCCGGGCCCAAGCAAGTCTAATGCCAGCCCTGGTGACCCCATTAAAATGGGGTTGTGACCCACTTTGGGGTCCCGACCCACAGTTTAAGAACTGCTGATCTAGCTCCTTTGAAATTACACCTCTGAAGTTTTATATAATGTAAGAACATCTGATACATTTTATACTATTTTGCCCTCTAGTATTTCAATATTACATAAATTGGAGTGAACTGTGTAACAATGATCTCGTTTGTATTGCACCTTCAGTGTAAACTGATCCCAAAGTACTTAGCAAACGTAACATGGTACAACCAATACAGAGATTCATTGGACGGAACGCTCAAGTTGAGCAACAGCTGGAGCTAAACAAGATAACAGCGTACAGAAAATATAACCAAAGGCATAAGGCATACAGGTAATTATGATCCCACCAGGAGGGGTAGCCCTCTTAGTTTTGGTGTGAAAGGATATTTCAGAAGGAACAGACATTATAGGCCAAGATACTATTGTGACATAAGACCCTAGATGAACAGATAGAGAGCTGATGGGTAGGAAGACCAAACAATAAACAGTACTTTCAGCATTAGATGTCAATTTCTAATAACTTTATGCAATACTTGAGAATGTTTAGCTACATGACTTCTATTAATTTTAATAGGAGTCATGCAGCTAAAAATCCTCATTGCTCTGAAAGTTGCTTATTAAACAGTGAACACAAAAAATTAACTCTAGACAAACTACACTGGAAATTTTTGCACAGAAATATGGTGAGTTATGTCAGCAGAGACTGTAGCCTGATCATTGTAATATTCCCTTAGACACCCTTTTACATTTGATATCTTTATAACATGGGGGGCTTCTGCACAGCCCCAAGGGAAATAAATGCATAATCCACTGCACTGCTGGACGAGATGCTGATGAATTCATTGAATAATTGCAAGACTTAGATCAGTGGTGGGCAACCTGTGGGCCATGGGCTGCATGCGGTCCATCAGGGTAATCCGTTGGCGGGCCGCAAAACAGTTTGTTTACCTTGACCGTCCGCAGGCATGGCCACTCGCAGCTCCCAGTGGCCGTGGTTTGCCGTTTGTTTACATTGATCGTCCCTGCGGCCCGCGCCACTTCCCGCAGCTCCCATTGGCCACGAACGGCAAACCGCGGCCACTGGGAGCTGCGGGCGGCCGTGCCTGCGGACGGTCAATGTAAACAAACTGTCTTGTGGCCCGCCAGCGGATTATCCTGACGGGCTGCGTGTGGCCCGTGAACCGCAGGTTGCCCACCACTGACTTAGATGCTTTTACATTCAATGTTGGGAACCACATTTGTCATGCATACTGTGTGGCCAGTGTGGCCATACTGTGTAGTCAGCTGTCCATTCCATGACCGCTTGGTCTGATCTAGGACTTAGGGAGACCTTACATGACGACACAAGCTGTGTTTAATAACAGCCTGGGAGCTGGCGAGCCAGAGAGAACTGTAGATACTGTCTGTGTCTAGCAGTTTCAAAAGAGAATCAGTATCCCTAACCCCAAGCATTCCAAAATCATGAGTGAGTCCCCAAAAACTTTAAAATTGTAAGATTTTTAAAAATAAATGAATTGGGGGTTCGTTTTTTGGTTTCTGAGTCTTTAGGATTTACAAGCTTTTCTTCATAAACATGAGGGCTATAAACTTTTTTTAAATTAAATTAAAAATTGTCACATAACCACATAACTCCAGGAGTGGGGTCTTCAAGTAAAAAAGCACCATCTATCATGAGGCTTATAATAAAATAGCGCGAGTTGGCAACAGTTCCCTTATGAAGTCCTGTCTCTTCTCTGTCGTAAGACACTACATCTAGAAGTAGTTAGACCTTGCCTACTAATCATTTCCAAGAATGGCTTCTGCTACTGGCTCTGCTTGGTTTCTCTGTGTGAGATCAGTGGCTCTTTTCATCTGGGTCTCATGTTTACGTCCCACTCCTGGGGAGGGGTAAAGTTGTGGTGCAAGCAACTGGGTGGTCTAGTGACAGCACTATGAACTGAAGTGTGGCATTCTGAATCCTCCATCTTGGCATGGATGCTCTTTCTTGGCACTTGCAAAGGTGCTGTTGTTTGGGGCAAGCCAGCTGTTGTTTTTGTTGGGGTTGGAAGTAATGGCAGAAAAAAATTCCCCAACTTAGTCCCTGACACCATTCCTCCCCCTTAGGGTGACCAGATGTCCCAATTTTATAGAGACAGTCCCAAGTTTTGGGTCTTTTTCTTATATAGACTCCTATTAACCCCCACTCCCTGTCCTGATTTTTCACACTTGCTGTCTGGTCACCCTACTCCCCCTAGACAAACTCCCACAGGTTTAACCAATGCAAACACATCTTTATTACCACTGAGAAGCATGCAAAACATTCCTACCTGCACTGCTTGAAGGGAGGTACCCTGCGTCTCTGGAGGAACAATGTATTTCAACCCATAGGGAAGCTTTACTGCTACATTTTTGTTTTTGAATACTCTGGCATAATTGGAATGCCCCACATCAGTGGCCAGAGTAAAATCAGGCTCCATATTTGTAAGCGGTGGACCTGATGAGAGGTCCAGGTGAAGAGCTATGAGAGGAAGCCATTTGCAATGCACAACACCACATTTTATTGGTCCTAGAAATTTCAGGAAATGTGACAGGCCATCTACTATGGCACCTTATCTATTAACTATTTACATATAGAGAGACACTGAGTGCTCCTGTAACAGTGCACAAATTGCATGACTCCATATGATTCCTTGTGCACCTTGGGGCAAGAATTATTGTGCCCCCCCCCCCACACACACACACACCTCTTCCAGGTCTCACTCTTTCCTCTTCCATGGAGAAGAGAAATAGCACATGAGGAAGCTTTAAACTGCTTTTCTCTGCCTACCAACCTTTTCCAGGCCAAGGAAGGAAGCCCACTAGTGTCAACATTTCCTCCGCCTCTGCAGTCTGCGACAGCTCCTAAATTGGGCAGTGAAGAATCCTGGGGGGATGGGGACAAAAGTCTGGAAATTGCAGAAGGAAAAGTTTTGTGTGTCTGGGTGATGAGCTGAGGTTGTTGTTGTTGTTTTTTTTTAACCTTTCCAAGCCGGATTGTCCATGACTAGTTGTAGTAGCTCAGTTCTATACAATACGTGCTGTCACTTATTGTACAAATACTTGTTACATCTTGTCATTAAACACAGTCTGCAGAAAGTCCCTTTTCAGCTAGGTGACTGAACATGGTGTGTGAGTGCTTATTTTTCAATTCACAGTTATGGGGAGAAGCATGAAATGTTTTGATTCTTCATTTAAAATGTTCTCCCCAAGAGGTTTCAAGGTCCTTGCCATAAAGATAAACATTTTTTTAAAAGAAAACATATCCTTGCTGCTTACATACCTTGTCAGTCAAATTCAGCAGAACATACTGCTACCCACAGCCATGTTCCTTTGTTGTAGGTAAAAATGTAGCCTTAAAGAAACATATGTGAAATGCTAACTCCAGGGACACTAGACACAACCATCAGTCTAAAGACCAGAAATATATTAATTGGAACTTGGAGAGGAAAAAAAGTTAAAATAATGCAATTGAGTAACAATCCTTTGAAGGTTTTCAAACTATGACTGCATTTAAAAAACATTTTTCCATCATAAGAAACATATGGAAACTGCTCAGTGAAGTGAGTCGTACTTTGTGGGATCGTTTGTGCAGTTGGTAAATTGAAAGAGAATAAACAGCTGTATAAATTTCTTCCATCAATCACCCAATCCTGCTGTGACAACATTTTAGTTATCCGTTTGGTTGTTAAAAAAACAGTGCTCCTGGATTTTCCTGTTCATGCAAATTTTGTGACACGTAATAAAATATTCTGCTAATCAAGTGTCAAAAGGGAAATCAGTTACAGTTAAAAGAGAGGGGGGAAAGGGTTTAAAAAGTTGATGACCAAATTTTTCAAAAATGTATGCTTAAACTTAGGTAACTGAATCCAAATGTAGGCACCTGAATATGGCACCTTAGCCTATTTTCACCGCTACATGGGGATCTAATGCTAGGGTGCACTAAGTGGCAGAGGACCTGATCCAAAGCCCATTGTTGTTAGTTGAAGTCTTTACATTAACTTCAGCAGACTTTGAGTCTGGCACAGAGGGTCACATTTTCAAAAATGATTTGGGCATTTTGAATCTTGAGGGCTTATCTACATGGTGAGTTGGTGCATGGAAAGCCAAGGTGACAATCCACAGCACCCTAACCTGCTGTGCGTTAACTCCCTGGGTGGGCCCTGCTACCACACACTGACAGTTCCGTCGTGTACTTTGACATGTTGCTGTTTGAAACAGGAGCATGTCAAAGCGCACTATGGTACTTTTAGTGCACGGTAGCAGGGCCCACATGGCAAATTAGTGCATAGCTAGGGCTCTGCAGACTCACACCCTGGCTTGCTGCACACTAACTCACTGTGTAGACAAGCCCTAAATCTCCGTCAAAGTCAACGGAGGACATGGACTCCTATGTGTCCAAGTCACTTTTGAATATGGGACTTAGGCCCCTCAGTCCCTTAGGCACTTCTGAAAATTTCCCCATCGGTGTTTAGCCCTTTTCTTGTGGGAGGAGGTTAAAATATTTGCCATTAAAGTCTTGGTTCTCTGGCCTTATCTGCAGAGGAGGGATTGACCCTGCTCAGACGATTTCAGAACACCTTGAGTCTACACATAATAGTGCTCAAAATGATTTACGGGAATCTAATGAAGCTTCAGGGGGACTAAATATCACTTGTGCCTCAGTTGTTATAGTGCTAGTGTGGACACAGACCAGCTGAAATGGTTTGACTAGCCCTTTCACTGCTGTCCCACCAAGTGTTTGTTGGCCTTGCAAAATCTCCCAGAATGCTCTACTTCTGGGAGCTGAACAGGTAACTGTAGGTGCCCATGATGCATTGCAGCTGAAATGGTTTAGGGCAGTGCTAGCGTGGATGAGAGATAAGTTGTGTGTAGGGTGACCAGACAGCAAGTGTGAAAAATCGGGACAGGGGTGCGGGGTAATAGGAGCCTATATAAGAAAAAGACCCCAAAATCGGGACTGTCCCTATAAAATCAGGACATCTGGTCACCCTAGTTGTGTGGCTAGTATGGTATTCAGTTGGTTCAGATTCACCAGCTCAGTTCTCTAGTGTTGGCAAGGCCTCAGCCTCCATGGATTACCTTGGGCGAATGCAAGGAACAGGACTGAAAGGCTAGAGGGACAACATATCCATCCTTTTTTGTTTGTAAAAGACCTGTACAAAACTAGGGAGTGGCCAAAATCAAGACATGGGCCTGATTTCCCACACACACTAAGGCCATGGCTACACTGGCGCTTTACAGCGCTGCAACTTTCTCGCTCAGGGGTGTGAAAAAACACCCCCCCTGAGCGCAGCAAGTTACAGCGCTGTAAAGCGCCAGGGTAAACAGTGCCCCAGCGCTGGGAGCCACGCTCCCAGCGCTGTAAGCTAATCCCCTCGTGGAGGTGGAGTACCTGCAGCGCTGGGAGAGCTCTCTCCCAGCTCTGGCGCACGACCACACTCGCACTTCAAAGCGCTGCCGTGGGAGTGCTCCCGCGGCAGCGCTTTGAAGTTTCAAGTGTAGCCACGGCCTGAGTCACATAGGTGTAAAACTGGAGAATCAGACCCCATGGTGTCAAAATCTGCCAGATTTGGCCACTAGCCTGTTTGCACCTAGCTTAAACTCACTTGAGGAAGCATAGTAATAGCAGAAGAGTAAATGGGGTCAAAATGTCATAGCATAATTATCAGTCCAGTCGGCAAACTAGAAGTCTCCAGTCATTGCCGAGCTGGAAAATCACAGCAGCAACTTGCAGATACTACGTTTCCATTAAAATAGCCGCAGCGCTATTGAAAGTGACAGACCTAATAGGCAGCGTCCAGAATCTGCATGAAACCCAATTGTAGAAAATCCTCAGTGCAGCTGCTTCTATTTGTGCCCCAAAAACCAGACAACCCAGATCAGACAGTCTCAGCATGCTTCTGGGCTACTGGAGGCATCGCTCCTCTTCTATTAGCTTTTCCACCCCTTTTACTTGTACCACTTCCCAGAGTAACTAAAAATAAATAAATAATCATCACAGTTTGCCGTGTCATCAGTGAGGTAAGGAGAATTGGTTGGGACATAGTTCAAAGCAAGATTATTGCTCCTACTCGGGCATCTCAAAAAGAAATGGGGTTTTAAATCAGGGGAGCGAGGGAAGAATATCTGATCTAAGCATAGGTGTGACATTAGCAAGGAAAGATTTTTTTTTTTTCCTGCTGAACAAATGTCACAGGGCAAAATGCCTGTGCTAGATTAGTGCCTTGGAGAATTTTTAATGATCTCGCCTCTTTCGTTTCTAGAGATACGCTGCAGTTCTGTGCAGTGCAAGTGTGGATAGTCTATAGAGGCCACTGCCTGTAATGCTGCTGCCTGTGGATCTCATCCCTAGCAGATGAATCTGTTATCAGGGCAAATATGTGAAAGTGGCCCTGGCCAGTAGGGAGATGGGAGGATCTGCCTGACCTGCTCATTAAAATGCTGCTCTCCGCACCAGGAAGGTGAATGCTGCTGGATCAGAGCTAGAAGAATTGACTCTCTCCTAGACTGAATGAGAGCAGAGACTTTCTTCGGTCTCACACCAGGATATCTGTGGAAGGTGGATATCAAATGAGGGTGGTGGATCACACTTTGGCCCTCTCAAGGGTAAGTGTGGGGCTCCCTGGATCTACCCAACTTCTACTGAGTACGGCTATTTATACCCTCCAAACTCCATCTGTGACTGGGCCACTAGTCCGATTCCTCCTAAGACAGCATCTCATCAGATTCAGCAGTGCCACCACTATCTGTTTCCACTCCCTCCTGGCTCATAATTCCCCACACACCCATTTTCTGTTTCCCTGAGACTGCATCCCAGCTCGGCAGCTACCACTCCCGTGTCTTTTCCTGCAGTCTCAGTACCAGTGTTCAATCCTCCACATTAGCTGTCAGTTCCACTCCCTACCTATTTTCCATCAGACTCCCATAAGCACTTCCATCTCTGAGCATTGGTGTGACATGCCTCTCGACTCCTTTATCTGCTCAGTACTCATCCCTCACTATTCCATACCATCCCTCCAATTATTTGTCTGTGCTACTGAAAACCCTTCAGTACTTCCTAATGCCTTCCCCCTCCTGCCCCAACAGACATAAGGAAGGTTCTTGCCCTTATATGCTAGGGTGAGATCTTTGGTGCACTTTACACTCATCTACATGTATGAAAACTCAGAGAGAAGAATGATGCCCCTCTCTTCCAAACCAGGTTCCTTCATCAATGTATTCGCTTTCCACTGGTGCTTGTTACCATAGTGTCTGTGCACCTCACAGCATTAAGGCATGTAGTCACACAGCACCACTCTAAGGTAATTAGATTGTAAGTTGTTTGGGGCAGGGGCTGTCTTCTTGTTCTGTATTTGTACCTTGGTTTTGGGTACCACTGACGGCCTGATTTTCAGAGATGATGATCAGCTTCAGTCAAAATCTTTGGGAGCTACAGATGTTTAACATCTGTGACAATTAAGATAAAGGTGTTTCAAGCCTGGCACCCAAAATTAGTGGACACTTTTGAAAATCTTGGCCTGGGTGAACTGCAAGTCACACATAAAGTCTGTGGAAGAGCCATGTCTCCTGAGACCCAGTCCAAGGCCTTAACCACAAGATCGTCTGTCCTTGTTTTGAGGGCTTGGAAGCCATTTTGCCCATAGTCATTTTGAATAGTTTAGCCCTAAAGTTTGAGTGCCTAAGACCCATGGTAAGGTGGTTGGTATATTTTCCTCTGACTTGCAGGCATGGCTTGTATGAGCATTAGTGAGAGTTACTCCCACGTATCAGAAGGTAATATACATCTAAACTTAATAATTTGAAGGGCTGGCTTCTACACACCTCTGTGTTTTGCCTTCAATTCACAGGAAAAAATAATCTTATGAGTCAGTTGCTAGGCATTTTATAAACTTAAACAGAGTCCTGACTGATTGATGCCATTTAGAGTACTTGCAAAAAGCTGGGGGAAAATGACTGTCAACAGACACCTTCTGCCATTCTATCCTTCCTTATTAACACAATTAACTCCCACACAGTCCATGGTAACACTCCTATTAACCCTGGGCAAACAGGAAGAAGAATATAAACTAATCCTGACCATCCTCTAATTCGAGCAAAACCCTGAGATACACTAGCACCCATTTAAAATCAACCCTAAAGCTATCTATTCCTAATGAGTCAAAAACTGACAGGTTTATTCATATACTTCACCATGCACACTCAGCCCCTGAGGGCCATGGAACATTTGCTTCCTAGATCCTCCGGGAATTTATGCAAATACCAAGTTTTCTGCTTAAGAGAGTTTCAGGAGTGGAATGACAAGGATGTTGTAGTTCAAGATTGAGGGACTGTGATGCAGGGGGAAGGTTATATAACACCTGCTGCATTATGTAATGTGAGGGTAATTAACCATTGGAACAATTTACCCAAGGTTGTGGTGGATTCTCTATCACTGGTGAATTTTAAATCAAATTGGATGTTTTTCCAAAAGATTTGCTCTAGGAATTATTTTGGGGAAGTTGTACGGCTTGTATTATACAGGAGGTCAAATTAGATGCTCACAATGGCCCATTCTGGCCTTAGAATCTATTAATATATGAATGAATTCTAACTGGATCTAGCCAGTGTTATCTGTCCTTCCACCTTCACGACAATAAATTCACACATGATCTGTTTTGGGGTAAGGTTATATCAGTCCCACCAATTAGCAGGATAAAATGTCCCCTGCAATATTGATGTATACGGTACACTGCATGTCCAATCAAGAAATCTAAAGCAGATACCATCATCCTAGATCTGCTTCAGTTTTACTTACAATTAGGGCTGTCAATTAATCGCAGTTAACTCACGTGATTAACTTAAAAATATTAATTGTGATTAAAAAAAATTGATCATGATTAATCGCACTGTTAAGCAATAGAATACCAATTGAAATGTATTAAATATTTTTGGATGTTTTTCTACATTTTCAAATATATCAATTTCAATTACAACACAGAATACAAAGTGTACAGTGCTCACTTTATATTATTATTTCTTACAAATATTTGCACTGTAAAAATGATAAACAAAAGAAATAGTATTTTTCAATTCACCTCATACACGTAGTGGAGTGCAATCTCTTTATCATGAAAGTGCAAGTTACAAATGTAGGTTTTTTGTTACGTAACTGCACTCAAAACCAAACCAATGTAAAACTTTAGAGTCTACAAGTCCACTCAGTCCTACTTCTTGTTCAGCCAATCGCTAAGACAAACAAGTTTGTTTACATTTATGGGAGATAATGCTGCCCACTTCTTAATTACAATATCACCTGAAAGTGAGAACAGGCATTCTCACGGCACTGTTGTAGCTGGCATCGCAAGATATTTACGTGCCAGATGTGTTAAAGATTCATATGCCTCTTCATGCTTTGGCCATTGTTCTAGAGGACATACTTCCATGCTGATGACACTCGTTAAAAATAATGCATTAATTAAATTTGTGACTGAACTCCTTGGGGGAGAATTTTATGTCCCCTGCTGCTTTACCCGCATTCTGCCATATATTTCATGTTATAGTAGTCTCAGATGATGACCCAACACGTTATTCGTTTTAAGAACACTTTCACTGCAAATTTGACAAAATGCAAAGAAGATACCAATGTGAAATTTTTAAGATAGCTACAGCAGCACTCGACCCAAGATTTAAGAATCTGAAGTGCCTTCCAAAATCTGAGAGGGACGAGGTAGAAAAGAATGCTTTCAGAAATCTTAAAAGAGCAAGACTTTGATGCGGAAACCAAACCACCAAAAAGGAAAATCAACCTTCTGCTGGTGGCATCTGAATCAAATGATGAAAATGAACATGTGTTGGTCCACACTGCTTTGGATTGTTACCAAGCAGAACCCGTCATCAGCATGAACGCATGTCCTCTGGAATGGTGGTAGAAGCATCAAGGGACATATAAATCTTTAGCACATCTGGCATGTAAATATCTTGCAACACCAGCTATGACAGTGCCATGCAAATGCCTGTTCTCACTTTCAGGTGACATTGTAAACAAGAAGCGGGCAGCATTATCTTCTGGCAAATGTAAACAAACTTGTTTATCTGAGCGATTGGCTGAACAAGAAGTAGGACTGAGTGGACTTGTAGGTTCTAAATTTTCACATTGTTTTATTTTTGAATGCAGGTATTTTTGGACATAACTCTACATTTGTAAGTTCAACTTTCATGATAAAGAGATTGCATTACAGTACTTGTATTAGGTGAATTGAAAAATACTATTTCTTTTGTTTTTTACAGTGCAAATATTTGTAATAAAAATAAATATAAAGTGAGCACTGTACATGTTATATCCTGTGTTGTAATTGAAAGCAATATATTTGAAAATGTAGAAAACATCCAAAAATATTTAAATAAATAGTATTCTATTATTGTTTAACAGCGCGATTAAAGCACGATTAATCGCAATTAATTTTTTTAATCGAGTGATTAATCACGATTATTTTTACCACTTGACAGCCCTACTTACAATAAATACACGATACAAACCTGTGTGCAAGCACAGCATAAACACATGGAGACACATGAAAGTTTGAGGCAGTCTGCCAGAAAGGTAAATCTAGCAATGGCCTGTTTAGTGCCCACTTACTCAAAACTGTCCTCTACAGATTCTCAGCATTGATTTTTCTACCTTGACAACTGTTGGCATTTAGTTCATGAATCCTGCTAATATGGACTCATCAAATAATTTATCTCCATTATGTACAGAACCATGTTATCTCTATACAGAGATGTCTTGCTCAGGCTCTAGTTTGGTTGATTGATTCAGAAGGAGGCAGTACACTTTTGGCCACTATCTAGCTCTCTGAAATATTTGTATGGCCCCCATTACTCGTGTACCTAAGCACCAGGCTTTTTAAAATGTAGTTATTCTCAGAACACCTCTGTGAGGTAGGAAAGTGCTATTACCTCATTATAGTAGAGAGATTAAGGGGCAGATATTTAAAGGTATTTAGGCACCTAAAGATGCAGATAGGTGCCATTTCGGATTTTTCAAAAGTGCCTAACTCAGGTGTCTAGGTGCTTTTGAAAATCCCACTAGGCACCTATTTTCATCTTTAGGCACCTAAACACCTTTAAAATCTGGCCATAAATGCACTGCCCATATAGTAAGCCTGTGGCAAAGCAGGGAATTGCACCTGGTCTCCCAAGACCCAGGCTTATACCCATCCCTGCTAGCAACTATCCTGTCTATTTTTGTACCTGTCCCCTCTAATCCCACTTGTGACTTGACCCCATCCAACTTCCCCTGAATCAATGGGCATCTTTCCTTTGACTTTAATCAAAGTTCAGCCATCCCCATAACCACTTCCCTTTGATTAGTGGTGCAGGAATAGAGGCCCAAAGCTGGTAGGATAATATTGCCCAAACCTATAACTCCCACCCAACCTTCCATGGAGCCCTAATCGATCACTTTCACAAAATGTCTCCTCTCTATTAGGTCAGGAAATGCGTCCGACAATCACTCACTAAAGCAAGTCACCTAATCAGACTAGGTTGATCTGGTGGTTTGACCCCTCAGCACCTCACTGTGCAGCCCTTACTCACATTAGTGAACAGTCAGTGGGCCTACTCATGTGAGTTAGTGCTTGGCAATGTAATGGTTGCATAATAAAATTGCATGATCTTAATAATCTGTAAGCAGAGGCAGCTGAAGATTTTAAAAATGTTCAAAATATGGACAGGAAAAACAATTCAAGAACTTTCCCCCCGCCCCCTCCCACACCCTCTAAAATTGGCTGGAAAATTTTGATTTTTTTTTAATGGTCAGGGAATTGCAAAAATGTGAATTCTTATTTTGATTAGCACTATTTATAGCTCACCCACTGTACTTCTGAATCCACTATTCAGAATATCCATGTCCTAAACTTTGACAGGCACACATTACCAGATTACCATTACTCTTCTCTGAGGCACCAATTCAGGTACTTACTTAAGCACATCCTGAATTTAGGCTTGAATGGGACTTGGTGAATGTTTGAAGTTAAGCATGTGTTTAAGTGCTTTCCTTCATTGGGACCCTGATCCTACAACAATTTGCATATGTGCTTAACTTTAACCTTGTGAGTAGTCCCACTGAAGTCAACACAGCTGCTCCTGTGCTTAAAGTTAAGCACTTGTGAGCCTATGTAGGACTGAGGTCTCAGAGAAAGAGGATGACTGTGGCAGTAATGTCAGACAATTATTTCTTATGTTGACTGTATCACCAAAAGGGCAGAATGGGGGCACAAGATGATCAGTAATTATTCCTGTATCCTGTTGTTGACCTCATTTAAAAAAAAAGAAGAAGAAGAAGAAGAAGAAGGACTGTGTCTTTAGAATTTATCTTGGCTTTTTCCCTGTTGCATTCACCCAGGGGCAGCTATCATATCATAGCCAGGAAAGATAATTGAATGAAGAATTGATTTTTATTGCCTGTAATAAAAAGCAGCTCTTATTACTTTTACAAATTACTCATAATTACAATTGTCTGGAGAATGTCTTATCAACCTGAGTAGGACAGAAATAAGCGGCACGCACAATAGCACTTCTGTGTCTGTGATTTAAAACTTGTATTCTCATTAATGGCAATGTAAATTAGCATTATGGCAAATTCAGTTCATATCACTTTACTGGACAGATTCTAATACTGTTGAGGAACAGTCTTACGCAGACATGCAATTTATTTCTGAGCAGCAGGATTTCTGTTAGAGCGTGTGGATTGGGTCTGACTTAATAATTATTAAGAAAAAAAATTAGAAAGAAAAGAGATTCTGGACATAGAATCATGCAAGGTACAGTTCATGAAACATTTCAATTCAGTCACGATCTTTTAGAGCCAGAGAGGCACAGACTCCTATGTACTATAACCAAGTGGTAGATATGGGGTATGGTAGACGTTCAAAGCTATTTTAAGCAATAAGATTGTACCTATTAGTTTGGCAGACACAGATTGAGTGGCCTTTTCTAAAGTCTTGTCTCCTATTACATAGAAGAAAAGCAGAAGCTAAAGTTGTACGTGCAGCAGCTGAATGCTTATCTTGTTTATGGTGCAAAATGGGCAATTAAGAAGCTTTCTGGTTTGGTAGCTGTTGGTTTTTTGTTTTTTGCTTTTATTTTTTAATAAAACAGGTAAATATAGGTCACTTTCCTATACCTTGTCTGTTATAAGACAGAGAAGCAAAAAAACCACCATTGTTAATTGCAAGCCCTTACCCTTCCCTCCTTAAAGAAGAAATAATTGTTAACAATCTCCATGGCAGTCTGTCTTCTTTAACTTCCACCTTAGAGATTTGTACTTTGCTAAAAAATAAAAATGTTCCACCCTCATAGATCAAGAAATCGGTACTATTGTACTATAAGGGAAGGGTCTTCTTAAGGTCAGAGCATAGGAGTGTGGGAGTCAGAATTTGGGGCTCTGTTCTTTGGTCTGCAAAGACTTGCTGAATGACTTGGGCCACATCAGACCAACCTTACATTATGTACTGGAAGTATGAATGGAGGTAAAATGTATGAATTGGCAGAGGTGCCAGTTAGATTGTAAAGCTGAAATCTAAAAAATTAGATTGGCCAGTCTGATAAATATTGTAGCTGATATTTATATGAAATTGAATATGGATAACACATGTTCTTGAGTCTAGGAAGCATTCACTTATTAATTTTAATGCTAGATTCTTCTCTGGTCAACTTTTATCTTGGACAATATTCCTCTCAACACGGGACACTTCATTATTTTTAAACCGTTAAAAAGTTTTAATTCACCGAGAATCACATATGTATATAATCATCAGTGTAATGAAGGCTCATAGATTAAGTTTGGAAACTAGATGTTCTAGGCATGCACTAAAAACAATGTGCATTTTTGCAAGCAATTTACATAGACCAGCACTGGGACCAAGCAGTTATACCACAGAACAATCAAATCAGGATTTCTTAGTACATTACTACATTTACAATAATCAGTTATTAATTGCTTCACTATTTCTAATACATTTAATACACTTCTAGTCATTCTCCAAGGAGTAAAGTTGTGCATTGTTTTAAAACTGTTGTGAATGTGGTCTTTGCTATTTCTAGTGTTTGGTTTGAAAGGGGCAAGTTTAAAGCATCAAAAGCAATTTGTTTAAAGTTAGTACATTAGTGTTCCCTTAGGCCAAGCTACTTGGACTTTCAAAGGAGAAATATGCATATACTACTACTTAGTAAGATGCTAAAATGTAGTTCCTGAAGTCTCACTAGAAAGAGTGGAGACTCAACAAGGCAACTTTCTATTGCTTATATTAAGTAGAAACAAAGAGAAATACAACCTCAGAAATGAAGTCTCATCACTTCTTCTTAGTCCCTGCTAACCCTGAAGGAGGGGAGAGGCTATCCATGTGGGTGGTCCAAGATTTTGGTTCCACTTTAAGGGTTCTGCTCCTTCTTCGATGGATTCAGCAAAACCCTCAGTTTCCACATGGTGGCCTCATGTTTTCTACCCTGTTCCAGGGATCTTTGGAAGGGGCAAACGTCTTATTTTCCTATTGGCCACTTGCCAGTGGGCTCTCCAATTTCTGCTTCCTCGTGGTACGTCTACACAGCAATCAAAAGTGTGACAGCAGCAAGCATACTGCAGTGACTGCGGCTTTGATCTAGCTAGCTCTAAAAACAGTAGCAGTGAAGCCATGGCAGCATGGGCAAGGTACTTGAGTACATATCCAGGGTCCAAGCTACTGCCCATGCTATCACAGCTTCATTGCTACTGTTATTCAAGCTACCTAGACCTAAGTCAACAGTGTGCCCTTGTTGCCAAGAAGGCTAACGGCACTTTGGGCTGTAGAAGTAGGAGCATTGCCAGCAGATCAAGGGATGTGATCATTCCCCTCTATTCGACATTGGTGAGGTCTCATCTGGAGTACTGTGTCCAGTTTTGGGCCCCACACTGCAAGAAGGATGTGGAAAAACTGGAAAGAGTCCAGTGGAGGGAAACGAAAATTATTAGGGGTCTGGAGCACATGACTTATGAGGAGAGGCTGAGGGAACTGGGATTATTTAGTCTGCAGAAGAGAAGAATGAGGGGGGATTTGATAGCTGCTTTCAACTACCTGAAAGGGGGTTCCAAAGAGGATGGATCTAGACTGTTCTCAGTGGTGGCAGATGACAGAACAAGGAGTAATTGTCTCAAGTTGCAGCGGGGGAAGTTTAGGTTGGATATTAGGAGAAACTTTTTCACTAGGAGGGTGGTGAAGCACTGGAATGGGTTACCTAGGGAGGTGGTGGAATCTCCTTCCTTAGAAGTTTTTAAGGTCAGGCTTGACAAAGCCCTGGCTGGGATGATTTAGTTGGGGATTGGTCCTGCTTTGAGCAGGGGTTGGACTAGATGACCTCCTGAGGTCTCTTCCAACCCTGATATTCTATGAGTCGATGATTCTAAGCTTGCTCACCTATGCCTACAGTGCTGCAATCAAATCTCTGATTTCAGGCTAGACAAGAGTTTGAAATAGTCACAGAGGTGATTAGCTGTGGCTTTGGTTGTCATTGAGAGGGGAACAGATGGAGAGCTTTCCTGGTTTAAAGCCTGGAAGGAACTACAGTTATTAACAATGTATTCAAGGCATATTTGACAATTGTACATCTCACAGTAGTTCTTTACTCTACCCTCAGTTCAGGAAAGCACTCGGGCACATGCTTAAATCCATCCCTATTAAGTGCTGTTCTGAATAAAGATGCTTTCCAGACTTAGGACCTCAGCCAATAGTCCCATTGACTTCAGTGGGACTATTTGCAGAATAAGGTACTTTGAATGAACATGGAAAGCAGAAATGGCCCTCAAACTTTCTGGGTCTTATGCCTACAGCCTTGTATCTGTCTAATGCAAAGTGGGCATGACGCAGTAACAAACCACATTTCACCATTCACGCCAGTGAAACCCCTTTACACCCATATTGCACTCACCATTATAAAAAACTACACAAAATCCTAGGCAGTAGAAAATTCTGACCCTTTGTGCCTCTGTTTCTCCAGCTGAAAATGGATATAGCAGAAGTGGCCGATCTTCCAAGGGTTGTGTAAAAGTCAGCCTTGCAAAATTGTCCTAGAAATTTACTAATCACAAAATTTATTTTCTACCCTATCCAGAATGATGAAAGCAACAGAGGGTCCTGTGGCACCTTTAAGACTAACAGAAGTATTGGGAGACTTGCATCTGAAGAAGTGAGGTTCTTACCCATGAAAGCTTATGCTCCCAATACTTCTGTTAGTCTTAAAGGTGCCACAGGACCCTCTGTTGCTTTTTACAGATTCAGACTAACATGGCTACCCCTCTGATACTTGACAGAATGATGAAAACACTCGTCATTCTGTTCTCCGTTTTGAAGAGAGTTACTTGTCCCCAGGACAGTAGACAAGTAGAATGTTGCAAGTGCGTATTATTCTTTAAAATACTTTTATATTACCTGGAAGCATAATTAGATCATAAATATGACACTCTCCAAGTTCCTCATATTGTGGGTTCTTCCTTTCCTTCTTCTGGGCGCCACATTTGACTCTGGAAAAAGCCCAAAGAAGAGCAAGAACAATGATTAAAGGTCAGAAAACATGACCTATGAGGGAAGATTGAAAAAATTGGGTTTGTTTAGGCTGGAGAAGAGAAGAATGAGTGGGGGACAGGATAACAGTTTTCAACTAATTAAAAGGTTGTTACAAGGAGGAAGGAGGTAAATTGTTCTATTTAATCTCTGAGAATAGGAAAAGAAGCAATGGGCTTAAATTGCAGCAAGGGCAGTTTAGGTTGGACATTAGGAAAAACTTCCTAACTGTCAGGGTGGTTAAGGAATTAATTGGAATAAAATTGGAAACTGGAATAAATTGCCTAGGGAGGTTGTGGAGTACAATATTCATCATTGGAGATTTTTAAGAGCAAGTTACACAAACACCTGTCAGGGAAGGTCTAGATAATACCTAGTCCTGCCATGAGTGCAGGGGACTGAACTAGAAGACATCTCGATGTCCCTTCCAGTCCTACAATTCTATGATTCTTCCTGACCCATAAAAGGAAAACGTCTTAGTAAGAAGGTCTTACCCATGGGTGGGACGCTAGCTCCGGCTCCTCCCTGTCCGCCCCCCATGGCCAGAGCCCCGAGACCCCCTTTTCCCCCCTCTGCCAGAGAAGCCCTGAGTCCCGAGACCCCCTCCCCTCTGCGGCCAGAGCCCCAAGACCCTCCCCCCGTGTCCGAAGCCCCAATATCCCCCTCTCCCCTCCCCCCCACGGCCGGTGTAGTGTGAGAAACTGCTATCCCTTACATATGAGTAACTGCCACAGGTAGCAAATTCCTACATGTAGCATTTACTTGCACTACACCAGAGCCCCAGACCCTCCTCACGCAGAGGAGCCCCGAGACACACACACACCCTAGGCCAGAGGAGCCCCAGGCCAGCCAAAGCCCCGAGCTCCCTGCCCCTCCTCCTGCCTGAAGGAGTCCAGGGCCAGCTGCAGTCGCACCAGGCTGCGCCTCCCTTCCCCAGACCCAAGCTGGCCGCAGAAAAGCGTGTCTCAGACTCTCCTCCAGAAGAAGCTTTTGATATGCCCCATGCAGGTTCCGGGGCAGCTGAGGTGCTAATTGCTACTCAACTTCCTGGGTTCATCAATAATCTCCCTGGACTCCAGGATGATTACTGATGAACCCAGGAAGCTGAATAGCACATACCATCTCCTCAGCTGCCCCGGAACCTGCATGGGGCATAATAAATTAAAAAAACTTCTCTCCAAAATGCCACAACCGGGGGTCTGGTGGCCACAGCAGCGCCAGGGGAGGCTAAGCCAGGCTAAGCCTCCCCTGGCCTATTATACCTGCCACCCATGGCCTTACCTATTACCTGCTGTAATATTACTCTCAGAGCATTTTGGAATATATTTAATGGTCATTTGAAGGAGTGTTTTAATTAAACTTTTTGCTATGCATCTCCTTAAAAACACAGTAAGTGAGACAGAGATTCTAGTTCTATGGAGGTTGATTGACAGGAAGGAACAGATTGACTTGGCATGTTAGTTGGACTCATTAATCTTCTTCAAGTACATACCGGGAAAACATGGAGTTCTCTCAACAAGCTGTTACCAAAACAGTGCTTCTGTTTGAACAGTTGGAAACCTAACGGTACAAGTGGAAGTTATGAGCAAAGAGTGACATGCTCTCTCATGATAAAGGTTGGGTTTTTTTTCTGTAATTGGGTGTAAAATGTAATACTGAGAACAATGTCGTACTTGTTAGAGAATGATCTATTGCTGCTCAAATCTGGAGGCTTAAACTCTATATATCATACAATTAGCTGTCAACGTCACACTTGGGTATCCTTTGTTGAGTTTTGATCCATAAGTTAATGTTTACTATAACCATGTGCAGCTAATTCAAAAGGAAAACATTCTTACTATGGCTCCATAACCTTCTGATAGAGACAAAGGCTACAGAAACAAATATGCCTTAGGTAGAGTGGATAGCATAGAACAGAGGAGAACTAGAGGCACCTGGATTTCTTTCTGGAGAAAGAGATATGATAGAGATTGTCTCACTGAACTGAGGGCTTGTCTATAAAAATCACTTTTATTCTGGAATTGAGCAGGGCTGGCCTTACCATGAGACGAACTGAGGTGGCCGCCTCAGGTGCCAGACTGTGGGGGGGCGCCACTGGGACCCAGAGTGTAGAAAATTGTGTCTGCTGCTGGTTCTTATGTATTCTCTCTGCTCTAGATGCACAGAGATGGTGGAGTGCTGTGCTGGAGGAAGGAGGGCACAAGAGACATAACATGCAGGCAGGAGAAAAGGTGAGAGGGAATAACAGAAAGTAGCAGGAGCTGCAGGGAGAGAGAGGAGGAGGAGACTTTTATGTACCTCTCTAGCAACCCCAGGAGCCTGATCTGATTAACACCAGCTTCTCAGGGAGCTTCCTGTTTCCTGCTGCTTCCCTGAACCTACTTGAGGAGAACAGGCAGTCAACTGAAGTAGTAGGAGCCAGTTAGGCCCTTAAGCTGCTGCTATCTTCCCTCACTCAGGCCCTGCTACCAGCCTGCTTATTTGTCCCCTTCAACTGAGTGTTTATGAGCCACTATAGCTGGCACAGAACAACAGTCATGAGTGAAAGAAGAAAATGCCTCTCTGGGGCAGAATTCAGAAAAAGAAAGAAAGCAAAGGAAGCTTTTCTATCTAAGTAGGAAGGAGCTCTCCTGAGATACATAGACCCAAATGTTCACGGTGAGCCTTCCAGCCCCAGTGAGGATGTGAATGGTGAGGAGATGCCTGATCTTCCAGTTACTCAGAGTGCAGGTGACCTGGCAGCTACTGCAGCATCCATATCTCCATCTCAAATGGATGTAACCATGCATATTCCTGAAGAAAACTGTAGATCAGAGAAGAGTGTGGTGGAGGCGCAAGAAACAGCTGCTGCTGAGTTTAGTTCCTTAAGTCTAGATGATCCAGGACTGTGGACCCTCTTGACTGAGGGACTTCCTTGTACTGCATGGGCCACAGCAAGTGAAAAACTTCATGTTCCCCAAAGACAATGAAAATACAAGTTTCCATCCAACACATTACTGGCGTGAAATCCCCAATGGTGACAAAGTGGAGAGGCCATGGCTTATGTACTCAAAAATCCAGAATGCTGCATACTGTTTTTGTTGCAAACTCTTCCAGTCTAATGTTCCGGCCACACTGGGTTCTACAGGAACAAAGGACTGGAAAAATCTGGCTAGAAATCTGGCATGCCATGACAAGGCAGCAAATCACCAGAGAGCATTCCATAGGTGGAAAGAGCTTGAGATGAGACTAAGGTTAAAGGCCACCATAGATGATCAGCATCAAGAGAAGATTGTATCAGAGTCTCTTTATTGGCAAAATGTTCTGAAAAGGCTCATTGCCATTGTGAGAATCTTGCTACCCAAAACCTAGCACTGCGTGGCACTTCAGATCAGCTGTATGTGCCAAACAATGGAAACTTCCTTAAAATTGTGGAGCTGATGGCTGAATTTGATGCTGTACTCCAGGAGCATCTAAGAAGAGTCACCACCCAAGAAATGTACACACACCACTACCTTGGAAAAACAATTCAAAATGAGATCATACAGTTATTGGTAACAAAAGTCAAACAGAAGATTGTGGCAGATCTGAAGTCAGCAAGATATTACTCTGTTATTCTGGACTGCACACCTGACATCAGCCATACGGAACAAATGACTTTAATGGTGCGTTTTGTAACAACAACAGAACCGAGTGAAAATGTCCCTCCAATGGTGACTGTCAGAGAGCATTTTCTAGAATTTATTGACATTGATGATACTACAGGAGCTGGTATGACAAATGTGCTTCTTAAAAAGCCGGAAGATACAGGAATTGCGGTAGCTGACATGAGAGGTCAGGGCTAAGATAATGGTGCCAACGTGAGAGGAAAGAACAGAGGAGTGCAGACATGGATCTGAGAGTTAAACCCTCAAGCATTTTTGTCCCATGCAGTTCTCATTAATTGAACTTGGTGGTCAGTGATGCAGCATCAGCTTCTAGTGAGGCTGCTGAATTTTTTAATGTAATTCAAAGCATCTATGTATTTTTCTCTGCATCAACTCATCAATGGCAAATTTTGAAGCAACATCTGGGAACATCCTCTCTGACACTGAAACCACTGAGTGCCATACGATGGGAAAGTTGAGTGGAGGCGATAAAGCCTATCAAACACCAAATTGGGAAGATAGATGATGCCATAGTTGCCATTATGGAGGATAATGCTATGACAGGAGCTGTTCGTGGGAGAACATTGGCAGAGGGAAAAGGAAGCACCAGAAACATACATAACTTCAAATTCCTGTGTGGCTTAGTGTTGTGGCATGACATACGGTTTGAAATAAATGTTGTAAGCAAGAGACTCCAAGGTGTTGACCTTGATATATCTGGAGCAATGGAACAACTGGACAAAGCAAAGTCATACCTACAATCTTACCGGTCAGATGAGGGATTTCAAAACTGAAGAGTGCACAGAAGTTGGCAGAGGAACTTCACACTGAAGCTATTTTCCCACCCATTCAAGAATACAAGAGTCACAGAAGAAGAAGACATTTTGATTACGCGCACAGGATAATCCCATAAGAGACCCCAAACAACAATTCAAAGTTGAATTTGTTAACCAGGTGCTAGATTGTGCAAGGCAGTCAGTTGAAGAACGTTTCATGCAGCTCAGGGAACACCGCAGTATATTTGGGATGTTGTATGATATTCCAAAACTCCTCACTATACCTGAAGAAGACCTACACCAGCAATGCAGGGCACTAGAGATAGTGTTGACACATGATGACATGTGCGATATTGATGTGAGTGATTTAGGTGATGAACTGAAAGCCCTTTCAAGATACATTTCAGCAGGATCAACTCCAAAGGCTGTTCTGGAATATATGTGCACAAATAAGATGACCACCCTCTTTCCAAATGCTTTTGTTGCTCTGCGCATACTTCTAACACTTCCTGTAACAGTTGCCAGTGGAGAACGCAGCTTCTCCAAGCTGAAGTTAATAAAAACACATCTACGCTCCGCAATGACACAGGAGAGGCTGGTTGGCCTTGCAACCATCTCAGCAGAGCATGAGCTGGCCCAGACTGTGGACCTTCAGGAAGCAGTTCAAATTTTTACAACCAAGAAGGCACAGAAAGCACCACTTTGATTATTCATACAGATAAAAATGCCAGTGTTTACTATCATAGAATCATAGAATATCAGGGTTGGGAGGGACCTCAGGAGGTCATCTAGTCCAACCCCCTGCTCAAAGCAGGACCAATTCCCAACTAAATCATCCCAGCCAGGGCTTTGTCAAGCCTGACCTTTAAAACCTCTAAGGAAGGCGATTCCACCACCTCCCTAGGTAACCCATTCCAGTGCTTCACCACCTTCCTAGTGAAAAAGTTTCTCCTAATATCCAACCTAAACCTCCCCCACTTCAACTTGAGACCATTACTCCTTGTTCTGTCATCAGGTACCACTGAGAACAGTCTAGATCCATCCTCTTTGGAACCCCCTTTCAGGTAGTTGAAAGCAGCTATCAAATCTCCCCTCATTCTTCTCTTCTGCAGACTAAACAATCCCAGTTCCCTCAGCCTTTCCTCATAAGTCATGTGCTCTAGCCCCCTAATCATTTTTGTTGCCCTCCGCTGGACTCTTTCCAATTTTTCCACATCCTTCTTGTAGTGTGAGGCCCAAAACTGGACACAGTACTCCAGATGAGACCTCACCAATGTCGAATAGAGGGGAATGATCACGTCCCTCGATCTGCTGGCAATGCCCCTATTTATACAGCCCAAAATGCCGTTAGCCTTCTTGGCAACAAGGGCACATTGTTGACTCATATCCAACTTCTCGTCCACTGTAACCCCTAGGTCCTTTTCTGCAGAACTGCTTCCTAGCCATTTGGTCCCTAGTCTGTAACAGTGCATGGGATTCTTCCATCCTAAGTGCAGGACTCTGCACTTGTCCTTGTTGAACTTCATCAGGTTTCTTTTGGCCCAATCCTCTACTTTGTCTAGGTCCCTCTGTATCCTATCCCTACCCTCCAGCGTATCTACCACTCCTCCCAGTTTAGTGTCATCTGCAAACTTGCTGAGAGTGCAGTCCACGCCATCCTCCAGATCATTAATGAAGATATTGAACAAAACCGGCCCCAGGACCGACCCCTGGGGCACTCCACTTGAAACCGGCTGCCAACTAGACATGGAGCCGTTGATCACTACCCGTTGAGCCCGATGATCTAGCCTGCTTTCTATCCACCTTATAGTCCATTCATCCAGCCCATACTTCTTTAACTTGGTGGCAAGAATACTGTGGGAGACCGTATCAAAAGCTTTGCTAAAGTCAAGGAATAACACATCCACTGCTTTCCCCTCACCCACAGAGTCAGTTATCTCTTCATAGAAGGCAATTAGGTTAGTCAGGCATGACTTGCCCTTGGTGAATCCATGCTGACTGTTCCTGATCACTTTCCTCTCCTCTAAGTGCTTCAGAATTGATTCCTTGAGGACCTGCTCCATGATTTTTCCAGGGACTGAGGTGAGGCTGACTGGCCTGTAGTTCACCAGATCCTCCTTCTTCCCTTTTTTAAAGATGGGCACTACATTAGCCTTTTTCCAGTCATCCGGGACCTCCCCCGATCGCCATGAGTTTTCAAAGATAATGGCCAATGGCTCCGCAATCACATCCGCCAACTCCTTTAGCACCCTCGGATGCAGCGCATCCAGCCCCATGGACCATTTTTTCTAAACTCTTTCAGTCTAATGTTCCAGCCACAGAGAAGAAAAGTTACATTTGCTGTTCAGGCGTTTGAAAGTTGTGTTACTTAAAATTTTTGAACAAGGCATTTTAAGTTGTTACTTCTCCTTGGGGTAGGTAGCAGAGCAGTACCATGAGAGGAGTAGAACAGGAAGAAGGCAGAATTGAGACCTTTCAAAGTTTTGGCCCAAGCGAGGGGACATGGGGGCGTCATTTGAGCTCCCCGCCTCAGCTGCCAAAATGTTGTGGGCCGGTCCTGGAATTGAGTGTCCACACAGGACAGTTATACCAACAAAGCTGGTCTGGTCAGTTTCCCCATGTAGGCAACTGTGACGGTGCTTGTTCTGGTGGGAACCATTGATTGAGAATATCAATTCAGGACAAATTGCTTAAAGCAGGGCAGTTACAGCCCAAGGCTGGGGTTTCTATGCACACCAAGGCAAACCAAACCAGCCAGAGAGAGAGGACTTTGGTTTTACCCCACTGGCTAACCACAAGTCACACAAGCAATTCCCTTAGACACTCCAGTTTCCCAGTATCACCACCAGTGCCACTCGTTATGGGTTATGAAAACCAATACCCCAGTAAAAAAAAAAGGTTCTCTCAACCCCAAAGGACCAAGCCCCAGACCCAGGTCAACATACAAATCAGATCTTACCCACAAATCATGCTGTTGCCAGTCCTTTAGAATCTAAAATCTAAAGGTTTATTCATAAAAGGAAAAAGATATAGATGAGAGCTAGAATTGGTTAAATGGAATCAATTACATACCGCAATGGCAAAGTTCTTGGTTCAGGCTTGTAGCAGTGATAGAATAAACTCAAGTCTATTCTAATCAAGTCAAATCAAGTCTCTTGAGTACATCCACAGCTGGGATGGGTCATTCAGTCCTTGGTTCAAAGCTTCAGTGTAGCAAAGTCCCTCCAGAGGTATGAAGCAGGATTGAAGACAAGATGGAGGAGCTGCATCAACTTTTTATAGTCTCTTGCCATGTGGTCTCTGCTTTCTTTATCCCAAAGACAAGCTGTCCATCACATGGCATGGAAAAACCTCAGAGTTCTGTCCATAGGCATGTCCCTGCATACCTTGTTGAGTCACAAGGTGTGTCTGCCTTCTCTCAATGGGTCAATTGTATAGCTGATGGTCCTTAATGGGCCGTCAAGCAGGCTAGGTAGAGCTGACACCAACTTGTCTAGGGTGTCACCCAGAAGCATAGCTTAAGTTTGAAATACAGACAGTATAGAGCAGGGATTCTCAAACTGGGGGTCGGGACCCCTCATGGGGTCACGAGGTTATTACATGGGGGGTCACAAGCTGTCAGCCTTCACCCCAAATGCTGCTTTGCATCCAGCATTTATAATGGTGTTAAATATATTTAAAAGGGGGGGGTCGCAGTCAGAGGCTTGCTATGTGAAAGAGGTCACCAGTACAAACGTTTGAGAACCACTGGTATAGAGCCAATATTCATAACTTCAACTACAAAATTGATACACACATATAGATAGCATAATCATAACCAGCAAACCATAACCTTGTCTTAGACACCTTATTTGACCCCCTTTATAAAAGATTTGGTGCCACTACAGGACATTGGTTGCAAGATGGTCCCAGTTCAAAATTGTTAGGTGTATTGAAACAGTTTGTCATGTTCTTCTGCCATCTGACCCTTTTCTTACTGGACTCCTAAATTAGCAAGTACTAATATTTTAACTACTGTCTATAGATGTTGATACCTTGTCACAATCTGTTTTTATAGTTATTGTTGCATTTATTAACAACGTTTGAATCATCAGAAGAATGACTTTAATGAATAGAGAATGGAGAAATTCACTCAAACTGCCCACGTGGGTATATAAATACTGCACCGCTGAAATGCACCTCTGAACTGGATGGCAACAACTAGTGCACAGCTAAGGTTTTGAACATGTAAGATGCTAAGTCCTCTTCAGCTCCCACTAGCTTCAACAGGCTGATTAGCACCTTATAGGATCATCTCCATAGTGCAAAGTAAGTGAGGGCCCAGGACACTAGGGCAGACCCCCATCTCTTAGGAAAGGATTCATGAGATCATTAGTGTCCAGGAATAGCAGACAGGACCACAGTTCTTAAAGGTCTCACTCACATACTGTAAACTGCCTCATACTTCAGCAGGATGAAAGGCTAAGCAGGTCCCAATGGAATTTGAAAATGTAGTTACAGAGAGTATGTGGGACTCATTTACAATCTTTGCTAATTCTCATTACGCTACTGTGAGTGTGTAAAAGGGTCTGAGTTTAAATGAGAATTAAGCCCTGATCCTTTCAAACACAGTGCTTAGATCACTTAGTCCTTTGATGTATTTCCTGTTTATAAAATGAAGAACACCTTTCCCTGATGCTGGAAATAGTACTGGAAAATCTTACTTTTTTTTAAAGGAAATCATTATGTGAGATCAGTGTTTCTTTTATACACATTGCATTGTAAATAGAAGTTTTCATTCATGCCTTATGAAAGACATTTTTATTCACATATATTGGGTCCACAGATATTTCTTCTGCAAAGCAGCGTCAATCAAACATTTACATACTATAAATCTTACTCTGCACTCAAACTCACAGAGAAATTGATCCAGAATGCAACACAGTCGAGCATCCGTTATGTACACTGGAGCAAAATTTGGACATTGTTAATGGACGTTTTCTAGTGACATGAATTCTTAATTGCATTCGGTTATCAGATATGCTCTGTGGTGTCAGATTATACTCTGAAATGCACAGCTGACTGTAACAACAAAAATGTCAAGCTACTGTATATAACTGAAGAGAGAGCTGGGCTAATGTTAGAATCATAGAAGATTAGGGTTGGAAGAGACCTCAGGAGGTCATCTAGTCCAACCCCCTGCTCAAAGCAGGACCAACCCCAATTAAATCATCCCAGGCGGGGTTTTGTCAAGCGGGGGCCTTAAAAACCCCTAAGAATGGAGATTCCACCACTTCCCTAGGTAACCCATTCCAGTGCTTCACCACCCTCCTAGTGAAATAGTTTTTCCTAATATCCAACCTAGACAGCTCCCCCTGTAACTTGAGACCATTGCTCCTTGTTCTGTCATCTGCCACCACTAAGAACAACCTAGCTCCATCCTCTTTGGAACCCCCCTTCAGGTAATTGAAGGCTGCTATCAAATCCCCCCTCACTCTTCTCTTCTTCAGACTAAATAAGCCCAGTTCCCTCAACCTCTCCTCATAAATCCTTGTAATGCAGCCCAATATGCCATTAGCCTTCTTGGCAACAAGGGCACACTGTTGATTCCTGTCCAGCTTCTCATCCACTGTAATCCCCAGGTCCTTTTCTGCAGAACTGCCGCTTAGCCAGTCAGTCCCCAGCCTGTAGCAGTGCATGGGCTTCTTCCATCCTAAGTGCAGAACTCTGCACTTGTCCTTGTTGAACCTCATCAGATTTCTTTTAGCCCAATCCTCCAATTTGTCTAAGTCACTCTGGACCTTATCCCTACCCTCCAGCGTATCTATCTCTCCCCACAGCTTAGTGTCATGCGCAAACTTGCTGAGGGTGCAGTCCATCCCATCACCCAGGTGGACTACTCCTTCCTTCTGCACCTTTGATCTCAGCAATTCTACAGATCTTTTCATTTTCAAAGGACACTACAAATTTAAATAATTGTACACCCTTCTGAACTAGATAAGTATCCTTGTCCCCATTTTACAGTTAAGGAAAGGGATTCAGGGAGAGTACACCCTATATTTTCAGACATGTCCACTGATTTTTGGTGCCTTGAGTTTAGATGCTCAGTTGAGATACCATGAGATGCTGATGCTTTCTACTCCATTTGAAGTCAATGGGAGCTGCAGGTGCTCAGCAGCTCAGAAGATCAGGTCTATGGCATCTCTGTTGAGCATCCAAAAACTGCCTCACCCAAATTTGGTGGGCACTTTTGAAGATTTAGGACATGGTGACTCACTCAAAGCCACTCAGTAATCAGTGACATGAAAATTAAACCTCAGGAGTTCCTGGAGTCCAGCGGTCAAGGACTATGCTGATTCTCTGTCTCACGCCAGCTTCCAGGTCAAAACGCTTATATGCACCCCTCCAGCTTGTATGTCAGTTGCATCCCACTCATTTATTATTCTACACATACTAGGTCATCTCCCCCTGATGTTGTGCCATTGAGATAACAGAGTTGGTGCATAGACCTCTCAATCACAAAAAGGATGTAGTTAAATGTTATTGTGTAAAGGCAACCACAAACCACCCAGTATACTGGACAATGCTTCTATTTGGACATAAAATAATTTTCAGCCACAGCAGGGGGGGAAATACACCCTACAGGGAACAGTCTTGACTTTACATTACAACTAAGAATTTGAGAGCTGCTTGACTTTTTAAAGTCTCCTAAGTGTGCTTATCTCAAATTCATAGCACCGTGCTGGAGCATCTCCTATTCTGAAAACTTTCACAGTCCAATGTTAGGATAAACTAAAGTGTCAGAGCTTGTGACTAAGTTTCACAACTTGCCTTCTTACAGGGGCATCAGGTAAACCATCTCTACACATGCCCCTCGCTACCAAATAAACATACCAAGCACACACAATAGATCCCAAACCACAGACCATCTTATAGATCTCTGTATCATTGCATGTCATTTTTATTCTTTAGCTTAAGCCATCTTCAGAAAACTCCAAGCGAGCTCGGTGGACCTTTAGGTCAGCTCTGCCACTCACTTAAGGAAAACATCCTGTTCCTGCTTTTAACAACCTCAGACAGCAGACAGCTTCATGCTGGGAGTTTGTTCTGTTGTGGGGAACAATCTGAAGTTCCCCTTTTATCAAAAGTTTTCTTTTTTTAACAGAGAGTTTTACCTTACTTCTCTCTCTTTACCAGATCATTCTGATCTCCACAGCGTTAACCAACACATTGGAGAACCTTTCCACTGGGGAATCGGGCTCCCGCAGGTGGGTTAACAAGCTGCTGGAATGAACTGATGACCCTTCATCAGCCATTTTAAACGTTCCCAGGCCCGTCTCGTCTTTGCTTTCTGGGAGACTCTTAGCGCGGGTCTCTTTCAGTCACCACTCTTTTCTGAAGACTGGAAAAGGGAAGAGGAAAGAATAAGATGTGCTGGCCACAGAACAACGTCTGAAAGAAAAGATAAGACCCGTTCACTCCAGGAGAGACAAAACCCTACAGTATAGGGAATGAAATAATGAATATGTGCAGGCACTGTTAGCAAGAAGCTCCGCTATTTCAGATGGTAAACTAGCCTTATCAAGGCATTGAAGAGAGTGCCAGGTGCATGGTGCTGTCCAATACCTCCATTAAAATTCTCCCTAAAAATGACTAGCCCCTCGCATTCCCTTCTAAAGTATAAAAAGGGTAGGCACTAGAACTAGGGGTGTGACAGCACCCCTTGGCTCGAAGTAATAATAGCCCCTGAGTGCATGGCTTCTCTGATATGCAGTTTTGTTCAATGGCTTTCAGCACCCCCACTGTAAAAATTGTTCCAGCGCCCCCGTAGGGTTTTCAAAAGGACCTAACGGTATTTCTACACAGCATTTTGGAGTGAACCTCCCAGCCCAGGTCAACAGACTTGGGCTATCGGGGATTGTGCCAACACTCTAAAAATAGCTGTATAAACAGCGTTTTGACGTTGTGGCTTCGGCTGGAGCTTGGGCTCAGAAGTCTCCCCACTACCCAGGTTTAAACCCCTAAATCCAGCTCTCCTTTCAATGTACTCTCATTGAGTCCTCCTCTATCCTGGTGCCAAACTGCCACTTAGATCCGTGGAGGTGATTGAATTAGAGCTCCCATGGTATATAAAGCCTCGATCCTGAGACTACTTACACAATACGGTTAACCTTATACACTGAATTTATTGGGACTACGCACAGTGTAAGCAGTGTCCATGTTTGCAGGATTGGAACCTAGAAGAGTTAGCTGTGGCAAGGTATTCCCTGCAGATACAGAACCTTACTTTTGTTCAGAGCCTAATTGACTTCAATGGAAGTCCATGATGGACTAAAGGTGTAGGACTGGGCCTTAGTTTGCAATGGTTAAGGGAGGACTTTTAGTTTTGGTCCTGGGTCCAGTTTGTATTTCCTATGGGTTTCTTTCATAAATTATGTATATCTATCTAGGTACCATGACCACAGTAGCTAGGCATCTCACAGTCATGAATGGAATTTAAAACACCCCAGCAAGAACTTTTATCCTCATTTGAGAGATGGGAACTGAGACACAGCGTAGATCAAGCATCTTGCCTATGGTCACAAAGGGAGTTTGTGGTTGAGCCAGGACTTAAATCCAAGTCACTTAGAATCCTTGTCCTGCACCTTCCCCCTTTGTCTAGCCAACCTACGTACCCTCTATATGCACCTCGAGGCATAAATGTGCACATCAAAATATATAAAAGGTTTATGTTAACGCAATCACACACGTGCACACACAAGCACTACAGTGATGTGTGGAAGAAAGTGGTAAGTATTATCCTAGCACTAATTTTCCATATGGGAGCCAAATAAGTAACAGCTCAGGTGCCTAGACTGGCAGAGACAGAAGGAGCCTTTAAATGAAGAGCATATTGCACTAAGACCATCTCAATGGTTAAAAAGTTGAGAAAAAAATGGGAATAAGTCAGCAGAGGAGATGTATTATTTTGGCTTCATTCCAGGTAACAGCGAAGGAGGGTTTGGAGAACATGCTTTGTGCTTAAAAACCCTTAGGAAAGAGGATGACACCGATAACAATCAATGAAGGAACTATGACAAGCACTTAAAAAAATTATTCATATCTAAGACACCTAGTGCTGCTAATCCAGTCACAATAACTTCAAAAGTGCTGGAACTGCAAATCCAATAGCAGTTATCTGAGAAGCTGCCACTGGATACCGATACCATTCTTAAAGATTGCTGTGTGGTGGGTGTTATGCTAACTTGCAAAGTGCCTGGTAATATTCCAGTTATTGCCAAATAATTTCTGTATTGCTAATTATATGGAGCATCTTGAATAAATTATTCATCAACAGTTTAACTTTCTTAAAACAAATGCTTTTAATCTGGCTCCTGTTCCTGGTATTCAGCACTCTTTCCGTTCGACTGCATACTCCCATTTTGGATAATTGAATTGTTGCTGATAGCGGGGATGGATTATTTTATATGTGTGTCGGGGGGCGGGGGGAAGGGTATTTCAAGATGTCTGTACTCCTAATGCCTGGGCATCTGGTTAGATCATCCCTGTAATTGCTACACTGACTATGCTGAAAGTAGACCAAGCAATAAAACTAGTCATAGTTAAATGAATCAAATGTTGTCTGTGCCACAGTAATGGATCATGTATGGTCAATGATCCAACACATACTGCCAGTTAGGTTACTCCCTAGTCAGGAACAAGGCGAATGAAACTAAAATGGATAGCCATGGTGTCGACACATGTTTGTCATTACTATTACCATTATTCTGCCTCTCTTGCCCCATCTGGGGGATTTGAAGATTATTTAAAGTTTGTAAAAGACTTTGAAGATGAAGATGAAGATTCCGACCCCCCTCCGACTTCATTGAAGTTACTCTGAATTTACACTATTGTGACGCAATTGGCATCTGACCCCAAAAGTGCTAAGCATTATTATTGATACTAATTATCCTTTGATTAGAAATAACAATAGGGCATGGCAAAAAATCACTGGACTGAAATTCACTAAGCTGATCCTATAGTTCTTGTGCACACATAAGCCTCATTCAAGCCAGTGGGAGTTGAGTGTACAACAACCACAGAGAGTTCTAAAGGCCAGAGAGTGTGAAAAAATGCTTCCTTTTGTTTGTTTTAAACCTGCTGACTATTAATTTCATTTGGTGACCCCTAGTTCTCATGTTATGGGAAGGAGTAAATAACATTTCCTTATTTACTTTCTCCACACCAGTCATGATTTTATAGACCTCTATCATATCCTCCCTTAGTCGTCTCTTTCCCAAGCTGAAAAATCACAGTCTTATTAATCTCTCCTCATTTGGAAGCTGTTCCATACCCCTAATCATTTTTGTTGCCCTTTTCTGAACCTTTCCAATTCCAATATACATTTTTGGAGATGGGGCAACCACATCTGCACACAGTATTCAAATGTGTGTGTACCATGGATTTATATAGAGGCAATATGATATTTTCTGTCCTATTATCTATCCCTTTCTTAATGATTCCCAACATTCTGTTCACTTTTTTGACTGCTGCTGCACATTGAGTGGATGTTTTCAGAGAACTTATCCACAATGACTCCAAAATCTCTTTCTTGAGTGGTAACAGCTAATTTAGACCCCATCATTTTATATATGTAGTTGGGATTATGTTTTGCAATGTGCATAACTTTGCACTTATCAACATTGAATTTCATCTGCCATTTTGTCACCCATTTTTGTGAGAGCCTTTCGTAGCTCTTCTCAGTCTTCTTGGGACTTAACTATCTTGAGTAGTTTTGTATCATCTGCACATTTTGCCACCACACTGTTTATCCCTTTTTCCAGATCATTTATGAATATCCCTGGGGGACACTACTATTTACCAATCACCATTCTTTGTTTCCTATCTTTTAACCAGTTACCAATCCATGAGAGCACCTTCCTTCTTATCCAATGACAGCTTACTTTGCTTAAGAGTCTTTGGTGAGGGACCTTGTCAAAGACATTCTGAAAACCACTGGATCGCCCTTGTTCACATGCTTGTTGATCCCCTCAAAGAATTCTAATAGATTGGTGAGGCATGATTTCCCTTTACAAAAACTATGTTGATTTTTCCCCAACTAATTATGTTCATCTATGTCTGACAATTTTGTTCTTCACTATAGTTTCAACTAGTTTGCCTGGTACTGAAATCAGGCTTATTGGCCTGTAATTGCTGGGATCACCTCTGGAGCCCTTTTTAAAAAAATTTTTAAAAACTATCCTCCAGTCATTTGGTACAGAAGCTAATTTAAATGACAGGTTACAAACTACAGTTAGTAGTTCAGCAATTTCACATTTGAGTTCCTTCAGAATGCTTGGGTGAAAACCATCTACTCCTGGTGACTTATTACTGTTTAGTTTATCAATTTGTTCCAAAACCTCCTCTAATGACACCTCAAACTGGGACAGTTCCTCAGATTTGTCACCTAAAAAGAATGGCTCAGGTTTGGGAGTTTTGTCCCATAGGGTTAAATCCTGGCCCATTAATGTCAATATCAGTTTCGCCATTATTGTTGTTGGGACCAAGATTTCACCCGTAATCTATTATTAAATTAAGAAAAGGAAGGAAGGAACACAGTATATGTCTGATAAGCTAATTGCAAAATTAGAGATGGATAACAATTCTTAGGTCATAGTGTATTCCTCTGCATTGTTCCTTTTGGCACATTTACTAGTACAGTGTCGATTCTCATTGTACTTATCATAGAATCACAGAAGATTAGGGTTGGAAGAGACCTCAGGAGGTCATCTAGTCTAACCCCCTGCTCAAACCAGGACCAACCCCAACTAAATCATCCCAGCTAGGGCTTTGTCAAGCCGGGCCTTAAAAACCTCTAAGGATGGAGATTCCACCACCTCCCTAGATAACCCATTCCAGTGCTTCACCACCCTCCTAGTGAAATAGTGTTTCCTAATATCCAACCTAGACCTCCCCCACTGCAACTTGAGACCATTGCGCCTTGTTCTGTCATCTGCCACCACTGAGAACAGCCGAGCTCCATCCTCTTTGGAGCCCCCCTTCAGGTAGCTGAAGGCTGCTATCAAATCCCACCTCACTCTTCTCATCTGCAGACTAAACAAGCCCAGTTCCCTCAGCCTCTCCTCATAAGTCATGTGTTCCAGCCCCCTAATCATTTTTGTTGCCCTCCGCTGGACTCTTTCCAATTTTTCCACATCCTTCTTGTAGTGTGGGGCCCAAAACTGGACACAGTACTCCAGATGAGGCCTCTCCAATGCCGAATAGATGGGAATAATCACTTCCCTCAATCTGCTGGCAATGCTCCTACTAATGCAGCCCAATATGCCGTTAGCCTTCTTGGCAACAAGGGTACACTACTGACTCATATCCAGCTTCTCATCCACTGTAATCCCCAGGTCCTTTTCTGCAGAACTGCTGCTTAGCCAGTCGATACCCAGCCTGTAGCGGTGCATGGTGCTTCTCCCTCTTTGTTGACCATGTCTACAGTCCAGTTTCCTTAATTATTAGGAAATGTGTCCTGATAGCAGCTTTCTACTTCCTTTATTCTTAGTAGTGCCCCCTCCGAGCTTCAGTTTAAAGACATATCTACTGTACAAAAATTAATGCAGTTTTCATTTTCTAGCCTTTACTATTAAACACAGGTTCTGGTCTTTGCATTATTTTTAGGTAGCGATGGTTGTTCTTTTCCTCTTTGCCACATGGACGGCTGTAACTAACAACACGTAAAATTATCTCTCCTTCATTTTGTGAAATTGTAGATACACTCGTGGCGATATATCAGTAATTTTCACTTATATTTTTTGTAATACTATTCATTTAAAATTTCACATCTGCAGATCTGAAGAGGAGGATGTGAAATATAAAGCACACAGCGTTCGTAGGAAAACAAAAGAGGAGTGGGTGGCTTTAGATAAAGCAATTGCCTTGTATCTCTGACGCTGATCATTTTGTTTGGTTGTATGAGGCTTGAAAAGAGAGTTCATTTGGGAGAGTCCTCCAGTCTCTGAAATTGCCAGATACAATGGGATACTAGTTAGACCTTGGTAGAGAAATTATTCAGATACATTAACATAGAAACAAATGTGCAGTGTTTGGCAGAGACTGGTATATTAGCAAATGGATGTGAAAGGACAAGAAATTTGTCGGACAAATCTAATGCATACCTTTTGAAATGAAATGACAACATTGTATCCCCGTCTCTGTCCCTTGTTTGCACTGAGGTATCATTGACAAAAATGCACAGTTTGGGGGGCATTATCAGAACAATGCTTTGTTTATCCCCAGACACCAAGTTAGTTCAGCATCAGTCTGGGCAAAACTACGCCCTGGATGCTATCACATGTTCCACATAGGTTCCACACTGGGCACCAATCCATCATGAATCCATGATCAAAAACAACAGTCAGCAGCTGAGCTGGACATCTGCAGACCCAGAGATAGAATTTGGGATCTTCTCCAGAAACACAGGCATCTGTTATGTCAGGAAGTTTGTTCCACAGTCATATCTCCTCAACTGAGAATGCTTTGCATCCAGCGCTCCTGCATTTTGAAATCTGCATTGTCATGTGTAATTCACAGGAATTTCACAGGGAGGAAGTGGGGTTTTTTTGGGGGGGAGGGGAATGGGAGGTTGTGAAATGTTCCCTATTGCAAACCTAGCAAGAGTGCAAATTGTCTGGCAGGTCAATGAAATCAAGGTTGGGAGTACCTTTTATTTTATAATCAGAAAAGCAATACAGCATCCAGGGCCGGCTCCAGGCACCAGCCCACCAAGCATATGCTGGGGCGGCGCCTGGAGGGGGGCGGCGCGGCGGGGCGCTCCGGCCCGAGAGCGGGGCCGCGACTGGGCTCGCCGCCCTCCCCGGTGCTCTGGCCGCCGGGGGGGAGGGCGGAGAGCCCGGGCGGGGTTTGCCCCCCCCCCCTGCCGAAAGGGGGGGGGGGGCGGCCGCTGGCTTTTTTGCCTAGGGCGGCAAAAAAGCCAGAGCCGGCCCTGACAGCATCTATACGTATATGTAAAAGTCTATCTGATTTACTATTTGCTTTAATTCAGCTAACTGCAGTGCTATCGAGGGCTAGTGATCCCTTTAGAGAACTAGCATTTTATCTTACAAATGTGTTTGCCATAGTTGCTGTGCATGCCAATTGAAATAACAAAGCTTTTCCCCGTCATCTTGTAATTTCATTCTTCCTCAGAAAGGACGAAAAGTTGAAATACCATACTTTAAGTGTCATGCTTAAAAATTACTTAATACTATCATCACTAAGTACTTTATTAATATTAATTCCCTGCATAGGCCTATGAGGTAAGTAAATATTATTATACCCAGTTTACAGATAAATAAACTGAACCATAGAGAGGTTATGTGACTTGATCTACTTCATGTGACCCATTATTGGCAGCCACGGGAAGAGAACATGAGAGTCTTGTCTTCCAGTGTCCTCCTTTCCAGAATGGGAACACACATTTAAGACTCATGAACACAATTATTGTTGCTATTTTTCATATTGTTCCAAATTTGTGGCACTAAAAGAGCTTTACATACAGTTATGAAGACAAGAGGTGAGACCCTCCCCCGCCCCACTCTGGCCCCTTTACTTCAACTAAAAGGCTGTAGCAGCACAAAGGGACATCAAAAGTCCTATATCCAGCCCTGAAGGATTCCACCAGCACAAATACTGTAGAGGATAGCCATAAAACTGCCTTACAAGGACCCCCTCACAAGCCCTGGTGGTCTGTAGTGGTTGGGGCTGAGGGTGAAGAGATGTGTCAAAGGTGGGGCCATAGTATGTAGCACTGCAGAGATTCTGGGTAGCACTGTGGTCCGTAAGGCAGCCCAAGGAGCTGCCAGCCCCTCAGAGGTTTATAAGTCATGCCAGGGAAACAACCCGGGCACAAAAGTGGCTTAAAGCCACCTTAGCCCCTTGCTTGCTTGAGTTGCAAGTTCTGGGCTGGGCCTCCCCCGAAGTCCTCACCCCAGAGAACTTCAATTGTTAGAACTTTGATTAAGACAGGCCAGAAATTTCAGAGTATGATCACATGGTTCCTTGCTTGTCCTTTGGGAATCATTTGTTATTGTAATATTTTAGACATTCGGTAGTTACAGTCCAAAGGCAGTGGAGAGCCAGGTCCATGGGAACGGGTTTTGAAATGCTCCCAAAGCCTCCCCTGGCAAATAAGTATGCTACTTGCAAATGATCTGTGCTCTCTATTGCTGGGCAAAGATTCTGCTAAGGAATCAAAATCTTTACCCCTTTCCACAGGCAGATGCTTATAGGGCTGACATTGAACTGTATCCTTCAAATATGTTGTGCTTTTGCATCCTCCATTCTAAGCACACTGTGTCGGAAATATCATGGGAATAGAGTTTCTTCTTGTAGTCCGGAGCAAAGGAAATATCATAGGCAAAGCTTGTCCATTCACTATCACTGTTGCAGTATGGCAGAATGCTTTGAGAGAAATGGAGGTGAAAACAGAGTTTAAAGAGAGAAATAAAAAGCAAAAGGAAAAGAAGGACTGAAGGCTAAAAAAAGTCTAGCTGGGAGAGAATAAGAAGCAAACTAACACTAACAAACAAATGAAAGAAAATCAGAAAGCAAAAGAAGTAAATATGCTGAAAATGTATAAAGAGAAAGAGCAGAATGAAACTAAGCAAAAATGCAAGAAGGAGCAGGACACTTAAAATGGAGACGTCTAGGATAAACCCAAGAAAAGAGAATGACAGACAGAAATCTGCAAAAGAGGAAGAAACAATAAAATAGCAAAGAGAAAAAGAAAACAGAAATACAATAATAATTCCAAACACTTACTCCCAAGAAGTGCCCATCAATATGTTTTTAAATGTACAATAAACAAACATAGTAAGAAAAGAAATACATATTTTTTGTTTTAAGGTGCTCTATGGAAATCAGGAAATTTTAAAACTGGGTTAGCTAAAGTTTGGCCGTTGTTAGTACGGACATACTGCACCTGACTGAGCAGACCACTTACTCACATGCTGAAGTTTATTCATATGAGGAATCCCATTGACTTCAGTGTGATTCTGAGTGTGATAAAGAATATGCTTAAGTGCTTTGCTGAATCAGGGCCTGTTGGTGATACCTAAGAGAACATAGTTTTGTAGGCAACGCCAGTTTCCTCTTATTCAAAGCCTTTTTGTGGCCATTTGGAGGGCTATGCATATATTCCAGAGCTCTGCTCAAATGCAATCCCGTTCATTGTCGATTGGTCCTCCTGACATCCTGTTTGCAAAATTCTTAGAGAACAGATCTGCAAGAGAAAAGTGATGTGGGAAAAGCATATTTCAAGCACCATACATTCAAAATTAATGAGGTTGCCAGGCTGAGTTGAAAGGGGTGGGGGTTGAAAAAGTGCAGCAAAACCAGTTCGTGCATGTACAGAACTATCCCTCCGGTTTATCTGCTAATTAATCACAAACAGAGATAGTGGCAAACACCACTTTTTGTGTTCTATGATCTTGTTTACTAGCAGGTCTATCCTTAAATCCCTCTTGTTTTATGACTTCTTAGACAGAGCCCTCAAATTGTCATCTGCCTCACTGCCACATTATATGATTAATCTAACGTGACCTGTTGCAGCTAAATGATGCGTGATCAGAATATGACGAGGTAAAAGGCACATTGAAAAAGAACGGTGAACAGAGGAGTCTTAGCATAGGGCTGGATATACAGATTCCAGCTCACCATTGTCCAGCACCTTTTGCAGTTATTTACATCTGTGCAGAGTGTAAAAAGCTACCAAATTGAAATGTGTAAATGACAACACAATGCGCAGGTCCAGAGCAGGGGTGCTCATCAGCGCAGGCAAATGAGGCACAACCTCATCGAGAATTCCCCAAAGCTACAAAATATGTTTTGCATATTCTCATATTTAATTGATACATATATGCAGATTTTAGGACAAATTGTGATTTGATTTAAATGTCACAACTCACTGCCTCCAGTAGTGAAATGCAACACCAGAAAGTTCAAAGTGCTGTGTGAGGCTCTAATCTTGGTATAGCTAATAGTGCCTCAAGAAGCTGCCTTATTACCATGGCAATTTACCACATCCACCAGTCACTTTATCAGGGCATTGCTATGGTAACCACTGCTTGGTGAGGCCGCAGCAGGTTTATAACAGTTAAGCCCTGGCTGCGGGGGGTTTGCAGAGGGCGGTGATGGGGACTGCACCCTGTGCTCTCTGGCCTCTCGACCCAATGAGATAGGCCCCGTGTGCAAAGAGCCACTGCCAAGGTCCGGGACTGCCCCTGCACCGAACTGGGTAGACGTGGCAGCAGTGGGGGCTTCAGTTTCTGGGTCCAACTTCTGCTTCTTCACTATAAATCAGTGGTTCTCAATCTTTCCAGACTACTGTACCCCTTTCAGGAGTCTGATTTGTCTTGCGTACCCCCAAGTTTCACCTCACTTTAAAACTACTTGCTTACACAATCAGGCATAAAAATACAGAAGTGTCAAAGCACATTATTACCAAAAAAGTGCTTACTTTCTCATTTTTACATATTCATTTAAAATAAATCAGTTGGAATAAAAATATTGTACTTAAGTTCAGTGCATAGCAGTGGTTTTCAAACTTTTTTTCTGGTGATCCAGTAGAAGAAAATTGTTGATGCCCGCAACCCAACGGAGCTGGGGATGAGGGGTTTGGGGTGTGGGGGTGAGGGCTGTGGGGATGAGGGGTTTGGGGTGCAGGAGGGGGCTTTGAGTTTGGGGGGCCCAGGGCTGGGTCAGGGGGTTGGGGGTGCAGGAGGGGGTCAGGGCTCTGGGCTGGAGGTGCAGGCTCTTGGGTGGGGCCAGGGATGATGGGTTTGGGGTGCAGGAAGGGGCTCCAGGTTTGCAGGCTTACATTGGGCGGCTCCCAGTCAGCGGCGCAGCAGGGGTGCTAAGGCAGGCTTCCTGCCTGTCCTGCTACCGCAGACCGCGCTGTGTCCCAGAAGCAGCCAGCAGCAGGTCTGGCTCCTAGACGAAGGCACGCAAGCAGCTCCGCACGGCTCTCGCCCACAGGCACTTCCCCCCCCAGCTCCCATTGGCCAGGAACCGGCCAATGGGAGTGCAGAGCCAGTGCTCGGGGCAGGGACAGCGTGCGGAGCTCAGTCCCCTCCCCCCCCCCCCCCCCCCCCCCCCCGACTAGGAGCCGGAACTGGAGCTGGCCGCTTCTGGGGCGCAGCGCAGTGTCAGAATAGGTAGGGACTAGCCTGCCTTAGCCGGGCAGCACCGCCAATGGGATTTTTAACGGTCCTGTCGGCTGTGCTGACCAGAACCATCGCGACCCAGTGCCTTACGGTCACAACCCATAGTTTGAAAACCACTGGTGTATCGTATATAGAGCAGTATAAACAAGTCATTGTGTGTATGAAATTTTAGCTTGTACTGACTTTGCTAGTCCTTTTTATGTAGCACATTGTAAAACTAGGCAAATATCTAGATGAGTTGACCTCTGTGTACCCCGAAGGGTACGTGTACCCCCACTTGAGAACCACTGCTATAAATAAGGTAAGCTTTAAAGCTGTTAAATTATACATTGGAAAGGGGCAGAAATAACTATATTGTGATTTGTGCCTCACCTGCCAAAAAAGTCATGTGCTACCATGGGTCCAAAGTGTGGTTTGGTAGGTAACAACAAACCATTCCAGGAAGGAACCACTGATGTCTGCATTTTAGCATCTTCATCCTCTTGGTCCTCTTCTCTATGCCTTTAAACCTGGCTGCTGTATGATTTGTACAATGATAGTGACAGCAAATTGCACCTCTCGTAACTACTATTCCTCTTTTTTGCCTGTATTGACCAAGTGAATTTGCAGACCAAGGGCTTTCCTGAATGAGGATCAACTTAAGCCCATGCTTCGCTTTGAATCGGGGCCAGGGAAATTAAGTGACCTGCCCAAAATCTTTGAGGGAGGCCATAGAAGACATGGACTCAGCACCCAGATCTCCTAAGTCATACCCAGTGTTTAACCACAAAACTATCATTCTTCTTCTTTTCCTTCTAGCTATACAGCAGTCACAGAACCAAGTTATTCCAGATGTACTTGTGTAACAACAGCACCTGGCTACATGGCAGACTCCTAAACTTTGATCCTAGCAGCTTTACGTACATCTGGTGCTGTTCTATTATTCTGTTGACTGTCACTAGTAGTATTCCTGTTGTTCACTTTTTAATTTTGACTCACTTTTTAGAGCTGAATAAGTCCCTCCCCAAAAATTCTCTGTGCTGGTTTTTGCCACCCACAATCTGGTAAAAGGATTATTTTGAGACATGTTTGCTTTATAAGCCCAGGTAAACTATACAATTCTGTTCCCGCCAAGCACTGAAAACATGCCTCTTTCTACTTCCATTACAGTAAGGTGTTGTTTTTTGGTTTTTTTTTTGGTTATTATTATTTTATGAAGAGGGCTCTTAGAGTCCATTATAAGCTACTAACAGAATCAATTAAACATGGCACAGTAAAAATTGCAGAACAAAGGATAGATGCTTTGCAGGGTACAGTATGTGCATGTAATTATTGCATTACGAATTAGAGGCAATTAAGATAAAAATCTTTTTCATTGATTTGTACTAGTTTATCTGTGATCGAGCCAGTAGATGCATCTCATAAAAATACAGAGGGAAAGAATTTCTAAGAAACATTTGAATACATTTGAGCACCAGTGAGGTCAGGAACCATGCCGCCATGTGGCATTTCTGGGTCTTGAGGACTGAGGCAGATGCACATCTTTAGAACCCTGCGGCCTCATTCTCAGTTGCTGTGATTTGGGACATGAACAAGAGGGCAGGGGCAGAAGGTGGCATTAAGCTACCTGTGAAGTGTATTCTGGTCTGAAGCTATAGGTGAGGCCTGCCTGGTCCCCACTGTAAGTTAGAGTACCATCAAGGCTGTTCTAACCCTCTTATCTGCTCCTGGTGGGCCGTGGGAAGCAGATAATAGCTGTAGTTTAGTTCACTCTTCCAAACCACTTCCTGTACTTGAGGTAGGGAGCAGGGCGTACAGCAGCTGAGGAAGACCCTTCAGAGAGGCTGTTCTTAGGGGCTTTCTCTGTCCATTGCAAGGGCTCTTTATGTTGCCAAAGAGGCATATAAAGCCCTTAGTGGCCTGAGAATCAGGATAAATGCAGCGAAGAGTGACTCCAAACAATGAAGCATTGACAATTTTGCGGATCCGGAAGTCATTGCAATGTCAGTGGACACTGCTGTGATATTTATTACAAAAGACATAAAAAGATGTTTTCATCACCACTGTTTGGAAGACCCCAAGATTGTTAAAACTGAAGAGTCTGGGATGAAGGACGATTGAGATGTAAAGGGGAAGACAACAAGACCGGAGGGGAAAGTTTATATGGAGGTGAAAAACAAGATTTGTATTAAAATGAATAGACTATCTCCTACCTCACAGTACAATAGAAGTTGCAGGAGCTCAACCCTTCTCAAAATGTATATTTACCTCCCTCCCTCAACCATTAGAGGTACCTTTCAAGTTGTTTTATGATGGTTTTGATGTTGTGGTTATTAAGGAACTGGTCTGGGACTGAAGATCCAGGTTCAATACCCAGATCTGCTGTAATCTCTGTCCCTCAGTTCAACATCTGCAAACTGGGGATAAAGTATTATTATCCTTTCTTTTCCTTTTCCCCACACTTTGTCAGTTTTGTCTACTTATAGTATAAGATCTTCAGTGCAGAGTGTGTCACTTACTGTATGTTTGTACAGTACCTACCACAATGAGGCCCCAATCTCGGGTGATATCTCTCAGAGCTACTCTAACACAAATAGTAAAACAAGTGAAATTATGGAGCTGGCAAGACATCTCCATAATAGTTGTCATTAGCGACTAAGACAGATCTCCATAATAGCCAGTCAATATATTTCCAGTGAAGGCAGATGGATCCTCAGGCTACATGGACTTTCTTGTGAGTATTGTTGGACATTTTCTGGCTACCTATGGCAGGTGCCATAGAAAAACAGGCAGAAGAACTGTGAAGATGTACATGTCCTCTAGTATAATTCTCCCTGCAGTTTACATTACATGGCAGTAAGGACACATCTTTCTCCTTTTCAATAATTTGCTTATAATAGGGAGGAGAAAAGGAGAGTGGAGTTCCTCAAGGATCAGATTTTGGACCAATCTTATTTAACATTTTCATTAATGGCCTTGGCACAAAAAGTGGGAGAGTTCTAATAAAATGTGCAGATGACACAAAGTTGGGAGGTATTGCCAATACAGAGGAGGACCAGAAAGTCATGCAAGAAGATTTTGACAACTTGAAAACTGGAATAATAAAAATGGGATGAAATTTAATAGTGCCAAGTGCAAGGTCAAGCAGAATTTTTGCAATAAGCTGAGGATGTATCAGTTGGAAGTGACAGAGAAGGAGAAAGACTATTGATTGATCACAAGATGACTATGAACTGCCAGTGTGATGCAGCAGAGAAAAAGACCAATGCAATCCTAGGATGCATCAGGCAAGGTATTGCCAGTAGAGACAGGGAAGTGTTATTACCATTATCTGGAATACTGGGTGCAATTCAGATCTCCATGTTTAAGAAAGATTAATTCAAATTGGAACAGGTGCAGAGAAGGGCTACTAGGATGATCAGAGGAATGGAGAACCTACCTTACGAGAGGAGACTTATTGAGATATGCTTCTTTAGCCTAACAAAATGAAGGCTGAGGGGAGATATGATTGCTCTCTATAAATACATCAGAGGGATAAACACCAGGGAGGAAGAGGAGTTATTGAATTTAAGAGCCAATGTTGGTACAAGAACAAATGGCTATAAACTGATCACCAATAAGTTTAGATTTTATATTAGCTGAAAGTTTCTAACCATCAGAACAGTGAAGTTCTGGTACAGTCTTCTAAGGGGACTAGTGGGAGCAAAAATCCTAACTTGATAAATTTATGACAAGGATGGTATGATGAGATTGCCTGCAATGGCATATGACCCATCAGCAACTGCTTTTAGCAAATATTTCCAATGGCTGGAGATGGGACACTAGATGGGGAGGGCTCTGAGTTATTACACAGAAATTTTCCCATGTATCTGGTGGGTGGGTCTCACCCACGTGCCCAGGGTCTAACTGATTATCATATTTGGGATCAGGAAGGAATTTTCCCCCAGATCAGAATGGCAGAGACCCGGGGGGGGGGGAGAGTTTGCCTTCCTCTGCAGCATGGGGCACAGGCCACTTGCTGGTTTAAACTAAAGTAAATGGTGCAAGCTCTGTAACTTGAAGTCTTTCAATCAAGATTTAAGGACTTCAGTAAATCAGCCAGAGGATATGAGCCTACTACAAGAGTGGGTGGGTGAGATTATGTGGCTTGCAATGTTCAGGAGGTCAAACTAGCTGATCATGATGGCCCTTTCTGGTCCACGAGTCTATGAGAACAGGTTCTTTCTGATGTGTGTTTGAATCTAAATTCACTCAGAAATACCACAATTCAAATACCATATTTGTGCAAAGTAGAGAGGAATTGGGTACTTCCGGGAGTAGATAATGGAACATGATAGGACTTCAGTGGTTAAAATCCAGCCCCGGTCAAAAGTTGTTACGGTCTGTTGGACATTTGGTAGCATATGTGAAACAAGTTTTGTAGTTCCCTTCCCTGTAAATAGGGACACTACATCACAGTAATCACGACTACCACTACCACTGCTCTTGGTGCCAGTCTCAGCACTCAAGGATTGACATGACCTATTGTCTTCCATAAAGGCCATATCTCCAGATCATGGTTGAATCACATTAATGGGGCAGTATGGGGAATTCTGCACTCCGTTGCCTTGTTCTATATGTCCTATGGAGTGATGTCATTTCACACTCCAGAGGCTTGAAGTGCAGCAACTTTTATGATCATTAAAGTGACATGAAAATTAAAAGAACCCCATATTTTCTGGCTACAAAGTGAATTTAAATATAGCTAAAGATCAATTAAACGAATGTTGTTAAACAGGATTTTGAGAAATCTCTGCTCTCTCCAATATATATTTTTCTCACTCCAATATCCTGTATTCATTCTCTCTCTCTCTCTCTCTCTCTCTCTCACACACACACACACACACACACACACACACACACACTCTCTCTCTCTTCCTTTCTTTCTCTCTCTGTGTCTCCTTCCAAGTGTGCTCCATCTATCTGAACACAATGGCCATAGGTATAATATAGGCACAAAAGTAGAAAAGCTGAGATTGCAGCCATTAGAACTAGAAACCAAACCCAACATCACTTGGATGATTGTATTAGGTAACTATTTTTATGCATGCACATTTTTGGAACTAAAAGCATTGTTCCCATATTAAGTGCAAAGAGTGCTGCTGTCTTGCTGAAAGACTAAAGTGTAAGTGGAGTGAGCTTCAGTAAACTGATTTATTACTGCTCCACTATGTATTTTGCTAGAGAAGACTGTTTTACATTAACTATTCACAGCTCCCAAATAAATAAATAAATAAATAAATAAATATATTTAATAAGGATAACTTATTATACAATTAATAAGGGTAACTGTTACAATTATTTTTTTTATCTTTCCTGGTAAATAGCTGATAAAAATCAAAGAATAAATTTAAGCTGTGACATTTATATCTTTAATATACAGGGTTTATATATATTACACACTATATGCCTATATTATACCAATACCCAGTATATATATAATGTATCTATAGCATCATTTATAGATATATAATCTTTATTAAATATTGCATCATTCATATATTCATGTATATTTGAATGATGCTATATTTGCATCATCTCAGCAGAACTCATATTAACTAACTGCATATATTAATCCAAATATATACTTTGTATAAAGTACAATACTTCTTATTGTCTATCATCTTCATAAATATTAATTAGGCAGTATAATTATTTCCTTAAATTTTGCTATTAGCATTTAGTAGAAAAACGGCTCCTGAAAATAATACATTTTTAAAGCTTCTGCATTGTAAGTTCCATAGCTCTCTGGTGTCTCAACCAGCGCTGTGTCTTCAGTTAATCCTTTTCTGAAATAAGGGCACACTTTGGTCTTATTTCATTTCTCTGGAGGAAGCTCATCATCTTACAGCGGGGAAAGCAGCTTTCCATTCTTAAGCGATTCCACCATACATCTCAGAAATCTTATTTTGAAATGTCTTGGGGTCATTTTAATTGTGGTAGCTCAATCCATAGCATGATGGCCCCACAGAGTGTATGTTTTATTAGATCATTCCTTCAAGCTCTGACTAGAGTTCTTGAGGAGTGTTTGTGGTCTGAAAAGTAACTATAAAAATGACATTGTGGGCTCCCCTATATATTCTCCCAATGGATTCCACATCACATTTTCTCAGTTTACAAGTGAAAAGATGTTTATTTTCTTTTCTCCGACTATCAGCCATGCAAACTCACCTTGGGATCTGAAAATCAAACTGGGTTCTTCCTACCTTTTGCCACTTCGCCAGTTTTGGCTGGGACAGTCCCTTTTTAAAGCCCTGACTTTTTTTTCAAAAGGGGGGATTTTGCCCCTTTGCTCTTGCTGACTTGATCAACTGGCCAAGAGCAAGGGGGTCAAATGTCCACTTTTTTTCAATACACACACA
>NW_020664419.1:8377282-8441365 GCF_002925995.2 Terrapene triunguis
TGGGGGGTGGGGGGGAGTGGAGATGCCAGCTTCCTGAAGGGGGGGAGGCAGAGCTGGGGGGGAAGGCAGCGTTCCAGCATCGGGGGTGGGTGGCAGGATTCCAGCAACAGCTGACAGCCTCCTGAGGGGGCCCCGCGGAGGGTTCCAGCAACAGCTGACAGCATCCTGAGGGGGCAGGGTTCTAGCCACAGGCAACAGCCTCATGGGAAGCGGGGGGACCTTGGGAATGTCCCATTTTCTCTTTGGGAAATATAGTCACCCTAGTAATAAAGATTCTGGAATTTTTACAGACAACCTTGCTAATGACGCCAAGATGAGAATAGAATGCAGCTTGTTCTCACCTATTGGCTTTGCAAGCCTAATCATAAGGAAGTCTTTTTTTTTTTGTCATCGCTGAAGCAAAACAGACCAAGAAGAGAAATATTCAATGAGAAAGGACCATTTTACAAAGTGATATGTTGTAATATGACAACACTTTAAATAGGTTGTTGTTAATGTTTAAAGAGCAGATCGTTTTGGGGTGGAGGGCTTAATTTTGTTTTCAATCTCATGGCATGAAGGATCAGTTTGAAATTCTATTTAGGGCACTGATCCTGCAAGTGACTCTGTAAGAGAAAACTACTACACCGGAGTCCCATTGACTTGGATGATATGGGCCTTCATTTATGAGGTATGATTTAAACATAAAGAAAAATAATACATGTCTTAAAGACAGTATATTGTTGGGCTTTAATCCCTTGACAGTGTCATTTTTATTACATCACTCTTAGTTTTTGGAGAGCCCATATTTTTTTATCGTCTAGCCTAATGTATGAAGCGTTCCTCAGGGCTATCCCAAGTTGCAACCCAGGATGAGGCTAATAGGATTACAAGAGACATTTTATCAGTCCAAGTTTCAGGTAGATGATTCTGCATCAATAGATTCATTTCCATCCTTCTTGCTTCTCAGTCAAGAAGCTGTTTTCAAGTATTACATTGACCATATCTGAGTGCGCCTCACCATAGTCAGTTCATATTACCTCTGTCATCTTGTAGCTGGAGGTCAGAGAGAGTTCTTTTGTTGGATTTTAAAGTGACAGGGATAGAATGTCAAAATTAATACATCACGTTATTATTATAAAGTAAAATCGCAGCCAAATGCAATTATCATAAGATAATCAGGAACTAGAGACATGGAGGTGTGTGACAAAACCTTTAATCTTCTTGATTTGGATCACACTACTGTATTTTGTGGTAGATTACTCCAAAATGCTCTCTGCTCTTATAAAATTCCAGGAGAGAGAGAGAGAGAGAGAGAGTGTGTGTGTGTGTGTGTGTGTGTGTGCGCGCGCGCGTGCTGCTGTTAGCCGTACTGTCTGTGCAAAAGCTAATCACTATTTTCAAAAATAGGTGGTCTTTATGATGCATTTCACTGTTCAGATTAGATATAAATGAGTATAGTGTATGTGTGGTGTACACAGTTATGTTCAAGCGACTTTTTAAAAAACATTAAATAGCCTCCTGTGGCAAAAAGTAGGTTAATCAAAATTACACTGTCAAGTGCAGAGTACAGACCTTCTTATAAAAGAAAATTAAGTAGAACTGGTAATTATAACTAGCGTACAACCTTTGAATGTAGTCAATAAGACAGTCAATTTGCTTAAAATAATGAGGTACTCTGGCATGAACAATCTGTTCATACTTTGTTCCCAGGAGCCTCTAGTGGAAATCACAGCCCTAGCTGACATTTGATACTTTCTGTCAATTTATCAACTCCATGTCAGCCTGAGTTATAAAATGGTGCTGGGAGGTTGTTTAGGGAGAGAGATGAAACTGGGAATGTAGAGATTCCTTTCACTGCAGCACATGCTTACTAAATGTAGATAAATGGCTCACATTTCCGTCTACGTTAGTCAAAAATTGCATTAGGATTCTACCATTTCTGTGGATAACAAGAATTTTGGGAAGGATGTTAAATCTCATGCTTCAGGGTTTAAAACAAACTAACTATTAATGATTAGGCTAAAACTTAATATGCGGGGTAGGTTGCCACACATCTACCTGCTGCAGGGTTCTTGCACCTTCCTCTGAAACATCTGATACTGGCCGTTGTCAGAGACGGGATACCCAATTAGATTGACCTCAGGTCTGATGCAGTCTGGCAATCCCTATTTTCCACAAGTTCCAAGAAATCAAAGCAAGCCCAGACATTCTGGATTCACTCTGAACGCCTTTGCCCCAAACAGAGCATGTGAAAATGTGTGTGAAACCTAACCCTAAAAAAATACACAATCAACAAAGTAGTTGAGGGGCCTCTTGTTGTGGGCTGTGGCTCCCCTTTACTTGGCCAACTTGCCCCAGTCTGCACCCAAACCAGGACTGTGTTCCACATGGACAGACCTTCACAACTTCAGAGAATGCCCCATTAAAATCAGTGGTGCTCTGGGCGGAGACAGCGGGTCTTCTGAGAGTGGCCTACAAAAGAGATGTCTGTACATATGTAGATAGTAAGCTAATGGACCTAAGTTTGCCTATTTGCTTGAACAGGTTGCAGCAGCAGCAAATTCCATCCTCGGCGTATAACAACCAGTTAATGACCGAGCAGAGGCCTGTTGAGATTTCCAAGACACTGCTAATAAAGGCATGCTGGGATGATAAACCCATGGACAGCATTAGTAAACTGGTGGAAGAAACCAGCAAAAGGCATGGGCAGCAGCCCAGTACAGCATCTCGTGTCCCACTGTACATGGTCAACATGCCTACAGCAAATAAACTTTCGAAGGCAGCAGCAGTGAAACAGATGATGCAACAAATCAAATAGCGGCAGCAGCATGACAAATAGTATTATGACAGAGGTATCAAAGAGCTCCTTGAACTCCATTTAGGACGGCCAATAAGAGTATACCCAGCACCTATATGACATTCTCCAGGATACAATCTGGAGCGTTGGACAGCGGTGTCCCCTTAACGCTATAGCTTGGGATGACTTTTACACTGTTTTGCTGTCAGAACAATCATACCTGGCCTGCTCACACAGCCTTCAGCCTGCAAAATCATTGCCAGCTGAATACATGAATGTTCTCCTAGCCATCTATGAATTACATACAGTGCGACTCCCGCATATTCCTAGACCCACCCCAGAAATATTCGTCTTGCATTGCTCAGTACCCCCCCTGGACAGTACGATCTCATAGTAAGTTTGTCATTTCAACAAAGGAAAATGATTATGCACCAACTTTGTGCCTCAGGTGTAGTTTCCCAAACACTTCAATGCAGACACACACTGGATTAGATAAAATAATAAAATCAGTTTATTAACTTCAGAAAGATAGATTTAAGTGATTACAAGTGATAAGGCATAAATTGGTTACAAAAGAAATAAAAAGATAAAAACACAAGCTAATTCCTAAATGTTAACAAGTTTTAGGATTTAAAGCAAGTATCTTTCTCTCACCACAAGTTTTAATAGTTTACAGGCTGGATTTCCTTTCAGACAGAGACCCCTCCCCCAGTTCGGAGTCTGTAAGGTGTTCGTTGATATCATAAGCAGAGAGATGGGAGGATGAGATCTGAAGTCAATGTTTTCCTCCCCCTTTATAACTCAATTTCTTGTGATAGAAACATTCTTGCTGAGACTGGGTGACACACAGTCTGTTGTGGACATGAGGTTTGAAATATTCCTGTGATGCAATGTAAATTTCTTATTTGCACTCTTCACGTGCTGAGGAATGGCTGCTTAAGCTGGTGATCTTCTTTAACATCTGGCTGAAGTGCCAGTGAGTCTTTGCCTCTGAAAAACTGGCTTGGACCTGCTTATTTGAACCTTGGAGCACATTATAACAATGATACCTAGTAGAATCCTATAACTTCACATACAATATTGATACACACATTTTACCAGGACAATAATACTCAGCAGATTATGACTTTTCAAATTATAGCTCACCAGGCATATTTTGCACAAAACATATCATACCCTTATAAAAATGGTGAACATGGGGTACAGGATGTCAAAACCTAATGACAGAGAAAAGAGATGGAAGACGGGGACATTTGTGCAGAGTAGTACCAAGATCATATAAGATATTAGTACAAGGACAGCTCTCCCACTGCAACTGTTATTTCCCAAGAACAATGAAAGGAAGACTCAAACAAGTCACATGGCCTTGCTTTGGATCAAAACCATGACTGGGAAAGCGGTTTGCCTATTAGTGACCGTCCTGAGTTGGCAAAGACAATGCCATAAAATCAAGCAGCACAGAACTCTCCAGTGAGCAAAGAGCAACAGACAGAAGAGATACAGATTGGGAGAGCAGCAAGTCATTTCAAAAACTTTATAGCTCATTGAAATTATGCAGTTTCCTTTATAGGAAGAGAAACGGTCCAAGAGTGGACCATGTCTGTCTAGATGTTAACAGTTAGTTCATGGAAAAAGTGCAGTAAATGGTGCTCAAGAATAAACAGCACTGGTCATAGATGAAGAAGCTAAAAGACTGTAAAATTAACATGCCCACATTCAGTGGATTAAGAGCTTGCTATCTTCTAGATCTCAAAATGTAATTTGTAAACTGGGAATCATCCTTGAGTGGGTGTGTATCTAGTGAAGTCCCACAAGGCCTGGTTCTTTGCCGTACGCTATTTAACATTTCTATTAATGACTAAAAGAAAACATAAAATCATCACTGATCAAGTTTGCAGATGAAACAAAAATTAGGGGAGTGGTAAATAATAAAGAGAACAGGTCACTGATTTAGAGGGAGCTGGAAGATTTGGTAAACCTGATGCAAGCAAACAATATACATTTTAATGACTAAATGTAAATGTATACAGCTAGGAACAAAGAATGTAGGTCTGACTTACAGGACGGGGAACACTATTCTGTGAAGCAGTGACTCTGAAAAGACTTGGGGGTCATGCTGGATAATCAGCTCAATATGAGCTCCCAGTGCAATTCTGTGGCCAAAATAGTTAATAAGATCCTGGAATGCATCAACAGGAATATTAAGTATCAGTAGAGAGGTTATTTGACCTCTGTATTTGGCATTAGTGTGATCACTGCTGGAAAAATGGATTAGAAAACATGTCTTATAGTGATATTCTCAAGGAGGTCAATCTATTTATCTTCACAAAGAGACAGTTACGGGGTGACTTGATTGCAGTCTCTTAGTATCTGCATGGGGAACAAATATTTAATAATGGGCACTTTAATCTAGCAGAAAAGGATATAACGTGATCCAATGGCTGGAAGTTGAAACTAGACAAATTCAGACTGGAAATAAGGTGTACATTTTTAACAAAGAGTAACTTCCCGTTAGAACAACACCTGGTGGCATGCTGGATTCTTCATTACTGACTATTTTTAAATCAAGATTGGATTTTTTTTTCTGGAAAGATCTGCTTTAAAGATTATTTTGGGCAAATTCTATGGCCTGTGTTATGCAGGACGTCTAGATGATCAGAATGGTTCCTTCTGTCCTTGGAATCTATGAATACAAGTTGTTGTGCCCTGTACATGACTTCCATTGTGCAGCTCTCTACATGACGCCCTTCACAATTGTTTGCCTGCACAGAGGTCAGTGCAACTTCTGGGCACTGGTGAGCTAACATGGCTCCAGTACATGGTGCGGTGCACTGCCAATAGTTTCACAAAGAGCTCCCCAATATTTTTTTCCCTTAGCTTCCAATGAGATCTATATAACAGGTTGTTTATACTGTCAGAGGGGATGGGTGAGGGGATTCTTTTGTCTTCTGTTACACAGGGATCAGCACTTAGCAAACATACTTAGGCCCCAATACTACTATGTGCTCTGTGCAGGCAGCCATCTGCAGACATTGAAAACCTCTTTGCCTTCAGTGGCACGGAGCTCTTTGCAGAATCGGGGCCATAACACGTGTGACTCTTCCCCGCAGATGCTGATACTTTGTTCTTAAGAGATATACCTAGCCCAGCACAGATTGCACCAGGTGCAAGTTGAAATGGAAAGGTGGTGGGAAGTTAAGACCTTTCAAGGGGGATCTGGACATAGGTGCCGACTCCGTGGGTGCTCCGGAGCTGGAGCACCCACGGAAAAAAATTGGTGGGTGCTCAGCACCCACCGGCAGCTCCCTGTGGCCCCACCCCGCCCCCCTGCTCCAGCTCACCTCCGCCTCCACCGCGAGTGCGCTGCCGTGTTCTGCTTCTCCCCCCTCCCTCCCAGTGCTTGCGCCACGAAACAGCTGATTCGTGGGGCAGGGAGGGGGGAAGGAGGGGGAATGCCACACGCTGGGGGAAGAGGCGGGGCTGGGGAAGGGATCCAATAGGGGCAGGGAGGGGGCGGAGTTAGGGTGGGGACTTTGGGGATGGGGTTGGAATGGGGGCAGGGCCAAGGGTGGGGATGGGGTGGAGTCGGGGTGGGGCCAGAGGCAGGGAGGCACAGGCACCCACCGGTGCCGGAGAAAGTTGGCGCCTATGGATCTGGACATTATCCTCCCCCATGGAAAGTTTAAAGTGCCTGACTCTTCGTGCAATCTAGCCCATTCTGAAGGCAAATGTTTGTTCTACAGAAGGATTTTTCTGAGCCCCCATGGTAAAAGTCACCTCTGCCTGGGCCAGCAGCACAGCAATCATCCTATTCCTAACTTCAGTTTGGCTGGGAAAAAAATAACAAAGTGTTCCTGAGAGCTCCCTTCAGCACAGCACTGCTGGTCTATTGAGTAGCAATAGCTAAGGGACAACTCTAGCTTCACAACAGTTTGTTTTAAAGGAAGGGAAAAAAAGAGCATGATTAAAGGATAGAGACTTTAATTATTCTCTAATGTAAATCAGATCCAAGTAAAACTTCATTTCAATTAACTTGTTTTGCGAGAACCCCTGACTCCCTTTCCAAATAAGGAAAAGTTAAGGTAGGTTACATCCATTTTCAAAATAACCCCCAGTTTAAAAGAAAGCCACATGCTTCTATAAATAGGTTCTACGTTTTATTATTCTGTCAGGAAGTTGCCACCATTACATTTTGGCAGGAATGACCCAATTCTGAGCGAACTAGTTAGCAGGATCGTAAGAATGATTTCAAACTTGGGCAATGTTAGAAGGCATGATTTCACTCTGGCTGTCCTTTTCAAAATGGCAACTTTAAACAACCAAACAATTTTCAATCAAACTAAACTAGAATTGTGAACAAGGGCCCTTGATTTTGCAAACGTGATGACTTTGGTGATGCTCCTGCCTGCCTGCATGCATCACATTGCAAGAGCAAACTACTGGTGATTTCTGCTTGTGAGAAATCACAAACCAGTGCAGCTTGCACAGCCCTTTTATAGTCCTTTCAAGGAAGAGGCTGGGCTTAGAGAGGGACTCAAGCAGCTCTGAGAGAAGCTCTCTCTCTCTCTATTGGCTGCTCTGTGGCACCTGCTACCTATAAGGGTGGGTTTAAGCTCACTTATTTCCCTCTATAACACCCCAAACACAGCCCTACATTCCTTCAGAAATGGATTGTGAGTTATGGAATGTTTTTCCGTTTAGTTTCCACCAGAATCTGCTCGTTTATTTCTTAAACTGAGACAGTCTCTAGGCAAAGAAGAAAGTTAAAGAACATAAGGAATGATTATCACGTGAAATTGAAGTAATAATGGAAATTTCCACACTAGTACATAGCTATACACATGTGCCTGTAGTTGATCCCGGCTCCAAGAACTTACCTAACGTTGTTATTGCGGTAAGTGCATGGTTTTCAACTTGTGTTATGGATTTGCTGATATTCGTGTGTGTGTAGCCTAAATTTTCCTAAATGACTAGTGATTTTGGGTGCTTTGTTCTTGGAAGTCCTACTTGAGACCTCTGAAATGGGCTAGATTTTCATTAAGTGCTGGGCACCCACCCACTGAAAATCAGGCCCTACTAAAGTGTTTTAAGTTGAGCATCTGACAGCTGAATGACCCCAAATCACTGCCCACTTCTGACAATGTAGTCCATGTTATCTATAGATGGAAAGGTACAAACCTATTTCCCCAGCCATGACACATACACTGTGTTTTAGTCTCTCTGTTTTAAATCCTATTTGTTATCTAAGATTAAGGCTAAACATATTAATTTTCCTCATTTGCAGAAGATAACCATTTATGTAACCCCACCATGCCCAATATTCCCCAGTAAAGGTTCTCTGAATCTCAACAGGTGTTCCATTCAGCCTACTCACATTAGCAGGGGCCCTTTTTGCATCTTAAGGGGAGGCTTCCGGGTCTCTCATACTGTGCAGCTGGTAGGGAAACGTTCTGAGTTCCTTCACGGCCTGCTCCCAAAGCTATGTGTTCAGAAGTTTTTAAAATATATTTTATTGAATGCTACTAGGTGTTACTAGAGAGTGGTTCCCAAGTATGTGCCAAGAAATCTGAATGGCCCATAGGCTCCCCTGCACTTGTGTAGGATGATGGGGGATCAAACCCCTCGAACAAGTCCAGGCATGCATTTCCTGCTTCAAGTTGTCACCTTTCTCCCCCTGTCAGAAAGGGGAGGAGCCAGAAATGAGGCGGGAGTAGCAACTCCTATAACGTGCCGTAAATTAATATGTAAAATCAGTGGTGGGTTAATGCTGCCTTGTGTCAGTATAACCTCCTGCCTCACACTCTGTGACTCCCCTCTGCAGAGCTGTAGGCTGCCCCCAGGGGCGTCAGCCAGTGCTGATCCTGACGTGCGGGGAAGCGGGCTTTAGGATTGCAAAATGGGGGTGGTGTGCTATGCATCTGGGCAGGGTCCATGGAGTGGGGAGGGGGCTCTGTGTGTTTGATCCCCTGCTATGTTTTCAGGCCCTGCCCAGTCCCCACTCCACCCGCACGCAAGAGCTACAGAACTGCATATCACTCGGTGTCACACGGGCTGCTTCTGGCACGCTGGCGGCTGCCATGCCCCTGTCTGCAGCTCTGGCACTGGGTTCACGAAGGATATGGACACACTGCAGTCAGAGGTGTGATTGCAGCACACGTAGACATACCCAATCTAGCTCGCGGTACCAAGAGCAGTGAAGCTGCAGCAGCACAGGCTAGCTGCCTGAATAAATAGCCAGGGTCCCAAATGGGCTTATACGGCCTGCGCTGAAACCTGTCCTGCTATATAGCGTTACTACTCTTGGTACTGGTGCTAGCTAGATTAAAGCTAGCTCAGGTATGTCTGCCTGTGCTGCAGTCACACCTATGACTGCAGTGTAGACATACCCTAAGCCTCAGAACTCTTCAATACCCATTTTAGAGAGGGGAAACTGTTCAGCACAAGTTATGCTGCCTTCCTCCGCAGCATAGGGCAGGAGTCGCAAGCTGGAAGATTCTCTGCGACTTGAAGTCTTTAGATCACGATCTCAGGACTTCAACAGCAGAGCTAAGGGAAAGTGGGGGGGTCAGTTTTTGTGGCCTGCATCATGCGGGGGGTCAGACTAGATGACCATATTGGTCCCTTCTGACCTTAAAGTCTATGAGTCTATGAGTCTATGAGTAAGTGACTTCATGAGGTCATGCAGTGAGTCAGTGCCAGAGTTCAGGAGAGAACTCCGGAGTCCTGATTCTTTGTCCCCGGCTCTGACTTGTAGTGAACTTGTTCTCTCCACCACATAGTGAGCGGAGGAGCTGAACACAATTGATCTTTAAACTGGATTCACAGCCCATTCTAGGTCCGTTGACTTGCCCTGGCTCTGCTGTTTCTTATTCCCCAATTATAGCATGGGTCTTATAAAGTGCTCTTCACAGAAGGATTCTTATCACACACGTTGCTGTATTCATTAGGATTTATATTCTATCCCCAGTGGGCAGGCAAGAGTTAACATGAATGAGAGTTATGTACACACATGGGTCATCTGCCCAATTTATTCGAAACTTGAGTGCAAATAGCATCAAGCCTGCATAAATGGACAAAGTCACATATTGACCATCCGTCCCCCCACCAGTCAATTGACTTAATTTACTCCCTTCCTCGTCATGTGATGGCATTTCCCAGGTGTTCTTTTAAATGAACATTCTGTGGTTTGTTATCTCATCACCTCCTTCGTAGCTGCCATGCTGCCTGGCAACTCACAATGGCAGAGAATAAAGAACCCCCATCCTCCTCTTCTACCAGGCAGGCTCCTTCTGCCTGAGCCAAAGAAGAATCTTTGTTAGGTGTTTGCAGTTTATCAGTTCTGATTCAGTCCTCACATATACGCTAATTGGTGGATGGCAGTATGATTGGAGATCCTGTTTAACTGGATGCATGATAAAGGCGTATGGCCAGACGAATAGGGGCTAATGTGTGGATAATAATTCTCCTTCTTTATCCTTGCTGAAGTGTGTGCATATTGTGTGTGGTTCATTTTAATGAATCAGCCCCACAGAGATTTTTTTATTATTAGTTTTGTAAAAATGTCTTGCCTAACCATAGCTAAGACTGTCTCCTGATGGAGATCTATTAGTTCCAGGAATGGAAGACCTTTCAAATAAAAAATAACAATTCTCAAGTACCTATTTTAACTAATGTTCCAAGCCCATATAGTCCTAATGATATGTAGCAGATCTAAAATATTTCCCTTTGAGTTTGATATGCTGCCCGACTATTTAGTGTATTTGAAATGCTAAAGTATCCAGTGATTGATTTCTGAATCTATAGACAGCATACATAAAACATGAGCATCTTTATTGTATGTCGTCTTGATATCGCCTCTGGAAATATTTTATAGATTTATGTCAGTCATCACTAGTTCAGAAGTGTTTTCCCGTTTACCATATTTCTTCAAGGACCTAGAAGTGAGCAGTGTGGAAGGACTTTGACTTGTATTGGACAGCTGTAATGATCAAGACTGAAACATGGAACAAAGCTGCAGTAGCGAAATGCTTATTAACATGGAGATGGGTGTGTAGTGAAAGTGACTCACCGTAATGCTGCTGGCAGCACATTTGTTTTGGTGTCTTATTGTTTTTATTTGGTCATCTGATGAACGTCCATATACGTAACTGAGAGTTAAGAGCTCATTAGTTAAAATTAGTGTTGTGTCTGGAATCAGGTCAGGCTGCTGAAACTGATGTTTCATGAAAGCTATTAATAGCCACAAAATGTTCTCTCAATAGGAAACATTGAAAGAAAATATTGTGTTTATAACTGTTGAAATAGTCTGACAGTGGTTGTCTTGTTTGTTTATCTGATTGTAATGTATGCAAAGTATATTTTCTCGCCTTTTGGTGCGGGGAGGAGTGATTATGGTGGCAACTCATAAACTCCTAAATCTTTTGTATAGAAACTTCGTGCTCAGTCTGTTTTTAGAAACATACTGTTAAATCGCTAGCCATTTTGATCAGTGAGCATTGTGGGTATGTGTGTATATATATATATATGGAGATATACCTATTGCATAGAACTGGAAGGGACCCCAAAAGGTCATCGAGTCTAGCCCCCTGCCTTCACTAGCAGGACCAAGTACTGATTTTTTGTTCTAGATCCCTAAGTGGCCCCCTCAAGGATTGAACTCACAATCCTGGGTTTAGCAGGCCAATGCTCAAACCACTGAGCTATCCCTTCCCTCAGTTATCCCTCACAAAACCTATATACAACTGTATAATAATCACTTATAATATAAAAACACTCATCTTCTGTTTCTTATAGTTTTAAACCTTGCTAGTGTGTGTTTGATCCTTCAGTGGACTTTAGATTTTCACAGCACTAGTTACATTGCAGATGTGGAATTATAATGTATATGGCTTGCTTCTGAGATCCATGAGACTGGATGTTTAGATGCAAAAGGGCATAATTTATGGGATAGTCCCCAAATTATTATTGGGCTTTCAAAAGAGCTGGTCAGATGATTTTTTTTTTTACAAATGTAGCCATTTCACAGGGGGAGAAAATTGCTGTCTGCAATTCTTCCTGGAGCATGCCATAATCTTGACTTTAGAACCCAACAAACACAAATCTGGCATTGTTTGGTTACATCCTGAGATCCATCATAAGCCAGGGAAGTACTATTGTCCCCATTTTACAGATGGAGAAATATGGCACAGAGAGACTAAGTGACTTGCCTATGGTCACACAGGAAAGCTGGTGCAGGAGGTAGCTGAACCCAGGTCTTCTGAAGCTATTGCCCAAACCACAAGATCATCCTTTCTGTAATAAATATGTATGCATTCCTTTACCTAATAGCAAATATTAGGGGCAGTCCACGCAACACAACCTGGTCTGCAACTGCAGTTGTCTCCTAGGGACAGGTTGAGACACTGTGTGATGTTCCTTTGGTGTTGCACAGGAACTCCCCACTGGCCATTTTCCCAAGTCTCTACAGAAACTACCCAGCAATGATGGGCCTGTAACTTTCTATCTGTAGAGCTGGCAAGGTATATGAGTCTGGGACTGGTAGGACGTGGGAATAGGCTCAAGTTACACACTGAACCTTGGCCCTTGCAGCCCAGGAACTCCAATCAAGGGTCTCAGACTTCTTTGAACCAGCCCTGCCGTGTGTGGCAGTTCTACCATCACTAAAGCCACTGGCCTTATAAGGATTCAGTAAAATCTCTTCACAAGCATCTCCCTGTAAATTTTGGCTTCTACCATCTTGCGCCAACGTATTGTTGTGCTTTGTCCCTGAACTCTGACTACTATAGCTGAACTTGAAACAGCTTTAGCTGCAAATCCTTTTAAATGGGGAGATGTGAGAGGGCTTAGTATATGATGCACAGCATTACTGACACCTTAAAACAGCACCCTTCGATCCAAATAGACACTGACTTAAAATCCATTCTGCAGCCATGTTAACCACACTGAAAAAGCCAAGATAGCTTTGTATAGCTTCAAAATGTGAAAAACGGTCAAGAGGACAACGAATTGCAGGTATAATTATTCCCCATATATTGTGAAAACCTAGGAAATAGGATTTTCATTCAAGCAACTGCTTCAATGTGTAGTGGAGTTAGCACCATATAGGTGAAGATATAGATTACTTTTGTAACCCATTGTTCAGTGAGTATCACATGTCTCCTTCCATGCCTGATCTACAGAAGATGTGGCTCTGTTATAGACCCCAGCTAGCTGGCCTGGCTCTTTAGCTACAACTTTAAGCTCTGAAGGTTCCCAGTTTAGTCCTTGACATTGGACAAGAGGAGGTCATCATCCCTTCACTCTACAAACCAGCCAAGTCATGGAATCCCCCATCAAACACAGTACGCCAACCAGTGGGAGCAGATGTGGCTGAGAGTAAGAGGCCTATCCCGCATGTGAACACTGAAAACACACAGTGGGAAGGTGCCCTGGGGCATTGAGACAGGTGAAGGAGTAGATGGGGCAACTGGTAGGCTGGAGAGAGAAGGGTGTTGGCAACCTGGAGAGAGGCTTTGTGGGGAGTATCTGGGGCAATCTAGTGAAACGTTGGGGTGTGAGAGGTTGCCTGAGACAGCAGGAGCTTGTGGGGAGAGTCCATTGGTGGTTTCATGGGTCAGCTGATGGGAGAGAGTTGGTAGTGGGCTATATTTGAGGGGATAAGGAGTGCCTCGTGTTGGTGGGTCAAGTGCTCTCCTAACTTCTCTAGGCTGTGCGTCCCCATTGCTGTCTCCCCACGCTCACTTCTGCTCTTCTAGCCAGACACCAGCAGGCACAGTGGGAGCAGCAAGAGAAGGGACAGAGCAGGCACCACAACAGCCTCATACTGATACTAATATCTCAGCTGGGCCATGACAAGGCATGAAAGGATTGTCAGTTATGTGGGTGTCATGCAAAATGCCTGACAATGGCCAGCCCTGATCTCTGGGCTGCTAGGTCCTTTGTGTGTACTTTTTATCATGGCATTAGGCTCCTCTTTTAATCTTTTTTTAATGCCAGTCAGGTGAAATACTGGCTTGCAGCATGAACTTTGAAAGGTTCTTTTTTACCTACTTTATTTATTTATTTATTTTTAACTTGCACTGCAAGTTCAGGGTGATGCTCTTGAGAGTTGCTACTGTCTGAAACTGTTACAGGACTATGGAAATTTCCTCCAGGAAGGGAACCATGTTGCATCTTTAAAAAGAGGTTCAGAAGGAAACGCTGCTTGATGCTGATGTTTAGTGGAGGATTGGAGTTCAACTAGTTCAGATCCAAACAACCCTGGGCATTGAAGCTGTTCAGATCTGGGCTTCAGACAGCAATAAGAAGTCAGGCCACTTACAAATTTCCAGGGTCTATATACTGCTGATTACATTTACATCTATGGCTGAAAAGTCAGTGGAGATCATACATTTCAAATGAATAATGTACATATTATTTGGCACACCACATATGTTTTATTAAATATATTTCATTTTACTTTTGTGGGAATAATATTAAAATCAGGATATGGCAGTGAATCACACAGCTTTTTAGGAAACCAGGTAAGAAGGGGAGTAGATTGTGGCTTTCAGCCCATCTCTAAGCCAGGGTGGTAAACCGCACCAACCCACATGGAGATGGGACTCAGACACCTGTCTGAGAGTATACAGTTCCTGCTTATTTATATGCTGCTAGACCCAAAATCTACATCATTCAAGTCACAATCAAGATCTAATGGGGGTCTGATCTGGGTTTGGACTTCTTGATTCTGCTGTACTACAAACAATAAGTGGCCCTCCAAACCCATAAAATACAGTGAGGAATACTGTATCCACTTGAAATTGTGTAGGACAGAATGAAGTTACCCAAAGTCCAATTTGCTCAGGACTGGTTTAGCATGTACTGCACATTTTTTTCCTTGAGACCAATCAGAAGGGATCTACTAAAAAGCACAGTTTATGCAAAAAAGACTTACTATTTGCATGTTCTTCTGCATAAATAATGCAATATTATGGAAAGGAATAGAAAAAGATTATCCTCTTTTGAATTCCAGTACTGAGCTGAAGGTTGAAAAATATATTATTGTAGTTTGCAACATTACACTTGGAGAAAGCATTTGAATATCAATAAGCTGAGAGATTTTTAAATGGATATTTACATATAATATCACTGTGTGTTTACAGTTAATATCATATTGGATTTAATTTTATTACATTCAAGAAAGCAATTGGGTGAAGAATAAACACTGTGTGATAGTATCTCATTGATATGCAGAATCAATATGATAATCATATTGCTGATATGAACTCATAAGAAAAGCTTCTGACATTTCATCTAGGCTTCTTAATTTAGTATTTACAATGGATGTATGAAACTATACACTGCAGTCTTATTGTTTAATTATGGAGAGTAAACTTTGTATCATATTTTTGATTTTTTTCTAATGACTTATTCTGCTTTCAGATGATTTTCAAACTACCAAAATGTCATGAAGACATTTCTTTTAGATTTTTTTATTAACAAATATACAGTGAACATATACAACAAAAGGCTAAATGAAATCTACACTAAAGCCAGCATATGAAGCGTGTGTGAGCGTGTGTGTCCCTAATGTCGCGAACTCATTCAATCTTCCAAGGGGACATCCCAGAGTTCATTTAAATGTATTAAAGGAAGTAGTTTGCGCATATTCCGAGCTAAAAACATTTAGGAAGCAGGGACATGGCACTGGACTGAGAGTCAGGAGAACTGGGTTTTATTGTTCCCTGCAGTGCTCTTTTAGGCAAGTTCCTCAGTTCCTGCCATGACCAAAACAGACAAAAAGCATCTTATGTTTGTACAGCACCTAGCATGATGGTACGCTGATCTCTGTTGGTATCTCTCATTGCTACTGTAATACAAATAATAAATGGCTCTCCGACTCCATATAACATAATCCTCTGCCAGTTGAGATAAAGGAGAACTCACTAAGGCCTGGTCTACACTGGGGGGGATCAATCTAAGTTACGCATGTACTTAGATTGACTTACCATGGTGTCTTGACCGCAGTGAGTCAACTGCTGCCGCTCCCCCGTCGACTCTGCTTGCGCCTCTCGCGGCACTAGAGTACAGGAGTCGACGGGAGAGGACTCAGGGGTCGATTTATCGCATCTAAACTAGACGTGATAAATCAATCCCCGCTGGGGATCCGGCGGGTAGTGTAGACATACCCTAAGATAACACTGGAAGTAGGTCTCTTCCTCGCTTTCCGGGTCATGAACCAGAGGGCAGCATCACATACAAGGCCAGTACATTACAATTGCACTCTTACAAGCAAAGACAACAATGACAAAATATCTTTCACAGGTGTCTTTGATGAGAAGCCTCTTCATAAAATATGTTTCACTGTTGTGTTAAAACAAACTTACTGCATTGGAGAGGGTTCTGTGAAAAGTTATAAAAGTCCAATACCTCTAAAGCTGATATATCATTAAAGTCGCTACAACATTCCAGGCACTGCCACAAGTAATTTTGTGAGGTAGGATTGATTGAGTCTCTATTCAAGAATAAAAAACAAGCAGTGTGCCAAGAATGTTGACAAGGAGCGATATGAATCCAGTCTTATCTCCGTGTTATTGCTCTTGCCAGTCACTATCTTACTATTAAGATAAAGCAAGTTACCCTGCTGTGTAAGCCACTGATTGAAGGCTGGATAATGATTTCTGGATTTTTCACTACAAGTGCAATATTGGACAGAGTCTGGAAGAAGATGGATTGGTAAATTGGAATTTACGTTTTAGGATGTGCACCTAAAAAGTAATTTAATACATTTATGTATCTGTACATATATACATCTCCCTCTCTTTCGTCAGCTTAAGCAAATCACATCTACTCTTTATAAATACATACATCTAAACATTCTGTATATGCTTATTTGTATAATACAAATGTGCTTTGCATTTCAGACATAAAAAGACATTACTCCAGATCTGAGGAGCTCTGTTGTATATATGTCTCTCTCCTTACCCAACAGAAGTTTGTGCAGCATATACATTGTATATTCATATGCACTATTTGCATGTGCAAAATACATGTATAGTGGACCTGATCCTGAGCCCATTGAAGTCAAAGTAAAGACTTTTATTGATTTCAGCAGCTTTTGGATCAGATTCAGTTTGTGTAACACACTCATACGATATTGTATATTTTTATTTAGAGGGGGCAACTGTTAATACATTAAGTTTTGCCTGTGACTCCTCAAAGGGTGATCTATGCTTACAAGCATACAGCCTTCATTATCTGCATGCCTTGCAAGTCATTATGGATTTACCTTCACAGCCCTGCTGCGAGGGAGGGAAGTATTATTGTGTCTTATATGTCTGTGCAGCACCTACCACAACAGGATTGGGAGCATGTTTGAGCCATTAGGTGATAATACAAATAAATAACAATTTTGATGTCACAGATGGGGATCTGAGGCACAGAGTGATTAAGTGACTTGCCCAAGGTCACAGAAGATGTTTCTTGCAGAGCCAGAAATTGCAATCAGATCTCCGGAGTCCCACTGTGTAGTGCCTTAATCATGACACTATTTTTCCTGATTAATGATTAACGAGCAAAGGAGGCCTCAGAAACAGAGGGAGGGAGAAGGACATCGTATAGATCCAACCCAGTGGTCCGTGTGTGTTCCATGTCTCCTTCTGGGCCTGATTTACAGAGGATGTGAATCTGTTACAGCCCCCAGCTGCAGCATCTGGCTCTCTAGCTATAGAGACTCATGCTTTTTAGCTGTAGAGACCACTGGTTCAGTGCCTGATGTGTCAACCAAGATGGTGGCTGTCAGTCATGCCTTTGGCAGGTGGTGTGAAATTCACCCCCACTGCAGTGGGCCCACACAGGTGTTAGGTTCTACTTAAGCCATCAGTTGCAGGTCAATGGTGCATACAGACTTGTGTAGTCTTTCTGCACTGGGATGAATTCCATTCGAAGTAAGTATAGTGGACAGGCACTGTAGTGAGTAAAATCAAACAAGTCACAGGCCCCTAAAAAGAAATGCATATCTATTTTTGTGGGGGTAAATTCTTCCTTGTAACATGTGCAGCCTGCACTCCACAGATCAGCAGCAGTGCTGTGAGATCTGGTCCTGCCCCCAGAACCCTGGTGAGGGGACCGGGTGGGATGAGCACACAGGCGTGGTTATAGAGTTCCTGGTGCCCCACAGTTACCAGAGAGGACCAGGATTTATGGTGCGGGGAGGGGTGTAATAAATGTAGAAACTTCCTGGTCAGGGAGTTCTCTAGCTGCTGCTTAAGGCATGGCTCTTTGTGTCTGTCATTACACTACCCTGGCCTCTACACCTTCACAGAGCTCTGGTTAGCTAGAAAGCTGGAAAGAAATCCAGCCCCTCCTTCCTGGTGCCAGCGCTCTAAGAGTGCCTGGGCTTTCAGAGTGACACAGCAGGCTGAGAGTCTAAGCTTTGGGCTGGGAGGCAGGCCTAGCCAGGAAGCCTGAGCACATAGCCCCAGTGAGTTTGCACAAGAAAGGAGGTGCCCGGATTGGTGACTGAGGGACTGATGCTAGGTGTTGAGGTGATAAAGATGTTGGAGCGGATTCCTGACTCCCCCAAAAGAATGCCTGAGGGTTCAGGGCAATAGGGGTTAGGACCCCTGCAATGGAAGTGTTGTGGGGGCTGATCTATGTTTCTGTCCCCGGGCATGTCTCCAACCACCAGGCTGGGCTGAGTTCTGTAGTTGCCTTAGCCCTGGAGGTAGATGCATGAAGTGGAGAAGCCATGGTAGTTGCAGCGGTAAATGGCTGCAGGAGGAACCTCAGCCCATCCCATCCCCTGCACTCATCATCAGCGGGCTGAGGCGGCACATGTGGGGGCCGGTGACGTGTTAGGTGACAGTATGCTCTAATCACCTGCGCACACTCAATAGCAGGAAAAAGGCCTATTCTGATGCTGAGCCAGAACTTCCTGCCCCTTCTCAGACCCAGTGAGCTCCAGCCTCATCTCTTCACTGCAAGAGACCAGCTCAGCCACTTGACCCTGGCCGTTGCTATCTCCCCTGGAACTCCCTGGGCCCTCCTCTCTACACAGGGGCCCCAATCTGCCTGGGTGTCTCTGACTGACTAAAAAACCTAGTTCTTCCATCTCTGCCTGTAACATTACAATCGGGTCAGGCCAAAACCTCCCCACCCCCGCCTGTAGGAGGCAATAAGGAGCCCGTGCTTGGCCAGGGATTCCCCCATTACGTGATGGGAGAAAATATCAGTTTATCCCCCCTATGGGCTTAATGGATCTCCCACAGGAAGGCCCCCCATGCCAACTTCCTCCTCTGCCCAGACCCCTCCCCATTCAAAGCAATCTTCCACCAACACTTGGGAGGGTTCTCCTCCCCAAAGCAAGGGGTGTGAGTTTCGAATCGTCTATGAATAAAGGGGAGTGAGTGCTTGGGCCATGCCCCCATCCCACAGACAGCAAGCCTAAGAAGCATCTCTGTACTCAAGCAGGGCCAATTAGACACAGTTGAAGAGCAAGTGCTACAAAGGTGAAGCTGGCCACAAGGGTGGGGGGGAAGGGAAGGGAAGGGAAGGGGAGGGGAGAGAGGATTTTCCCAAGAGGAGAAGCTATGAGAAACTGCTGGGGAGCCCAGCCCAAGACAGTGACTAGCCTTCCTTCCCCCTTCGTCCCCGTCCGTCCCCCCGCCCGTCCTTTCCATCGTGTTTAGGGCAGGCAGAAATTGCAGCCCTGATAGGGTCTCTGGATGCCTTCTCCCTGTCCGTGCCCTGTAGCGGGACTTGAGGAGCAGTGCCCGGGACTGGAGGTAATTGGACTCAGACCCAGGAATGAGCCCAATTCCCAGCGGTAACAGTGAACTTGCCCAAAAGCAGGGATGCTGGACAAGGTCAAGGGACGTAAAGAGACGATAACCAAGCCCAGGTTGAGGGTCGGCTGACTATTGGCCCTCACAGAGCGTTCAGATTCACTCTGTATGATTTTGTTCTCCCCCGACCACTTAAAAGCAGCTCTTGACTCTATTTGGGTGTGTATTACAGCTGTGTCAAACATTTCTAATGAAATCATATGAGATTTGCTTGGTTTTGGATGTGTTACGAATCTGAACTGGGCACATTACAAACGTGAGGTTTGTGCACGTAGGGCCAATTTCTGGTTTTCCACTGAAATCCTGCAGGATTTGTCATTTCACGTGGTTTTGACCCAAAGCCAAGTGAAATTCAATGGTTTTGACTGTTTTGCATAAATATTTTGGTTAGAGTTGGTTGATTTTTTTTTTTTAAACAAAAATTCTTTCATTCAAAGATACCTTTTTTTCCTAAGTAGGAAAAATACTCAAAAAACCAGGGATTTTTTCCTCAGAATTTTTCTGTTTCTTTCACAAAATTGGAAAAGAAAAAATATGGTCATGTGAGGGGCAATTGATGGGGGGTTATTGGCAATTTTATCCCATTTTTTTCTTGTTTTCTGCTTTTTCAGTAGTCAAATGGAAAGCAGAGAAAAACAAAGAAAGGGTGGATGGAGAGAAGGAGGGGAAAAAACCACTCAGGAAAATCTTGAAAAAAACCCTGTAATGAAACAAATGGGCATTTCCATTAAAACGTTAAAATTTTTGACTAAACAACAAAACGTTCTTTTTCTGAACTTGTGGAATTAAAGTAACTTTGACATTCCCAGACCTTTTTTTAACCATCTGTAATTTAGGGTTTGTTTGAACTTGTAAGTCAAACCAAGATTCGGGGATTGAAAACCTGAGCAGATTGAAACAAAGGAAAAATCTGCATAGAAACCATTATCCAATTATAAATGTGTGTGGAGTTGAAGAACCAAAGGTTCTGGGCCCAGTATTTAGCTCATCATTAACTGTTTACATCATGCAGGTTTGTTACACATTGTACGCTTTCCTAAGCAAATAACCCATCAATAGTCACTGCTAGGTTAAATATGGATATAATTATTCATTATCCTGCTAAAGAAAGAAGTACACTTACTACTGTCTTCCATACAATTTCTTTAATATGCACTGTATTAGATGACTTAATAGGACTTTTTCATGTCTAATTTCTGATTGTGTGATTCATCTGGACTCTCGGCAAATGTTTTCCAATAGTAATTTAGCTGACAATTGAACAATGAAGAGGAGAGGAATTGTTCAGGGTGGTCAAGGGTATTAAAAGGAATCATGCAATGTAAATGATAAATGAAAATTTGGGCTTGATATCAGGCAAGTTCCTAACACTGAGGTCTATTAAACTGTGAAATAGCATCTTGGGAACCCATTGCTTGGACTATTGTACCAGACTGGACAAAACACTAGAATATATACTGCGGGGGACATTCTTAAATTGGCCAGGGAATCATAGAATCATAGAGTCACAGAAATGTAGGGCTGGAAGGGACCTGGAGATGTCAGTCCAGCCCCCCCGTAATGAGGCTGGACCAAGTAGACCTAGACCATCCCTGACAGGTGTTTGCCTAACCTGTTTTTTTTAAAACCTCCAATGATGGGGATTCCACAACCTCCCTTAGATGCCTATTCCAGAGTTTAACTATTATTAATTATTTTAATGGATTAGCTAAACTAGAAGAAGTCTTTTTCCACCTCAAATTTCCAGGGATCTCTCCTCAACACCATTTTTGATAGTCTCACGTGCTGAGACTATCAAAAATGAGGTCATGAAATGTATGAAACTCTAGCATGATGCCTAGAAGTGGTCCCTCAGGGATAGACCTGAGGTACATTGACATGGCCTAATGAGGCTACAGTTCTCTGTGGTATACTTGACAAGGCTGGGAGCCAGAGTTTTGATTCTGCCACAAAATTGTTTTAGTTTCAGACTGCTGTCGATTCTTGTTTTGTCCTAGCAGACCAGTTCACCTATCCCTAGGATTTTTTTTTTTGTCATCTCATGGAACTCATAGGGTCCCAAACCCAGAAAGCATTTCTAAAGGTGTATTTTCCCCCAACATGGGCCATAATAATAAAAGCAACATAGGCCAAGTTATCAGTTCTGGGCCCAGATACATTTGTTCACCAGGCTAAGACATTTGTTCACCAGGCTTTGAAATTCTTTCACCCAGCCTGCCATGGGCTCTAGTATAAATGTCCCGTTCTAAATCAGAGCTAAATAGAGAACATATTATGTGGTGTGAAATCAGAAATAGCTAACAGTGAGCTGACAGCCTGCTGCCTAGTTTGATCATTATAAGGCAGCTTTTGGAATTATTTCATTAATTGATTGTATTAAAGGATTGGGACATGTTTATACAATGTAAACCCTCTTCGATTTCTAATTAGTCCTTAACTGATTTTGGTTTAATCAATTTGTTGTTTTAAATTGCACTGTTAGATACTTTAAGGTGAAATTACAAAATTGAAATTAACAGTTTTCACTTTGTGTTGATGAGCTTAGCATTTGCATAGGGCCTTGTGTACATTTTGCTTACATTACATACATTAATGTCTTTCTTCTGAAGATCTCAGATCTTCACAAACACCAGTTAAAGTGGAAGCAATTATTATTATCTCAATTTTATACAGGGGGAAACTGAGGCATGGAAATTAATTCAAAGTCATACTTAGTGGGAAAGCTTTCTAGCTGGTTTCTTATATGACCCCCTTCCCTGTAGTATGCAAGCACCTCCCAAACATTAATAAATTATATATAAATTATATTATATGCACACACCCCTGTGTGATGGGGACATTTTTTCCCCACATTTTATAGATAGAAAACTGAGGTACCAAGAGATTAAGAGACTTTCCTAAGGTCAGACAGGAAGTCTGTGGTAGAACCAGGATGTGAACCCAGGTCTTCCAAGTGCTGGTCCAGTGCCTTAAACAGAAAAGCGTCCATCTCTAGAACAGAGCTCACGTTTTCTGACTCCCATTCCCTATTTTAGCCACTAGGAATATTGTTATTTAGTATCTATTCATTAGATACTAGGACATTCTCAGTACCTGAGCACAAGAGACAGAATATATGGCCTGTAACGCTTTCTCAGAGCATTCAGAACTGTAAGTCATCCTGTAACCTCCTCCGCCTTAGCAAAAGTGGAATTTGTTGATGCTAAACTGGGTGACAGCTTCCTGCCACTCCAGTCTGTTAGCCAGCCAAATAACTCGTTAGGACTCCATCTGTCCTAACTTTGTCTTGCAGATTAATCTTTCATGTACTTCAGTTCCCAAACTCTCCAGAAACGTCTTCCTGCAGCACCCAGTGCCTGACACTGATCACTCACAGAAATTACTAAGTCTGCCGTCTCCAAAGAGATAGTATACACAACAGCCTGTTGGTTCAGCTAAATAGTCACATCTTACTTTATTAATAAACTTATTCTTGGTTTATTATAAATTCATCTCATCTCAGTGCTGTTATATTAAGTAACAGAGATTTAAGTGACACTAAGCAGAGATAATAGAAACATAAATGGTTACAAATAAAACAAAAGTATAATCCTGGTTCCTAGTGTCTAAAATGTAATACAACACAATCCTTGACTAAGCTAAGTTTTTTATCTTAAGCAACCTTTCAGCATTACCCATCCAACGTGGTTGGTAATCCATCTTTCACATAATTCAAAGAGCTCTGACCTCTTTGTTCCTCAGTGATCAATAACAAAGGGGTTCTTTCCCCTTCTGATAGTCAAGTAAACCTTGGACGTGTGTTCTTTTGAAGTGTATCCCCAGATAACTTTTTCTCCCCAACTGCTTGTGCTCCAGTGAACTGACCCCATGTGGTTTTCTTATTCCCCGATACCTGTTTTTTTCTGTTAACTTTTTCTGATTTAAAATGCAAATGAACTGTCCTTTGTGTTGGTTTCAGGATGCTTGATTCACAACAAGTACCAAGGCAGACAGGTAAATTAACATTCTTTTGTCCAAGAAAGACTTGTTGATCAACCCAGCTTGGTTACGTGGTTTTAAACATATTTGTAGTATACACATACAACTTTTTACTTAACACCCCGGCATACATCACAATGCCGATGATGACCATTATGACATTTTCATTTGATACCCTACACGACGTTCTTTATAGCTAAATACCAATGTGTTGTGCATAATAAGTTCATCAGTCTTGATAGGAATTGCTATTATGTGGCAGTGAACCCTTTGCCAGTGAGAATTTAGGGGCTGTGAGGGCCATATGGCCTCTGTTCTGATGAGTTTACAGTCTAACTACACAAGCAATGAATATACGCCGTCAGGCTTCAACGTAAGGTTCAGTTAATTGGGAATTATCTTTTTTACCTATTCCTTTAACTGATGGTTTGGAAGGATGGAGCATTTGAGCTTCCCAGAAGTAGAGAGTCCTGAGAAGGAATTTCAAAGGAGAGAAGGTAGGCACATAGAATAGCATGGGGGAAAGGCGTGAGGACTGGAACGTGAGAGTAGAAGGCAATGGAAGAGATGAGGTGGGATTTGTTGGCGGAGCTGGGAAGGGGAGTAATCAGAAATGACAAAAGAGTTCTAAGTAGCTGCAGAACTGCATTTAGAAGGGGAGGATAGAAATTTGAACTTGACACAGAAGGCCAGATTCAAAAGGCAGAGTAATGTGAGATCTGATCTAGATCCCATAGAAGTCAATGGGATTCTGCTATTGACTTCAGTGGAAACATGGTCTGGAGTTAGCAGCAGCATTTTGAGGGGATTGGAGGGCATCAACAAGAAAGTCAGGGAGATCAGAAAGCAGGAAGTTGCAGTAATTGAGGCAGGAGAGAAGCAAACAACGGATGCATATTTTAATTGCAGGAATGAAAAGGAAAGGTTGGAATTTTAAGAAATTGTGGAGAAAGATCTGGCAGAACTTGATGACTGTTTGGACATATGGGAAGAAGGGGGGGGGGCATTAAAAAATCACCCCAAGGTTGTAAGCCTGGGCAATGGGGAGGATGACTGTAGTATCAGTGGTGAGGGAGAAGGGATGGTTTGAGAGGAGAGGTGATTTGCAATATAAAAATATTTCACAGGGCTGCTGATTTTCAGCTCTTGTAGACACTTCTCTAATGTGCAATAACCTAGAGTGGAAATATTGGTCTTGAAATGATCCAGAATAAAATGGTGATGCTGAGTTTTATCTGTCCAAATTGATTTTCATTTATCTGGCACACTTGTGTGCCTGTACCAAATTGTAAAATCTGTTGACTGTTTTATTGATTTGCAGTATAATTTACAGGCTCTCTCTGCTTAAATTACAGCTTGGTGCACAATAGCACTTGGGGTACTGGGGTTTCATCATTTGAGATAGTTCATTCATACAACGAGCTTATGTTACTTTTCCGGACTCACGTGGGCATGGATGAATTTGTATTGGGTAATGTATGGACTAAATGCAGTAAAACCAGACCAGAGGCTATAAATCTTAAAGCAGTTAGCAGCATTTAGATTCATGTGATTACAATCTCATGCATGTAAGGCGGCTCTGCTAGCTGTCAGAGAAAAACCCAATTACACATAAACAGATCTTGAATTCTCCCTCTGGGCTTGTTTCTCTTAGCTATAGATTTTCATTCTTACTTCTGATTTTTTTTTCAAATGTAATATTTAATACATCTAAAGGTTGCTGTTTTATTGAGGAGTTCAGACAGTGTAATCCCTTGGGTAGCATTCTTTGATTGAACATGATACATTTTAAAATTGAATATATGGACAGCCTATTATAACATGCTTTGTCCTGTAAATTAATTCGCATATTTTTGTATGTATGTTGAATATGGATTGTAATTACCTATTTATATTTGTATTTTAATATTTTAACCACTCTTCATATATGAGCACCAAGATCTGGACTACAAATGTCTGGCGATAACAGTCAAATAATAGATTTTTGTGTTATTCTTAAAGCAAATTTGTGCAGGGAACTAGATGACTTAACAGATTAGTAAGAGTATAAACCGTCCTATGTTATTGGTTAGAATTCAGGTGGACAGACATTTAAAGAGTGTTACCAACCACCTGAATGCCTTTTCGGCTTGTGCAAGGCAAGTTAGTTCCCAACCAGTTCGTACTAGACAACTGCCCACATCTCAGAATCCACCTTTGCAGTTAGTATCTTTGTCGCCTCAGCAGAGAGATCTTGAATTAAATGGGGCTGAATCTGAACCATTGTGCTCGTAGAGATGGCCCTTCCGAAAAAGCTTGAGGTATGGGACGCGGGGAGCTTGCTCTGCTGCTGCCTATGCTGTAGGGGGTAAATAAGCACTGATATCTCAAGTTCTGTCCATTTCATGAGTGCTGAATTAATTTTGTTTTTAAGTATCTTATATTAATAAAAGGAAATGTAGAAATGTTAGAAATTCTTTACTTGACATTAGCTTTCTTTTTGTTCACGCTTCAATACAATGTACCAGTCGGTTATTAAAGCCATTATTTATGGCCTGAGCAGTCCCACGTGCACCAAGGTATCTTTTTTGGGGCACACAGTGAATTCTGGGGTATAAGTAATATGGAAGCCCCAGAGTACCAGGAAACATGTAATAAAGTGACCCATTTAGGAAGCTGTGAGGGAAGGAGAAACAGTGGGTAATGGGGTTGGGATTGGATCTAGGGTTGTATGAGAGAGAAGGGCAGGAGGGGCAAAGGGTTATCTTCCACAAGAGTCAATTTCTGAATTATCTTATTATTCACTTCCCCTCCTTCTTGCTTCCCAGCTCACAGTCCTGATCTCCCCTCTGACCTTGAGTTCTTGTACATCCACCCTAAAAAAAATGCTGCTCCTAATTCATCTCCCTGCTCCTCTCTAACTGTCAACTGCAGCAAATCTGACCCCAAGGTATTAACCCTCACCACTGAATGAACTTCAGGTCTCCACGCCCAACATATTCCTGACATCAGCTTCCCCACTGCACCTCCCGGATTCCCTCTCCTCCCTGCTCCAACCTCACAAGGTCAGCACTTCCCACTGCACTGACTCTTCCACTACAAATGCGGGTAAAGTCTTGATTAGGGCTGGTAGAAAAATTTCTGTCAAGACTATTTTTTTTTTCCAATTAAAATTGAGTTTTTAGTTAAATGAAATATTTTGCAAAAAGTTTAAAGTTTATTGAAAAACAAAATCAATAGGAGAATGCCACTGCATTATGCTCCCATTCTCTTCTACGGATTGGGCTCCCCAGTCAAACTACATCTGTTGTGATACCTCATAGGCATGGATACCCATAATACATCGTGGTTGCTCAACAAGAGGGGGAGTCCATGGTTCATCATGGGAGAGATAGTCCAGCCTATGAACTTGGCCCATAGAAAATGGAGGCATGAGGCACCTGAACTTCAACTCCCATGAGGCCCTGCGGTAGCATTTCCAAATAGAAATATTCAATTTTTGGCCAAGTTTTTGGTTGATATTTTTTTGCCAAAAAGTCAAAACTTTCTATGGAAATTTTTGATGAGAATGATTTTTTTTCATTTTCATCAAACATTGTCCACGGGGGAGGGGGAGAGAATATTTCCAACCAGTGCTAGATTTGACCCTTTGATAGCAAGGCTGTTGGACTCTACTTAAAACCTGTGCATAGGATGAAGAGTCTGCTGAAAGAGCCAGTATCTTGTCTCATATGGTGGTCTTGACTGCTATCCCTGGTCTCTGGAGTATTTAGCCCTTAGGTACTGCAGAAATAAAATTCAGTCTTACAATGTGGAGATGAAATTGGATACAAAATGTGACATACTTAGATTAGAACAGCCAAAATATTGTAATTCTTACAAACTAATTGGAGTGCTTAAATGATTCCCATTACACAAATCTAAAGTGATGATTGCATAGAATATAACTTAAACAGTAGGTGGACAAATTTTGGACAAGTATGTAATTTCATTTCAGGTTAAATAAAAGGGGAGGAAAGCCCTTTCATTCTCAAAAAAGTTATCGATTGTTGGTAACAAAAGAAGCACGTACATTGTATTTATGTACATAACACTGAGATATTAAAATGAGACACTCAAGAAACTCGATCTATTTAGCTTCTCAAATAAAAAGTTAAGAGGCAATTTAACTCATGGTCTATAAGTACCTATGTGGGGAGAAGCTATTCTCAGACTACAGGGCTCTCTACTCTAGCAGACAAAGACCTAACAAGATCCAGTGACTAGAATTTGAAGTCAGCAAAGTTCAAACTGAAAATAAGATGCAATTTTTAAAGTAAAGTTTTAATTGTATTGTTTTTAAGAGGGAGGATAATTACCAGATTACCAAAGGATGTGGTGGATTCTTAGTCATTTGGAGTCTTTAAATAAAGACTGGATGTCCTTCTTCTACAAGATTTAGCCTAGTGAGTCACAAGTTCCTGGGCTAGATGCAGAAATCATTGAATGAAATATGGCCTGTGTTATATAGGAGGTCAGACTAGATCATAATGATCCTATCTGATCTTAAATTCAATGAATCTACTAATTTAGTGGGATTGTCAAGATGTGCACATAAAGCTAAGTAACTGTAGGATCTTTTGACCCACTTCCTCCTTTTGCCCTAGTCACATTCAATAGTTTGTGTTTCACTCTTCTTGCAAACTCTTCAGGACTGGGACTGGGTCTATATTCTTCCAGTGAAGGGTCTATTTAAAATGCATAAGCAAGCACTTGGGTTTTACCCAGTCCCTCATTTAAAATATCAGCGCACATATCTGTACTGTATGCTCACAGGGCTGTGACATGATGGAAGATCATATGCTGCCAAATAAGGCACATTACATCTGGTGTATGCATACCCGAGTTCATAGTTCTCCCAAATGTTTAATGGATCTAATTTGAGCTGTACTTTGAACAAAGCGTGTTTTATTTTGGCCTGTCTGATAACAGCATGGCGCAGTGCTATGCAAGGGAAACGTGTTTCAGATCATCCATGGGGCTCCTGCTTCTGAGGAGGATTTAGGCGGCAGCATAACACAGATATGATAGGGTTCCTGACGGAAGAAGTAGGGAAGTGGGAAGAAATAGAGAATGTTTGAACTGTAGCTCTGGAGTATTAAGGTACATCTGCCCAGCAAAAAAAACCCAATGGCAGCGCATCTCAGAGCCCAGGTCAACTGTAGGCAGGGGTCCAGCTCTCTCCTCCCTTTCAGTTTTTAGATTGTTTGCTGGAAAATTATAGTTCAGAGTTTAGTCTGCAGGCAATTTGGTGGGTTTATTGGGGCTAAATAAGCAAGCATATTTTGAAGCCTTTTATATGACGGTAGAGGTTTTTTTAAAATTATAGTTTTATATGCTGATAGAACCTCCTTCTTCTCTTAACCCCTAGCTTTGAACACTGACGGAGCTCCTTTTTCTCCCCCCCCGTTTTTTGGCAAACTTAATTATACTTGTAGTGCCCTTCTTTTGGTACCACCCTTTCCAATACATGGTCATGTTCTGTTTGGGGTGGTCCTGAGTCTGGGGTCGATAAGACCACCTCTTTTGTACCTGATGGGAGAGGTAAAGAGCGGGGTTTCTTTTGGTCATGGTCACTCTTTTGCAGACGTTGCGTCTCCTCCTTACACCCTCCCCTCCCCTCCATCTACTTGGTAACCATTGCATCCCCTTGCTCAATTAGCCCCTTATCTTGAAGGCTACCAGCTTGGGGGGGGGGGGAAGGGAGTTGCTTATTCAGACTATTTAAACTAAAAGCAAAGCCAGAAGCAAAATGATTATTGTTTAATTTTTATCTTATTTACTTTACATTCTCCTAACATCAACCAACTTGGCTCACCGACCTTGTGTTACAGGGCTAAAATAGCAGTGTAAATGCTTGGGCTGAAGCCTGGACTCTGAAACCAGGTCATGGGTTTTTGTGGGTTGTTATTTTTTTTTCTTGTGTAGGCATACTTTTTTACAGAGAAGGATTGTCTTTCTTACAGGTACTCAGTTGTTTACTCCCTGCAGGAGAGATGGAATACAAGACTCAGATTTTCAGAGGGACTGACCTAAGGGTATAGGCACCCAATTCCCAATGACCATCAATTGGAGTTAGGGCCCTAAACTCCCATAGGCCCCTTTGAAAATCCCAGCCACAAGGCCAAATAAATCCCTCTTCAGCACCTTCTACCCTGATAAGCAATGGGACAGCAGCTTTGCTTCCTGTCCAACAGAGTAAACTGTCCACCTTAGCCTTTCAACTGGAGTACACAAGATGTGATCTGTTGGAGGCTGTGGAAAATTATGGTGAAACGAGATAGATCCCAGTGAAAGAACTGACAGATTTTGCTTGCCCTTGGCTCCCAAATGAGACACCCACCAGCAAACTTTACCACGGACTCATGAAAGGAGAAATGTAGCTTGTGATGCATAAACTCATGAAAAGAGCATGAAAGCTAAAGGAAATATGGATATGCCTGTTTTTGAAGAGATCTCTCTTGGGAGGTAGGGGATTATGCAGAAAATACAAATACACTTCCATTACAAGTGCAAGATAAGTTATGGTTCCCACAGCAATTGTATTTTGGTCCCTTTTTGTATATGTAGTATTTTTTATTAGTGTATTGGCCATAAAATGTATGTCTTAATGTATTGCAGAATGTGCAATGTGCTCATAGTAGCTTTCGGTATATTCTGAATTTCCTGAATTCTGCGCATTAAAATTTTTAACCATAGTACCACATTTAAGTACTAGCTGGTGGGAGGATGAAGGGGGTTGTTGCACTGGATTTCCTTGCTTCTGAAGGGGGAAAAAGTGCATATATAATTATAACTTCACATATACCCTAGATTCATGTCAGAACCTGGGCATGATTCTGTAGCACTTAAACTCCTATTGATGTCAGTGGAACTTTGATCCGAATAAGAAAGGCAGGATTAGTTTCTTGAAACTGTCTGGAGGGGAGCCAGTAATCAAAATGAATTTTGCTGCACTTCTCTGTTGCACAACCTGAGCTAGCTAGATTAAAGCTACCTCCAGTATGTCTACATGAGCTGCAGTCACACCCAGTTATTGCAGTGTAGACGTTCCCTTGTAAACTGTAAGGGCTAGAAATGAATAGTTTATAGTGCTAGCGAGTTGAGTTCTCAGTTCTGGTCTTCTATTTCTACATGATGGCATGAGAACCTTCTTCGCTGCAACTTCTGCCATCTGAGACAGCCTTCCCTGTATCTTTGTAACTCATTGGCTTCTACTGTCTGATGACTCTGATCCAAAGCACACTGAAGTTAAGAGATTTCCGTTGACTGCAGTAGGGTTTGGATCAGGCCCATTGATAATAAACTCTCAGAGTCTGGGACTGACTTAATTTTGTCTTGTACAGCCTCTTGCATACAACTGAAGCTTACCAGATAATAATGGTAATTGGCTGGCTCCCTCTTCTTTACATATCTTATCTGGAAATGTACCTTTTCCTGTCTTGCCTATCTCTTTGCTTCTCTCATCTTCTGCTTCTACAGGCCCTACACAATTTAAACACGTATCATGCTGAATGTATGTTTGTGTAAGTTGGCATAGTTCCATTGAAGTAGTCTGGTCAACGGTGAGTGGGTGTGATCCTTCCAACTCTAATAATATTTTCAGAGAAGGAAAATGTTCAGATAGTCTTGGTGTTCGTTTGTTATTACAAGGTGTCTGTCATTTATAAGTGGCAAGAGTCCTGATTTCAAAAGTCAAAGCATTGAGTTTGTGGTATTAATGCTATTTTGCACTACCCCTTGTGATGACAGTGTTAGCCGATATGTATATGTTAGGCATAGTTTTAATCTAAGTGTTGAGAAGTTATGTTAACTGAATTTATTACACTCTCCCCACAATTCTCTCTATCCATGTAAAGTAGAACCCTGCACAGATACAAATTTATATCCACAGATATAAATCAGTATCTGCAGAACTGTAGGGTTCTTCTAGGAACCACAGCGACAAAAGGAGCAGAACATGGGGCCGCTGCTCCCAGGAGCCAGCGCCCCGCGCCGGCAGCTCCTCCAGTGTGGCTATATTGCTCCTAGCCCCACCCAGTGGGGCGGGCACCAGGCTCACCAGCAGCTGTCCCTGGTTGCGCTCTTGTGTTCACGTGGCGCGCATGCCCCCTGACAGGAGACGCAGACAGGTGAATGGAAGGGATAGGAGCAGGGCTGGAGGCGGGGCTGGGGACGGTACATATAGATTTGTATCCATGCAGGGCTCTAATTTTAAGTATCCCATAACACCTTGCATTAGCTGAAGTAAGCTTTGTCTTAAATGGATAGGAAAACTGTCAGGATCGGGACGTTTGAGTGTTTTACTATAGCAACAGGTACGGAATTACTCTGACAGGCTAATATTGTAATGTCCTAAAGGAGAAGGAGACAATATAGCAATGCTTTATCCTGGTACAAACCTAGGAGGTGCCTTCATGATTCTTGGTACCTGGGATGCATGTTCAGAACAAAGAGATAAGGGGTACACCATGGTACCAGAAAAACAAGGTAGAAAGATTGTTTAAATCTAGTTTCAGATGATGTACACAGTACAGGAGTATACCTTCTGTATCAGGTGAATGGAACAGTGTTGCACTAGATGGCTTCTAAGAGACCCAGGAATCATATTGAACCTTTTCCCTGTATTGTATTATTATTGACTTACAGAAAGAAGCCTGACTGATGTTGGTTGTTTGGTCTCTTGGATATATTTCATAACGAACCAAAGTGTGGGCAAGCAATTGACTCTATGATTTATCAACAACAGAAAACATGCCCAAGAAACTTGCTGAAGAATTAATGGGCTCTTAAAAATATTAGGTCCAATTCTGTTACCTGTGCAACCTCACTGAAGCTCTCCGGCGAGATTTTCAAAAGGGACCTAAGGGAGTTTGGGGCTCACCTTCCTTTGAAAGTCATTGGGAATTGGACACCTACCTCCCTTAAACTCCTTTGAAAATTTGGCCTAACCAATGGGGTGCAATCTCAAATCAGAGCAAAATTTAGGCCCTGGGGCTGCAAAACATATAGACACATGTTCAGATTTCACCATGTCAGTAGCCTCCCAAAGGACTTACTCCCATGCTTAGTTAAGCAAGTGGTTAAATTCATTTCTAGATCAGGTCCTTAAGCTGTTACTTTTATGTCTAATGCTTTTAATCACTTTTTAAATTATTCCCTGTCAATTATCAATATCACCGATTAAAATATGGGAGGGAGAACCATTATTAATACAGTCCTCCATCGATGATCAAAAAGACAGTTTCTAAATGTAACTCCACATGGTTTGCTATGATACAGACCTAATAATTGGCTTTTCAACCTGCAATAAATATTCCCCTCCCTGTGCTCTTCTGATTGCTCCATAATTATTACTAGGAAGACACAGGTTTAACTCTATATTACAGATATTAAAATACAGATATATTTTAAATACCTTCTGCTGCATATATTAACATTTCTCTATGTATGTTTTTAAAGCAGCTTTGAGTTCTGCAGTAAAATCAGATTCACAGTTTAGTTATGTTAATAGCCCTGTGTGGTAATAGAATGGATCAGTTTGCAGGAAGGAGAGGTGAATCAGTCAACTGCAACATAATTGTGCATGTTTACACTATAGAGAAATGTATATAGAGGAAGCACAATGGTAACATATGACTCACATAAATATCACTTAGGCTGAATAAACTGTGGAGGGAAGATTTGTAGAATGGAGGATTTAATACCATCAACACACATGTACCCAAAGCCTACATTGATGCATTAACTGAGGCTTTCCCTTGGTCTTTGTATTTTTGGAAACAATGGAATAGCAACATTTATTCTGATGTAATTACCCCTATGTAATTGTTGGGGGGAACTTCACCCTTGCGTACCACTCAAAATAGGGGCTTATGTGGGAGAATATAACTACTGATGAGTACCATATAAACTGGTTTCCCGTCTCAGCAATTCAAGCCAGACACCACGTAGGTTGTGAGGAATCTTTAAACAGGCTTTTGCAGCTACAAGTGAATTATTACAGGATACCACTTGCCTGGGTAACAACCGCTGCCATTTGCTCTTAATTCATTGCAGTTTAAATACTGAATGGCAGGGCATGTCAACTGATATATGCACAGACATGGATAACCAGCTCTTCTTCAGTATCAAAAGGCCCACATAGTGACCTCAACAGTTCATACCTCAATGCACCATTGACGTTTTGGCTGTATGATTTACGCTTCACCTTGTAATAGCAATGTTGGGGATTCCTGACAAATGGGCTTTGTGCAAATAGAATATAAACTTTATGGTTGAGATTTTCAAAGCCAACTAGGGGACATTGCCACATAACTCATTAACTTCATTGGATGTTGTGCAGCTCAATCCTCCAGTCAGGTATGAACATCTCAATCCATAGCTCTTTGTGCTTCCCAGTGAAATGTGAGAATTTTCATCTTGTGCTACTCTATGAAGGATGGGATCAGGTGTTTTTCCCTGGGAATATCTCAGCTCTTCATTTTGTATTCGCTGCCAGTGAGAATTTGGTCATTTTGCCATTATCTGTATTTTAAACATTACAAATCTGAACAGTGATTTTTTTAAAATTTAGCCACCTTTTGCAGTAGCATCCTCCTACAGCTTGAGCTAAAGAGATATCACAAGTCTTGATATGCTGCAAGCACCACTTTCCGTTTGTATCGGCAGTTTCCTTTTTTGTGTCCTAAACCAGAAGATTCTATTCTATTCAGGTTGTTTTACTGCTATCGTCACTGTGGTACCTGAGCGCCTTCCACTGATGTATAAAAGGACATGACTAACATCTATCACATGTGGTTTGCTCTCTCTCTAATCCTCTCACCAAGGGAGGAGTTATGTATGCTGCCTACTATTTTGTTTTTATATGGATTTTTTTAAATGTATATTCTGATGTATGAAAAGACTATTACCAATAATAAAGCAGTCACAGATGGAGGAAAAGATTAGTTTGTGGTTAGATGTATTACAAAAGAGTCGCAGATCAGCCTGTTTTACTCAAATATTAGAGTTTGCAACCAGTTCTCTGGGGGCTGCGTAAATATTCAGGCAGCTAGACAGTTTTCTGCTGGCTACTTATCTCATGTTCAGGGGTACAGATGAATCCTACCAAAGTCAGTTGTAATTTGCACTCACTAAATTGGATCCAGATCCACCTTTTTTTCTGACAGAAGCACAGAAATAACAAGGATTTGGGGGAAAATGCCTATATTTGGTCAGATGGCTTCTCGTTGGCGCTCTGCCATCACAAGCACAGAGGGGATGTAATAACAATAATTTGGAGTTCCGTAAACCTTGTCATCTGAAGATCTCCAAGTGCTTTCCAAGTGTTAATTAAAGCCTCATGACATCCGTGTACTCAGGCATAGCAGCTTTCAGGTTGTTAGGTTCTTTCTGTGATCATGATGGCTCACTAACCCTCCATAGCACTGATTACAAAGGGAGACTGCAGTTTCCTCCACCCCCTTGCACTTCCTGGCCAGAAATCAGAACTGTGGTCCTCAGCTAATGGTTTCAAGACCCAATTCATACTGGGTAAAAATGTTCTAAAACACCTAAGGGTATGTCTACACTGGAATAAAAGACCCTCTGCCCGGCTGCAGCTGGCTTCAGTCAACTGATTTGTCCTCACAGGGCTAAAAATTGCTGTGTGTTCGGGTCCGGGCTGAAGTCTGGGCTCTGGGACCCTCCAATTTTGCAGGGTACCAGAACTCAGGCTCCAGCCCGAGCCCAAACGTCTTCACAGCAATTTTGTAGCCCCACAGCCCAAGCTCTGCAAGCCTGAGTCTGCTGACCTGAGCCAGGCACACGTATGTAATTGCTGTGTAGATGTACCCTAAGTTACTTAGGAGTCTAAGTGCTTCAGAACATGTTACTTGTCTTACACAAGATAATATTTTATCATCAGTTTTAAAGAAAGTAGCATAAAAATAAACTCAGTGCAAGCTCTCAATTTAGGCATAAAATAGTGAATATTTACCCAGAATGGCTGTCCCAAGCAGTGAAAAATCATGAGTCAGGCTCCAAAACATTTTTTTTTCTAATGGTGATTTTATTTGGCTTCTGTTTTTCGAGACTTTAGAGTATATATGTTCAGGCTTTCTCCACAACTGAGAAGACAAGAAAAGTACATTTGTAAATGAAGGCTGAGTTTATCACATGACTCCAGGAGGTGTGACTTTAAGGAAAAACACTAAATATTGTGAGACTCATTAAACAGTTGTGAGACTTGGCAGCACTGTTTATGTAGCATTAGCTTGTCTTTTTCTCTGCGCAGGACAACATCTAATGCAAAAAATACTCATAAAGTGTTTGTCAAAGAAGATCCTCCAATCCCTGTCCCAAGCATCTGTGTGTAACCCACTGAGCATCAGTTACAGGTTCCCCTCTGTGTCCCATCCCCAGAGACTATGCATCTGTTATAGCCCCACCGAGGGAGCCTGAGCTTAAATTGTAGCAGTTCTTGCTTTTAGTTTCGGAGGTCCTGAGTTCAATCCCTGGTGACAGCCCTCGCATGTGGATACTAGTAAATATTATCCCAGCCTTTTCCTTAACGTGTTTCTTTCCCCTCAGATATCATCAATGGTACTTTACAGCAATTCTCAGTGCAGTTTGGAGGAGAATTAGTCTCTTAGGGACATGTTGTACTCTCAGTCCATGGCAGCACTTCCATCGTGTTTCACAGGAAGCGTGTGTGAAACAAAAGCAATCTACAACTCTTAGCTGGCAAACTCAAGACCTATCGAGTATTATCTATCGAGTGTTACCTATCGAGTAACAAAATAGATTTCAAAAGTGGCTTTAACTGCCATTGTTATTAAACATGAAGTACCTTGTTTAATTTATAATTGTCACAAAAACACGAAAAAAAACCCGTTGTCTAGGAGAAAATATTGCTCTCTTTGTATTATTTGTATGTGATTGGCATGGAAGTTATGAAACTCTCACTAGGAACCAGAACACAATACCTAAATGTCTTGATTTGTTTTTAATGGCTAATATCATTGTCAGTTTATGGCATACAGTGTTTTTAATTATGACAGAGAGGATGAATTCCAAAGTGAGTTAAATACAGGCTGCAAAGAACATTTTAAATGTAGAGTTTTGTTTGCCTGGGCTTGAGATTTAAAGTGGTTTCCTACTCCATTCTATATGTAACACTGACAGACCCCGATCATCAGCAGGTGGGATCGAGCCTGGGATCTCTGGAGCTAAATGCATGAACCTCAAGCCATATGGCTGTTAGCTAAGGTCTGTAGAACAGACTCATTAATCTCTCTCTCTCTAAGTGGTCTCGGTGCCACTAGATGGGACAGAACACCACACCCAGGAGGTGTGTGGGTTACATATATATGTTCTTATACAGTGCTCACCACCTTCCAACAGTGCATTAGAAATGTGACTAACATCTGTCATGTGTTTGTTCTCTCACCCTCTTCCCCAGTATTTTTTTTTTATAATGTATGTGCACACACATTATATTAGGGAAGGCAAGGTCAAAGAAGTGCACCTTGCACTTGGAACAGAAGGTGGTGAGGTTTGTGATAGTCCTTAGTTCCTATGGGAGTTCATTGCACAGTCTTCGGGAGGCATCCAAGAAAGCTCGATTTCCTTGGCATTATGCAAGCCCTGATGTTTCAGGACATCTACCACATCCAGGGCAGACCTGGTCTTTCTCGTGGCACATTCGGTGTGGGTTATCACCTCCCTGATGACATTCTCCAGGAAAACCTTTAGCACCCCCGGGGTCTCTTTATAGATCAGCCCTTAGATGAGCTTCACCACCATCACCAGCCCTGCAGCGGGCCTGGTGGTGGATCACAGGCTTGGTAATGCCCTGCATTTAGTCCTGCAGCACTTTGTGTTCCATGCCTTTTGGTGACTCCCTTCCAGACATCCTGAGACACCTTTGTTGAGATCACTGCCTGGAAGTACCCTCCAAATGATACACAAACATTTTTGCCCAAGAAGGATCCTGAATCATTTAATCCAAGTATAATAGGAGAATCTCCTATTTATCTAGGAATGTCACACCATAATTCAGAGCTGGGAACTACATCCCTGTCTCTCGAGTTCCATTAGAGCGTATGAACCAAAAGATCATCCTTTCTCCTCCTGTCTCAGTGGGAGAAGAGAACTAATACTTCTCATATTGACTTTACCATATGGGTACAACAATATATACAGCTAAAACAATATATACCACAAGTGCAGTCTATAAACCAATGTATAGGTCTCTTGGCAACATTGCAGCATATTTAAGCTTTGATCGTAATTTAAAAGGCAGCACTTCTCTGTATCGTGACTGTGCTCTCCTTTCAAAGCCTTGTTTCTGATGAAAAATGGGATAGGATGTCTTCGAAGTTAATAGCCATCAGGATATCATTAATGTTATGTTGACCCAGTCCTTCATCCTTCTGAGATAGATAAATTGAGAGTTCTATGCCAGTTGCTTTGTGGATGAGACCTCAAAAAGTAAGACCTTTGTGTGCTGCTTATCACTATTATTATACAGCATTATAGGGAGGCAGTGTGACCTACTGGACAGAGCACTGGATTGTGACTCAGGAGACCGGCGTTGTATTTGTGCTGGCTGACTGTTGGTAAGTCTTTTCCCCGCCCTGTTCCTCAGTTTCCCCATCTGTAAAATGGGAATAATCTTACTGACCTCTTTTGTAAAGCACTTTAAGATCTACAGATGAAAATCATTAATAGCTTCGTATTATTAGTATTATACTAGGCGCTGTACATACACATAGTAAGAGACAGCTACCACTCTGACAGAGGTTACAATCTAAATAGACAAATCAGAGAAATGGTGGGAGAAAGGCAATATTAGTATCCCATTTTTAGATAGGGAAGCTATAGCACAGATTAAGTGAGGTGCTCAAGGTCACACAGGGAGTGAGTGTGTGGCAGAGCTGGGAATCCAAGTTGCACTCCAGTGCTTTAACCACAAGGCCATCCTTTTTTTCCCCATAGTTTTAATCTAAATGTAATCCATGATGTGTTCTGCCTGGATGTTGAAGATCCAGTGGCAGAGGGTTTGCTCCAGTGTCTGCAGCTAGGATGCTTTCCATCTCACTGTATTGTGAAGACTGCCGTTTGCTGGCTGCCTCCCACACTCTAAACAGGGCTGGCCCTAAACCAAATGGTGCCCCAGGCGAGGAGCATCTTAGGCGCCCCCCCCCCATTTGTTAAACTTTTGAATATCTTATTTTTTTTTTGCATGGGTAGCCCATTTCATGACTTTGATGCATGATTTGCATGCATGATTTATCCCTGCCATATAAGATGATACATGTGCACACTATGATCTGAAAAAAATCTGCATTTATTCATGCTAGCAACAAAAACAGCACCCCAAGCCTGGCACCCCCGAGCCTGGCAACCCAGATGTTCATCTGTGTGCCTGCCCCTAAATCTGGCCCTGAGGTGACAGTATTGCAGTAAAGCTGCATGAAAGCTCAGTGGGGTCTTTCAGGATGAAAGGCGCTATCTTAATGTTCTACTCCTTCCCCGTTCCTCCTCTCGTCGGTTCACCAGCCTTTCCTTAGTCTTGCCACTCCCTTACCTCAGTGCAGGGTGTGGAAGAAAGGTACTTTAGTGATGACTGGAGGGTACCAAGAGGTTTGGGAAATGCCTTCCCTTCGCCAGCCCATGCACAGAGACCCAGAATTCTGCTCTCCTCCTGCACTGGGCCTGCTGAGTTGGTCACTCCCTGCCCTGGAATGCAGCAGCCAGGGATGCCTCTTTCTCCCTCTCTTCAGGGCTTTGGGATGGGGCCAGTGCTTAATTTGTGCCCTCTTTCATTACAGATTAAGCTCTGGATGGGGCCCTCAGTAGACTCGGTTCCCCAGCAGACAAAATCGGGGGGAGGCAGCCTTCAGCTTGCCTGTGTATTCAGGGGGACAGTGAGCCAATCAATATAAGCAGCAGCCAACAGGTAGCACTGTTTTCACGATTTGTGTGCACTTTGCTGCACACTCAGCACCTTACAGAAGGGGCACTAGATCTCATTCAGCAGGGTTCATATACAATGGGAAGCAATGGGACCGTGGGTGCAAGTTGGACAGAACAGGGGAAAGACAACTGACAAGCTGTCTTTTTCAAACTTTGCACTGAGGGCAGGAGGAGGAAGGGGGGAAACTGGAAGAATCTGTGATTCCTTGAACAGCCTCAGGCTGATACCAGTAGCAAGAGCTGGCTGCTATCTAAACTATAAAATCATGAATGTTGTTGTTATTTAGGGTATATTAGCACCCAGTGTGTTGGGTGCTGTACAATCATAGAGGCAGATGTGGCCCTTACCCCACAACCTAAGAAAGAAGAAAAAAATAGAGGAGATAAACTGAGTTCTTATGTTTACCCTCTCTCATAATGCAAGAACAAGAGACAAGCCAGTGAAACTGAAAGGCAACAGATTTAAAACTGATGAAAGGATGTTCTTAAAACACAGAACACAATTAACCTGCAGAACTCACTGCCACAAGAAATCATGGAGGCTAAGAGTTTAGTCAGATTAAGAACAAAAAAAGTTTAGATGTTTTATAGGAATAAGAATTTCTACCATTACATTATACAGGATAAAAAGAGAGGGGAAAAAAGGGATTTAAACCCTCATGCGTCAGAGCATAAACCAAACCCTGTGCCAAAGAAAGCTGGCTAGATCTTCGGGCTCAAGGGGGAATGGTCAATGGCTCCATGTCTAGTTGGCAGCCAATATCAAGCAGAGTGCCCCAAGACTCGGTCCTAGGGCTGTTTTTGTTCAATGTCTTCATTAATGATCTGGAGGATGGCGTGGACTGCACTCTCAGCAAGTTTGCGAAGACACTAAACTGGGAGGAGTGGTAGATACTCTAGAGGGTAGGGATAGGATACAGAGGGACCTAGACAAATTAGAAGATTGGGCCAAAAGAAATCTGATGAGGTTCAACAGGGACAAGAGCAGAGTCCTGCACTTAGGACGGAAGAATCCCATGCACTGCTACAGACTAGGGACCGAATGGCTAGGCAGCAGTTCTGCAGAAAAGGACATAGGTGGATAAGTGGACGAGAAGCTGGATATGAGTCGACAGTGTGCCCTTGTTGCCAAGAAGGCTAACGGCATTTTGGGCTGTATAAGTAGGGGCATTGCCAGCAGATTGAGGGACGTGATCATTCCCCTCTATTCAACATTGGTGAGGCCTCATCTGGAATACTGTGTCCAGTTTTGGGCCCCACATTACAAGAAGGATGTGGAAAAATTGGAAAGAGTCCAGCGGAGGGCAACAAAAATGATTCGGGGGCTGGAGCACATGACTTATGAGGAGAGGCTGAGGGAACTGGGATTATTTAGTCTGCAGAAGAGAAGAATGAGGGGGGATTTGATAGCCACTTTCAACTACCTGAAAGGGGGTTCCAAAGAGGATGGATCTAGACTGTTCTCAGTGGTACCAGATGACAGAACAAGATGTAATGGTCTCAAGTTGAAGTGGGGAAGGGTTAGGTTGGATATTAGGAAAAACTTGATCACTAGGAGGGTGGTGAAGCACTGGAATGGGTTACCTAGGGAGGTGGTGGAATCTCCTTCCTTAGAGGTTTTTAAGGTCAGGCTTGACAAAGCCCTGGCTGGGATGATTTAGTTGGGGATTGGTCCTGCTTTGAGCAGGGGGTTGGACTAGATGACCTCCTGAGGTCCCTCCCAACCCTGATATTCTATGATTCTAAGCGTTAGGAAGGAGCTCTCTCTTAGGAAGGAGCTCTCTCTATGAGCAGGCTATTCCATAACTTTTCCCTGTGGGATCTCATGTGGCTTCTAAAACAGAGTTATCAAACTCATTTGAAGGAAAGGGATGAAGGAGATGTTGAAGTATGGTCTGGAGGCCAGGATATAAATTTGGATCAATACACTCCACACAATGCATGGTCACTGATGTCACTAGGATGTTTGCACAGAGATTCAGGAGAAAATCTGACCTTTATGTGGTAACTAATCATTTCTTTATTATTCATATAAAGCATTCTTGTTGCATTCCATGCAAGGAAAATTCTTTCCCTTTAGGGCCACTACTCTCCCCCTGCCCTTTGTTTCTCCTCCTTCCCCATTGTCCTTTCTGTTTCTCTTCACCTTCCCTGTTTTTGTGAATCCTCTGGGGTTTTTTCCCTCTGAATTTACTTCCCTGTAGCAATTTCCAGCCCACTGGGTGTCATGCCCGCCCCCAACATCATTCCATCCACTAAAATGATGAAGGATTGAACAGTTACATTGACAATGAAGTGTCAACATTGTGCTTGAAAGTTGATTCTCCAATCAAATTAAAAGGAGACTGTGGTGTTCAACCTCTGAGTCATTGTTTCAGGCTGTCTGCACCCTCAGGCAGAAATCACTGCATCAGTTACACTCAGATCATGAATGGAAGGTTATATCTGTAACCATGAGGGCTAGACACTTACTTTAAAAAAAATACCTTAAGAGAAGTTTAGATTTCGGAGAAGCTGAATGAGCTGAGGGCCCCATAAATACATAATGAAGCAGGATCCAGTCTGTGGGCCATGTATTTGTCATCCCTGATCTAAAGTGTTTGCTGCTGGTCACTGCTGGAGACAGATACTGAATAACAGTGGATGACTGGTTTGATCTGATAGTAAAGAGACAAGGTGGGTGAGGTAGTATCTTTTAGTGGACCAACTTCTGTTGGTGAGAGAGACAAGCTTTCGAGCTACACAGAGCTCCTCTTCAGGTCTGGGAAAGGTACTCCAAGAGCCACAGCTAAATGCAAGATGGAACAGATTGTTTAGCATAAGTAGTTAGCACATATTCTGGGGACCATTCAAGGTAGAGTGGCCTGTCAACACCCCTGCAGCCAGAAGGACTAAACGGGGGGTTAGTGGGTTACAGATTGTTGTAATAAGCCATAAATACAGTGTCGGTTCATGGCAATCACTGCGTTCTTCACTTTTTCAAGGTTTTATATAGTGCCCAGCTTCATGGTACTTATAAGCTCTTATAAACTGTGCAGAACTTTTCCCAGGATCTGACAACAAATGTCATGTACTACTATAAATTTAATGGAGCTCTGTTTTTAAAAATATACACCTCAGTTCCATCACCTGGGAGTGCCCACATCTTAATAATTCATTATTATTATGAAGGATAAAAGGTCTATCAGTGAAACTTATTCTAAACATTGTAGAATAAACACATTTATTCCTTCTCTCTCCCTTCCTGTCCATTCAGTTATTTTTAAAGATCAGTGTCTCAGGCTGACTGGCCTTTTAAGGGGAGTTGGGCCCAGCCTCACCTTGGATCCTCTACCTCCCTGTTGACACTGTTTAGCTGGGGATGAGGTGATTATAAAAGCCAGCAAGTGGCTCAGTTGGGGTGGAGGGGTGCTGGGAGTAGGAGAGTTCCTGCAGGAGAAGCAAAGGAATAAGGCTGGCTCCTGGGGCAGGTCCTGGAGCAGGGTGACTCCCAGGCAGATGGCATGTAGAAAGACTGGGGAAATTGCTGCCTGGCGCAGGGAGGTTCCAGCAGGAAGCCCCTGGTTCCGGGGAAGGGACAGGTTTGGATTGTGGAATTTGTGTCAACAGTTGTATATAGAAAACATAATGCTGATGCCCTGAGAAAGGGGCCTGACCCAGGGCTCAAGGGATTACTAATTTGAAAGATATGCTGGCATTTGAGATTGGAATGCTGTATAAAATTATGGGGCAGTAGGAGTTCTAGCAGCACAAAATACATGTGTTGTCCTTTAGGCCCCTAGCAAACAGAAATTGAATAGTAAAATTAAATAGTAATTTAAAAAAAAAAGTGTGAGAGGTTAAAGCCCGTTAACATATTGTTGCAATTTTGGCTTCCTTTACAAAATCCTGTCTAGTCTCTACTAGCTCATGATAAATAGAAGTTGTACTGCATGACACTTGTGAACAATGGGTGAAATGGATATTAGAAAAAATCTCATTTATCTTCAGCCTTATTTCTTGATAGAGGCCCTTGTCACCAGGACTATTATGTGACTAGCCCTAGAAAGGCCATCTCATTAGTTTCCCTTATCAAGATAGCAAGGTCCCTTTTAACAAGATAGCACTTACATTGTAGATTCAATTAGAAAATGGATTTTTTATTTATTTATTTTTAGTGCTGTTACTTCTTCCTTGAGAAGAGTCTCTGACTGTTTGGCTGCTTGAATGCATACATTGTTTCCATAGTTGCTATTACTGTCGTGTTGAAATTAACACTCCCATCAGGAATAAGGTCTCTATGGGCTACAGATGCTGAAAACAGTGTTTTATGTGCAGATTGCTAGTATTTGCCATGTGTATTTCTTTAATAAACAAAAAACATCAAAAGCAGTCTTGTGACTGAATTCTGAATATATTTTTTCCCCTTTGTTTCCTCCACTCACAAACACATCCTCCAATCCTCTGACAACTGCTTTGAAAATTTTCCTCTGTTGCCACCAAGGCAACAGTGTGAATGTCAACAAATCAGTAACAATTTAGATTATGTCAAATGGAATTCAACTTCTTAGACTCCTTTCAAAAATCTTAATGACAGCTCGATAAAGTTGGACAATGCTATCTCCGTTGACTTTCTCTAAATTTAGCTGGGGATTTTTACAAGAAAGAAAGAGCTTAGCAGATTTCTCCAACAGACAAGTCAGGAAGACTAATACCACTCGTGCAGAGCTAATAGCACTGAATTGTCGTATCAGCCACATCTAGTTTTATGCATAATTAAGAAACATTTCAGAGATTGTGAGAGAAAAGATCAATGATTACACAATCTATATTGTTAGTTTCTCTGTGTTGAATCATGGTGTAGTAGTGATTAGCTGTCATACAACACTGCTAGGTTTTGATAAAAATCAAATGAGTGGATACTGCTAGACAACTTAGCAGGGAAGAGTCTCAGTGGAAAGAGGCGGACAGTGAAGTGAATCTGACAACACTATTAACTTTTGCTATAAATCATTGTGACTTATTTCATTGCTATTTAAATGAGGATAAAACACTAAATGCAAAGAAATTACATTAATAGAACATTAAGGTTACTAATTTAAAGGCATATAAATCAGGAAATGTAAACACTAATGCTCTCCTAGTAGCAAACTATTTCATATGTATTTTCAGTGACTAATTTGATTGACAAATGTTATACCTAAACATGTAAAATATATTTTGTTTGCACCTTTCTCAAGCTATAGGGCCTGAAATGTTTGCATTACTTTTTAATTTATAATTTTGAATATAAGAAAATGCAAATCATGGCATGGGATGTTCCTAAAGATTTCTGCATGTACTGTCACAACCCTACTGAGATCAGGACTGGGGCCTGGTGTACACTTAAAACGTAGGTTGACATAAGTATGGCTCTCAGGAATGTGAAACATCTACAGCCCTAAGCAACATGCCAACCTAACCCCCGGTGTAGACATAGCTAGGTGGACAGAAGAATGCTTCCATTGACTTAGCTGTCATTGCTCTGGGAGTGGAGTTCCAACCGTGATGGAAAAGCATCTTCTGTTGCTGTAGGCTGCGTCTCCAGTACCAGGCTATGCTGGCATAACTACAGCACTGTAGCATAGTCAGGGTAGCGTAGGCGCTTTCCTACATGCAACGCTGCATGTGTGTGGGTTGACGACAGTCGGGATTGAACCTGGGAGCTCTGCATCCAAAAGCATGAGCTAAAAGATCCACCTCTGTTAGCCAATGCTGTAACGGTTTCATCAACCTCTGTGGCCAACCCACCACTAGAGGGAGATGGTGCTTCACTGAATAGGTTTCATGTACTGACTGATCCTTTGGTACCAGTCCTCAGGGTAGAGAGACAATCTCACTCCTCTTCTGTCAGAGCTTGTCCTGCTGGAACTTAACCATTTCAGGGATGATGGAGGAAGGAACAGTCAGTGGCTTCAGGGCCTCACCCACAGGGAGCATGGGGCTTGCTCATGGGAGCGTCTTTTCTCTCAACCTGCTATATATAGGGTAGGGGCTTGGCTTGTTTGCTTTGATAAGTGCTGTTTTGCGGTTACAGCCACTGCACAAGAAACTCAAAAGAGACCAATATGATCGTTCAGTATAGGTCAATGAAAAGTTGGCAGGTGTATGGCCTCTAACATTGACTCGATCTGGATTCATGCTAACTAATGACTGAAAGAGGAAAGGTCATGTTTTCTTTGGGGTCTGTACTGTGCAGAGTGCCTGCTCCATTATTACTCTTTATTATTTTCACTACAGTAGCACCTAGAGGCCTAAACTGATATTGGGTCCCTATTGTGCCACGCATTGTAGTGTTAAATTAGAAGATATTCATGGCTGCCATTAAGCATTTCTTTGATCTATAGATCAGTTGCAGACCTGGTGAAGGTCAATGGACATGCTAACCACTCCTCTTTCAGACTCAATATAAGGAAGAATTAAACCTCTTGTCGTGGGATATGCACACCCTGTCCTCTTTTGGGGTGGGTTGGGGTTGTGATACCACCGCAATTACAGTCTTCCAGATCATCCGTAGACTGGAAGCAGCACGGCTCAGTGGCTGGAGTCAAGATAGCTGCCCTCGGGTGCAGGGCAGTGCAGCCTGATGGCCAGAGTCAATATGGCTGCCCTTGTGTTCAGGACAGCATGGCCTAATGGCTAGAATCTATTCTGCTACCCTTAGGGTCAGGGCCACTTGGCTTAGTGGCCAGAGTCTATATAGCTGCCCTTGGGGTCAGGGTTGCATGGCCAGGGTCTATACGGCTGCCCTTGGGGTCAGGGATGTGCAGTCCAATGGCCCAAGTCAATATGGCTGCCCTGGGGATCAGGGCTGTGTGGCCTAATGGCTGGAGTCAATATGGCTGCCCTTGGGCTCAGGGCTTTTCGACCTGATGGCCAGAGTCAATCCAACTGCCCTTGAGGTCAGGGATGTGTGGCTTAATGGCCAGAGTCAGGGGCCACCACCTTGGGGGTGATGGCCGGGGTAGGGGGACCTGGGCCCTCCCTGCTCCACCAGGTCCCAGCCCATTATCCTGTCAGCGGTGAGTGTGGTCACCACCCAGCCAGCGGGGATCCTATGCAACACGCTAACTTTCCTCAGGTGGAAGATATCACTCACCCTACTGCCCTGGGCCACTTCCTGCTGTGAGGCCTGAAGCTGGGGTTTATTCTTCATCAGGGATTCCAAGCTCCTTGGCACAGGTAGCTGGCTGGGATTCTGACTCCAGTCGACTAGCCGTAGGCACCAGATCTCTGGTCTGGGCCTCGGGATCTCTGGTTCCTGCAGCCGGGGCTGACGCGACTCCTGGGCTGGAGTCTTCACCAAGCATCCTTCCTCACCAGTCATCGGCATAGAATGAACTGGGCTGCTCCCTTTTATACTGAGGCAGCAGTTGGAGCATGCCCAGCATAGTCTGAGGGGCAGGACTTCCACCATCCATAATGTGGGATTAACCCTATCTGGTCCAGCTAGAGACAATAGATGCCAACGACCAAGGCACTGAGCCACATGGCAAAGCCAGAGTAGGGCTAAGCAATGGGATCTGTGCAAATTTAGGGACTAGCGGATTGTTTTTGGCAAGTTGTGTGTGTGTGTGTGTGTGTGTGTGTGTGTGTGTGTGTAAGCAGCCAGAAAGTCAACAGACAGGAGAGAGGAAGGGTATAGTCTGCCTGAAAAGGAGCAGTGGGAGAGCGCTCGTAGGGGGTTGGAAGGGCAGGCTTGGAAATTGTGAGCAAGGAAACTGCCTACTGTTGTTTGTTTATACTGTGTTCAGGGAAATGGGACATTGTGTACATTCTTTGTAAATAAACAGGACCAAAGAATATACCTGACTCAAAGTCAATTGCTTCTTCTAATGGAAACAACCCCAGGCCTCAAATATTGGCTCAAGGCAAAGTGGCAACAGTACAAATTGCTGAGAGATAGCTCTTGAGGGCTGGGATTTATAATAACTAGACAAGACAGGTGAAAGATGGGGGTGGGGGGAGAGATACAGAGAAGTAAAGCGAGTTGCCCACAGACAATGCAGCAGGTCCATCGCAAAACAAGGACTAGCACCCAGATATCCTGACTTCCAAGCCAATGGACCTCACTGCCTCCTGTCCTCTGAGCCCATCCATTCCCTTCTTCTGTTCTTATCCCAGTCTAGTGCAAAAATACATCTTTAAAAAAAAATTCTAAGACACCCTAAATTCCACCACCTCTCAAATTCTGGAGGGTTCTAAACAAAGGTATTTCAGGGGAAAGGTGGCTAAGTCTTTAACTTCCTTCGTCATGTGCTATTGCATATATTGGTCACCTCCGTGGCTCATTGACACCATCACACAGACAAAAAAAACCCACAACCCAGGTAATATAAATACCACGGGCGCTCGTTACATTACAAATCTTTATCTATTTACTTTTCCAAACATTAGATCGATCCGTTATGATCTTTGGTCTTCCCACGATCATAACTATTATTGTTTCCCATTCAGTGCAACTGCTGAAATATCAGGGGTACTGCTGATGGAAAGACCATGACCTTACTTATTACACCACCGGTGCACCCTTGAGAGCCCTGTAATTGAAACATTACATGTTGACTCACCTTTTTCTCATGATGCATTGTTACTTCTCAAGGCTAGAGTTTTCAGTCCTGGGTTTTCATAGCTGTAGCACTGAAAATTATTTCAAATCTATTCTTCTCTGAAATAGGCTGCTCTCCCTCAAGAAGCTCTCAATCTTTCCCAGATATTTTTACTCCACCGAAAAGGAGGCTCTTGAAACTAACTTCAAATTTATTTTTTTTTACTCTGGTTCATTCTTTATAAAGAAACATTGGTATGTTAACTGGAACAGTTTAAGTCATTTCTGCCAAATAGTTCAGAGCAGGGGCGTTGAGTTGTATGGGCCCATGTTGCCCGGGCTCCAGCAAATTCAGGGCCCGGGTGGTCCGGCTCCACCAATGTTCAGGGCCGGGTCTCTCCCCCAGTCCTGCCTGCTGCCCTCGCACGCCTCCCCCAGAGCGCCCCCCGGCCCTGCCTGTTGCCCCCGCGCGCCTTCCCCGGAGCATCACCCGGTCCTGCCTGCTGCCCCCATGCGCCTCCCCTGAGCATCCTGTGTCCCCCCTGCCGCCCCCGCATGCCTCCGCAGGCAGCACCAAAAATTATACAAACCTGCCGCCCCTGGTTCAGAGCCAGTGTTGGGGGAATCTGTGAAACCCATGGCTGATGGGAATGGGTGCGTCTCTTAAAGGGAGCCTCTTATATGTGGGTCAATCCTGAATTTTAGGTGGCACGGTGAAATCTAATGCTATCCAGTTTTACTCATAGGCCCTCAGGATGATCAAGAAAGAGAGAGCTATCCATCCTTCCCCTCCCCGCATCTCCTAACCACTGGGGGAAAGAAGAGGAAATAAATTTCTGACTCCAGAAATATATTAGGTCAGATTCTCTATTGAGGTCTGGCCCCTTGCCCCTCTTAGGCAGCTCAATGGGCTCCAGATGGCCATCAGAAATTCCCTTGGTTTAGGAGAACTCCACGCTGGACCAAGCGTGTCTGGGCTTACTGCCTTCCCATGTACCTGTCAGGGGTGAGTGGGGAGGCAGCCAGGCAAAGCACTGCTATGCTACACCTATCCTCCACTGTTGTAGAACTCATTAAAGAACCTAAGCCAGTAAGTTAGAGCTGCCCAGCAACAATTTTAAGTGGGGCTGGAGGTGGCTTTCTGAATCAGGAAGCTCGAACCCGCTCCCTGATACTCCCCATTTCTTCTGGTCCAAGCTGAGCTCTGGCATAGGAGAGAATCCACCCAAGCATATTTATTTATTTCACCTTGAAAACTCCTACTTTAGGCTCTGGCTGCATCACCACAATTAAACCCAACAACTTTTCCATACAAAATGTAGAATCATTAACCAAAACCCTAATAAATAAATAATTACCAGGCTCTTCATGCTAATATGGAGGTAGATGATGCAAGCAATGCCGGAATTCCATACATCACTAAAAGCAGAGGTATCTATTCAGGATGGATGCTTCTCTAGTTTATAGGAAATCATATTATTCCCTCTGTGCTGAAACATAATTTAATTTTAATTATAACCAAAAACACCCACGCCATGTTCTGGTGATCATCCGATGTCTTTGCAAGCCTCAACACCTGAAATTAGCAAATTACTCGTAAATGCATTCCAATGATGGACATGTCACTTCCTGCAGTAGTTACAGCAGGGAGTATTTTACTAGATGTTACAACTGCAGAAGGAGCTGCTTACTGAGAGAAAATAGACTCAAATTTGGGGTAAGCAATTGAGCATCTCACCTGATAACTAACGATGGTGTTGCATTATAGAAATGAACCATTGATAATTGAGCTGGTGCAAGTACCACTGGTTCGTTCAGCTGCTGGTGTGGATTTGCATGGGGCTGCACCACTGCAGCTGCAATGCTTTCTGGCTACTTATCCCTTAGTTCCAATCTTGTTAACCATTTCTGGAAGTCTGCAAGTGTTGAGCACTGGACTGGTTCTCAGGGGACCTAAGTTCCAGTCTGGATTTGTTACTAGCCTGCTAAGTGACTTGGAGTAAATTAAGAGACACCTCTGTGCCGCAGTATTCCTATCTGTAAAATAGGGATAATTATGGTACCGCCTTGGAAAAGCACTTTGAGATTTACTGATGAAAATTTCTATATTCGAGCTAGGTATTATTCAAGCAGTATGGGAGAAAAGGTTACATTCCCATAGTGCTCTAGGAAAAGCCCATAATTGGAGATAGAGATCACTCATCAGTCCTTTGGTCCTGGCACCATAACCTAGTTGTCTCCTCAAAATGACATGCAGACCATTGTATCCCTATTCTATATACTTCAAATGATGAATGACCTCTTTTACACAAAAAAAAAAGGCATGAAAATTAGGCTTGTCTTTAGTTACTAGAGAAGTTTGACACAAACCACTTAGATTACTATTATAAAAATGTTATTACAATGTTTTTATTTATGTAAGTCTACCTTAAGAGCTTGACCATGAATGGCTTTTGTTTTTCAAGTTCTTGACCTGCATTATCCTATAGTTAAAATTCATGTGGGAAAATAGAGGTGTATTAAGGAAATCATGCTCAGTGTACAAATAATTTTTCATTATTTGCATAATGAGGAAGGAGTCTTCCAATAATGCTTTCTTTTCAGTGAAATATTTCTTCTTGTCTAAAAGATATGCTGCCTCAAATCAGAAACTTCTAGCATATGAAAAACATTCAGTGCAAATCATTTAAAATGTACTGTACCAGTTGCTTTCTGTACTAGTTCTGCCAATTATAAGATTAAAAAGAAGTTTAAAGGATTTTTTTTTGTTGGTCTAGGTGCAATTTCATGTGTGATTTGTATGTTTAAAAAATAATAGGTCATAGGAATAAAGAAACCTAAACATTCTATTCAAGAGGCACAGAGGAATTCCACATCGGAGAAAATATTTAGCACTAGCATTCTGAAGATGTAAAGATAACCTATGTTAGTACAGTATGGCTCTTTGTCCCCATCTGTTGGCTAGCCCACATATAAAGACCAAGGTGTCTGCTACTACTTTCAAGTTAATGGTTCTGGTACCATTGCTCAAGCAGTAGACATTCGTGTTTCTAGATGTCCCAAGTTCAAGTCTCATGGATGACCTGCCCAGGATGGTATTACACAAACACTTTTCATACATTAGTCTTCATAACACATATGGACAAAGACAATTTCAGTAAGTTGAGAGAAAGAAATTAAGTGATTTGAGCAAGGCCATAGAAAGGAGTAGCTTAGTACAGAGATTAGATCTCCCAGTGTAATGCCCAGTCCACAACCATCCCAAAATAATACTCGGAACCCAAAATCTGTTTATTATATTCTTCCCTTGAAAAGAAAAGCGGGACATGAACATTTTGTATTTTTTTCCCTTACTAAAGTTGCAAAGATTCTTGTGTGTGGTGGTAAATTGCTTCCCTCTCCTGGAATATGTTGGACCAAGTATTTTCACCACCTCATCCTTGCCTTTTGAGAAAAAGCTGCCTGGATTTTGTCATACTTACTCTTAGGCCAGAAGAAAAGATTGGGGAAATTATGAGGATAAACAAACAATGTGTTTTGGAGAAAATGAAAATGTTGAATTTTCCCTTTTCAAAAGTGTTTCTGGTTTTTATCTATTTCAAAACCATTTAGTGTAAAAGTAGATTTCTGCATTACTCTACGAAGGGGTATAATGAAGTGGAGCATTTATAGCATTAACTTTGGGTATAAAATTTTGGTGGTGTTAGTGCATAGGTGTGAACCTGTGGGAGTTTCTTCAACACCTGCAAACTTTAAAAGTTCCTGGAGAGGACTTGCACAAGCTCTCACAGCAAGTATTCCTGTATAGTTTATAAGCCCCATGAAACAAATACCTAAAATTGGAGAGTGTGTCTCCATGATTACCCTGATTTCTATTCTTCCTATCTGAATAAAGCTCCATTGCACCCAATGTTTTTCACATGTGGGGCGCTTGTAACATAACATTTTGGGTTTATTTTAACATTTTGAGATAGAAAATATGGGAAGGACGGCGGGGAGGGGCAGGAGGAGTGATTGTCTACTCAGAACCCAAATCCCTTGGTCTTTCAGCATACATTTGGTCTACAAATACATATTAGGGCCTAAATTTTCAGCTGTGATTAGTGAGATAAGGTGCCTCCATTTCTGGCAGCCCAGCTTGAGACATTTGAAATGGCCCCGATTTTCAGAGGGTGGGTTCTCAGCACATTCTGAAAATCAGGCCCCTCTAAGATATCTCAAGTAGGGTACCCTAAAACGGAAACACCCAAAATCACCAGTTGCTTGTGAAAATGTAGGCCTCTTTGTTTTTCCATGAGAACCAATGCATGGGACCATTTTTGTTCTGTTTCTGCGGAAGATTTGAGCTATTGGAAAATTACATTTTTCAACCTATGGGAGTCACATGAAGGTCTCAGGTAAGGAGTATCCTCTCGTATTTATCAGCTCCAGGATTGATTACTACACAATATTTATAGCGGTGGTGGTGGGGAATGTCACAAAGATACTCCAGATAGTTCAATATGCTTTCCACATCTTAGATCACTGAGAGCATATTGCCCTGGTGTCCTGACTGCTGCACTAACTCCTTCTTCGCTCTTGGGTCTAATTTTAAAGAAGATCCAGCTCTTCCGAGCAATCAATAGACTGAACTTTGGCTCTCTCTCTTGAATGGTTTCTTTCTAAAATGATGGCACTAACAGGAGAAAGAACGATATGCAGTTGGTCCAGGAAGACCAGGTATTTTCAGATATGAGCACAAAAGAATTCACAGTGTTGTGAGGCATCTCACCGCCACCTTCCCTTAGAGTGAGGAAGTCTTGTCTGTGCCTGTGGTGGGTCAGCTCCTTGACTCTACCAGACTGTGGCAACACAAGCACTGCCTTCCCGGCCTCCAAAGGCTTTGCTCTTTCTGTACAGATAGCGATAGGCACATACTAAGCCCTGAGTCCTCTGAGCATTCCCTGTAGTGTCCAGTCCCTTCTCCACTGAACACTCAGAGAATTACCAGGCCTGCTGTTCCCAAACGAACAGTACATCACAGCTTATTAGTTATTTCTTAGAACTTGGCTCTGTTAAAAACACAGCACTTAGATATATTGGTAGTGAAAACAAGAATACGTTTATTATCAAAGTACAGAGATTCAAGTGATCGTGAATAAGAATATTGGAAACAAATGGTTACATATAAAGCAAAATCATAACACACTTTCTAGAAACTAAACTTAACTAGCAGTTACTTTTCTTTCTTTGAAGTTTTCACAATCCTTCATCAGCATTTGGTTCAGACTGATGAGTGGAGGTCCACTGTGAACCATACAATATTTAACTTACATGTAAACAGATATGCAAACGATTTCCATTTCTGACCCCTCAGTCCTTGTCCTCAAAGGAAACCTGCACAACCCTTCCAAAAGACAGTCCTGGGAACTTACATTCATAACTTTGATGGACAATAACAATCATAGTCTTAATAAAGATACTGGCTTTATGGCTTATCACAACAATCTGTAACCCACTAACCCCTGCCTTTTTGTCCTCTGACTGCATAGATGTTAACTATTCAGCTTCAGTGGTCTCTTAGAATGTAACTACTTATCATAGAATATCAGGGTTGGAAGGGACTTCAGGAGGTCATCTAGTCCAACCCCCTGCTCAAAGCAGGACCAATGCCCAGACAGATTTTTACCCCAGTTCCCTAAATGGCCCCCTCAAGGCCAATGTTCAAATCACTGAGCTATCTCTCAACCCCGTTTTGTTCCACTTTGTAAGGGGGTCACACTCACCTCTCGTGAGTGCCCTCTGGCTAAGTGCATATGCCTGCACTCTCTCTCTCTCTCTCTTTATGGTGGGCCTTCAGTGACTCAGCCCTCCGGCCAAGTCACACCCTGTGTGATAAGAACAGAGCAAAACCCCTTCCGGAGTACAAGTCCAACAGGGGTCTTTCTCAGTGCCCTCTGTAAGGTCTCCCCTCAGTTATCCTTGCTCCAGGATAGAGCAGTGCCCCACAGCTCCCTGCCTGGCGACAAAGTCTTCGCCCTCTTAGGGCCTTTCTGGCTGCAGCTCTCCAGGTGGGCTGCTGCAGTTCAGTTCCCCCCTCTGGGATGCCTCAATGTCCAGGCCACTTCTCCCAGAGGTTAAGGGGGGGGGACACCTGGGCCCACCTTCTACTCCAGGTTCCAGTCCAGGGACCCTGCAGATAGCAGCTGTCTGCTGTGTCCCTTTATCTAAGTCAGGCTGCTGCTCTAATTCCCTGGGCCACTTCCCCGCAGCCCTGTGCTGTCTTCACCCTTATCTCAGGGCCTTGTCTTGATGGCGTCCCCACAACCAGCTCAGGGCTCCTTCTCACTCTCCCCGGCTTCTGGCAGCACTACCTCGTCCGAGGTCCTGCAGCTCCCTCAGCCAGCCACACACCATTCAGCTCTAGTAAGGAACTGAGCTCAATCTGCCCCTGCAGCTCTTCTTAAACTAGCCTGCTGGGCCCTGATTGGTTGCCTCCCACACAGCCACTCTAGGCAGCTTAGAGGACCTCTCTACTGCCCTTTTCAGAGGTGGGGTGTGGCAGGGCCGCAAGGCATACAGCAGGAGGCCTCAGGGCCTAGTCCACCTAGTCACACACCTTGTATTTAGTTGTGACACTCTGAGTATCTTTTCCAGACCTGAAGAAGAGCTCTGCGTAGCTCAAAAGCTGGTCTCTTTCACCAACAGAAATTGGTCCAATAAAAGGTATTACCTCAGCCAGCTTGTCTCTCTAATATCCTGGGACCGACACGGCTACAACAACAGTTCAAAAAACATGTAAACAGACAGCTAGATAAACATTTCTTGCCTGAAAGAAAGAAAGAAAGAAAGAAAGAAAGAAAGAAAGAAAACCTGGTTTTCACTTTTCCCGGTGACCAGTCCCTAGACATAGACCTTAAGAATGTTAATATTCATAACTCCTTACACAACATTCATTATGCATTTTGCAATAATACCGATGACCAGTGTGACAGCAGCTTTTATTTGGGACCTCACATGACAGTCTTTGTTGAACTAGAATGTGCATACCAGGCCTAGGAGATCCCTGTAACTGCTAAGCATCCCCTTTGTGTCCCAGGCTAGTTGGTATGAAGTGGTCTTTGGGTCACAGGTACAACAATGTGACACAGACATCATACTTATTCAGTGTACATGAATGAAAACCTGGGCTCATTCACATAACATATTCAGGCAATTCCAGCAAACATCAATGGATGGGATCGGTGAACAAAAAAAGGTGGTTTAAATCTGTATAATCAGTTTTCCACAACGAAATATTCAAATAGCTCCAATCCAGACTGTGTATGTTTAAATCTCTTCCCTCACTGTACGTGCTTGTATTCTTATCTATGTGCAGCAGTGACAGCGTGGAGGCAGCTACTGTGTCTGCACGGGGGGAAAAGGCAGGATGGTTTGGATGGAAAATAGCTCAGGGTGAAAGCCGGGTTAGAGTTGGAGCTTGATGTTTTGCCATTTTCACTAATGATCTAGAATTTAAAATCAATTCAAATGACCAGAGTGCCAGAAAGGCTTCAATAAAATTGCAGGGATTGGAATTTGGAGCCAGCTATGCCATAGGCTGAAGCTTAAGCAGATTGCAAGATTGCAATGGTCAAGCCATGGAATTGAAGAGAGCGGTGGGGGGAGCGTGGGAGTAAGAGGTATAAACATACTGAGTTAATCTAGCCTCCCTCCTGCCCACTGCCATCATTAGATTCCTACTTTGCCACTGAATAGTCTCAGGTAGGGTTTTTAGAATTTGACAAATGAAGGCAATTTGAGGATTTTATACTTGGGGATACATTGCAGGATTTACTGTGTGACTTAAAAGCATTTTTTTCCTGTAAATCAAATATTACCTAGGAAAATAACAATACTGGCAAATGAAACCGGTGAGGTGCCACTCAGGACTGCAGTCCTGCTCTAATCGTGTTGCTTTTAGGGAATGTAAAGCTTTTAATCATGCAGGGCTGCAGAGATTGGGGTTACAATTCATGGAAATCGACAGGTATTATTTTGACTACTGGAGAGGTCCCATATAAACACAATGGGAAACCTACTGACAGAGTGAAGTCACAGGAATTTTTTTGTAAAAAATGGAATATAATAACGGGAAATTTCAAAGCCCAGTTCCTAAGTTCCTATATGGCACATTTAATGAAAAGTAGGTTTAATTTACTGTGTGTTTGGATCATCAGTAGTTCTGCAGTCTGTCTATATATTCTCCCAGGCTAGAACATTAAAGTGACAGTAAAGACTGACTCTATGCAAAAACTCCAAGCATATTTTGAATGCATGGTATGGTCAGAGCAATAGCTCAGCTTCCCTATCACGGTCTTGATCCTGAACTAACAGCCACATGGGTGGACCTTGCACCAATGCTAGTTTCAGTGAGGTATCTGGGTTAAGTTTCATCCTGTATAGGACACAGGACAGCTACTAACTGCTGGGGGATAGGATGAAATCTCATTTATTAGATGATTTCATAATTGTGTGTAATGGGACACTATTTATTTATACTACTTTAGCACCTGAAGACCTCAACCAAGATGGGGGCAGTGCTAGGCCTGTACATAAATACAGCGAGAAACAGTTCTGGCCTTGAGGAGCTTACCATCTAAGTAGCGGGTGGGAGGGAGCCTAGAGATAAAGTGCCCCACTCAAGGTCAAATAGCAGGTTGGTGGCAGGGTCTGGAATAGAACCTAGGTCCTCCGACTTGCAGTTCAGTGCCCTATGCAGTACATACAGGTGGTTAGTGGTACATTGATCTCATTTAGTATGGCAATTTCTGGTATTCCAGGATAATATGAACAAAATCCACAAATAGAATTGCATCTGTTTCAGCAAAAAATGTATAAGAAACCATCAAACACGGTGCATTTTATTTTATTTTTTGCTTCTCCCTAAGTTTGAAAATGGTATGTCAGAGCTGTCTGGTACCAACTTTCAGACTACAGGGATCTGAAATGGCATGTCTTACAAACTTAGAACTCCAAAACTTAGAAACAGTAAGAAACCTGAATCTACAGAGGTACCCACTGGTCACCATTATAAGTCAATACTGGACAAATTCACCGTAGTATAACTACCATGTAAGCCTGATTTTATGGGATACGTTGCATGAATCTAAGCCTTTTGAATATTCCTCCAGCTGCAATATTCTTCTTATTGACAAATCTTTTAAACACCTTATGCAAGCATTGGTTTATGCAAATCAGATTTTCAAAGGTGCCGTGTGAGAGCGCATTAGATCCAAATCCACCAGAATGCCAGGGATAAGTGCATGTTACAGACTCAGGGGAAGATCAGGGAGGAAAAGAGGGGGGTGGGGAGCAGCCTTTCCAGAGTCCAGATTCATTTTCCTACCGCACCACTTTCCAGCTAGATTTATTTCTGAACATCATAAGTTTTCAGTGCATCTTAGCTTGACTTTCTAAATCCGAGGACTGGCAGCTAGTTATTTGAACAGCTATCTATTTTTTCAGACATTTAAATTAATCTATTCATGGATATGCATGGCTTGTAAACCTACTTCTACACACTGATCTTAATGAGATTTTGCTCTCCAGACTTCTGGTTATGGGCAAAACAATACAATCCTGTGACTCCACTGTATATGTCTTGAATATGAAATGTATCTATGCATTTCTAAGCTGTCCCTCACCTTGGTATCTGGGTGTTAATACATATTATAAGTAAATGCATAGGTTTTAAATTAATAATAAAGCCAGCTTAATCTTGCTACAAGCTAGCAGAGCTCATGTATTTGAAACTGCGCATGAGCACAGAACAAGCTGCTGCCGCTTGTGTCTAACAAATGGAGCTTTTAACAAAATATCTACATGCTGTTAACATTGAGTATAGTGTGTATATATGCTATTTACAGTGCAATTAGAGCCATTTACATCAGAATGCAGTACAGCACAGTAGATTTCATTTTCCTCGCAAGGTAGGTTACTATTGAAATTGTTAATTAACTGAATGTAATTAGCTAAGCAAAGTATAAAGGACTGTATCACCATAACCCAAGTTGCTTAACCTTTAAGTGCCCTGATTTATTAGCGTTATGGAGTTGCTTTAAATATAGTCTGAAAATCCAAGCTGATTCAACTCAGCTGTGAGCGGTGTAATTTGAGAAACATATTGTATTGAAGAAGATGGAAACGCATACCAGCCTAGATTAGCTGACACTAAGGGCTTGTCTGCATGGGGAAATTGCCCAGCATAGGTATAGCAGAATAACTTTTGCACTATAGCTATTCTGATATAACTCCCTCCTGTGGATATTCTATTATGGAATAAAGTGACTTTAATCCAAAATAAAGTCACGTTTATTCCTAAATAATGTCCACATGGGGGAGTTATACTGTGACGCTACACCCCATATTCTTCATGGAAATATGGTTATGTTATGGATATGTCATAACTGAAATGTACTTTATGCGAGATGGCTCTTGTAAAATATCATTGGAAAGATTATAATTTACTGAATTGGTTTATCCAATTTGTATGCATGTATCATTTTTGTATCTGAAGCTGGTAATATTGACCATGTCTCTGTATTTCAAATGTGCTATGTTGGATGAGGCCAAACAATGTTAATGGATTCACCCTCAGCAAGTTCGCAGATGACACTAAGCTGGGAGGAGTGGTAGCTATGCTGGAGTGTAGGGATAGGGTCCAGAGTGACCTAGACAAATTGGAGGATTGGACCAAAAGAAATCTGATGAGATACAACAAGGACAAGTGCAGAGTCCTGCACTTAGGACGGAAGAATCCCATGCACAGCTACAGGCTGGGGACCGACTGGCTAAGCAGCAGTTCTGCAGAAAAGGACCTGAGGATTACAGTGGATGAGAAGCTGGATATGAGTCAGCAGTGTGCCCTTGTTGCCAAGAAGGCTAACGGCATAGTGGGCTGCATTAGTAGGAGCATTGCCAGCAGATCGAATGAATAACATCAATCGTTTATTCCCCTCTATTTGGCACTGGTGAGGCCACAGCTGAAGTATTGTGTCCAGTTTTGGGCCCCCCACTATAGAAAGGATGTGGACAAATTGGAGAGAGTCCAGTGGAGGGCAATGAAAATGATCAGGGGGCTGTAGCACATGACTTACGAGGAGAGGCTGAGGGCTTGTTTAGTCTGCAAAAGAGAAGAGTGAGGGGGGATTTGATAGCAGCCTTCAACTACCTGAAGGGGGGTTCCAAAGAGGATGGAGCTTGGCTGTTCTCAGTGGTGGTAGATGACAGAACAAGGAGCAATGGTGTCAAGTTGCAGTGGGGGAGGTCTAGGTTGGATATTAGGAAACACTATTTCACCAGGAGGGTGGTGAAGCACTGGAATGGGTTACCTAGGGAGGTAGTGGAATCTCCATGCTTAGAGATTTTTAGGGCCTGGCTTGACATAGCTCTGGCTGGGATGATTTAGTTGGGAATTGGTCCTGCTTTGAGCAGGGGGTTGGACTAGATGACCTCCTGATCTTCTATGGCTTCCGTATCTTCTAGGACTTCCAATCCTAATCTTCTATGATTCTGTGAATGTTAGTGGCTGATTAAAGAAATGCACACAAGCATAAGGATTACCCCAGGAACCGTGCAATAGAAACCTCTTAGAGATAGCTCAATGGGAACTGTTTGACCCAGGTCACAGCAAAAAAAAGCTTTCCATCAAGTGGGGGGGAGATATAAAAGAGGGACAATGACAACATGAAGGGTCCTCACTCTCCCTACCACAACACACCTGAAAACACCTGAGGAACAAAGACTGAACTGTGAGAAGTGATGCTCCCAGGCTAAGATCTTTAGCCTGTGTATGAAAACCTGGGAAAGCCAAGGCAACTTGTGCCTTAAGAATCTGCCAGCCTGTTTATCACTCAGGGTGAGACTTTGCTAATTTGTATCCTACCTATCTAGTGTGTCAAGCTTAGTTTGCGTGTTTTGTTTCATTTGCTTAGTAATCTGCTTTGTTCTATTTGCTATCCCTTGAACCACTTAAAAATCTGTACTTTTGTACTTAATAAAATTTTCTACTTAATAAAATTTGTTTTGTTTATAATATAAGCAGTTTCTGTAATTTCTAACTGGGGGGGAAGGAGGGCCAGGAGGTGTGCATACCTTCCTCCACATTGAGGGAGGAGGCGGATTTCATAATATACCTTTGGGTCTGCACTCCAAGGAAGGTGGACGCCTGAGTGCTGGAGCAAGTTCCTTAAGCTGAGTCTTCCCAGAGCTGAGCTGCAGCTGGGTGTGGCCCTGCCTGTGTGTGTGTTAGAGGAGGCTTTAATAGCCTGGCTCAGCAAGACAAGTTAAAGGGGGCCCATGCTGGCAGAACAGGTAGACTCAGTGGTATCTCAGCACATCAGGTGGCATCCCAAGGGGTCCAACCTGTCACATCTACCATAATAGTTTATTAATTATTATTATTATATTATATCCTTCCCATACCAATGTTGGTGCACAAGGCAGAAGCTCTTCTCTTCCATTCCTCTCTGTCATTTGCTGCTGCTTCCAGATGCTCCCTGGTGTTGAGATCAACTGTTCTGCCCTACCAACTAAGGGTTCTTTTTAAGATTTCTCTTGGGCTCCCTCATTTCTTCACACCAGTTGGTTTCCACGTGATGATTGTTTGTGGGAGTTAGTGTGTTGGCATCTGGAGTACGTGCCCCAAATACGTCCATTGCTTCCTTCTGATTCTAGTACAGACGTGTTGTTGGTTGGTGATCCCTCTGATCTCTTCATTGGTGATAACCGGGGTCTTCTGTAGGCACGTATTTTTGAAGGGGTTTAGTTTTCTAACATTTTGGTAGATCTCTATTTCTTGCAGCCATATGTTAGCACTAAGATTATGTTTGAGTTGAAAATTCTCAGTTTTGTTCTGGTGCTGTATATCTTAGATTTCCATACACATACATACACACACATTATATATAAAAATAAATATTTAGCAGAATAATGATTGTGCTATGTAGCTATGTCAGTCAATTTTCCCATGTAGGCAAGCCTATAAATTCCAGAATCCTATGCTAAGGCTCACACCAGGAATCACAAATAGGACTTGTTTCTTTGTGGGAGGGTCACCATCCAAGGAAGGAGAAGAAATGTTTCAATAGTACTAGAAAGGCTGAAATGTTTGCAGTAGAGTTGATAGAGAGGATTTTAGAGGACTGTATTGTCCAGGGAGTTTTGTTTGTTTGTTTTTGTTTTTAAAAAAAGATTCCAGCCTAGGCCTCTAGTATGAATCTGTCAAAGATTAAGAGTGACCAAAAATTAGTCCTTTGTTTCTTACTGATTTATATTATGGTAATGCCCAAGAACTCCAATCAAGGGGCTCAATTCTGTACAGACAAATAACAAAGGAGGTGGCTCTTGTTCCAGAAGTTCACAATCTAGGTGGTGCAGAGGATGCAACAACTGAATGAAACAGACAAATGGGAAGATGAGATAACAAAATGAACAGCCACATAATCAGGAAAATCGTAATCTTGGCTTATCACTTGCTCAACAAATAAGAGAGGTCATGTAAGCCACATCCTCGCCTCTAGGGTGCCTCCTCATGCCTGGATGCAATATTGCAGGAGACTTCACCTATAGTCAATAGCCACTTCCTTGGCCCTGCAAAGGCCAGTCCAGCCAGCATCTTCTCCCAACTCCCTCTTTGGGTCTCTTGTGGCTTGTCCCTCCAGCCATGTCACATAGCAGTTCACTCCCCTTCCAGAATAATTAAAGTCCAACTTAAAGTTCACAAACAATGTTGAAATAGTTCTTCAGCATCTCTCAGGCATGAGGGGAAAACCTCTGCTTCCTCGGCCAAGCAGAGATTCTCTTGAGCTACATCTTCCCCAGCATCTTTGCTCCACTGCTTCCATTCGCCAGGGACTCCAGCGATTACATCTGAGAATCTCCCTGCTCCTTTTAGGCCCTATCTCAGGGTTCCCCCAGAGAGGAACCTCCCCTGATTCCTGTGGGTGACAGCCTGAGTTCCTCAGACTCTTCCCGTAAGGGAACTCCCCTTGTTCCTCTCTCAAGGGTCTTCTTTCCTCTACTGAGATCCCAGCTCTATTTAAGTAGTGCTTTCCCTGCTCCACCACCAGAGCTAGGTTCAGTCTTTCTAATTAAGCCCTGGTCTACACTCGGGGGGGGGGGCGGGGGATCGATCTAAGTTACGCAACTTCAGCTACATGAATAACGTAGCTGAAGTCGACGTACTTAGATCAACTTACTGTGGTGTCTTCACCGCTGTGAGTCGACTGCTGCCGCTTCCCCGTCAACTCTGCTTGCGCCTCTCGTGGCACTGGAGTACAGGAGTCCACGGGAGAGCACTCGGAGGTCGATTTATTGCATCTAGACTAGACGTGATAAATCGATCCCCGCTGGATTGATCACTATCTGGCGGATAGTGAAGACATACCCTAAGTCCCGTTACACCCAGTTAGGCTCACAATTTAGTCCTTATGTTGCCAGCTCATCAGTGGGCAGAGGGAGATCTGCTAAATCATAGGCAAGTCTGAGTCCAGCTTGCCTTGAAGGGCCAGCCAGCCTTTGACAGGTGATGATTTGTGGGCATCACAGCAGAAGTAGGTTATCATCTCACATCTTGATATGTGAAATGATCTAGTGGTGTCTTTGTTCCTAGCAGGCAGGTGTCTCTCACCTAAAACACTTCATACATGGACAAATGGGTGGATTACTCTGGACTTTCGTCCCAACTTGAATTGCAGTGGTAAATGAGAAGCACATGTAAACTTGATAAGATTGAATTTGTTGCCAGGTCTGGCTCCTAGATACAAATCGAACTATAAACATCAAAAGGAATAACATACTTTAAAGCCTTATAGATTCAGCTGATTCCAAGAAATATTTTATAAGCTTTTCAAGATATATTGCAGTATGTACCCAGATAAAGAGAATTTCAAACCATTTTTTAAAAAAATATTAATCCCTGAAAATATTGAAGATAACTTAGCATATTCAGTGTTTTTGTTGAGGCTCAGAAAAAGCTTTTGAAAAGGCTTTCAAAAAGTAAATATTTTAAATTTTCAATCCCCTTTGTACTTCCTGATTCTGGCTGCACATGGAAGTATAGGAAATAATAACCATATACTATTCTCAAGCTATTTCTGTCCCAACAAGAAACAGGGAGTATTAGAAATCCCACAAGAAAACTTGTTAGATTTCCATCCGCTCTTTATAACTTGAAATTTGAATAGTTTGACCGCAGGCCAGATGAAAATCCAAACCTTTGGATGTTTGTTCATATTTTACCTCTGCGTCTTTGGAGTTTCCTCCTTAATAATGCCTTGTAGGCAGTCTGTGAGGCCACGGATTTGAATGGGAATTGAAACAGGACTGTCTCTTCTCAAACCTGCTCTGGACGGAACAGAAGTCTAGGGTATATTAATGGAACAGTGTGGAAAGCCTGCTTGTATTGCTGTTGAATTCGTGGCATCTCTTCTGTGGAGGCCTTCAGTCGCAAGTGTTCTCAATACGTGGCTCAAGTGTTAATTTTACTTGTTACAGAAGAGAATAGCAGGGACATATCTCTGTACTGTATTAAGACAAGAAGAGAAAAGAAAAGGTGAAATACATTATAAATATATGGTATTGATTGGACAACAGTGACCATAGGAGGAGCCCAAAGATCTTTCCCTTGTCTCCTGTTTGAATGTCATTAAAGTCCTACATCACAGCAGTAAACCTTCCAACCAACTGTTGGCTCACGGTTAGCTAGGACTCCATTCTTGAGATGGGGTAATGCCCCTTTCCTGAAAATTAGGCACCAATCTAACTTCAGTGTAGACAAGGGTATTTACAGGCAGATCTAAGTTCTCCTGGGAAACTTGGTGGTTTCCTCACACCGTAGCCTGCACTAAGCTCTGGGCAGCCTTGGTTAGGCCCTGCAATGGCTGTAAATTTTGAGGAGTCTGGTGGCACCTTAAAGACTAACAGATTTATTT
>NW_020664419.1:8441375-8519601 GCF_002925995.2 Terrapene triunguis
CTGTTCACAATTTTGTTTGTTAGGTCTGCGGATTTAAAGGTCTAAAGGTGTTAGCCAAATTGAACAGGTAAGAATCAAATTTTATCTAGGATTTAAGATTCATTGTTTTCATAAGTCATCTCTTTTTCTACTTTTTATATTATAGATCTAAATTATCTGATTTTGCTTCCAATTTTTATATTCTATTTGTTATTCATCTTATGCATTCTCTTTGTTTCTGTGGTATTTTATTGTTTTCTTTTTGGCATTTGTTTATTTCTTTCATATTGTGTTATTGCTTTTTTCTTGTGTTTTCATTTCTAGTTATTTTCCTTATTTTAGTTATTAAATTTTCAGTAAAAAAAAAAAAAGATTGTCAACAACATACCACTAAGTTATTTTGGTCAGTATAAGGAAACACAGCAGGCTCGTGTATTTTTAACTACTGGGAAGCAGGAAAAGGAATGAGCTAAAGAAATTACATGATAACCATTCAACACAAAGTTCCTAATGCTTGGACAAATTCTCTGTATTAATATTTGTTCCTGCGTGCGTGCCCGCGTGCGCGCGCACACACACACACACAACCCCCCAATATGCCCAAATATACACTTACAAAAGATAACAACTGAGCATAGTTTTTCTGTGAGCACATGAACTTTATCAACGTAATTACTGTATAGCTGAAATGAAATCCACTTCCTCTAATGTATTATAAAGCTGCAGATAGACTATATTTATTGTTTCTGTAACAAAGCTTCATTAAAATGTACAGGGGTTCAAAGCCCAGAAGATAAATTACAGCTAATATCAATAGTTTACTTGACCACGATATGGTAAATACATAAATCTTTTTCTCTTTTCCTCAGATATTCAGCTGTTTGCAATTGAATAACAAGGACTAGGTAAGCGATGATGATAAATTATTCCTTCCACTATCATATTCTATTTATAGTATTTTCATTCATTAGGGTTTTTAATTTGTTTTGGTTTAGTTGGTTTTCATGCTTGCTCATAGTTCTTTTAAAAAAAATTCATTACAGTTCAGATTTCTTTCTTGTCAATATTTTAATCCAATTACATTTCTCAGTAAACAAGCATTATTCCTATCTATTTGTAATGAACTACAACCAGAAGTGATTTTTGATTAGACAAGCTAATTTTGAAAGGACAGAAGGAACCAAGCAATAAACTGGATAAAAATAATTATGGAAAATACCTTGTTAGATGACAGAGAGAACAGATTTAGGACATGTGGTAAATAGAGGAAATACTTAATGCTAAGATGTATAAATAGGCTTTGTCTTATATATTTATATATATATCAGTTATTTTTTAAAAAGCAGCTTACTTGAAACCATCTAGCTACCTACATAGCTGTCCTTTTTCAACATGTGTTCTTATTACTGTTTCTCTCCTCTTCATCCTGTTTTACATTAAGCCCCAATCCTCTTTGCAGGATTGCGGTTTTAGGTTGTAAACTCTTTGGGACTGGAACTTTTTATTTTCCATTTCTACAGAATCCTCACTCTGAGGCCCTTATCTTGTTTATGGCCTCTAGGTCCTGCCCCAACAGAAACAATAATAATAAATAGTTTTGTTAGGAAATCTGCAAAATGGAAACAATTACGCAGCATGTTCTTCAGACAGTAAGAACCTAAATAACCCCCCAGTTTGGCAAAACAATTAAGTACGTGCTTAACTTTAAGCATGTGAATACTCCCACTGAATTCAATGAGATTGCTCTTCTGCACACAGTTAAGCATGTGCTTAAGTGCCTTGCTGAACTGGGACATTAAGTATCATCACCTCTTCAGTTTGATAGAATCCTCTTCAGTTGGAACCTAAGTGCCACTATCCTGTGAGTTGTATGTACAGTATTATTGTTATTGTTAATGGTTTGTCACGTGACACATGACAAACTTGGGCATGCAGGGGTGAAAAGTGAAAGTCGTGAATTTATGGCTTACAAATATCAAAATGAAAATCTCCTTTAATTTGCAATTAAAGCTGGGTTTGGGACACTAACAAATACTCCAAAATAACATAAAATTCTTCCCCAGTGTCTGCCAATTCTGGGTCTCAGCAGCAGCAATGCCGACAAGAGACAGCTGCTTTCTTCTTTTTTCCTTTGCTTCCTTGTCTGCTACAGGAGAAGTAGCAGACGTCTTCAACCAGTTATGCAAGCTGCAGCTCTTCCCCAACTCATGGAGCCCATGTCTTCCCTTCCTAATGACAGCATGAAAAAACAAGTCTCCTAAGCTTTTAGTCTCCTGTGTGGCTGAGGTCACTGGAAGGTTTCAAGCTTTCCATTTGGAACTGGCTTGACTGTTTTTCAATTGCATTCTCTCCCCCCTCTTTCTTGCAACCCGCCTCCTCCAATGAAAAATTCCCAAGTGACAAAAGTTAACATGGATATTTCTTTTAAATAGCACGAGTGTTATACAGCCTATGGCTTTTTTGACATCCACGTTCAAATATATCCTAACACCCCAGTTTTGCAGTCATAGCTGCAAGCACAGACTCCTGAGCTTGTCTGGAACCCCATTGATTTCGTAGGCCCTATGCAAGGGCACAGGGTCTGTGCCCGCAGACCTCATTTCAGGATTGGGACCTTAATTATGAGTTATTAACATTAGCACAGGAAGGGCGGTAACCAAGGACATTTCTTTTCAACAGGCATTGCCTCTGAACGACTGACTAAATATTCAATAACTTTATAGTCACAGGATATATCTATTTTCCCCACCTTTCTCCATTTTTCCTAGTTTGCTTTGTTTGCTAAATATATTTTGATACATTATTTACCCAGCTCTGTAGCCTCAAGACATTTGTGTGACTGTTTTCTCCTGTTCTGGGAAATTCACAAGTATATCACTGGAGTGAGGTAGCTGTCATATATGCTTAAGAAGAGTTAAAGTGATTTAAAGGAGGGAAATTGTGATTCACAATGAAGTCCATCTCTTGGCAAGGTTACAATTCCCTGTTGGTTTACACCTTAACTGGAGTCAGGTGGAACGAAGGGGAAAGCCTTCTCAGAAGCTTGTGGCCACTGAAATATAACAAATATGTGGTGTTTAGATGCTGCTTGTATTATTAGAACTGGGAGCACTGGCTGTTGGGAGTCTGAAAGGACAGGAAACAGGAAGGACGGGGGAGGAGTTGAGGAGGCTGGGAGAGTTACAGGGTGTGCAGCTACAGCTTGGAAAAGAGACTTCCGCTGTAAATAAAGTTCTGTTAAAGTTTGTTTATACCTTGCGTGGTGGATACAACAAAATATAAAACAGAAAACAGTGACTAGCAAGATTCTGTATCTAATTGCAGTAAAAGGCTTGTTAATTTTATTCATCCAGATAGTTTTTTTGAGTTGAATCCTACAGAACTGAATTGCAAGAGATAGGGCTTGATTCTCTTGTCTCAAATTTTATCCTGGACTTATATAGCTGATTTCTCATCTTAATGGAAACAACCTGGTAAGGCCTTGAATTTCAGCTAACTGCTTGGACCAAACGGGCAACAATATCAATGTCTAGAGGGGAAAAAGAGTGCAGAAGAAAAGTTAAACAAAATTAAATGAACCTGCTTCACTCTTGTTATCGGGGAGTTACAATAGCATGACACTAACCACTGTTGCTTATGCTTAAAGCCAAAAGGTAAGCAATTAATGGTTGAGTCAGGCCAGCTCACGTGCAGTTAAATTGCCTTGGGTTCAGGATCTCCATTGTGTTTGGAGCAGAGAGGAATTTTACATAAGACCAGTACCATTATCCGTTTTAATGTATTTCCTTTTGTTAAAGCTTTTGCAGGTTTTCTTTATCCTTTCTTAGAAAATCATCTCTAACACTCCTTAGGTAATCTTGAAGATATTCTGCATTCAAACAGTAGAGAAATACTTTTTTAAACTATTAAGAGGTCAAAGTTTGATCTCAACCTCTAATGGCATATTGTGTCATCATATTTTTATATCAAACAGCAACGTTTACTGCTGTGAAAGACTCTGCTAGAACACTATGTCAGTACTGAAGTGAACAGTCACTGAAGAAGGCAGGAGCCGCTGCAGAAGCAGCTTAAGCAGGAACTGCTGCACTGTGGAGGGATAACTAGGGCCACCCTTCTCCCCAGCACCCAGAGACCCAGAATTGTGCAGGGGAGACTCTCTGGGGCAGTAGGTCCCAATAGGCATCCCCCCTCCTCTTCTTGCATTTGGCCTTTGGGAAAGAAATTACAGGGAGGAGCCAGCCAAAGATGGTAGGGGCAGCTGCAGAAGTAGCTTAAGAAGGGATCAATAGACACTGATGTTGGAGTATCTGCTACAGTTTTGACTGGGCATTCTATTCCCTGTGCTGATTGGCCATTTGCTCCAACACCCTCCCATCTTCTCTTTCACAGTGTCGTCACCTCAGCCCCCCCCCCGACACCTGCCCTGCATTCCCTTCTCCTTCCTATCCTGGACAGTTCTCCCTACACTCCTCAATGTACCTCTCCTGTTGTTCTGTTTAACATATCTCCTCCGAACTCAAACCCCACCTCCCAACAATAAATCATGGAACTAACGGGATGCTTTCTGTCATCCAGTTGTTCACTGTTGTCTATTTACATTGCAAGCTTTCTAGGGCTGTGTCTAGTACTAGCTTATCTAGTAGTCTGTGTTTGTACAGTGCCTAGACCAATGGGGCCCCGATCTTGGCTGGTGCCCAGGCACTAACGTAGCAAACATGATTAACAGTAAAATGTGATTGATGAGTTGTATGTGCAGATAGGCTACAACGTATAATAACTTCTCAGTATACTGTACTCTACAGGCCAGGGCTTCTCAACTAAAGAGATTTCCAATGGTCCTCTCCCATTCAGAGTCACATGGACCACCTCCTCTTTTCTTTGTCATTTGTGGCAACTACAGCAAACGGTTACATAGAAAAGTGATACTGAGATATTTTAAACTGTCCCACTGATGAGTGCCCATCCTATCATTCCTGTTCCCCCTCTTCTTATGTGCTACTAGGAGAAGGATGCGAGCTGGCTCCTCCTCCGTGTTTCTAGCTGAGTTTACAGGCACCCAGGCTCTTCTTTGCAAGATCCCTAAGAACACTTGTGAGATAGAGTCAGTGCCATTTGACTCACCAGCTCTCTGGAGACTACCAACGAGAGCTAAACAGACCACAGTCTGAGAATCACTAGTAGAGGCTACACCTAAGGTTTGCTATTCAAACGGGTGCCTAATGTTAGGCCCCTAGGATGAGATTCTCATTCCCACTTCCCAGTCCCTGTATGGCAGGTGAAAGGGCTGAAGCTGCATCAAAAATCAGTAAAAGCCCCTGCTCCTCCTGGGGGTGGATTCCCCCCAACCCAGGCACTAAAAAGACAGCTGAAGACCCTTTTGCAAGTCCTGGCATAGGGGACATGCTGGCCAAAGCACTGTGCAGATTCCAGGCAGGACTGCAGGCCATAGGGTAGCCCAGAGAGGCTGCTGTAACTTTGACAGGCCCCCAGGGCAGACCAAGGATATGTCGGTACTTCAGTCATAAAGCTTATGCTCTAATAAATTTGTTAGTCTCTAAGGTGCCACAAGTACTCCTGTTCTTTTTGCGGATACAGACTAACACGGCTGCTACTCTGAAACCAATCACAGCGTGTGACTGCAGAGCAAGTAAACATACCAGAGCTAGCTTTGGTCCTGGAGCAGTGAAGCTGTAGCAGCACACGCCGGCCACCTGAGTAATTACTTACGGCTTTACTGCTCCAGGACCCAAACTAGCTAGATTAACACTGCTTGGGCGTGTCTAAAAGAGCTGCAATCATACCCTGCGATTGCAGTCTGGACATACCCTAAGTTACACTGGGGGCCTCTCCAGCTCCCAGAGAAGCTCAGCATTGGGGAGTGGGGGAAGGGAATTGCATTGCAGCACAGATCTCATCCTCAAATAAGTGGCCTGCCCTTCAAAAGGGCTGAGCACGGAGCAGCTCCCATTGAAGTCAATCTCTAACTCTCTCTGTGCTCCAGGGATTAGCAGCTGCTTAAAATCTAGTTGGAATTGAAGTTGGGTGGGGTCAGCAGGGTTATGTTACCTTATAGGTATTTCTAGAGTGCTACCTTGGTATCCAAATCCAGCATGAGAGAGAGTCATCGGAATGATGTGACTTTAAGGTCTGATGGCCTGTAACCTGTCATGGTAGAACGATAACTAATGCTGTCTGTACCAGTAAACTCTGCCCAACATTGGTTGGGTGGGGGGCAGACAGGAAGAAATATAAGCCATGTATGTTTGGCCCCTATTATTTTTACAGCCAGTTATTTTACACAACTATCATGCCTAATACGGGTGTCACCAACACATTGCTGTTAATGGGGAATATTCTTAATGCACCTTTTTCTAAACAATTACTTGAATCCTATGTGAATTATTTAGAATTCGGCCATCGAGGGCCTGCCCCTTGGGACATTCTTCTTACTGCGTCCTGCCCTCGCGCGCTCACAAGACAGATGAGCACAGCCCCTCGGCTTCCGTTGTAATGAAACCTCCGATTGATTTTTACATGACTTTCTCATATGAAAATCTGCACCAGTGCCTTCCGTCAGGAATCAAAAATATTCTTTTAAATGCGTGGCTTGTTCTATTAACAAAATACTAGCTCGGTCTTCTGTGTTTGTTTCTCTCGTCCTGCTTCCAATTCCTCACCCGTCAGGCCAGGGCCGGCTCCAGGCACCAGCCCACCAAGCTGGTGCTTGGGGTGGCACCTGGAGGGGGGCGGCGCAGCGCTCCAGCCGGAGAGCGGGGCCGCGACCGGGCTTGCCGCCCTCCCCCCGGCGCTACCTCTGGCCGCCGGGGAGAGCGGAGCCCCAGCGGGGCTCGCCGCCCTCCCCCCGGCGCTGCCTCTGGCTGCCGGGGAGAGCGGAGCCCCAGCCGGGCTCTCCGCCCTCCCCCCGGCGCAGCCTCTGGCCGCCGGGGCTCCGCTCTCCCCGGCGGGGCTCGCCGCCCTCCCCTGGGGGGGGGGCGGCGGGAGGCTTTTTTGCCTGGGGCCTGCATCAGGCATCTACCAGCAGCAGCAAGCCAAGAGCCGGCCCTGCATCAGGCATCTACCAGCAGCAGCAAGCCAAGAGGACTCTTGATGGCCTCGCTGATTGCACAGGAATTAATCTTATTTTGTTCTAAATGATACATTCTTATAACTTAAAACCAAACATGGACAAAACTGAGCTCTTTATCTTCCCTCCTAGCTATTTCCCTTCCCCCATTCTTTATGTGCTCTTTCAAAGAAAATACACCCTTCTCCTTGATGCTCAGGGCCATAACCAGGGTTAATCTCTGCCTCTCCTCCCTCCCTTTCCCCATCCAACCAAGCCAGATCCTTTCACTTCTTCCTGCACAGTACCTCTACGATCAGCCACTTTCTGTGTTTTTACAGCTGAAACTCCCATCTAGGCCCTAAATCATCTCCGTTTCTGTAACCTACTTTTCTCTGTACTCCCTGACACCCACATCACCTCCCTCCAGTCCACACAAGATGCTGCCATGAAGAGCATCTTTTTAGCTGAGTACTTATATGTTTCCTCCTTTCATAGCAGTCAATTCATTTCCTGTTGCTCTCACCTTTTCTGACTGCATTGCAAGCCAACACTAAACTTATGGGGCAGCAAAGAGTGTTGCACAATGATCGCTGTATATCTTGGAACATTATCTGTTGCAGGTTAGTGGCTTAGTCATACTTAGTCATACTTTTAGTGCTGGTGAAAGGTGTCACATAGGAAGAGCTTTCTTTCTTTATCCTAAGTCTATCCAGGATATTATGACATGAGCAGTAGCTATTGAAGATTCCACATAGCCATCCCCAACTGTGTTTCAACATCAAGACTGAAAGGATGTTCTGCTCCTTCTGTCTGTCATAGCCACTCAGGTTGTAACAGGGACTATATTATGGGCAAGGATTATATTTTTGTTATGTTTTTACAGTACAGAGCCCAATGGTTCCAGTTTCTAGATCACATTGTAATTAACAATCATAAAGATCAAGGACGAATCCTCTAGAAGTGTGAGGGTATTTGAGTTTCCAGGCCTATTCAATGGAAGGCCCCACTGCTGCTGCTGCTGCAAAGAAGCTTATAAATGGATAAAATTGATGCTGCAGATTACCAAACCACCCAGAATGAGTAAGCAATACACAGTGTTTGGATTGTCATTGAAAGATCTGGCATATGAAAAATGTGCACGCCAATAAAATTCAGGCTCTTACCACTTCAGATGCTTAATTGCATCTGTATTATATAGCTAAGCTGATTTATAATTTAGGTGAAAATCAGGTTAATTTTTCTCACGTCTCATATATAGTTCTGAAGTTTAGTTAACGTTCTAAGTAGCATAATTTATTTTTTGCTCTAATTTTCTCTATTCATGGAGGGAAAACTATGATCTAATGAAACTGACATTAAATTATCAAACAATATTGAACAACCTAATGAAAATCTTAAGCAAAAGTCACTGTAAATTAGTTATTTACTATACTGACAACACAAGCCTTTGTAAACCTGATATTGTTCTTATGTAAACTCATGAATGGAGACTTTCTCAAATAAATTACTTAATAACATCAGAGAGTCATTGGCTGTGTAAATATATCCCAGGGGCACACACTAAGATTCCTGAATTTAAATGTTCAATAGACTTTCATATTTGTCACCTTTACTAACGAGTTTTTCCTTATGAAATCATTATTAGCATGAAAAAGTTAAATTTTGTATCTAACTTCTGGAATTAATGCTGTTTGAAACCCCTGAGGGTTTGAAAGTTCTTTTACTGGAATGCATCATTTACATAATTTTCATAGCCCGAACACTTTCATGCTCTCAACTATGACTGCACATTGTCATTTTTTTTTATGCTTCAAGGCAGCAGCTTTTATTTTTCCCCACACAAAACAATTAACAGAAAATAACAGGTAATAAACATACTTTATTTTTCAAAATTATATTAACAATGAAGGGCCATATTTCATGGCTCTGCGGCAGTACTGTCTGCTAAATAGTACGACAGCCTATGCTGCTCTTGTAAGTTTTACACTATGAAAATATTTGATTAGAAAGGGGAAACAATTGAGTTAAATGAGATCAGCGAGCTTGCCATCATTTTCAATATGAGACATTTGCAAGCATGCAGCAGCATGGCCAGACTTTTAAATAGACTAGATGGTATTTCCTCAGACGTTATATGGGCATAGTCCATCCCACTTAACATGAATGGATTAGTTACCTGACAGGTTTTTGCCTACCTTTCCTTGCTGATATAGCTTTCCTTTATGACTCTTCTGCTGCCCGAAACATAGTCGAACTTTCTACCTTTTAGTCTACAAGTTTACTGTCTTAACCAAAAATTTTCCGGACTTTGACCCATTGCTGGTTATTATTGATTATTTGTATTATGGTAGCACCTAAGAGGCCCCAAATCAGATGTGGTAGGCATTGTGCAAACACATCATGAGACACTGTCCTTGTCCTGAAGAGTTTAAAATATGTTGGTGCTAGAGCTAGGATTAGAACCCAGGATTCTGGGCTTACTGTTACCAGAGTTGCCCATTACTTTGGGGTACGCTCATTTATTCGGGTTACTCTTCTGGGGCGGTGGGGGTTCTGTAATTCTATCAATGTACTGCTTGTGTCACTTGTATTTTCATATGGAGCTCTACTTCTCCCTTCAGTGTAGCCACAGAGTTTCTAGATATTGGGCTAGACGGACCATTGGTCGCATCCAGTATGGCCTTTTTTATGTTTTTAGGTGACTAGATGGATAGTCTTCCCATCCTAATTTTTGAATATAAACTATCCTTGGTATTGGAGTTGTTGGGTCATCCCTTTCAGGGCAGTGTCAAATGCTGAAAAGAGAAGAGCTTAATCAAAACAGAATTTACTATTAAAAGTAAAATCCAAATTCTACAGATTCTATCAAGTATGAATTATAATTGAGCAGAAATTGCTAGAAATGCCTTGTGGCTGGTTATAATGGGATTGGTAGGTTACTTGCTATGTGCATGCCAAAAAGAGGTTCAGACATCCAAGTCTGGTCATCATCAATCTTTCTTCTTGCACTAACTGAGTCTCATCACCCAGATGCTTGCAGAACTGTAGCGGCCACTCATGCCATCCAAATTAGCATGTGCCCTTTTAATTGTGTCCAAACAAACACCATAGGTCCCCATATTTTTTTTCTCCTGGAAAACTTAATAAAGAATGTTGTGTAAATAGTGAATGTCAATACCCAGCTGACAAAGGATTTGAAGTGATTTTAAGCCACTTGCTGCCTCCTAGATCTTTATGCTTGTAAGTTGAGTGCTGGGATGCTAAATGAATCCAGATATTGATTTCTCTTGTGTTTTGCATGGCAGCATTCAGTGTTTTAGGGCCTAATCCACAGCTCACAGAAGTCAATGAAAAGACTCCAGTTCACTTCAGTGGGTTTTGGAACAGGCTCTAGGTGAGTCTCCATGCTGCATTAGGAGGCTGGCCCTGGCCTATTGAGGACTCTCTAGCTGTGCCCTGAAACATTCTACAAACATGTCATTTTTGCTTCCATTGTGCAATATGCCTTAGATTCCTGGTTCATTCCAGTGACACTGGCTCCAGGACAGAGAAGCCATCCCCAAAACTCAAATGAAAACATGTTCCTCGAGTTCTCCATGTATTAGCAGTGTTTGGCTGGTTTAAATAATTTAAAAAAAAAGACCCTGCATTGAATTTGGTACCATATTTAAACTTGGTGTGACGTTGTTGCCCTAGAAAGCCAAGGACTACCATAGAGTCAGAAAAAAATGGGAGTAATAGCTCAAGGACAATGGCATTTCCTGCATAGAGTTCCATGTTGTAATCGATGTTTACCTGTTTTACGCTGAATAGCGCTTGGACATCCAAGGCTCCAAGCCTGTTCTGGCACTGCTTATACTTTAGTCACTAAAATGTTCTCCATCCACAAAAACTGGTAGCCAAGAGTATTCCCACATGCCTAACTTGTGATTCGCTGCACCACAATTTTATCTTTCTTTTCTGTTTCTTTTTTTCTTTCTTTCTTGTATTCATTTTGCAAATTAAACTCTAAAAGACCAGTGGGTTAAAAGTTCTCCAAGGCATGCAAATAGTTTTCAATATTGCACACCTCTCTCTTGCAATCGAAGAAATAAACAATACATCAAGGGGTACTTTATTTCTCAATATAAAATTAAATCATAGTTTGGATGAGAATACACAGGAAAAACCTAGGTGTCCAGTTTTATTTTCTGAGAAATCTATGCTTAGTAATTCTGACTTGTCCACTCAGCATGCCATTGTATGACATGCCATACAACTTCTCCACTGTTGCCTCTTGACACACACTTACCATTGTGACTTGTATTCTGTGGGATGTGTTTTCTCCACTGGCTTTTGGAAAGGGAGTGGACTGAGTGGTTGGAAAATCTTTGTGTTTATTATCCTCACTATATTTGTTGTGTTGTCCATGCGTGATAAACGCGGGCTTTTGTACTGTTCTGGTGTTTATATTGTGTATTTCAATTTAGGTAAAGGGTGCCCACTTTATAGAGTAGGATTATATACATCTTCATTAAAATATGAAAAGATCAAGCTATTTTGTTTATTGAAGACAGAGGTTAAAAGGCGACTTGATCACAGTCTACAAGTACTTATATAGGGAAGAATTTCTGATAGTATAGACAGCTCTTTAATCTAACAGAAAAAAAGCACAATGAGATCCAGTAGTTGGAAGCTGAATCTAGACAAATTCAGACTAGAAAATATGGCACAAGTTTTTAACAGTGAGAGTAATTAACCATTAGAATAACTTGCCTAGGGATGTGGTGGATTCTGCGTTCCTTGCCATCTCTACGTAAAACTGGATGTCTTTCTAAAAGATATGCTGTAGCTCAAGCAAAAGTTATGGACCTGGCGCACAGCTTATTGGGTAAGGTTCTTTGACCTGTGTAATGCAGGAGCTCATGCTAAATTATCACAAAGGTCTCTTCTGGTCTTAAAATCTATGAATCTACAAATGCATTCTATAATTCTTTGATTAGCCAAATTAATTATAAATTGATAGCACCACTTGGGCATAACCCAATAATTTTGCCAAATGGTACATCAAAGTAGGATTATATCAGCCACTGTAATACACACAATGCTTATTTACCCAGTGCATACAGTAGAGTGAATATATCCTGCATGTTTCACAAAAGATATTTTTAAACAGAAATCACAGAACACTTATCCTAACTATACTTATAATATGGTGACAACAGCAAGTTGTTTGTACAGCCCCATACATGTCTATGGTGCTTGCTGATATATATGACATGGTGAGATTTTCAAGGCACAAATGACAGTTGGGCACTTAACTGCCATTAAAAGTCCCTGGGAGTGAGGTGCCTACCTGCCATTTATGACTTTGAAAATGTCTCCCCATGCTGCCTTGTAAAGTTACAGTCACAAAGGTCAAGCTATAGGTTCTGATGGAACAGTAGAGAGGCAAAGAGAAAGGAGGACTAGGGTGTCATCAATAAGATCATGTGGCTGCTTTGGTTATTAGAGCATGCGTTTTGAAAGTCAGCAGTGGTTAGAAGGGAATGTCAAGCCTTTCAAGGAAGAAATGTATTTTTAAATAGGGATTTGGAGTAGGAGAGGGTGGAGATCTCTGGCAGATTGGGTCAGAAATGGGGCTCCAGACATAGGGGACTGTATGGAAAAAGTCATAGAGTTGAGAGAGAAAGAAACAGAGGGATTAGAGGATGAAATCAATCAATCAATCAATAAAAAAGGCTAAATCCCTTATTATTCATTGGCTCTTACTAGAAAGGATTTAGGCACAGCCAGAAAGGGATTAGGACAGACAATCCTGCCTTCATGCAGACAGTTTCAATCTCAAATTCCCATAACTTTTCATTATTGGAAGAGTTCCAGATCAATTCTTAGTTTAAACTGATTTGTTCCTTTTCACACTGATGCCACACACTCTGCGGCACATTCTGTCTACTTCCTTGTTGCAAAATAGATGGATTTATGTGGGTGGGTGAGAGGAGCCTCAGGGCCCCCTATACTGGGTGGCTTCCATACCAACGCAACAGCACTGGAGGGTTTTACTATTAAGAAGACACTGTGCATCTGACTAGTGTCATTAATGTCAACTCTAGTGTAACCACGAGGTTCCTAACTATTTTCATCTCCGAAGTGTGTTAGTTGTGGGTGAATTTGTATAATTGTATGATTCAGTGAATCGGGTTATGCTGAGCAGTTGGCTCCAAATCAATGACTTGATACGCTGATGTAGAGTCAAAACGCACCATCGTCCCAGGATTTGATTGTATTAAGGCAATCTAACAAACTCTAGCCCTAAGCTTCTTCCCAGGCTTGGATGTTTCTAGAGTTCATCCCTTTGGAGTTCTGAGCCGCACACCCTAGACAGGCCAATCCCACATCTTCTCATCCAGGCTGGGATTACACTGTTACGCCTGCCACAGTGAGTTAGCATCTCCCAGCAAAGTTCGAACACCTGCTAACAGGTCAGGTCAATTGAAGAATCCAGCCACCTACAGTTAGTGTTACATAGTTCATTAATGATGGAAATCTATAAAATTTGACTATTTGCATAAGATATTTTGAGAGGAAATCTGTTCATGTGAGATTGTAGCCGTATCCAAAACATAACCAGAAAATGGGCCCCTTCTAATTCTGGATCTAATGACTAACTCAACCCATGTGTGCAGAGTCCAATCCAACGATTCTAAGCCAACTCCTCCAGGAATTTTGAAAGTGTTTGGATTTGAGTTTCTGGTTTCAGCCCACTCCTGACTATGGTTATTGTAAGAAGATGTGAGCTACCAATCTGAATCATATGAAAATGTAATTGAGTTTGAAATATCAGCCCTGTAGTGAGACAGTTAATTCTGCCAGTAAATGTTGTGCAGTGCTAACTGCTAAACTGAAATTTAACAATTAGTTTAGAACATTTAAAGATTAATTTGTAATTGGAGATGAGAAGGAGGGTGCCTCTTGTGTTAATCATTCTTTTTTAAATGCCTACAACAGGTTAGGAAAAGAATGCTGCAGTACAATGGGAATACTAGTTTCCAATAGAGAAATCTGACCAAGAATTGAATGCATGCCTAATTATCTTCAACCAAATTTGACACGTGTACCTACTGACTTAGACTGAGCTATGGCTGCAAAACACAGTTTTTAACAGATTGCAAATGGACTGAATCTTTTGCTTTCCACAGTTTGCCAATATTAATGACCTGATATTGACATTATTCACTTAATTACTTATTTAATTATAACAGCAGTTGACATTGTCATAGCCTAATAGTTGGTTGGCCATGGGTCCTATCTATTTCCATTCCGTTTAAAGAGGAGTCTCTGCACGTTCCAGCCCCTGGTGTTGAGATTAAAAGGAGATGGCAATACCTTTAGCCAAGCTGCATAACTTCAATAGTGGAAATCAAGACATTTTGAGCTACAAAGATCTTACAAGATGATAAAACATTGGCCAATATTTTCAAACCTGCATGTTCAAAGTTAGGTACCTAAATTAGAGTTGGCTTTTTCCCTAAAAAAAGTAAAAATTGAATATTTTGTTTCAGAAATGCTGCCATGGTGCCTCATGGGTGTTGTAGTTTCAGTGCCCTCCTCCTCCCATTCTCTTCTCTAGGCTAGGCGTCTGGTCAGCCTACATCTCCCATGATGCAACTGCCTCCCCTCACATTTTGTCCCAAAAAAAAAATTCCATTGGAAAACAATTTCAACAGAAATTGTTCAAACTGTCCTGATGTAAAACCATAGCTAAGCCTTGAGACACCACGTGGTCTTTCAGAGAGTGGGTGGTCAATGCTTTCTCAAAATCAGATGTTTTCAAGCTGGATACACAAAATGGAAGTTCCCAAAATCACAAGTCACTTGTGAAAAATGTAGGTGTAAATATCGATTTAGCTGCCTAGCTTTAGACAACCAACTATGAAACATTCTGGCCTTTGACTGGTTTTAAGGTAAAAAAGAGAAAGCTGTGTCTCAGGAGAGTTGTAAATTTGCGAGAAATACAAACAATTTGAAAATTGTGACTGCTCAATAATAGAGAAAATATACTCATCGGGTTTTCAGTGCAGCTAAATTTTTTCATTTGTGTCATGCCTTCTTCTGTTTCCCATCTCCCTTCATGATGTGAGAATCAGCCGTCAGTTACCCTGGGTATTCTGATTTTTGTCAGTTCTATAGCAATGGTAATTGTAGAGACACTGCAGTTTGCTCATCTGCAGAATCCATAGTTGAGTACAGGATAAAGCTTGGTGTATGTAACTTTGTAATCATGGAAACAATTACTCTTTTAGAAGGGCTCGATCCTCAGCTGGTGTAAACTGGCATAGTTCCTTTAAAGTCAATTGGGAAATGCAAATTTGTGATAGCGGAGGCTCGAAAGGCTTAGTGCAGGCAAACTTCGTGTTCTGATACCCTGCCCATCTTTGTGGATTCTGACTTAATGAGCGTTCCATGACTGCAGTATAGATCACAATATCAGAATCAAGATCTGCCAGGCAGAGCTGAGAGGAGGATTTTGCCCATGGATTAGCAGCACAAATCCAAACGACCAAGAAAATACCATAGAAGGAGAGAATGTTCAGAAATTTCAACTGCCCTTTAAGCAGTGTAGTATAGTCATATTGGACTCACTGCACCAGTATGAGGGGAAACAGTTATTGAAAAGAATTTTAAGATCTGAAGCAGAGCCCCATCATTTTGAAATGCTTTGAAAGGACCTTCCCTCCTGATGCCTCATCCTTTGTATTCTCTTCGCTAGTAAAAAGGCCTTGATTTTCTTTTGCATTGACTGCTCAGAAAGTATCATTTTCTAGCATTATAAACAGAGTATTCCGAGTGCCCCATTCAGTATTGACCTAGGTGTGAAAGGATGGTTCATTATTATAGAGAGTCACTATTGTATATCTTCTCGTCTATTTCTCCTTTGTTTCCATGATGTATTCTATATGCAGCCCAGTGGTCCTCCTGGGGATTGCAGCCACAGAATTATGGAAAGCGCAAGCAACACTAATGACAACCACTTTGAGCCTTCTGGGCAGTACTTTGTACTGAAATGTACATTGTACGGCCACAGTGGCAATGATCAGAAACGGTTTTGAAATTTAAGGATGCACTTAATGAATCGAACATTTTGTTATAATAACTAAATCTAATGTGTAATGACTCATCTAGGTCAACAGATTTTCCTCTCTATATTGCAGATTTGCATTCGAACCTCCTTTCTTAAAAGAGAGAGAGAGAGAAAGAGATCAAATTGTGAGTCTATCATAGGCACTGAAGGGGTTGAATATGTAATGTATGTTTCAGTGGAAGCCTGTGTATGATTGCTCTGATAACCACAGAGCCAAATTGAATGCAATAGACTTCTTTACACTTTTGTTGTAACATCAGCAACACCTTTCTAGTTCTCTTAACCCAAAATGAAACAAATGAAATGATCCTAAAAGCAAGATATGTTATATTTTATCTTGTAATCAGGGAAAGTGAACAGGATTATATTTCTATTCATTTCCACAAATAACTTTTAGTACTAAATATGGACTTTAGTGCTCTCTTCATAAAGTACTAAAGGTGCAATAAATTAGTAAGTTACTGTTGTCCATAAAATCAAATTGTAAATGTCAATATAAATTAACTTGCTTAGGGTTTACACAGTAAGACAAGCCTGTAAATTATGACAAGTATTTCTGTCTCTTTCTTACTGTACATGAATTTCAGAATGTTTTTTAACTTGTGTTTGTGAAAAGGAGATTAAAACTGGGCTTTCCAAAGGGTCTAGCCTATGGAATTTAGGAACCCTTAAGATCACAAAAACAAAACAAACTGATGGGCGTGGAAGTTTTTAGCAGCTAGAGTTTGGAGGGGCTGTTGCAAAGCAATATGGGTGTCAAGGAAACTAGAGAGCAAAATACTGAAGTCAAGCTGTGAGATCATTGAGGCTTAGGGCTGGTCCACACTAAGCCCCCAGTTCGAACTAAGATACGCAACTTCAGCTACGTGAATAACGTAGCTGAAGTCGAAGTATCTTAGTTCGAACTTAAAGGTACTTACCGCGGGTCCACACGCGGCAGGCAGGCTCCCCCGTCGACTCCGCCTACTCCTCTCGCGGAGCAGGATTACCGGCGTCGACGGCGAGCACTTCTGGGATCGATTTATCGCGTTTAGACAAGACGCGATAAATCGATCCCAGAAGTTCGATTGCTTGCCACCGAACCAGCAGGTAAGTATAGACGGACCCTTAGATAAGAAGTTTATCTGTTGGGCTTTAGAGGAAGGGATAGAATAATATCCAAGATTTGGCTATGACCTGGACAAGTGGTAAGGAGGAGACAAAGGGCTTTTCCACATGGAAACTTAGTGTGCGGCACATCAGAGTGTGACTGTGCCGTGCTCCAGCCTGCCACACAGCAAGTCGTTGTGTGCAGCATGTCCTACTGAAGTACGTCAAAGCACACATTAAGTGCACAGTAGCAGGATCAACACTGCCAGTTAAAATGCAGCAGGTTACAGCACTGTAGATTTAAACCCCAGCTTGCTGCGCACTAAATGATTGTGTCGACAATCCCTAACGTGACTGCCAGCTTATGAGCCACAGCCATAAACAATCCTTAAGTTTTAAAAAAGCCTGAAATAGTAGGAAAAAAAGTTTCACTTCCTGTCTTATTTATCCTTCAAACACTAATGTAATAGTGAAAAGACATAGTGAATAAAATTGGACAACAGTCATATCAAATAATGTGAATTCTGTCCAAGCACAGGCATAATGCCGATCATTGTTAATTGTAAAGCTAGTCATTGGGCCCATGATCTGAGGCTCTATACGTGTAATGGAGAATTTCAGCTTATTTCTTTAAGTGTCGAGCCCTTTTTCTTGCAAAGACAGACTTGAAAAATGGAAATTGCTGTAACCCAAGGGGAGGGATAGCTCAGTGGTTTGAGCATTGTCCTGCTAAACCCAGGGTTGTGAGTTCAATCCTTGAGGGGGCCATTTAGGGATCTGGGGCAAAATTCTGTCTGGGGATTGGTCCTGCTTTGAGCAGGGGGTTGGACTAGATGACCTCCTGAGGTCCCTTCCAACCCTGATATTCTATGAAACCAATCATTAGGTTGAAGGGAAGAAGTAGCTGGTCTCTACTTCTGTATTAGGAGACTAGAAGGGACATATAGACATCATTTGTAGAGAGATAGAGATCATTATATATATAATGCACACATACTTTCTGTGAGCCATTTAAGTTTGGGTTGTTTTTCAAAGAACCATCTCACTAGCCCAGTCCAAACGTTTAGGTCAACCCCATGTACGATGGTGTGATAATAGTAGATGGGAGTCTGTTATGTTTGTAGACCAGAGAGGCTCCAAACAATTTGTTTTGCCGGCCTACTCAAATATGCTAAGGTTGACTGTTGTTAATAGGCACTAAGGGTGGGCTGCTTAATAGCATTCTGTTTTTGCCTAGCTCTCCTTCCATTGAAGTCTGTGGGATTTCCATTGACTTTGGTGGGAGCAGAATTTGCCCAATACTGAGTGCTTTTTAAAATTCCACCCACAGAGCATTCATTATACCAAGGGAAGAATAAGTCCCAGGCTTTTCCCTACCTTATATTTATATTACAATTATTTTAGATTTTGAATTAAATATATAACTTGGAATCCATTGATTTTGCAGTGGTTTTAGTTCTGGAGCATAGAACTAGTCATCAGAAGTTCTGGCCTGGAACTGGAAAAAAAGGTGAACTATATCCCTTTTATATTAATGTCCCATATTAAAGTTATATTAAACAAAACCTTACTTGTATTATTAAAAGCATACTCATTTTTTAAATCTAAGTTTCTTATCACCATTTATTTTGTATTAATTTTTCATTCTATGTTGCTTGGATAATACAGTTTAACTAGTCAGTATCATTTCCTGGTTCTTATGCAACAGCACAAGGCTTTTGATTGTGTTTCTAGTCCTGCCACGGAATGTTTAATTCTCCCAAGACACTGTTTAAGACCACACTTATTTGTATGAAACATTTCTGTTCCTATTATATGTTGTAAACCTTAAAACTTAAATTTGGAACACAGGCTCCCAAACAGTGTCTCTTTAATAATACATCTGTGTTGCTAATCAATGCGGGTGAAATGCATTTGATAATGAAGTGGATAAATCCAGAATTTCTAACAGGTGAGGATAAATCACGTTTGCCTGTGAATAACAGTTTTTATCAGTGACTCAGTGGGATCATAATGTATTCTTTCAATCTGCTCCAAAGGTAGTAGCAGGAAAGCTATTTTATAGATTTCTTGGTAATCTGAGCTGATGTTATACCTGTTACAGGACATTTCCAATAAAATAGAAACACAGCAGGATAAAAAAGATACAAATGGTGTTTTTATACCAGTCAATAAAAGCATGACTCTGTAGTAATAGAAAATTTGTTCGTGAATTGTGAAGTATCAGCAGCTCTGTTGGTAAGATATTAAAATAATTCATGTCCTACCTCTGTAACTGTTCTTACCATTATGTTACCATGTGCCTTTAATTTGCTGTCTTATTTTCATTGTCAACTAGAAAGAAAAACAAGTCAAGTACATAGAGACACTGTATAATCAAAATAGCATATTGGAATGATTTCTTAAACTACTTTATAAGTCATTAGTTTTGACAAGGGAGGAAAAGTCCAGCACATTTATACATACCAATTTACTTCTAATGATTGTGTTTCATATTATGGAAATGATAAAGTAATGACACAACTTGTCTTTTCCCGTAGCCTAAGGCTATTTAACAAAGCTTAAGCACATTTTTTTTAACCTCCTAAGAAATCCTAGACCACAATTGTGCAATCTGAACCTTGTGGGCAGACACTTGTCCCAATTCAGAAACTGCGCTGATTTCAGTCGGACTTCATGCAGGTGCATGGGTCTGCCTGTCTGGATCACGTGGCAGGATTGAGGCTGTAATTTGTACATCACAGCTAAGCAGGCTAAGTCAAGTGAGCGAGATTCTGATCTCCGTGTAAGTCTGGAGTAATAAAAGACTTTATTGATGATACCTTGGTTCATAATTTGGCCCATGGATTGTAAATCTCTCTCATGAAGCTCTTTAGGTTAATTTGAAATCATATGCTGACAATTAAAAACAAAATCCAAATAGGAGCAGAAAGAACAACATAGGAATTGTCATACTGCATCAGAACTGTGCTCCCCTAGATGCTGGAGATGATTGAGATATAAGTGATTTTGTTTTCAATTTGGACCAATTCTGTTCGTTTTGAATATGCAGAAGTCCAGTCTTCTGCCCTTCCCCTCTAAATTTCGCAGGCTCCTCACATATGCAACTAACTTGCTATGTTATTGGTTTTGTCAACTGTAAGAGAGTCATTTTTTTTTCCTTGACGGGGGTTTTGTTTTATACAAACATGGTGTAATTAAAAAACATATCCTGCTAAGCACATTCAAACCATAAGGGATTTCTGTTTTCTACCTTCCATGCAAAAAAAAATATATATGAGTAGTATCAATTTTACATTTCTAAATTTTTGATCTCATTTCCTCTCTCGTATATAAATCTTGCACAAAGAAAATGGGAGCTGCATTATCTCTTAAAGATAAAAATGTTTCTAAGGTGGATAGTCCACATTCCCTCAGTAATATTCTTGGTGGATACGTTAATAAATAATTAACTAAATGCCTTATTTTGCAGACTCTTGGTTCATGATGATGCATCTTTCTTACATATTTTATTACGTTTCAATCTTTATTAGAAAGGGGTTAGTGGAAAAAATTAGGTTCTCTTGCATAGGTTTATTTAATACTGAGTTATGTAATAAACAGGAAGACTTGTAACATTTTTGTCTGTTTATCATCTTCTGGTGCAGCTGTTCATAATTTTACAATGGTTCACAAGTACAGGAAAAGCAGCTAAATTTCCATGATGCTATCCATGGCAGGCATGTTGGCTGCTGCTGCATTAGCTGAAGCACTTGTCAAAATGATTTCAGGGCAGTTTACTGTTAATGGGAAAAAAAGTCAAGAAGATTTGAGAAGATTACACTTAATATTTGAACAACAGTATCCATCTGAACCACTGTCAGACAGCTCTAGGAATACTGCTTATGCAGGCTCTCCTTAGTCCAAGTTATCCAGAGCTTTCAACGCTGAATAAATCCCAGTGGTGCGGGAGGCTGTGGATATTTGCTGTCACTAGGCAGGGTAGTCATCTCCAAGGTCTGCTGAATTATTGTAGCTTTTAATTTTTTATTCTTTTAATTTCACTTCAGTGGCCCATTGGTCAGTGGGAAGGAAGAACAACTCGTGCTAAATCGACTCTCCTGCCTCTGATTGGATGTTTCTTCCTGGTTTGGTTTTGTTTTTCATTATTGTCCCATAAGTGGTCTTGCACAATGGAGTAGACTTGGGTAAAAGTTTCAAAAACGCCCAAGTAATTTAGGAGCCTTACATTCCATTTTCAAAAGTGACTTGGGCACAGAGAGTCTAAATTGAAAAATGAGATTTAGACTCTATGTGCCCAAGTCACTTTTGAAAATGGGACTTAAGGCTCCTAAATTGCATAAGAACTTCTGAACCTGTTACCTTTGGTACCCAGATCTGAAAATTGACTTTTAACCAGTGTTAGGATATTTAGGGTTTTTGTTTAAAATATTCTCTTTATTTTATGCTTAACATAATATTGTAACATTTAATAAGTTTGCTAGAACTCCTACCACCTGTCTATAGGCCTTATACTTTCAATCTAACCCTTTTCTTTTTTTCAGCTTATGTTTGGCAATTATTCTTAAAATCCTGGATGGTAAATTACGGGCTGTGTCATAGAATCATAGAATCATAGAATATCAGGGTTGGAAGGGACCTCAGGAGGTCATCTAGTCCAACCCCCTGCTCAAAGCAGGACCAATTCCCAACTAAATCATCCCAGCCAGGGCTTTGTCAAGCCGGGCCTTAAAAACCTCCAAGGAAGGAGACTCCACCACCTCCCTAGGTAACGCATTCCAGTGCTTCACCAACCTCCTAGTGAAATAGTGTTTCCTAATATCCAACCTAGACCTCCCCCACTGCAACTTGAGACCATTGCTCCTTGTTCTGTCATCTGCCACCATTGAGAACAGCCGAGTTCCATCCTCTTTGGAACCCCCCTTCAGGTAGTTGAAGGCTGCTATCAAATCCCCCCTCATTCTTCTATTCTGGAGACTAAACAATCCCAGTTCCCTCAGCCTCTCCTCATAAGTCATGCGCTCCAGACCCCTAATCATTTTTGTTGCCCTCCGCTGGACTCTTTCCAATTTTTCCACATCCTTCTTATAGCATGGGCCCCAAAACTGGACACAGTACTCCAGATGAGGCCTCACCAATGTCGAATAAAGGGGAACGATCACGTCCCTCGATCTGCTGGCAATGCCCCTACTTATACAGCCCAAAATGCCGTTAGCCTTCTTGGCAACAAGAGCACACTGTTGACTCATATCCAGCTTCTCGTCCACTGTGACCCCTAGGTCCTTTTCTGCAGAACTGCTACCTAGCCATTCGGTCCCTAGTCTGTAGCTGTGCATGGGATTCTTCCGTCCTAAGTGCAGGACTCTGCACTTGTCCTTGTTGAAGCTCATCAGGTTTCTTTTGGCCCAATCCTCTAATTTGTCTAGGTCCCTCTGTATCCGATCCCTACCCTCTAGTGTATCTACCACGCCTCCTAGTTTAGTGTCATCGGCAAACTTGCTGAGAGTGCAGTCCACACCATCCTCCAGATCATTAATAAAGATATTAAACAAAACCGGCCCCAGGACCGACCCTTGGGGCACTCCGCTTGAAACTGGCTGCCAACTAGACGTGGAGCCATTGATCACTACCCGTTGAGCCCGACGATCTAGCCAGCTTTCTGTCCACCTTACAGTCCATTCATCCAGCCCATACTTCTTTAACTTGGCAGCAAGAATACTGTGGGAGACCGTATCAAAAGCTTTGCTACAGTCAGTTACAAAAAGATGCAATAATTCCATTGAAGACCTAGCTTTATATTTAAAAAATAATAACCATGACCTTTCAATACTTTTACTAGAGCAATGGAAATGCAGAAAATGCAACTAGATGGAGTGGGACTAACATGGCAGGCCAGAGTTGTTGCACACCAGTTATGGGAGGGAGAGTTTTTGTCAGAATCAGTCTTTGTTGAAGACTGATAGAGATATAGGTAGAATTCTGTATGAATCAAACTTTTGGAATTAGTCATGAGACTAGTTAGGACACTGACTTTAGATGTGTGAAACTCACGTTCAGGTAAAAGGGGACTTGAATCTGGGTCTCCCACATACCAGCTGAGCACCCTAGCCATTTGGATATGGCCTATTCTAGAATTGCTGTCTTTCTCTATTCCCATGTTGCAAAAAATTTCAAAAGATCTCATTTTCATTGATACAAAACAAAAACAACTTGTGAAACCTCGAAGATTTGTGAAACAGAATTGATTTCCAGACAGCTCTGATATTTATTATTTCCATTTTACAGGTGGAAAATTAAGGCACAGAGAAAGTAAGCAAGACGTCCCATTGACTTCAGTAAGACTTCTTGAATACTTAAAGTCAGACACATGCTTAAGTATCTTATTGAATCATGGCCTAAGTGACTGGTCCATGGTCACATGGGAAGTTTGTGGTAGAGGCAGAAATCAAGATGCTCCTGAGTCCAGTCCTGGACCTTAACCACAAAGTCATCATTCCTTGGTGTAGTTGCATATAATAAATCAAGTGAATTGTTAGATGTCCCAAACAAAGGGGAATCTACCACTGACCCGGGGCATCTATTTGACAGCCTAGGAGATCTCACTGGTGGGAAGTGTCTCCAGATATTACTTGAAATATTTATTTTATTAATTATACTTTATTTCTAGGCTGATTGGAATTAGTTTCGAGCCACAAAATAGTTATTTTATTTAGTCTGAATCTGTGTTTACTCCAGTTTTGATGTTATTGCATTGGCATAGTAAGTGAGGGCCATTTGGGACTCTGAAGTTCTTCTGTGACTGTCTAGCATTACCACCAGTTCATTGGTTGCTTAACTCTCAATTGCTTTGCTTTCTGTACCATTTGCTCTTCTAAGTACTATGCGCATAAAGACATCTTTGTTGCCATTATTAGTGGACATTGTGTTGCAGAACATCATATTTATCTATAAATATGTAGATATTTATCTATTATTATATATGTGGATCTGAGTGTAATTTCAAAACCTACATGACACTGGTGCCTTAAACATTCTATTTACAATATGCAGGGTGAGAGCGGGATATTTATTTATGGAATCACTTCATCTGCCTCCAGAGTGCCCCAGGGTAAAATGTGGCAGCTGTTCAACAGTGCGCAGCAAAGTTACATAACCATTTAGGACAGGAAGTGAAGACAAATTCCACCTCAGTAGTGGGAATCTAATTATCCTTTTGGAATTGGGCCAAGACACTAGGGCTAATACCCATATGGTATTTTCACAATATGTGATATGAGTTGTTAAGAACCACAAGTGGTCAAGATTTCTGTTCCACTTTCCATAGTAAAGACACCTCCACTGGCATCGTGTCCCCTAGCATTATAACAAAGATATTACATCAGTACTAACTCAGAGGGAAGCATGCCATCTAGTGAATCTATCAGTACTATTTCCTGCAGCTGTTTGGCCTTGCCTTAGAGGTCTCCCATGAATGTATTCACCAGGTGAGAGCCTGCTAAATCTGTGAGATCTGACGTGGTGTGGCGGCCGGTGGTAGGATAAGGTTGAGTACCAAAGAAAAAAAAGGGAGATTAGAATGTCAAAATCTTAATTGTGAATCACAACTAGATCCTACCAGCACAGAATATTAATTCCTAATGTTGACTCCTCTTCAGGTCTAGGAAAGATACTCAGGGCTTGTCTACACTGGCACTTTACAGCGCTGCAACTTTCTCGCTCAGGGGTGTGAAAAAACCATGACCTTTCAATACTGGTTTTGAACACCCCCCTGAGCACTGCAAGTTTCAGCGCTGTAAAGTGCCAGTGTAGACAGTGCACCAGCACTGGAAACCGCGCTCCCCACACTGGTAGCTATTTCCCTCGTTGAGGTGGGTTTTTTATAGCGCTTTAATGTTGCTAGTGAAGACTTGCCCTCAGAGTGTAACCACTAAATATAAGGTGAAACAGATCCGTAAGGGTAAGGAATTAACACATGTTTCAAGAAATCATTCAAAATGAAGTGGGCAATTAACACCTCTGCAGTCAGAGGACAAAGGAGAGTTAGTGGATTACAGATTGTTGTAAAGAGACAGAAAACCAGTCTCTCTACTGAGTCCATGATTTTTGTGTCTAGGGGCTTGTTTTTCCTACCGGGGAGATCAACACTGCTGCATTCAATGCATTCAATGCAGCAGGTGTCGATTTAGTGGGTCTAGTGAAGACCTACCAAATCGACAGCAGAGCGCTCTCCAGTCAACCCCGGTACTTCACCTCTCCGAGAAGAGTAAGGTAAGTCAACGGTAGAGCATCTCCCATCAATGCAGCACAGTAAAGACACCGCGGTAAATTGACCTAATCTACGTCAACTCCAGCTACGTTATTCACATAGCTGGAGTAACATAACTTAGGTCAATTTACCCCGGTAGTGAAGACAAGCCCTAGTAGAGCTATGAATTTAAGTTTAGTTTAATGTAATTTGAGTTTAATCAGGGAGGTTACTTAGTCTGGGTGCTAGGAGTATTTGATGAGCATTAGTGCATATAAGTGCTGATCAAAGAAGTGAAATTTCAAAGCATTCACATTCCATAGGCACTTGCAGGGTTCTTTGAGAGCCACATATAATCTTGCCTCAATACTTCAGAATGTTTACACAAGAAACACAATGTGGAATATATAAACACTACTGGATTGCACTCAGCATGTTGTGCAAACGGACTGCATCTTGGATGTTGCCTTCAATTCTGTGTACCTCAATTCCAGAAAGAAGTTAACAAACTGGAGGTTGTTGAGAAGCGCATCAAAAATTATTAGAGGACTGCAAGGAGAGTGGGATTGATTTAGGAGGATAGGAAAAATAAAAAACGAAATAGGACTTAGCCAAGCTATTCGTATCTAAGGTGTGTGGCAGATTTGGTTTCCAATAATATCGTTGTCCAGGATCTACTGCCACTTAAGCGATTTTCATTACTGGTTCAAATGCATCCCTTGCAAAGCTGCGTATTCACAGGGGCTTTCTCACCGATCCTCTGCAGTTGAACATATTGTTTGTCATATGGTGACATCCCATTCATTTGGAAAAGGTGCTAAATTATTGATGCACATTCCTATAGTATACACAGAATGTTCTTTTTCATTAGGTAAATGCGACACAGGTGTAAACTGATTATGTGATTGCCTCAAGGGACAGCCAAAACATTTGGATAACTGCAGATTCACATCCGCTAATTTTAGTTGCTATATGAATTTTGCATTCAAGGGACAAATAAATTGCAGAGAACCTAAAACCTGGGTTCAGTTGTTGCTTTCCATTTCTCCAGCACCTTCTATGGGATAGTTTCAGCAGACGTTGCAAACTTTACCTTAGCCACACACCTCCCCTGGGAGGAAGGTAGGTGTATCCACAATTTTCAGAAGGGGAAACTGAGACAAAAAGCAGAGGTTGCTTTTCCAATGTGTTTAGCACCTTTGGGAAGAGAATGCAGGTCTCCAGACTCTTAGGCCTGTTCCTTAAACACAATGCCATCCTACCTCCTTGGTACCAACCTTAAAAATTAGGGTAAAATATATGTTCACGTGTCTAAAAAACTTGGTCCAGTATTAGCCAAGACAGCTAAGTGTAATAAAGAAGCAAATATGAGGCCAGATGCTCCCCTTCACTGTGTGTAGTAAAGGAGGGGAGCAAAAATAATTAAAAAGGGATAGGGGTGGTCCTGCAAGTAGTTGATACAGTGAGCTCTGGCAGACCTGGGACATGCTCTCCAACTTCCCCCAAATCCTCCCCAGGAACACCACCTAGGAGGGGCGCTGTGGGTTTAAGGAAGCATGCCGAGCTAGCGAGAAACCACTTTTTGCTGCAGGATTCCAAAATTTGACAGCAATCCATGTGGGAGTTAAAAGGCTGCTTGTAATAGCATTAACTCCCACTCAGTGAGGGGGAGTACTTCACAGCCTTATGGGAGGGAGTCAGTGACAGCATAGCAGCTGTAAGTGAGACATGCTGATGGAGGGAGGGGGAAGCAGAATAAGCACAGAGAGGCCAACAGGATTTGCCTGCAGATCAGTACTTCATGCTAGTGCAGGGGTAGGCAACCTATGGCACGCGTGCCGAAGGCAGCATGCAAGCTGATTTTCAGTGGCACTCACACTGCCCGGGTCCTGGCCACTAGTCCGGGGGGCTCTGCATTTTAATTTAATTTTAAATGAAGCTTCTTAAACATTTTAAAAACCTTATTTACTTTACATACAACAATAGTTTAGTTATATATTATAGACTTATAGAAAGAGACCTTCTAAAAACATTAAAATGTATTACTGGCACGCGAAACCTTCAATTAGAGTGAATAAATGAAGACTTGGCACACCACTGCTGAAAGGTTGTCGACCTCTGTGCAGTGCATTCTGCCTCACCATAATCCCCTTTCTCCAGAATGGAGAATGTAGCAGGAGCTAAAGAAGCCTCAGGAGGTACCTTCAGGGCCGCCCAGAGGGGGGAGCAAGTGGGGCAATTTGCCCCAGGCCCTGGCCCCCACGAGAGTTTTTCAGGGCCCCTGGAGCGGGGTCCTTCACTCGCTCCGGTGGCCCCGGAAAACTCTCGCGGGGCCTGGGCCCCCGGAGCTTCTTCCGCTCCAGGTCTTCGGCGGCAGTGCGGCGGTGGGGGGTCCTTCCGCTCTGGGACCCGCCACCGAAGTTCCCCGATGACCCATGGCGGGGGGTCCTTCTGCCCCAGGACCCGCCGCCGAAGTGCCCCTTGGCCCCCTGAATCCTCTGGGCGGCCCTGAGTACCTTTCCTCCAAATGTAGGTCTTGCATGTATATTGTGGTCTCTTGTCTTTCAAGTCTCTCTGATACTAACGCATTCAAGGAGTTCTCACAACAATTTTTTTTGGTGGCCTCAGAGTTTGGCCACCAACTCTTGCTGGTGGCCACTCTGACAGTTTTTCCTAAAATACTTAATTAACTTTAGGGAAACAAATAAATATGCATAGATACATGTCTGAATCATTGTAATTTATTTATAGGGTTTTTTTTTACAGACTCAATAATAAAAATAATGTACAGTTGTCTCTATCCTTTACTGGACCTAAGCAGAAAAGAAACACAAATAAGGTGCTTTGCATGTTTTCTGCTTTTTTTTTTTTTTTGGTAGATTTTTTTTTTAGACTTGCTAGCTAGTAATCCTGCTACTGTGAAAAATGATATTTGTATATTTGTTAATATCACAGCAGACTTACTTATCCCCGGCAGGCTGGGGGACAAATTAAACTCTGGATGGGGAGGTGGGTAAGGAGTCAGGAGGGCCAAGGGCGATGGGGGGCTGGAGGAGGCAGCAGTGGTCAGTGTGATGGGGGAGAGGGATGAGTCTGGGGCTGGAGCCTGAGATCCTGCTGCACGGCTAGGGGCTAGAGGAGGCAGCAGGGGCAGCGTGGGTGGGGTGGGAAGTTTGAGCCTGGGGCTGGAGCCTGAACCCCTGCAGCTGGGGGATGGAGCCCACCACCGCATGGCCAGAGCCTGCTGCCCACCACCCCAGAGCTGATGCCCAAAGCCCAAGCCCCATCGCCCTTGGGAAGGTGGGGAACTCACACTGATCACCTGCTCCTACAGTGTTTGTGGCTCCAGAAGGAGGCAGGGACCAACTCTTGCTGGTGGCGCCGGGGGAAGGGGCCTCTGCTTCCTTCTCTCCCCCCCCCCCTCCTCCAATCACCACCCAGGAGGCTGTGGCCACAAGAAAAACCCCTGGTGGCTGCATTTGAGAAATGCTGCACTAGAAGCACTGGCGCAGCGTTGAGGTACATTGCTGTGGCATTATGTGGAAGTTTGCATTGCCTTTAGGACACAAATCAGCCTGTTATGGGAGTGAGGAAGAAATTTTACCCTGGAGCTAGGTTATTCCATAACAGCTTACCGCAAGGTTTCCTGCTCCTTCTCTGCAGTATCTAGTGCTGGTTACTGTTGAAGGCAGAATAGTGGACTATATGGATCACTGGTGTCATCTGGGATGGACATTTCTATGTACCTGCACTGAGTTAGATGACTCTAGAAGTTTTCCGTACAGCACCTTGCACAAGCACTACCATTCACTCACAATGCATGTCTGTAATGAGCATCTTATTTAGAGAACTGACCTGCTTCTTTCTACTTGGAAATGCATTGAGCTTGAGTTTTATTCCGAAGATATGAGGCAGGCCGAGGCCTGTCCCAAAAGTTGACAAATTTTAAAATATTAATGATGTGCTTGCTTTCCTTAGTATAATTTATCCATGTTAACCTACACCAGAATGTCACTTGAAAGTTAACAGCAGTTTATACACAAGCATCAAATATTTAGTAGCGGTTTAGGAAAATAATAATTGGTAAAAAATCAAAGCTGCTATTTGCACTCTTTGATTAATGTTTGCTAGCTGAAGTTTTGAGAATAGAATAGTGCCTCAGCAATTTTCTTTATCCTTATAAACACACTGGGCCAGATCCTGGTGCCTGTTAGGTCTGCTTAATGAGTGGCATGGGGATTCACCCAGAGTGGAAGCGGGAGGTTACAAGGCGAAGGGGGTATGTGTGGCTAAAATGCTGTTGCTCTCTGGCCATTTGCAGCTAAGAAATAGCCCTTGGGGTCTGTTGCTGCCAGCTAAAGTTAAGAGCAGCCTTGAGGCTGTTCTAATTATCACCAGGGGATGAACAGGCCCCAAAATTGGGGAGTGACAAGCTACCTCGTAGCCCCTGACCAAGCACTGCTCCAACACAGCTCAGGATCTCACCTATACTCTTTTTTTAAAATGTGGCCTTTCAAGTTTAATATGTTATATAATGGTCTTTTGTTAAGGGCCTGCAATTCTGTGCCCCTTATCCATCCCCTCCCCCCCACACACACACTCAGAGCGGACGAGATATTCAGCTATTGTAAATCAGCATGTAGTTCTATTGCAACAAAGTTGATGCCGAAAGTTCAGGTAGATGTTGAAATTCTGTTTGCGCTCACTAACGACTTGTTGCAAAACTGCAGGTGCAAACATCAGGCTCCATCTTGCAAGGCTCTGAATGCCCATAACTCACTTTGAAGCCCCTTACTGCAATATTATAGTACTTCCTAATTCCATCCTGGGGCCTTGGTTCAGTGCTGACCCTGAAAGAAGTGACATATACTTAAACACTTACATCAGTTCTTTGAATACCCAAGTTTTCCTTGGAGATCTGCTCTGTAAGTATGATGCAGACCCAAACTACCGTAGCGTGAAAGATTTGCTGAGATCAGAGGCCAAGGTGAGTGTGGCTGGGGACTGCATCAGTTAAGGCTGAGTTTAATAGAACTGGGGGGGGGGGGAAATGTAATGGAAACTAAATGAAAAAAGGCTATTTGTTTCAAAATTTCACACAATTTTGGATGGAGACTTTTTGTTTGATGTTTTTTCCTGGGGAAAACTTTTGTTTTGCTTTGTCTTTTGACAAGCTATAGTTAACACCCATTTTTAGCACCCTTTCGCTAAAGGGGTGATAGCGTTGCCGAGAATTCTACGTGTATAGTGCTGTGAGAGCTTCAGATGAAAGGGGCCATGTGAATGGCCATCTTTAGTGCCCCTTCCCTCATGAAAACCTGAAGAGTTTGAAATGAACATAGAACTGGAAGTGTCTTTGAACCAGGATTTCATCTTGCAGGCGGGAGCCTGATGACTATTGTAGCGGGACTTAAAGACTTTATAGTCTTATCATTGATGTGATGCTAATGTTTTAGTGAGGGGCTCCCACAAAATTTTCTCTTTAACTATGATAAACCCCATGTGGCAGGATGCAAATAAGCTCATACTTTTTCTTCTTTGTAAAAGATCTTGGTGTGACGAAGTGGGAATGTTCTTAAGGTTTTCTCTGAATACTGTGTGGGTGCCTCAATTTCCCCTATGCCTCTCTGCTCCACCATCGCCAGTTCATGCTGCTGCTGCTTCTCCTGCAGCTCTTTCTCGGGCTCTCGCTGTCTCTCACAGTCCTCTTGCTCCTTCGGACTCAGCTCTAGTCCCATCTGTGTCCGACCCCCTGATGGGGAACCTGATCGTGAAAACCCCCGTCTGGTCGGGGACAAGAGTCTTGGGGGTGCCTGGCTACCGCTCCAGCTGCTCCCAAATCCTCTTGTAGCCCCATTTGGGTCAGGAATCTGCTCCTTAGAACGGTCATCGTCCTCCAGCTGTACGATTAACTGTGCTTTGGTGAACTTTCCAATGCGTAACCCTCTCTTTTTGCACAGGATTACAATGTCTTTCTTAAGGAGATGGTGATAGGCCATCACTTCGCTGTTCCCAAGTTGCTGTGGATTCACAGGCCTGTGTGCTCTCAGCTCCCCATGGTTTCCAGGAGGAACCACTAGTGTGCCAACCCTTCTCTAGGTCTTCACCTCTTTCCCAGGGTCAAGCCGCCGATTCCTCCGCCCCTGGAACCACTCGCTGAAGTCCCCAGGGGGACCCCATTACTGCAACAGTCCTCGCTGGTCACACACTCCCAGGGGTTAAGTGAAGCTCCTCCGCCCCCTGAAACCACTCCTCTCTGAGCCTTCAGCACGCCTGGTCCTCATTAATCCCCCTTAGTTTTACTGCTCCCCAGTCACTTACTGCAAGAAGCATCATTCGGGGGGTGCAGTACATCCCACCAGTTGTCACGGAGTTACCGGGCAATGCTCTGGAACTACTCCATATGAAGCCAGTCAGGAGTCTGGGGGAGCATGTCTCCTCTCTGTGAGCATACTGTCTCCAGGGCAAGAAGCTTTCACAGCTTCGACCTTCCTGGGTCTGACCTCGGAGCATTCAGCATCCCCTTCTCACACCGTGCACTTCCCACAGCGAGTCCATACAGGCGAGGCTCCTGGGGAAGCCAGTGGGCCCTGCACCCCAATTTCGCAGTCAGACGTGACTCTTAGCCAGCCAGTAAAACAGAAAGTTTATTAGATGACAGGAACACAGTCTAAAACAGAGCTTGTAGGAACAGAAACAGGACCCCTAAGTCAGGTCCATCTTGGGGGCAGGGAGGCCAGACCATGGGTCTGGGCCTCCCTCTCTTTCCCCAGCCAGCTCCAAACTGAAACCCCCTCCAGCCCCTCCTCTGGCCTTTGTCTCTTTCCTGGGCCAGGAAACCTTCAGTTGGCACCTTTGCAGGGGCGGGGCCCAGGCCATCAGTTGCCAGGAGACAGGGTATCGGCCAGTCTCTGTGCAGACAGCATCACACTGGCCATCTAAGGCTCTGCAACAATCACACACCCTTATCCCACCACCTAGATACTTAAGAAAGGCATGGGGGAAACTGAGGCACCCACACAGTATTCAGAGAAAACATTAAGAACATTCCCACTTCGTCACACTTGGTTCTGTAGCACAATGCTCAGCTTGTGATGTTGAAAAGGTGGCAGAAAATGAAGTCCTTGTTTATGGTGCAGGGGAATTGTCTCCTGGGAAATCTTTTGAGATTATTCGCCTTTCGGTGCAATCTAGTCCATTCCAAAGGCAAGCAAAATTGCTCTTCAGAAGTATTTTTATGAACTCCAGGGATTAGTCATTTCTGGCATGAAAGATTTAGCCTGTATCCAGAGAGGGGGTGGACTCCATCAGAGGCAGGGAAATCACTCCCACTGTTTTCAAAGTGGCGATGAAATTTTTAACAAGGGGCTCACAAGAGCCCCCTGGAGCACTGCCTGTTGTATGTCCTTTGAAGAAATTTGCTGGAGACTTGGGGCCATATTCTTCAAAGGGTAATGCATAGATATCCTGTTAGTACAATTTTAGCAAATAAACAGCAATCCTTTTAAGTAATTCTTCTACTTCCTATAGAAATTATGTTCTACGAAATAGTTTAAGCAAATGGTTCCATTAACTGTTTCCAATGTTAGCGATTTAGCAAACCAGTGCCATTTATATTGTCTTCTGGACATAAACTATAGAACCAAATAACCATACATTTTGGGGAGGAAAAGCAGATGAGACAGCAATCAAACGTTCAGATTGCAGTTACATACATGTGCGGTATTAGATTAAAATCTCGGACAGATGTACACTAGTATTTCTACTCAACAGAAAAATGGTGGAGCTACGGTAGTCATGCATTTGTCATTTTCTGTCATTCTGCCTGATATATTTATACCAGATTAAGTCTGGTTAAAATCTTACGCTTAAAGCATAGTTACTAATCACACCATAGATGATTAAAACTGATTGTTATAATAACAGCTAGTACTTTTTGGTTTCTGTACTGTTTTACCTGTCCTTCGGTGCAGACATTGAAAATAGACCTACATTAGTAAACATCACTTTATTTTCTATTCAGCTTTATTTAAAGTCCTCATTGGCTTTTCTACCACATTGGTGCAGTGTATGGGTTACACATATTGCAAGGATTTGGGAGGGGGGGCATTAGAGGAGGGGGGATTTTCTCTATTGGAATTGGAGGTTGGGGAAAATCATGGAAATAAAATTCTCATAGCCATATACAATCAAACAAAAAACACTTTGGCATCAAAAGCACAAAGCCCTACCACATACGCTATGATATGACTGTGTATACTTAAACTAGTGTATTACGGAAACATTTCTACTAATCTTTGGTTTAGTGAAAATTTGGCTGGGCCCAAATTTGACCTGACTGCTTCCCTGTAAGTAGTTATTGAAATATCATTGAAAGTCACTGGAACATGGGATTCTAGGTGCCTATGACACTTTTGGAAATTTTTGACATTGTTACCCTTGGTCACTATCAACACTTTCCATAATATAGAAGAACTGGGAGATTCCATACCCCATGACTGCTCCTTCGAGCCTCTTACTCATCAATCTGTTATTTAGGTGGTGAAGGCAAAGAGGCATGGGAGCAAATTTATACAAGTACAGCAATTCCTTTCCAGATCTCTCACTATAAAAATGTGGAGCTATACAGCCAAAATTTTGGATCTTTGCATAGTCATTGGATATTTGATTCCAAGGCCAGAAGGGACCATTGTGATCACCTAGTCTGACCTCATGCATAACACAGGCCATAAAACTTCCCCAAAATAATTCCCTGAGCAGATCTTTTAGAAAAAACATCCAATCTGGATTTAAAAATTGTCAGAGATGGAGAATTCCAATTAGGGGTGGGGACAGGTAGCTCAGCCAGAAGGTGTGGCCTTTCCCTAGGGGTCCCTGGGCTGGTTCCACCCCACTGTTCAATGATAGAGCCAAATAGGCTATACTAGGAACCTTTTGTTATTTTAAGTACCCAATACGAGCTGAAATCACTTGTAGTGGGGCGTGTTGGGTTTTTTTATTATTATTATTATTTTATAGCACTGGAATGGGTTACCTAGGGAAGTGGTGGAATCTCCTTCCTTAGAGGTTTTTAAGGTCAGGCTTGACAAAGCCCTGGCTGGGATGATTTAGTTGGTGTTGGTCCTGCTTTGAGCAGGGGGTTGGACTAGATGACCTCCTGAGGTCCCTTCCAACCCTGAGATTCTATGATTCTATGAATTCACCACGACCCTTGTTGAATTGTTAATTATTCTCACTGTTAAAAAATTACCCCTTATTTCCAGTCTGAATTTGTCTAGCTTTAATTTCTAGCCACTGGTTTGTGTTACACCTTTCTCTGCTAGATTGAAGAGCTCATTATTAAATTTTTGTTTCCCATGTAGATATTTATAGACTGTAATCAAGTCACCCCTTATCCTTCTTTTTGTTAAGCTAAATAGATTGAGCTCTTTGTGTCTATCACTATAAGGCATGTTTTCGAATCCTTTCATCGTTCTCATGACTCTTCTATGAACCCTCTTCAATTTATATGAAAAGTCAAACATGAAAATTCATATTTTGCCAGCAAAGAGCTTATTTTAATCAACAGCAACAGAAAAGGCTGAGGATGAGGATCATATTTTTTTTTAGATACCCTGCTTAAGCTAGGGTAAATCATGCATGGGTATTATTAGGCTTCTTGAACTTTTTACTGGTTCTGAGAATAATGTTTGGATCTCAACATAATTTTAAAGGACAGTAAAACATTTTAATGATGCATCATAAAAATTTCCAAAACCCCTATGTCCCATTTTCAAAAGTGATGGAGGCATTTATGGTCCTAAGTGCACACGTTACTTTTAAAAATGAGACTGGTAGTTAAGGCTGTGTCTTCACTGTGAGCTAGGATGATTCCCCTGCTCATGTACGTACTCGCCCCAGCTCTTACTAAGGGTACGTCTATACTTACCTCCGGGTTCGGCAGTAAGCAATCGATCTTCTGGGATCGATTTATCGCGTCTTATCTAGACGTGATAAATCGATCCCGGAAGTGCTCGCCGTCGACACCGGTACTCTTGCTCCGCGAGAGGAGTACGCGCAGTCGACGGGGGAGCCTGCCTGCCGCGTGTGGACCCGTGGTAAGTACCTTGTATTTTGAACTAAGATACTTCGACTTCAGCTACATTATTCACGTAGCTGAAGTTGCGTATCTTAATTTGAACTGGGGGGTTAGTGTGGACCAGCCCTAAGCCGGCACCCCTTGTAAATAGCAGTGTAGCCACAGTAGCAGCAGTGGAGGTACCCACTGGTTTCAGGCAGGTTTGTATTTGGCACGGCTCAGCCTTGCCCCCACTGCTGCTCCCTGAGCTGGGGCAGCTACACTGCCATTTAGGCCCATACTAGCTCTACAAGAGCTAGTGTAACTATGTGTCCCTGAGCAGGGGACTCACACCCATAGCTTGTAGTGTAGACATATCCATAGTCACTTAGGCTTTTTTGAAAATTTTACCCACAGTCTATATGGGATTCAAAATTATCCATGTAGGCTGTGACAGGAAATTTACCCAAAATTAGTCTGCCAAAGGTAAATTATTTAAGTGATCTGGATGGGTACAGTCTGGAAACATTATCTCATGTGATTAAAAAGCTTTTATAATATGTCTTTAAGGTCCAGATTTTTGTATCTATACATAGTTGTGTGTTTTAGATGAACTCCGGGCACCGGAAAGGGGTCAGATGGACTGAAGAGGACAGGAATGAGCAGCAGCATTGTAGCTTTCTCCACTCATCTTGAACTGGATGGGGCATTTCTAGGGGTGAAAGGCAGTTCAGTTTACATGGTCCATTCAGTCTTCTTCCTCTCTGTTGAGATTGGTAGTTGTGATGTTTTTGTAATATGGCAGCTATCGACTAACAACTGGGTTAACTCATTTCATAAAGAGTAGGTCACCAGTTTTCAGAATGTATCTTGTCGGTAACCAGCCAGGTTTTTAACCAATCACCTACTGGTGAAAGGCTCTGCACACAAATGTCAATCTCCCTCAGATGCCAGTCTAGTGCACCACAGACCATCCATGGTTCTACACACAATGCTTGAATAAAATAACCCGCTTTCACCCTCTTACAGTGTACCTTGCTACTCTTTTCACTTAAACAAGCAGGAGGGACTTGTCATGTGTCATACTGATGTAGTAATAATAATAATAATTAATTAATTAATAATACCTGACTCTTCTATAGTGCTTTTCTTTAGTAGATCTCAAAGCACTTTACCATGGAGGGTAGTAATAGTTTCCCCATTTTACATATTAGGAAACTGAGGCACAAAACAGGAAGTGGCTTGGCCAAAGTCACCCATCAGGCCAGGGGCAAAGCTGGGAACAGCCCCTAAGTCTCCTGAGTCCCAGTCTGGTACACTATTCATTAGGATACACTGCCTTCCATCAACTGTATCTTCTGTAAGAACTTGGCATCTAAGAATCAGTGAAACAAATCAAACTGTTCAAATTAAGGCCTTATCTACCTTTAAAAGTTTGCCACTTCAGCAAGAGTTAAAACAGCAAAAAAAACCAAGCAGCTACCTAGTGTAGATGCAGTTATACTGGTGCAGAAGTGGCAAACTGAAATAAGTTATAGGTGGCCTGGTCTACACTAGAAAATTAGGTTGGTTTAACTTCGTCAGTCAGGGGTATGAAAAGTTCACACTCCTGAGCAGTACTGTTAAGCTGATCTAAGTCCCTGTGTGGACAGTGCTAGGTCAATGGAAGAATTCTTCTGTCAACCTCGCTATTGCTTCTCAGGGAGGTGAATTACCTATGCTGATGGGAGAACCTCTGTCGTCAGTGTAGGGAATGTCTAAACTGAAGTTCTACATGGGTGCTGTAGTGTTTTAAGTGTAGACATACCCTAGAGCGCCATGCATGGATATAACTGCATCTACACTAGAGTTGTTTTGGCACCACCATTTTTAAATTAAATTGATAAAAAAGTCACACTCTTTACCAACACAGTTATACTGGTAACACTTTTTAAGAGTACACCAGGACTTATTAAAAGTCATAGCTTCCTGCTTATTAAAGGACAACATATGCAATTCGGCCTGTTAGAACATAAGAACAGTCATATTGGGTCGGACCAATGATCCAGCTAGCCCACTAAATAATGGCCAATGCCAGGTGCTTCAGAAGGAATAAACAGAAGAGGGCAATTATCGAGTGATCCATCCCCTGTTGTCCATGTTCAGCATCTGGCAGTCAGAGGCTAGGGATACCAGAGCATGGGGTTGCATTCCTGACCACCTTGGCTGATAGCCATTGATGGACCTATCCTCCATGAACTTATCTAATTCTTTTTTGAACCCAGTTATAGTTTTGGTCTTCACAATGAAAGCTGGGCAATGAGTTCCACAGGTTGACGGTGCATTATGTGAAGAAGTACTTCCTTTTGTTTGTTTTAAACCTGCTGCTAATTAATTTCATTGGATGACCCCTGGTTCTTGTGTTGTGTGAATCATAGAATCATAGGGTTCGAAGGGACTGCAAGTAACCGCCTGCCAAGATGCAGGATTTGTTGTGTTTAAACCGTCTAAGACATATGGCTGTCCAGCCTCCTTTTGAAATCCTCCAGCAGAGGAGCTTCCACAACCTCCCTCAGCAGTCTGTTCCATTGTCCTACTGTTCTCACAGTTAGGAAGTTTTTCCTGTGGTTTAATCTAAAACTATGTCTACACTAACACTTTTGTCAGTAAAACCTTTGTCGGTCAAGGGTGTGAAAAAACACACCCCTGACCGACATGCATTTCATCAACAAAAGCGCCAGTGTGGACAGAGCTATGTCGGTGGGAGATGCTCTCCTACTAACATAGCTACCGCCGCTCACTGGGGGTGATTTAATTACGCTCACTGGAGAGCTCTCTCCCGCCGGCATAGAGCGGCTACACGGGAGACCTTACAGTGGCGTAGCTGCAGCAGTAGAGCTGTGCCGCTGTAGTGTAGACATAGCCTAAATCTGCTATGCTGTAGTTTGAACCTATTGCCTCTTTTCCAAGCTGAAAAGTCCCAAGCATTTAATCTCTTCTCATATGGAAACTGTTCCATACCCCTAATCATTTTTGTTGACCTTCCCTATACTTTTTCCTGTTCAAATATATCTTTTTTGAGATGGGGCAACCAGAACTGCACACAGTATTCAAGGTGTGGGTGTACCATGGATTTATATATTAGCATTATGATATTTGCTGTCTTATTATCTATCCCTTTCCTAATGGTTCCAAACATTCTGTTCACTTTTTTTAACTGTCCCTGTACATTGAGCAGACATTTTCAGAGAACTATCCACAATGACTCCAAGATCTCTTTCTTGAGTGGTAACAGTTAATTGAGATCCGATCATTTTATATGTATAGTTGGGATTATGTTTTCCAATGTGCATTACTTTGCATTATCCACATTGAATTTCATCTGCCATTTTGTTGCCCAGTCACCCAGTTTTGTGAGATCCCTTTGTAAATCTTCGCAGTCTGCTTTAGACTAGCTTGAGTAATTTTGTGTCATCTGCAAATTTTGCCACCTCATTGTTTAGCTTTTTTTTCCAGCTCACTTATGAATATGTTGAACAGCACTGGTCCAAGTACAGATTCCTGTGGATCACTACTGTTTACTTCTCTCCATTCTGAAAACTGACCAGTTATTCCTACCTGTCGTTTCCTGTCTTTTAACCAATTACTGATCCATGAGAGGATCTTCCCTCTTATCCCATGACTGCTTACATTGATTAAATACTACATGTTAAGTACAAGTCACCACATGTTTAGCTAACCCATAGTAAAAACACACACTTTTTCCTAATGTGAACATACTGAAAGTGGCTTTTCTCTTTGACAGAGAATTTATTTTCACGTTCATTCTGGTCTGAAATCTTCCTTTTTTTTCAAAGGAGGAGTGGCAGGAACTAGGTGTTTTTGTTTTGGTTACAGCATTTTATTTTTTTTTATTATTTTTTTTAAGAAACTAATCTTTTTAGATTAAACACAGCTGAATTTCAGGTCTCAAGGGGAAAAAGATCTTTCTCCATTCCCAATGTACCTTCTAATCAATTATTTTAAAAAGAAAAGAAAAAAAGAGGAAAACCCTTTGGGTGGAAAAACTTGGTACTTTTGAAAAGGCATTGGTAACAACTTTTAAATTTTCAAGAAGCAGAGCTTGAGAAACATTCATTGTGTATGTGATACTAATACATGTGAATGCAAGAGACAAAGAATTTTTAAAGCTCTTGGGCCATATTTATTATGTGACTCAAAGCATAATATAGTCAAGTCCACTTAAGAACCCATTCAAAGGCAAATTCATTCACCCAAGGTTTTCACTAATGTAATATACACCTAGTTTTTCCATCTTGAAAACACTCATCCTCACAAAATCCCTGGAAGAGAGAGAGTTTTTATTATCTCCATTTGGATGGAGAAACAAAATCGGAACTCAGCTGACTTTACCCAAGACCCCAGTCTCGCTGTCACAGTCAGGATAAGAATGGACTTCTTGGCTTGTGGGCCTGGGTTCAGGCCATTAGAACAGATGGAGGGGGGTGGAAATGGAGTCAGTGAGACCGAATGTCTGTGCTCAAACCAGAGATATAGTAAATATCTGGTGAGTTTCCACCTGACTCCTATTCCTCTGCTGAGACCACTAGACTAGTGGTTCCCATTGGATATTGACAGCAAATGGTTCCCTATTCAATGTCAATTGAAAATCGGTGACTTTCTGCTTCTCACCGCACTTACCATTGCATGGAGCACAGAAGTTGTCTACATTATTCAGTTAGCTGCACTATATATTTTAATGTTTTCAGCTACCTGGTCGGTTTGTAAAAGAAGGACCTGTACAGGAACTGAACCCAGATTTCCTGAGTCCCACGCTCAGCCTTAACCCTAAGACGATTAAACGCCCATTCACTGAGTCAAAATTAAAATGAGTTGGTCAACACTTTGAGGACTGTATGGACTGTAAAGCATCCAGCTAACTTTGAGGACTGTAGAAATAATTAATTTTTATTACTCAGCTGCTTCATGAGTTATATGAGAACAGATGATTGTATTAAGGATAACTGGGACAAAGTAATAGGGCATCTTCTTATTACTGTCCATGAATTGATGCTCCTCAACTATAGCCTGTTTTATAGTTAATGACTGGTATCTTCTCCATTTAGAGTCAGCACCATCAAATGTGTCTCTTCTAAAGAGACTTAACATATAACATGTATAGAGACAATGTACTGTAGTATGGTGGGCAACCTGCAGCCCACGGGCCACACACGGTCCGTCACGTTGCCCACCACTGTCAGTATAAGTATTTTGCTACCTGCATGAGATTTACTCAGCCAAACTGTAAAGCTAAACAGCTAGCTGGTTTCTATATTTACAAGAACCGAAGCAGTTAAATGATTCAGCTGCCTCCTAATGTGGTTTATATTTGAATTCTTGGGGGGTGGGGGAGAAGTTATTGCCATAACAAGGTCTACTGCTAAACTGAACATATGTTGCTCATAATGTCACTTTCTAAATCAATGAAATTATCATTATAGAACATGTCGACAAATTAGACATGTAAAGTGCAGGCTGTATGTGGGAGAGATGTAATTTGGCTCTATAAAAAGAAATTAAACAATAAAATATCAATGACAGATGTAGTTAGCTAAAGGTTTTGAGGTTTAAATACCAATTTGTGAAAAAAAAATTATGCAGATCCAATCAGGGTACAAGATAAAAATACCAGCTTTCATGCAACAAGATGATTAAGTATTTGGACCAGATGTTCGGAGACCTTAGCTGTGCCCTTTATTTAACTGGCAAGCAGGCTGGCAAGTTCTTAAATTTGTAAAATCCAGGTAATGGAGGTTAGCTCAGATGGAAGTAATAAAACAATCAAATATCAAGAGTCATTCATGTCTGTGCACTATAGACGTTTTATAGATTTGAAACATATTTCCCTGCACACCAGCATTAGTTTTAAAGAAAAAAGGGGGAGGGGGTTTAAAAAAGAAACTTACTTTACATTGGAAAAAGGAAATGTTTCATTTTGTTTGCCAAAACGGGTCTAATCATTGAATTAATTTAACATATCGTAGACGTTATCACAGGTTATCAGATTTTATAGCTCTCAGGTGTCAGCTAATATCTGTATGTCAGGATTACGGATTATATTCCAGGCTTGCAGTTGCTGTGGGTGACTGTGGTTAAATCCTTTAGGACAAAATTTTCAAATGGTCACAGGTCCACCAAGGACGGTCTTGTAGTTAAAGCCCTGGTTTGGCATTTGTAAGATATGGGTTCCGTTTCTAGCTCTTCCACAGACTCCGTGGGGCACTCGTTTAGTCTCTCGGTGCCTCAATTTAGTCTCGTTTAGTCTCTCGTTTAGTCTCGTTCACTCGTTTAGTCTCTCGTTTAGTCTCGTTCACTCGTTTAGTCTCTCGGTGCCTTCCATAAAATGAGCCTCTAGTAGCAGCCAGCAGCTCTGTAGCCCATTTCTGTGGGGAAAAGGAAATTCTGCACACAACGTTAATTTCTGCAAAATTCTGCCTTGCACAGTGGTGCAGAATTCTTCCAGGAATATTTAGGATACAAATAGCAGATTCTCATGCATGGACGTTTCAGAAAGATGCCTGGGTGCATGCAGGAGCGCCGCCAGCTTTTTTGCCGCCCGAGGCGGCAGAAGGTCCTGCCCCCAAAATGCTGCCCCTGACAGAGGCAGCGGAAGGTCCCGCCCCCGAAATACCGCCGACGACTGGGGCAGCCGAAGATCCGGCCGCCCTGGTCGCCGCCCCCCAAATGTTAGCACCCTAGGCGACCGCCTAGATCGCCTAATAGGTTGCGCCGGCCCTGGGTGCATGTAAGATGTTTTCACTCTAAAGGACAGGCACTTCAAAATGGGCTGAGTTATGGAGGTGGCCTCCCTCAGGGACAGGCACCCACAGCTTATTTTCCAAATTGCGTGAGGCTGTCTTATTTGTGCACAAGTTAGCTATGGTTCAGTCAGGTGGAAGTCACTGGTGTAGATGGTCTCCTATCACTCTCTATTGACTACTGGGCCATGTTACTACAGTTCAAAAGAGGCAGTTGTAGAGGCATACTGGTGCATAAATTGCTTGTTTGCCAGCCTCTGTATCAGGGGCTCATTTACCTGCACATCTACCAATGTGATATATACCATCATGTGCCAGCAATGCCCCTCTGCCATGTACATTGGTCAAACCGGACAGTCTCTATGCAAAAGAATAAATGGACACAAATCTGACATCAGGAATCATAACATTCAAAAACCAGTAGGAGAACACTTCAGCCTCTCTGGTCACTCAGTAACAGACTTTAAAAGGTGGCAATTTTGCAACAGAAAAGCTTCAAAAACAGACTCCAACGAGAAACTGCTGAACTTGAATTAATATGCAAACTAGATACCATCAATTTAGGCTTAAATAGAGACTGGGAATGGCTGAGCCATTAAACACATTGACTCTATTTCCCCATGTTCAGTATGCTCACACCTTCTTGTCAAACTGTCTGAAATGGGCCATCTTGATTATCAATACAAAAGTTTTTTCCCCCTGCTGTTAATAGCTCATCTTAATTAATTAGCCTCTTAGAGTTGGTAGGGCAACTCCCACCTTTTCATGTTCTCTGTATGTATATATATCTCTCTCCTCACTATATGTTCCATTCTATGCATCTGAAGAAGTGGGCTGTAGCCCACGAAAGCTTATGCTCAAATAAATATGTTAGTCTCTAAGGTGCCACAAGTACTCCTGTTCTTTTTGTGGGTACAGACTAACGCGGCTGCTACTCTGATACCTCAATATGGTATCTCCTCTCCATTCAACAAATTGGGCTTCCTTTCAGGACCTAAGCCCCTCCCAAGCTATTTAGACCACTGCTTCTGCCAACAGTTTTGACAACGTTTAACCATAGAGCTGCAGCCGGTCCTGCTTTGTAGTGGTAGTTTTATATGCATGGAGCCATGCTGTATAGATTAATAATATCTATTTTTTTATACTTAGGTGACCACAAGAGGTGTTTTCCATGTAGTGCCAAGCAGCCAGCCTTATTGGCACCCAAGCTTTCAAAATTGGCTGAACGGAGGAAGCTGCACCTCTGAATAGCATGTGTCCAATCTGCCAGCCCCGCCGGGTGAATGAGGCAGCTGCAGGCAATTTAGAATCTTGGCTGTCCAGAATAAGTGACTGCCCTTGAGGGGAATAGCAGCCTGGTTTACTCAAAGGTGATAAATGCTTGTTTTCATTTGGTACCATGCACGCATACCAAACCTTGCAGCACCATCTGCTCTAGCATAGAAACATACATGTCCTGTACCTGCCCTTCTCCCCCGTCTCCTAGTGACCTAGTCCTGAGCCCCTTCTCCCCGAACCCCTTTACGAAACGGAGGCACAGTTTGCTTTCATGGTTCTGCTCCATAATATTTTTATTTTGCATATTGTCCCTGGGGAAGGGTCTGGACACAAGTTACTAACAATCTGTTGCTGCCCTGGGGCTAGCGACAGTGGAAGGAGAGCCCATCTCTGCCATTGCTGCACTAGCTGATTGATGCGGGCTCCCTCATTAGCGTCGATGCACAGGAAAGTTAGGAAACGTTTTGAAATAAGAGAGACGATGCAGGCTTTAAAATGGATGCAGACAGCAGGCTCTGTTGCTTAGTATAACGAGTATGCCTCAGGCACCAATGGCCTGTCATGTATATTTCTCTTCATAAGGAGTGTCCTAATGCCACTGCTATGGAGAGCAGGGTCCCAAGTCTATGCAAAACTTTGTCCTGGATCCAATTTTCCTCCAAACTGATGTTGCCAGGATGATAAAACACTTTTCAATCCGCTCCTCTAATTTAGCCACAAGTTTCCAGTCCTTACTTACCAGGGTCAGAATGCTGGCAGGCAGGAGTTGTTTGAAGGGTTCCAGCCCAGCCTCTCGATAGGCATCCATGGCCCAGGCAGTATAGCAACTCACATGCAGAGGACAGAACAACTGGGACTTTTAGGGTGAGGTGCCTGTGGTTACCTGGTGTGATGGATATTCTCTTTTCAACCACTCCTGATCATGAGCATCACAAATCTGTCAAAATGATCAAAAAGCATATTTGGCCATATTTTAATTAACCCTGTGGCCACATCAAACTATTGCCTAGCTGAGAAATGTGTAATCCATGGATAGGAATTCAGGAAGAGAATGATTTGCCCATCCAGCCATTTTATCTCCTGCACATTCTAAAGCTTGCAACCATCTTCTAGTGCTTGAGCATGTCATTGTTCTACAGGATCAATAATCACCTAATTTCCTCCACTCATTTTTTGAAGTAGCCCATCCCCTGGCACTCCTTGCACGAGTGCACAGGCAGTTGATGTGATGCCACTCTGCACTGTTGTTGCCTGGGGAAGGGTCAATATAGCTTAATGGCACACGCAAGCCACACTTCCACATTTAGAGCTACACGTGCAGGCAAGTCTGTGTGTGCAACCCGACTTTGGAAACGACCATTTATAGCTTACTTTTGAGCCCACCTAAGCTTGCATTGTTGAAAAGAGCAGAAATGTTATTTAACAGTTTTTCTCCAGACCGGCTTTAGGAGATAGATCCCAGGCTACGTGTGCCAGAGAGCATGCACCTCTGAGCTCCACTGCACCTGTATGTAATTCTTTGAAATGTGGACTTCCGCATTTCTGTTACCATGCCCCCGCTCTGGGGATAGTACTTGCAGTTCTTCACAGGAGGTGGAAAGATTTAATGAATGTTTGTAAAGCAAGAACAAATGAGTCTAAGCTGGCCATGAATAAATTTAGTTTGGAAACTAGAAGAAGGCTTCTAGCCATCAAAAGGAGAGAAGCTCTGGAGCACCCTCCAAATAGAAGTAGGAATAGGGTGCAAACAACCCCACCAGTTTTAAGATGGCAGTTGATACATTTATGAAAAGGTTCAGATGGTTGGGTTGCCTGCAATACAGGAAGGGGAATAGATTTAGGACTAGAAGGGGCCTCCTGGGTCATTATGTCCTTCCTTCCTAAAATGCTTTGTGTTTCCTTGAGTCAAGGATACCATGAGCTGGATTCTGTTCCCCTTTCTCGTGATGAGTAATACCTTTAAAATGTGACTAAATCTGACAGAATCTGGTCCTAAATTAGCAAGTTATTTGCATTGGGGCAAAGGAATCTTTAAGGACCAGATTCTGATACCCTTACACTATGGCAAAAAACCTAACTGGCTTCAAGACTGAACTTGGTAAGTTTATGGAGGGGATGGGATGGTGAGATGGCCTACAATGGCATATATCTGATCTGCGACTGCTAGCAGTAAATATCTCCAGTGGCTAGTGATGGGACACTACATGGGGAGGGCTCTGCATTATTACAGAAAATTCTTTACCAGGCATCTGGCTGGTGGGTCTTGCCCACATGCTCAGGGTCTGACTGATCACCATATTTGAGGTAGGGAAGGAATTTTCCCCCAGGTCAGATTGGCAGAGACCCTGGTGGGAGGGGTTCGCCTTCCTCTGCAGCATGGAGCACAGGTCACTTGCAGGTTTAAACTCTGTAACTTGAAGCCTTTAAATCATGATTTGAGGACTTCAGTAACTCAGCCAGAGGTTAGGGGTCTATTACAGGAGTGGATGGGAGAGGTTCTGTGGCCTGCAATGTGTAGGAGGTCAGATTAGATGATCATGATGGTCCCGTCTGACTTTAAAATCTATGAGTCTATGATTCCTCAAGTAGCCCCATTGACTATTGCAGAATAAAGTGCTACTTGCCATGGGTAAGAGTCCCAGAATGTAGCCTTAGATGTTTAAAGGCATTTGAATGTAATGACTACTTTCTTTCTAATGTTTCACATACCATTCATTCTCCTTTTAGTCCTCTGTTTTTGAAGTGACACAGATTTAGGGAGTGCTAATATCAACCTTTCATGGTTTCAAAAAGTGCTTAAAACATCTTTGCCTGTAGATTTTACATGCTATATGGAGAGTTCCCATAGAATTCCACTTGCATAACTGCATTTGATTGAATGTTATATTTTCCTTGTGCATGGGTCAAGCATGCTATAAATCATGTCTGTAGAGTAATACCTGATTTCTGAGAGTCATTACTCTTTTTTAAAAAATTCTTCTGTCCTTTCATTTCTATCGCACTGCATTAAGTACACCAAATTACACTAAACTACATCATTACATTTGAATCAGGATAGCAAAACACCATAACCTGGGCTACCTGGAGGTCAATTGAGACCCCCTGCTTGCTGCTAGTTGCAATTTTGGAGAGCTCAACACATTTCTGTTTTGTTTTTTTAAAATGGAGATATCCTATCTCCTAGAACTGGAAGGGACCCTGAAAAGTCATTGAGTCCAGCCCCCTGCCTTCACTAGCACGACCAAGTACTGATTTTGCCCCAGATCCCTAAGTGGCCCCCTCAAGGATTGAACTCACAACCCTGGATTTAGCAGGCTAATGCTCAAACCACTGAGCTATCCCTCCCCCCAGCATTGGGCTTGTGTTATTTTAAATTGCGTTTTCTTTTGTCTGGACACAATTAGAAATATATTCAATATTTTTCTAAGATACTTTTCAAAAAAGAAAAACCTGCTGATGTCTCACAGTAAACTTTGCAATCATCCATTTATCTGCAAACAATCTATTCGTCTGAACATTATCAAGAGCTCTGTTATTAAGGACAGAATTGCTTTGCACATTGAACTGACGGAGAATGGGATCCGCCTTCCCTACCCAGCTCCTGATTTTCTTTTCTTCTTTATTGTATGTGTTTCTAAGGTGCAGTTTACCAAATTGTCTGGGCATCATTTAAGTAAGAGGAACCAAGATTTGTCAAAATCAGGCTCAGTGTTCTCATCCCCTATAAAACTCACACAAAACAGCCTTCACAAAAGGACCATATCCGGCAGGTGACCGGCCAGGAAATTAATTGTCAGAGGGAATCTGATACTCAGGAGACAGCCTATGTAGAGAAATGTATGGCATCAAAAGGTGATGGGGCAAAACTCAGGTTTTATTGGGAGCTAATCATCTATAGCTGAGGTCTCTCTTGCAAGATTGCCTTGCCCCTTTGAGTTTAAACCTGGCAATCAAAACCCAGGCCTATTGATCGCATCTGCCATACCATTTTTCACTAACAGAGAAGACATTCTGTAAACACAAATGAAGAACAGAATAATGCAACATTTCTCCAAAATAGAAATCTACTTCCATGTGACCTGAGGCCTGCTATACTGATTCATACTTTTTGCATTATAAATACAGACATAAGGAGCATTGGTACAGCTAGAGGTTTGGTAGTGAAGTCACCAACGGATGTGTGACATCCCTTTTAGAATATGGACCAATGGCTTTTAATGTGAGCTGGTTAAAGATTTTTTTCTCAAAATGATTTGATGGATTTCTTTGTAATGAAATGGACACATTCATAGTCCATGTTATTTTCATCAAGAAATTAAGAGTTCTTGTTGGAAAAAATGAAAATGGGAAAGTTCATCCAAAACCTTGAAAAATATAAAATAAAAATTTTGACCAAAATATTTTCATTTTTGTCAACATTATTTTTAGAGAAAAGCAGAAATCATGTCCTGGGCTAGCTCTCTTTTTAATACACATTTTGCATATTACGTAGGATTTCCTCTTCTCCCTCTAAGTTGCTGTTGCAAAAGTAGATTATTGGCGTGGATCCAAAGAGCTGGTCTGAGTGGTACATCTTCCCTGGTCATGCCCCTGAATCCAAACACTGCAGACAACTATTCTGCAGTGAATAAGTCACCCCTTTCTTACTGTGCTCCGATTACATCTATTGCTGTATTTTTTGAGGGAGGGCATTTCAGTTTTGCAGCAGTCCCCAAGGCAGCTGTTAAGCTTGTTGCAACATCCTAGTGTGAACTCTCATGAATTGGAAGCAGTTGAACTCCACCATGATTCTCATATATCACAGCCCCTTGAGCAGTGTCATAGTTTAGAAAATACCGTACTCTCCTTGCCATGAAATTCTGTTCACTCAAGTAACTCAGAGCCTGTCCAAAAGCCTGAGCCAATGGGTGGGCTCTACAGCATGTCTAACAAATGTTGGCAAATATCTTTCCACTTTTGTTACTACAGAAAGATAAATAAAATAAGTTTCACAAAGCTAACTCATTGTTGATCATCCTAATCAAACCCACTTAATTCATTATTCTATCTATACCATAGTACATGAGTATCTCAGGTACAGTAGATTGATTGGATTAGACTCATTGGGTTAACTCAGGCCTTGTCTACACTACTGGGGTAAGTCGACCTAAGTTACGCTATCCAGCTACGTGAATAACGTAGCTGGAGTCGATGTTGCTTAGGTCGACTTACTGCGGTGTCTACACCACGCTGCGTGGATGGGAGACACTCTCCTGTCGACTTACCTTACTCTTCTCATTCCAGTTGAGTACCGGAGTCGACCGGAGAGCACTCTGCAGTCGATTTAGCGGGTCTTCACTGCACCCGCTAAATCAACCCCCGCTGCATCGATCGCAGCAGCATTGATCCCCGGTAAGTGTAGACATGGCCTCGGTGACCTGACATCTGTCAGGGATATGAATCTATAAGGCCAAAACAACTTCCTCCGGATAGAAGGTAATCTGATATTTCTTTATGGTCTTTAATAAAATGGGTGTCTCTAAAGAAAACTAGCACATTGGCGTATCTCTGTACATTTTTCTCCTCCTTTTTGTCATGTAAATAAGAGGAGTTCTTCTCCTCCCCCGCTCAGGTAAATAATAAAATGTAGTCTCTTAAAAGATACTCATTTTCCATGCATTTTTATACGTCTTGTAAATTCAACATCTTCTGCTTCTTTTTTGATCATATTTGTAAATGTCATACTCCTTTAAAAAGCTGAAATTAAAAGGTTTTCAAGCAGAAAAAGTGCAAATCTGATAATGGCTTTTTAAAAATCTGTTTTGCCTTTTCTTCAGTCTTTAATTCCCATGAAACCAGAATGTTGAATCTATAATTTCCTGTTATGTGTTGACTATCTGAAGTCTTCATCCTTCTTGTGATATCTTAATATATAAGTGCTTGAAATGGAAATGATTATGGTGTTACGGACAGAAGATTCTCACTCTGATAGAGCAATTCCAAAAGCGTGTGAACTCATAAGAAACAGAGATCATATTTCTGGTCCCATTCTTGCAGAGACTTATGCACTTGCTTAACTTTTTAGGCACTCTGAGTAGTTCCATTGACTTCACTAGGACTACTCGAAAAGTTAAGCACATGTAATATGCTTCATATGCTGTGTGGCCTTATTGATTAAGTAAACTTTACACAAATATGTCACATGTGGCTGGCCCTAGAAGAGCAATTGGGCCCAGTATCACTTGCGATGGATCAGCTAGCTCGCAGGTGAGACTGATCCCTAACGGATCAGGTGATGATGATAAAAGCCATCAAGTGGCTCAGTTGTGGTGAAGAGGTACAGGAAACAGGTTGGTGGCTGTGGCAGGTCCTGAAGCAGGGTGTCTCCCAGGCAGATGGCTTGGAGACAGACCTGCAGATAGGAGGAAGAGACAACTGGCATGTTGAAGAAATGAAATCTGAGGCCCTGAGAAAAAGGGGCCTGATGCAGACTCTGGGTATGGTGTCACACCTTCCTGGGCTGAGGGGACAGGTCAGCAACCTGCAGGCCAGGATCCATCCCGCTTTTTCAGAAAACTCATTTTTTTTTTTTTTTTACAGACACTGTCAATCAATTAATGCAACAAAATATAACTGCAGCAGGTAACTCAGCCTTCATCGTGTTAAAACACGTCCAGAGCAGCTAATAGGGACAGATCCAAAAGCCACTGGCATCAATGGGCTTTGGTCAATTTCATAGTTTAGAACAGGGGTAGGCAGCCTATGGCACATGTGCCAAAGGCGGCATGCGAGCTGATTTTCAGTGGCACTCACACTGCCCGGGGCCTGGCCACTGGTCTGGGGGGCTCTGCATTTTAATTTAATTTTAAATGAAGCTTCTTAAACATTTTAAAAACCTTATTTACTTTACATGCAACAATAGTTTAGTTATATATTATAGACTTGTAGAAAGAGACCTTCTAAAAATGTTAAAATGTATGACTGGCACGCAAAACCTTCAATTAGAGTGAATAAATGAAGACTCGGCACACCACTTCTGAAAGGTTGCCGACCCCTGGTTTAGAAAATATCCTACCCTCCTTGCCATGAAATTCTGTTCACTCAAGTAACTCAGAGCCTGCCCAAAAGCCTGAGCCAATGGGTGGGCTCTGCAGCATGTCTAACAAATGTTGGCAAATATCTTTCCACTTTTGTTACTACAGAAAGATAAATAAAATAAGTTTCACAAAGCTAACTCATTGTTGATCATCTTAATCAAACCCACTTAATTCATTTTTCTATCTATACCATAGTACATGAGTATCTCTGAATTTTTTAATGTAGCTCACAACATCACTGCAAGGTAGGGCAGTGCTATTATCCCCATTTTAGAGGTGGGGAACTGAAGTAGAGAGAAGCTAAATGACTTGCCTGAGGTCACCAGGAAGCCTGTGGCAGAGTAGGGACCTGAACTCAGGTTTTCAGCTAGCTCCAGAAGCACTGAGCCAGCGTTCCTCTCTCTCATTGTCAAATCCTCGTGGGTAGGTGTTTGGCTGAATTGGGACCTAACACATTTGTTTTCAGCCAGTTTTATCTTAGTTCCTTTCCCAGAACTGCTTTATGTTGTTGACCTTCCAAAAGTCTTGTATATAAACAAGATGTCTTAAATATCACAGATTGCTCCCTGAGGAATATTCTTCATTGAAATATTCAGCCCAATTATAAATGGGCAAAGTTACTGAGCTCCCACCACTTCCCTGGTGAAGCTATTCTAGACTCCAATAGCTCTCACATAACAGTCAGCAAAATTTGCTTTTGTTTAATTTCATCCTATTACTCTCACAGCAGCTTATAGTACCTAAAAATGTCATTTTCACCTGTACTGTGTTGTGATGCTTTATATAAATCACTTAACTTGCTCTTATACATATCCTTGTCTGACCTTTTGGTCAAATGACATATGAATGGAAACATATGGCAGAGGTGATTTTTTTTACATGTTTTACAATCAAGCTTGAGAGTTAATTCCATAAGCCTCTCATCTTACTCCCTTTTACTATTTCCTGTTTTAATTGTCTTAACATGGATAGCCAGAGCAAAGCATTAATCCTATCAGCTGTGCCTTTTAAATCTAAAAAAATCCTTGTCCAGATCAAATCAGCAGTCTTTTTTGTATCCTTCCTCCACAATTCTCTTTCTGGATTGTATCATGTAGTAAAAGCTTCTTATTGTTTAAAGATGAGTTGGAAAGGGAAAAAAAATCCCTAAAAACTATTTTTTTTTAAAATAATATATCTGATGTTAGGATTTTCAAACCCCTCTAGGAGATTTACCCATCCAGCTTTGATAAATTCCCATAATCTGAGTTTGCAAATGTATATCATAACAATCAGCTTCTCCTCTCATAGACTCATAGACTCATAGACTTTAAGGTCAGAAGGGACCAATATGGTCATCTAGTCTGACCTCCCGCATGATGCAGGCCACAAAAGCTGACCCACCCACTTTCCCTTAACTCAGCTGTTGAAGTCTCCAGATCATGATTTAAAGACTTCAAGTCGCAGAGAATCCTCCAGCTTGCGACCTCTGCCCCATGCTGCGGAGGAAGGCGAAAAACCTCCAGGGCCTCTGCCAATCTACTCGGGAGGATTCAGAGTAGCAGCCGTGTTAGTCTGTATCCGCAAAAAGAACAGGAGTACTTGTGGCACCTTAGAGACTAACAAATTTATTAGAGCATAAGCTTTCGTGGGCTACAACCCACTTGCATATACAACTATGCATCCGAAGAAGTGGGTTGTAGCCCACGAAAGCTTATGCTCTAATAAATTTGTTAGTCTCTAAGGTGCCACAAGTACTCCTGTTCTTTTTACCCTGGAGGAAAATTCCTTCCCGACCCCAAATATGGCGATCAGTAGAACCCCGAGCATACAGGCAAGATCCTCCAGCCGGACCCTCATTTTACCAGCGATGGCACGTTATTGCCTAATTGACTAAAATCACGTTATACCATTCCCTCCATAAACTTATCTAGCCTAATCTTGAAGCCAGAGAGGTCTTTTGCCCCCACCATTTCCCTCGGAAGGCTGTTCCAAAATTTCACCCCTCTGATGGTTAGAAACCTTCGTCTAATTTCAAGCCTAAACTTCCCCACGGCCAGTTTATATCCATTTGTTCTCGTGTCCACATTAGTACTGAGCTGAAATAATTCCTCTCCCTCCCTGGTATTTATCCCTCTGATATATTTAAAGAGAGCAATCATATCCCCCCTCAGCCTCCTTTCGGTTAGGCTAAACAAACCGAGCTCCTTGAGTCTCCTTTCATACGAAAGGTTTTCCATTCCTCGGATCATCCTAGTGGCCCTTCTCTGTACCCGTTCCAGTTCGAGTTCATCCTTTTTAAACATAGGAGACCAGAACTGCACACAGTACTCCAAATGAGGTCTCACCAGCGCCTTGTATAACGGAAGCGGCACCTCCTCGTCCCTACTAGAAATACCTCGCCTAATACATCCCAAGATCGCATTAGCTTTTTTCACGGCCACGTCACATTGCCGACTCATAGTCATCCTGCAGTCAACCAGGATCCGAGGTCCTTCTCCTCCTCCGTCACTTCCAACCGATGCGTCCCCAGCTTATAACTAAAATTCTTGTTAGTCATCCCTAAATGCATCACCTTACACTTCTCACTATTAAATTTCATCCTATTACTATTACTCCAATTTACAAGGTCATCCAAGTCTCCCTGCAGGATATCCCGATCCTTCTCCGAATTGGCAATACCTCCCAACTTTGTGTCATCCGCAAACTTTATCAGCCCACTCCTACATTCGGTTCCGAGGTCAGTAATAAATAGATTAAATAAAATCGGACCCAAAACCGAACCTTGAGGAACCCCACTGGTGACCTCCCTCCAACCTGACAGTTCACCTTTCAGTACTACCCGCTGTAGTCTCCCCTTTAACCAGTTCTTTATCCACCTCTGGATTTTCCTATCGATCCCCATCTTTTCCAATTTAACCAATAATTCCTCATGCGGTACCGTATCAAACGCTTTACTAAAATCGAGGTATATTAGATCCACCGCATTTCCTTTATCTAGAAGGTCTGTTACTTTCTCAAAGAAGGAGATCAGGTTGGTTTGGCACGATCTGCCTTTTGTAAACCCATGTTGTAATTTGTCCCAATTGCCATTCACCTCAAGGTCCTTAACTACTTTCTCCTTCAAAATTTTTTCCAAGCCCTTGCATACTACAGATGTTAAACTAACAGGCCTGTAGTTACCCGGGTCACTTTTTTTCCCTTTCTTGAAAATAGGAACCACATTAGCTATTTTCCAGTCCAACGGTACCACCCCCGAGTTTACAGATTCATTAAAAATTATCGCTAAGGGGCTTGCAATTTCTCGCGCCAGTTCCTTCAATATTCTAGGATGAAGATCATCCGGTCCGCCCGATTTAGTCCCGTTTAGCTGTTCAAGTTTGGCTTCCACCTCTGATACGGTAATGTCAATCCCCCCTCCTATATTCCCCTCTGTCCTGCTGCCTCTATTCCTAAGCCCTTCATTAGCCTTATTAAAGACCGATGCAAAATATTCATTTAGATATTGTGCCATGCCTAGATTATCCTTAATCTCCACTCCATCTACATTCTTCAGCGGTCCCACTTCCTCTTTCTTTGTTTTCTTCCTATTTATATGGCTATAAAACCTCTTACTATTGGTTTTAATTCCCCTCGCAAGGTCCAACTCTACACGGCTTTTGGCCTTTCTCACTGCATCTCTACATGCTCTGACCTCAATGAGGTAGGTTTCCTTGCTGATCCCTCCCCTCTTCCATTCTTTGTACGCTTTCTGTTTTTTCTTAATCGCCCCTTTGAGACGCCCGCTCATCCAGCTAGGTCTAAATCTCCTGCCTACTAACCGTTTTCCCTTTCTTGGGATACAGGCCTCGGACAGCTCGTGCAACTTCAACTTGAAATAATCCCACGCGCCATCTGCCTTTAGATCCCTAAATATGTGTGCTCTGTTTATCTGTGAAGACCTTTCCTCCTCCCTCCTTCCCCCTTTTCACCTTCAAGACATCACAGACACTTAAAATTGGGCCTGGATCTGACCTTCCCATCTTCTTCCCGAACTGCTGGGAAATTTGGATCAAGATCTGAACTTTGTAAAATAAGATCCTCTCCCTATTTAAAGGGCTGGGAAAACTGGCTTAGATTAAAAAAAAAAAATCTTATCTAAAGACAAAAAGGTAATCAAATCACCTTCCAGTTTCTACACTGTACAAGGCAATGCATGTTCCCCAAAACAGACTTAGCAGTGGAGAAGTCAGATGGAGTTTTTGTTGAGTCTGGATTCACTGAAGATGAAACCAAAAATGGGAAGCAAAAACTAGAGAGGAAGGCTGGTGTGGTGGTTAGCACACTAGACTGGGACTCACGCACTCTGGCCCATGGACTTTCAGTGTGACCTTGTGCATGTGGCTTTATTTCTCTGTGGCTCAGTTTTCCATCTTTAAAAAGGGGTTCATAATATTTTCTCCCAACCTGTATCTAATTTGTCTGTTTGATTGTAAGCTCTTTGAGGCCAGGATGAGATCTCTTACTACGTATATGTTCAGTGCCTGGCACAATGGAGCCCTGATCTCGACGGGGGTCTGGGGTTGCACTAATGAATACTAAAATGCAATCTCAAAATGTGGTTTCAGAAAGTATATACCATCTGTTACTATTAGTATTTGTCTTGGGCACCCATTGCGTTACATTTGTTGTCCCGTTTAGAATGGGACAGGATGAGATAGAGGGTCCAGGTGCCAGGGGTAGAAATGGGGAGAAGAAATGTCAGTAATAGGAAAACAAGACTGAACATATTGTTAGCTAAGCACACAAAGCTTTTTTCACTAGTTGCATCATCAACTCCCCAATCAGCCAATTGTGCAAGACTCGGTGCACCTCCCAGAACACCCTTAACTCCCACTGAAGACAATGGCACTCAGCACCTTGTAAGGTCAGGCAAAACAAAATGTGAATAGACACTGCTATAAAAATGGTGAATATAGCTATTGAACAGCAGAATTTGCCCGTATAAATATATATGTTGCTTTCAGATATAATTTTTACTATTGAATTTAGCTTTCACTCATTTTGGTGGCAGTTTTCAATACCACTCTTTGTACCCTTTAATTATTGTCACCCTGTAATATTTGCTGTACCCAAAACATATATCAGAGTAAGAGTTTGTTTTCATGCAATAAAATAAATCCAATTTGTATGGAACCAAAATAAAAACGGGTAATGGTAGCATTAGTTGCTGGGCTCATCTGTTCATGACAGTTGTGTAATAGTTCCTGTGATAAAGTGAAAGAGCATGGCATTGTCACCTGCCTGTCTCTTCATCTATCATTAGGCTAGAATTGGTTAAAGAGTCACATCCCTTGATTGATGTAGTGGGATGCCTTTCAAAGTAGGTTGCTATGGGTGTAGATAGCGAAGTCCCACAGTCACTAAATCCCGTTTTATTTCAGTTCAGACTCCAAGGCCTGGTCTACACTAACACCCCAATTCGATCTAAGGTACGCAACTTCAGCTACGTGAATAACGTAGCTGAAGTCGACATACCTTAGTTCGAATTTACCGCGGTCCACACGTGGCAGGCAGGCTCCCCCGTCGACTCCGCGGTACTCCTCTCGCTGAGGTGGAGTACCGCAGTCGACGGCGAGCACTTCCTGGTTCGAATTATCGCGTCCAGACCAGACGCGATAAATCGAACCCGGAAGTTCGATTGCCAGCCGTCGAACTACCGCGGTAGTGTAGACATACCCCAAGTCTATAAAACTGCTACATCCCTTTGTTGAAGACTATGAATTGACACTGACATCCACTGCACTGACACACATCACTTCTTAAGATAATTGTTGGAATTTCAGATGGATTTTCTGCAGTACCTAAAAATCCTTCAAGATTCTCTCTGCTCAGTATAGAGAGTGTGCGCGTGTGTGTGTGTGTGTGTGTGTGTGTGAAGAACACAACTGTTTTTGTTACAGTCATCACCAGACTTAAAGAATATTTGGGAGGTGAGCACTTAGGTATGCTGGCATTTGTTCTGTATATGCCCAAGGCTTGATCCAAGGCTCCCTGAAGTCAATAGGAGTCTTTCAGAATGTACCAGTCTTTATTTATTCATTTATTTTTAATAGAGCCACACAGGAGAGCCACTTAAATTTTGGGATAGGAACCTGTGCAGGCAGTGATGTTGTGTAATGCCTCAGAGACAGGCAGGTTGAAGGGCAGTCCCAATAAGTGGTCAGAGTTTGCGCAAGAAGTCCGATCACCAGGAGACCCAATCTCAGGGGAAGGTACCACGAGGTGGCTGGCGGGTCGGGTGAGGCAGCAAGGCAGGGTCAGGTAGGTGCAAGCAGCAAATAGCAGGCAATGACTTGTTGTTCAGACAAGGCCAGAAGGGAAGCAGGAAGTTTATATATATGGTCACCAGCCAATCAGGGCCAGGATCATGTGGCCAATCAAATAGTGCATCACAGAACTCTGGAAGTCAGCCCACCCAAGTCTGAAGTGGTATGATAACCAGAGCTGCTGCCTGAAATCTAGCTGGTAAGGGTTTGAGACCAGTGTCCTGATGTGTTGGCATTGTGAAACCAGTATAAGCCATTAGTCATTCTTCATTTCCTGTAAACGAATGTAATGTAGTTGTGACTGTTTACATTTTCATTATATCTGAATTTCAGAGGGGTCTAAATTTCTAGAGCCTAGTATGGAGAGAATAATTTCAATTATTTTACATTATCATTGTTTTAATTTATTTCTCTGTTCTGAAATGCTCTGATCCCAATCAAGATTATAAGTCCTCACAATCAATTTGAACCTCTAACACAAAACACAGCATGTGTGTTTAAAAAAAAGAAAATAAAGTAAAACCAAGGTGGCATTGTGGGTAATGTTATGCTAATTGCCATAAAGGCAAGCTCAATAATGCTGACTTTTCAGCAATACCAATAGGTGTCCTTCCAGCTATTTGCATGACATTACACACAACTGGTGATTTTACTTTTACATTATAATTTGTTCTGTGCCGCAATCATATTACAATACTTTTTCTAGAGCAAATTCTGTTAGAGATTCATTTGATTTCATAGAGCAAGGTGAAATCCAAGTGACGAGTATAAACCAATAGCCAGAAAAAGACTATTTAGTATTTTTTTTTATACTGAAGCTGCCTCTTATTGATATTTGTAGCTATTGTGTTTTTATTGAGTTTTCATTATACTACAGATCTTGATGTGGTAACAACTAAAAAAACACATGGAAAATTTCATATCATTGTACATGAAGTATTGTATAGAGAGGCATAAAGTATTAAGGGTCCTATGGTTTGATTCTGGAAATACTTACAGGAGTCATTTTAAGCTTGTAGTCCTATTAAATCCAATTGGCACTAACGGCATGCATGATTAGGCACCATTTAATAAGGCAATAATTCTTTTTCAAATAGATGCTTGTCTTTTTTTTTTAATCAATAAATACAGTAGCAAATGTTTTCCATTAGATTACAATCAATTAGAATCCACTATGAGAAAAGAAATACCTTCAGTTGTAAATATTGTATTTTCAAACCAACCCTCAGTGCTGTCTGACTAAACCAATGTTTAAGCAAACAAATATATTCAAAGATATACTTGATGTCATAACACTATTGCTCAGCCTAATTCAAAAATCATCACATTGCAATAAACAATCCCCCCTCCCCATAAAAAGCCCAGAGAATATGAAACAAGACAGGATTGAACTGCATATAAATGAATAATAACCAAGATATATTCAACTGTGAATCTCATATCAGTGAAGGAGATCAAGTTCCATGTTAAATATAAGAAGCATAAGACGGACGTTAAGAAAAATAATAATTGTGTGACCAAACAACAGGAAGTCTTTGACTCTACTGCACTATTTCAGTGTTGCCAACCCCAACTGTTCAAAATTCATGAATCAGGCATGCAAAGAATCATGAGGGTTTTTTTTAAATAATAAATTTGGATTCTTCTTATTTACCTTCTAATTTCTGAGCCTCTAGGGTGCGATCGAGTCACATTTTCAAGCTCTGCTCCACAACCCTGAGGGTTAGCAACTTCTTTTTTGTAAATGAAAGAAGAGATTCTCATATATTCACATGACTCCAGCAGCCTGGAGCTCTAAGAAAAACACCAACTATCCCGAGACTCACAATAAAATCACAAGAGTTGGCAACACTGCTATCCATACTACAAGGGACGGCCAGGCTTAATTTTTTAAAAATTCAGTTGGTTTAGGCCATGATTCATGAAAGCATTTAAACATGTGCTTGACTTTAAGCACTTGCTTAAGTCTCATTTCCTTGAGCACATGCTTAAGTACATTGTTGAATACAGGTCTTAACTTCTTCCTGATTCTTACGTTGTCTGCCAATCCATAAACATTAGGTTCTGCTCTTTGGATCAATGTTATATGGTTGAGAGATACTCTCATGACTGGGGACTGCAATGAATGGTCAGTACTGAACATGCCAGATGAAATTTGTATGCAGTGCAGCAGCCTGATCAGTAGAGCCAAGGAGAGATTACATTGCCCACTGCTTGGTTTAATTGGTGTTAAGTAGATCTATTATGTCTGTGTGCCCCATAGACTAGCTGTTTATTTTGATTAATGTACACAATGCTATGAGTGAGGGTTTGTTTTGTTCTGTGGTGGTTTTGTGTGTGTGTGTGTGTGTAGGGGCATGTAATGAAATAAATGAACAACAGGAAAGTGTTATGTTAAACGAAATTTTCCATAGTGACTAGTTCATTTTAGGTGGCCCCAGGGTGGGGTACTCAATTTCAGCCTTCTTAAAGGGGTCTGCTTTTCAGAGTCGGTCCCAATCAGCGCGTTCTGAAAATCAGGCACTTTTCAAGGTATCTCCAGTTGAGCCCCTAAGAACTGAGGCACCCCCAAATAGCGTGACCAGATGTCCTGATTTTATAGGGACAGTCCCAATATATGGGGCTTTTTCTTATATAGGTCCCTATTACCCCTCAATCCCGTCCCGATTTTTCACACTTTCTATCTGGTCACCCTACCCCCAAATCACCAGTCACTTTTGAAAATTGAGGTTACTGTATTAATGTTTCTAAATCTAGCCTCTGCCCACCCCCACCACCTCAGTGACTAGGCTTTGAGAGGATGCAGGACTGAGAAGAGTCACAATGCAGTTATTTTCTGCAGTTAAAAGAAATGGTTTCAAAATAAGATGTGGAAATAAGATGTGGAAAAGTGAACTGAGAAGAAGCCTTCTGTCTCGGTTATAAATAGATATTATTTAAAACGGGATGAAGGGTTATTGAACTAGAAGGAGATAGGAACCTTATTTTTATGGTTCACTTGCTTTGTACTTCCCCGTCCATCTGTATTCATCTGTTGCTTCTTGTCTTATGCTTAGATTGGAAGCACTCTGGGGCAGGTACTGTCTTTGTTCTGTTTGTAAGCACCTAGTGTAGTGGGGTCCATAACTAGGACTCCTAGGAGCTACAGTAAAATAACTAATTCATAATAATAATTTTCAGTGAGAAACAGAAGGTTGGCGCATTAGCCGGAGATCAGAGGACAAAGCAGATGTATTGAAGGAGCTACAATCAAGTCAGTGGCATGTGATGTAGTCTGTTCCACAGAGCAGTCATTTTCTTGAGATATAAAGCTATTGTTACTCTGTTTTGACTGGGTCATAGGGAGAGGGGGATGTCTCTACTGGAGGATGAGGGACAGATTAACTTTAGTTGAGGGGGAAAATGAGAATCAGGACAAACCTTTTCTAAACAAAACTTGAAAAGCTATCCAGGTCTCGTAAAGATCTCCCTCTCCCCAGTAGTTTCTCTCCTTCCTGTAGCTCACCAATAGGATGGCCTTTCCAATGTACCTTACCCTTACCTAGGGTGACCAGATGTCCCGATTTTATAGGGACCGTCCTGATTTTTGGGTCTTTTTCTTGTCATCCACCTATATAGGCTCCTATTACCCCCCACTCCCTGTCCTGATTTTTCACACTTGCTGTCTGGTCACCCTACAGAGCATGGTAAGTCTTTGAATGAGGAAGAATTCGAATTTAGCTTGCTGTAGAGCACAGCTCCTTGGAGTTCAGTGTGAGAGAAGGCAAAATTACAATGTACGGGTGAGCTGCTACTGGGTCCCCACAACAGATAGTGAAGCAACTATTTAACGTAGTTTCCAATCTACCTATATGTAGCCTCTCTGAACTTTGGAATACAAGTGCCAAACTTCAAATGAGGACCATGAGGTCACTGGCTTGGGGGAAGCTTTTGTGTATTTTAGAACTTGAGGAAAGGAAGAATCTACTCTGAGGCTTTATTTGGAGCTTTGTAAAAATATGCCTATACTTACAATACATTATAACAAAAGTGTAGAATCTGCAAATATCAACTCCCTGAACTCCTCTGAAAACACTGCTCAGTTCATCCCATGCTGTCACCCTCTGCAGGGTAAAAAAAGCTGAGAAAATCCCACAGGCTTCGTAGTGTCCTGAAAGTCAGCAAACTTGGGCTGTGCTGAGGCATTCAACAGGAGATTGAGTTCCAGAGTCAAAGTCCCTCCACCTAGAGCAACTGCCCTTTCTCTGTATCCAAAAAAGACCAAGCTCTGAGTCTACCAAGTATTTAGCCTGTGCTTCGTGGTGGTCAGCTCTGCTTTATTTTGTGTCCTATTCCAACTGGCTATGCACAAGGAGAATTTTGCTGTGCCCTGCCCCCCGAGTCTCTGTCTGAGAAGCTCAGCCCTTAAAGGCACAGTCCTCAATACCACATGCCTAATTCTAAGCATGTGAGTAGTACCATTGCTTAAAGTTACACATGCTTAAAAACCTTGATGAACAGGGGGCTGTTAGCAGAAACTCCTCATCTGCTCTTAGCTCCTGCACTGATACATAGGGAGAGTGGTGTGTAAATCAGAGAGGACCCATACGGAGCCTTCTAGAATCAAATCAACCCTTTGAAATGTGCTGTGGGTCTACTGGAGGCTGGGGGCTTTTATTGAAGGTCATGAGAACAGGAACTGAGTGCTCTTGAAAAATCAGGGAGAGGAAAGGGGAGATGAACTCAAAGTTGCAATAACCGCTCATAAGCACTCCAATTTTCGCTTATCCCAACGAAAACTGAACCTCTGAACCTTTCAAGGTTAACATGTCACTGCTTATAACGTAATTAAGAGATAATGTCAATGGAATGGAACATTGTCCCAGGACAGTAGTTTCCCGATACTAAGTAAATGCTGAGCCAAAGCCAAGATATTTATTTTCAAAGTGGGAGATATTTATCCTATAAACATGTTCTGTTCCAGTGACTTTATTTCTATTACACCAAATTACTAATGAGGTGGACACTGTCTGATGCATATGGATAAACTAATAACACTTTTTCTATGTCCTACTATTAACGATCTGGATTCTTATTGGATTAGAGAACAGATTAGTTCAGCCTTTCAGCCAATCTGAAAACCAGCGGATTCACACCATTGTGTTTTCTAAAATGGGCCCTACTTCAGTGGCGCACAAACTTTAACAGATGGAGAGCTACATTGTCATTAAATGGAGCTACACAGCTATCACATAATTGTCTTGCAAGTCTGACATCCGCAACTTGGAACTGCATTGAGATGTGAAAACAACACAGGCTGAGATTTTGAAAGCCACTTGGGAGATTGAACAGGCTTCCTTTTCAGCTTCTGGAAACCCTGGATGGTAAGCCCTCTTTGTGAATTAAGCAGCATACATTGTCTACCAGGGTTCCTCTACCAAGGGTCTGTATTACTTATATTCCAGGTCCACCACAACATAGCAGCAGTTATATAGAGCACTCCTTCCTGCTCTCTGGCTCAGCCTTTTATACTGCTTTGCTTTCTTCTCAGAACTAATGAGCTAATTACTTCATTACCTCAGGCTCCCTTCTGCTGCAAGTGCACCCTTCTACCCTTCCAAACCCAAATAACCCAAGTCCCTCCTAGTTTAATTACGCTGACTTCCCTGGGTATTCTAAGTGACCAGGGTGCTGGTTTCCAGAGGGCTCAATTTATAGCTACCAACAGCACCTGTCACAGAGACTTAGATGCACAATTCTCGTTAATTTCAATGGGCGTTATATATCTAACTCCCCCACCCCGACAGTTTTGAAAATCTCAGCCCCCAGTTCCTGACTGAAGTTTCAGTCTGAAATCCATACAAATTCAGTTTTTCATTGCCCATATACTTTGAAAAAAATCATTTCAAGCATGAAAATAACAAATCATAAAGTTAAGATTAACAAATATACCATAAAAAGGCTTTATCCTAGCTAGATCTAGGAAAACCCCTCAAAAAATATCCCAGATGAAATGAATAAATTCTTGGAAATAAATTGAACGGCCAGCAAAAGAACTTCATGCCTTAGAGTTACCAAACAAATCAGAGTTCATTCCATGGCGAAACAAGTGCCTATTAATAGTTGTGCAGCCCTCAGTTGGAAGCTGACACAACCAATTTAAAACATATAGACTGAGAAGGAATGCTTATATATTGCAAGTTTCCTGGCTACAGATGTTTTTTACTGGTTGACTTGAACTGAACTTAGAGTCGACTTTGTCATTTGCACCAATCTTCTTCCCTAATTTCCTTCATCACTGGGGCTTTCTCTGGCCTTAGCCAAGGAAACTGGATGGGATACCTGTGACAGTGTACCCCATAAGGCTTTATGGGGAGGGGGTGCTTATAAATGTATGTATGACATAACTGAAATATGTTTGGTGCTGCCTGTGCCAGGTAACATATCTTCGTAAAGGTTATGGTCTACTGTATCTATTTATCCTATTTGTACATATATATATCATTTTCTACTTGAGGTTAAGAATATGGGCTGTATGCTTGCTTGGTTTCTAAGTAAGCTTTGGGAGGCATTTGGTCAGCTTCTTTAGGAAGGAATTCGCCAGGTTAAGTACCTGATCAGGAAACACTTGGGGAACAATGCATCTTGGAATGCTCCAATCCACATAAGAAGTCTTCCTGGAGACATGCAAGATTCCATGTGGGCAATGGCTTCAGCCTGTAAAGACTGAGTCATGCAGGGACATGTGACTTGCCCAGGTGACTCCAGAACTCCATCTTGGAGCTGGACTTTGCATAGGAGGGAGGAGGGGGGTCTCCTCCCACAAGAGAGAGTCTATTTAACCCTGGGGGAGACCCCTCCATTTTGTCTTCAGCTGGCTAAAGAAGGAGCCTCTCCACCCCCCCAGGATGCTTGAAGGAAACTGAAACAAAAGACAGTAACTACAGGGGTTGTGAGAGATTGCTGGACCCAGGCTAAAGGGAGATTAGCCTGTAAAAGGGAGCATTCTGGAACTGGTGAGGAACTTATCTGTATTTAGTTTGATTAGGCATAGATTTGCGCATTTTATTTTATTTTGCTTGTGACTTACTTTGTTCTGTCTGTTACTACTTTGAACCACTTAAATCCTACTGTCTGTATTTAATAAAATCACTTTTTATTTAGTAATTTACTCAGAGTATGTATTAATACCTGGGGGAGCAAACAACTGTGCATATCTCTCTATCTGTGTTATAGAGAGCGAACAATTTATGAGTTTGCCCTGCATAAGCTTTATGCAGGGTAAAACGGATTTATCTGGGTTTAGACCCCATTGGGAGCTGGGCATCTGAGTGCTAAAGACAAGCACACTCCTGTGAGCTGTTTTTGGGTAAACTTGCAGCTTTGGGACAAGTGATTCAGACCCTTGGTCTGTGTTGGAGTCAGACAGGAGTGTCTGACTCAGCAAGACAGGGTGCTGGAGTCCTGAGCTGGCAGGGAAAACAGGAGCAGGGGTAGTCTTTGCACATTGGGTGGCAGCTCCCAAGGGGGTTTCTGTGATCCAACCCGTCACAATACCCTAATGAAACCATTAATCCTACTCCTAGATTGGCCATAGAGGCCTGTGTAGAGCTGTGCTTTTCTGTGTACGTACAGATCACTTTTTCCCTCCGCATTCCCCTGTTAGGCCAGGGAGCACAATCCACTTTTATGGAATGAAACAGGCTCTTAGTTCAGAGCATTAAGCACAAGTAGGGTTACCAATCCTCCAGGATTGGCCTGGAGTTTCCAGGAATTAAAGATTAATGTTTAATTAAAGATTATGTCATGTGATTAAATCTCCAGGAATACAGCCGACCAAAAGTGGCAATCCTAAACACAAAGCCACCTAGATGGCCTTTATAACATATTTTGTTCCATTCTCTTGCTTTTGTTATGAACTCCCTCAGTGTTGCACTCAGTTCTATAAGGGCTAAAAAGGAATGCAATTTCCAGGAACAACACAAGACAGTCAACAAAGGGTAAATGCCTCTAGTCAGGCATCATTTGGGGCTTTGTTTTTCAACATTCATCTACATGGAAGAGGCATTCACTCCTGGTATTCCATAATCCCCACTGTTCACAAACCCCAGAGCCTACTCTACTTTTTAGGTTACATCCACATCCTCTGCTCTTTCAATTGTAGCTAGGTTCATTTTAAGATATTTCTGGAGAAGGTGCCATTGGGATCTAATAATCACATCTTGTTGAGTCAATAGGGAGTGGGTGGGTGGTGGAACCCCAGACATTGCTTTGTATGGGGCACTGCAAAACCTAAACCCAACTGACTTCCATCCGTTTAGCCGTTAATGTAGAAATAAGGATCCTTTCTCCCTCTCTTAAATTTCAGATCAATTCAATATTACCATGTCTTCCAGGATCAGGAGACATGGATCACTGGACCCTAATGTTAGTTTCTGTTCAGTGTCTTCCAAAAGCTTTATTAATTTAATGTTGGCTTCCCTGTTAATCCCCATATACCAGTAACAAGTACTGATAAGTGTCGATTTTCTCACATTTGTTGTCCTGCCTGATACATGCTTGGAGACCAGGAGATGTGAAATGTTAGAGTATCATCTCCTGATGTTGTTAAAAAAGGTTTATTATTAAGGTGTTTCTGATATTATGAAATGTTTTCAGTAAGTTGGTATGATTTGGGAGGTGTTAGTTCCATCCAATATTCAGATCAGTACAGTCTTATTGTTTTCTGGATAGGAGGGGAGATTGTATGTCTGAGGGAATTTGTAATGGGATTGTGCTGGTTTGAATCCAGCCCACATTAGTGGTGAATGAAAGCCACATATGTGAAAATCACTGATGGTCTTGGTCCAATTCCTAGAGGATAATTATTATTCACAGTTGAAAAATAGCCCCATATCTGACATTAAATGGTACCTTTTTGGTAGTCACAGCAGAGAACAAAGGATTGGCCACCCTTTTACCTGGGTCTTTCAGGTCAGGGTTTGAGTCACATTAATGGAGCAGTGTGGAGAAAGCTTGAACTGCCACTGCCTATGCTTTGTGTTCTGTGGTTTTCTCCAGGGCTGTCAGTTTGTCGTCTTTCACACACACACTAACCAAATTTTGAACCTGTAGCACTGTTTGCCTCCAATGCATTGGACTCAGGAATTATAAAAGAGAAAGTTGAAATACTCTACTTTAAAAAAAAAATAGCATTCCTTTCAACAAAGATTTTAATTGTTAATAACTGGAATCCATCACAGACACTAAATATTTAGTTTTAGTTTTAAAATCACTTCTGTCAGAGAACTGTTGATCAGAATCCCAACTGATGAGCACAAAAAGCAATTGTAGATTTAAGTCTTGCATATGCTGAGCTTTTTACCTGATTTCATCCATCAGTTTCCTGCCACCACTGTAGATGCACTAGGGAAATTCCCTAAGATAAATTGTAAGCTGCCATTTGCACTGGGACAGTTAACCCCGATTTCAATCAGGGCTACATATACCAGTGCTATTATCAGCTTTAGAGCTGGTTGAAATTTTTCAAACTAAGAATATTTTTGTTGAAAAATGGCCTTTTTCCTAAGCTGGAAATTTTTGTGAAAAAAGTTCATTTATTTGAATTTTTACTTTTTTTTTTTTTGATGAATGTGGAAAAATAAAAATTAAATTGCTTTTTCTGTTTTTAAATGTGTTTGTTTATTTTTTGTCCTTCTTTGTACGTGGCAATAAGGGGAAAAAGCAAAAGAAAGAGGAGGGGAGAGGAAAACCCCAAATGAAAAATTTCAAAAATGAAAATTTGGGCTAAAAATGTTTGTGGCAAAAATTTGAATAAATGAGAAGTTGTTCTTTTTCTAAACAAAAAAAGTGAGTTTGAAATGTAATGATGTTTTTAACCATCTCTAGCCAGCTTTGCTTGACAACACTAGCAGTCACATCAGTGCAGATATTTCAATGGCAGGCCAGCAATGGCAGAAATCAGGACAAATGCCCAAGGTAGACATGGCATGAGGAGAATTATTATGAATATGCAAACATGCAAACCAACATTTTAATGTATCCACTATTCCAGATAAAAATTCAGTTCACAACATGTAGGGGAAGATTTGAGACATGAAGTCTGCTGCAGTCTAACAAGAAAGCTTAATTTGTATTTTCTATGTTTATTTATAGGTAAGGTTTTATTATGAACAGGATGTTCATCTGATCAAATGCAATGATGTAATTAAATTGCTGCTTGTTGAGACAGGTTGTATACTGCTTATTAAAAGTAAATATAAATAAATGTTTGGAGGTTTGTGTATTCTGAAGCAGTTCTTGATATTGGACTGAAATATTCTGGCAGATAAAATGTATTAACCCTAAGAATGCTGCAGAGGAATATATTAATCCTCGTCATGGTGGATTAATATAGAGACAGCTGACATCATTTCTTTGGATTTTCAAAAGGCTTTTGTTAAAGTCCCTCACAAAAGGCTATTGAAGAAACAAGGTAATCATGGGTGAGAGGTAAAGGACTGTTGTTGGTTAGAAATCGGGTAAGAGGCAGAATGCAAAGAGCAGGAATAGACTTTTCAATAGAGCAAAATGGTAACAGTGAGGCGCCCAACGAGCTGTGTAGTTTAATATATTTGTTAACGATATGGATAAGTAGGTAAACGTTTGAAGATTACACAGAATTATTTAGTTTAATTGAAACTAAAGATTTCTATGAGGAATGTTGAAGGAATGTAGCAAAGCTGAATGGGCAGGATGACGGCAGATGATATTTGATGTTGACACATGCATGGTGTAATGCCCGTTGGGGAAAAAATAGTCGGAACTCCTCATTCACATCACTGGGTTCTAAACTAACTGTAACAACTCAGGAAAAAGACAAGTCATCATTGTGCACAGCCCAATGAAAGTATCTGCTTAATGGGCTTCAAAATATATTCTATCTGGTTAATATACATGTATAAAGCATAGATGGTTCTTTGCTGTTTTATAGCAGTGGCTTGGCTATCAGCAATCTGTAGATTTTCATTCTGAACCCTGGCACCTTGGAACAAGCTGGAGCAGAACTAATATCTCTGCATTGTGTATCTGAGTCCAGAGAGATCTAAAGTTCTGTTTATTGATAGGCAATGAACTCTGTTTGTGACTGAAGAGTGGGTGTCTTTTTCCCTATTGCAGAAAAAATAATGATTGAACTACTTTTATTTGAGGAGAAAAGCAAACAAACCAAATAACTCTGTATTAGGCTCAAATTCACCTTAGGCCCTTTATCTACTTTTTTCATCCAGTTTTCTCCTTGCTTTATTCCCTTCTCTGGCCTGTAAGGATTTGTCAGCATCATTGCCCTTCAGCAACGTTTGCTGTACATGGGAGGGCAGCAAAATATTAGCTAGTTTAATGACATACTCCTGCTCCCTACAAGAGCAGCATTCATCATCATTATTTTAAAAAATCCCTCATCTCCGGTAGACAGGCTCAAACAGATTACATCCACATCTTATCATGAAAGTGGTTACATCTACCTAGAGGTTACCAAGAGTCAACATACATTTTACTACTATTTCATAGAGAATTAATGTATTGAACCGCCGTGTTAGTTAATTATCTGGATCATTGACCTTGACACCTTAATGGAAAATATTGTTCACCCATTGCATGGCAGTTCATGCAGAATTAGTTTTGCATTCTCAAGATGCTATAATTAAGGGTTATAAGCTGCATAAACTGTTAGGAACAAGGAAAGGCCATTCAATCCAATTTGCTAGGCCACTCTTAATCCCACCTTCCTGCTCTTTCCTCAAATACATCTTTTCTTTCTTTTTCCAGGTATAACTCTGTGCGCTTTGAACTCATTTACTGGACACATTTTGTTTTAATTACTTTCCATAGTAATATATTTCATATACTTATTATCCTTCTCATAACACAATTCTGAAGTCTCTATTTACTTATAATTTCTAGATGACCATCTATTTTTGAGCCTCTTTTGAATATTGTTATACTCCCCTTATAACCTACTTGCAGGGGTGAAAGTGAGCCAGTACAGGCCGGTATGGCATACCGGTAAGAAGCCGGTACCGGCCCATACATAGCCCACATTAAACTGCTGCCGTGGCAGCGTTTTAACATCCCTGCCCCTTTTGCCTCCCCTATCGGCGGCCCTGCCAGTAGGATCCATACCGACATGGCCACCGACTGGGGGGGGGGAAGAGGCAGCAACGTTAAAGCGCTGCCACGGCAAAGGACCCTGCTTAAAGCACTGCCAGTGGCCCTGCCAGTACGGACCCTAACGGCAGGGCCGCCGACAGGGGAACACAAAAGGGGCAGCGATCTTAAAGCGCTGCCGCGGCAAAGGACCCTGCTTAAAGCGCTGCTGCGCCAGCACTTTAACGTCATTGCCCCTTTTCTCCCCCCCGGCTGCCCACAGGGAAGGGGGGCAAAGGGAGCAGCTGCCCCGGGGCTGGCGATTTAAAAGGATCCGGAGCTCCGGCCACCGCTGCTGCTACCACGGCAGCAGCTGGAGCCCCGGGCCCTTTAAATTGCCGATGGAGCCCTGAGCGGCACGGACCAGCCCTGCCCCTTCTGCACGAGGCCCCGCCCCTTCCAGGGGTCAGAACCAGCCCCTGTACCGGTAAGTCTCTGGACCCTACTTGTCAAGTCTATTCTTAACTTTGAAAACTTCTAGTAGGTCTCCTGCAGTCTCTACTTTTTCTATGAAAAACAGCCAGACTCCCAGACTGTTGCCTCATAGCTTAGTCTTGGAATTAGCTCCATTGTCTTACCTTGTATTGTGTCCAAGACACACAATTTTAGTATAATTATTAATAGTGAATGAAGAACTTAGGGGGAAAAAAAAGCACCCAAATATTGTGTATATATCAGAATCTTATGTTCATTGCCAAAACTTGCTCAATTTACTACAGTGGGCTAGAAATGTCAACAATATTAATTGTACACTTTCCAGTCCCTCCTTTCCCACAGGTTGGAAACATCATTGGAGATGCCTTTGATCAGTATTTCAATTCCTCTGCTTCTGCTCCTTGCTGGAAGCAAGAACTGAGCTTAGAAAATAATTGAGATAGGAGGAAGTTTCATTTTGTCAAGACATAGGACTGGGAGCAGGGCCAGCGCAACCCATTAGGCGACCTAGGCGGTCGCCTAGGGCACTGTGATTTGGGAGGCAGTGACCGCGGCGGTATTTCCGCGGCGGGACCTTCCGCCGCCTCTGTGGGGGGGCGGCATTTTGAAGCTGGCAGCGCTCCTGACTGGGAGATGGGAGATATAGGTATTGGGTGGCTTGGTTCTGATTTGTCCCTGATGCTTCAGTGGGCATGCATTAAGTGGGGATAGTATGTATGCATGGTAATTTCAGGTAACTAACTGACAAACTTTTAAAGGTTACCATGGTATTGGAACAGTTGCCGTCTTTAGTAAGAAGCAAGAGACCATCATTATGGAACTGAGATACTCAGGGCTTGTCTGCATGTAAAACGCTACAGCGGCACAGCTGCGTCCTTGCGGCTGCTCCACTGCAGCACTTCAGTGTAGACACTCCCTCCACCAACAGGAGAGTTACTCCCGTCGCCACAGTTAATCCACCTCCCCGAGAGGTGGTAGCTAGGTTGACAGAATTCTTCCGTTGACCTAGCACTGCCTACACGGGGACCTATGTTGGCTTAATTATGTCACTCAAGGGTGTGGATTTTTCACACCCCTTAGTGACGTAGTTATGCTGACCTAATTCTCTAGTGTAGACCAGGCCTCAGTCTCACACAGAACACAGCTGGATGGACAATGCTGAAGTCTTTCTTGTTTGGGCCCTATGCATGAGTGACAGCTTTAGTACTGACTTTTTTATACACTTAGGCATGGTCCATGGAGGTGGGTTATAGACAGATTAAACCATTCATTTAGAAAACACTTTTTGTCTATGTATTTTTAGCTCTTGGGGCTGTTGGTCTGTAACCGTAGCAATTTTTCAAAAACAGTGAGCAAAAAAATGACAAAATACTATAAGTTTAAATTACCAACAAGTAAACATCAATGTGTAATATCAGGACTAGAAAATAAAGCAAATATAGTAAATCTATGTACATATTTTAGTGGATTAGATGTATAATACAGGTGGATGACTGTCCTATGCTATGTCTTATTTGCTACACTTAATGCATCACATCTTACAGACCACAATGAATTGTGCTCCTGTATTAATTCCATTTGAAGTGATTTCCTAAGCTTTGGACCATTTAAATATCTGACTCTGTTGCAGAGACAGTGAATTATAATTTCACACAGGGACTGCTATGTGAAAGAATTTAAATAATAAGCAAACGCTCTCCATTTTCAGTGTTCTTTCAGCCATTTATTTCTATTAGTATCAAAGTAGGTGTTTTGCAATATGCAAACATTCCTAGCAAAGGCAAAAGCAAGTTGGATAGTAGGTTAACTTGTATAGAAGCAATATATATGATTACAAAATGTCTCAGGCAGGGCCGGCTCTAGGATTTTTGCCGCCCCAAGCAAAAAAATTTTTGGTCGCGCCCCCCCCCCCTTTTTTTTCATGCCCCCCCGCCCCAACTCTACCCCTTCCGAACCCCTTCCCCAAATCACCGGCCCCGCCTCCTCCCCCGGGGGTGCCGCATTTTCCCCCCCCCCATTGCTTCCTGCCAGCCCCCCACGACCTCCCGCCCTAGCTCACCTCCGCTCCGCGAATCTCAGATGAGGGAAGGCGGAGAAGCGGAGCAGCGGTGCGTTCAGGGGAGCAGGCGGAGCGGAGGTGAGCTAGGGTGGGGGGCGCAGGAAGTAACGGGGGGGTAGAGAAACCGCTCACCTCCGCTTCACCATCACCGCCTCCCCCGAGCACACCCCCGCTCGGCTTCTCCTCCCTCCCTCCTTCCCAGCCTTGCTGCGCGAAACAGCTGTTTCGCACGCGGCAAGCCTGGGAGGGAGGGGGGAGAAGCAGAGCGGCGATGGCGCGCTCAGGAGAGCAGGCGGAGGTGAAGCGGAGGCGAGCTGGGGCGGCAAGCTGGGGCGGCGGGGGCACTTTTTCCCCATGCCCCGGAGTCGGCGCCTATGATGGCTGGCGCCAGAATGCCGCCCCTAGAAATGTGCCGCCCCAAGCACCTGCTTGTTTTGCTGGTGCCTGGAGCCGGCCCTGGTCTCAGGGTATGTATGCTAAACTTCCAACATTAGCTTCAAAAGAAATCATCCTTGATATAAAATAAAATCACTGCAGCATCCTAAAGCAAGAGCATACAATACTATAGAAACACGTATTAGATGGAAATTGTAGGATGTATTCTGGGTTATTACATTAGATTACTGTACTTTTTAATAAAGGATGGTGTTGTAGACTCTAGCGTGCTAAAAGAACATTAAGGATCTGAGGTAAAACCGCCAACACAAAGGTAATTCTGAATAAAGCGTGATATTTTGGTATAAAACATTGTCTTTATTTATCTCAACAAGTTAGGCCTAGATATTGTCTCATTGAGATGATTTATGGATGCAGTGTTGCAATTGCTGTGAATTTTTGTGCTGTTTCTAGTCTTGGACCCGCACCTGAACTTTACAACATTTTGAGGTTTTCTTGTGCAATAGCTAACATAATAAGTTCAAACAGTTTTATTCATAAGGCTGTAGGAAATCAACAGTGCCCTTGAAGATAGAAAGTGCTACAAAAGAGTTAATTATTAGTAATAGTGCTCTTAAAGGTCCTAACTACATGTTGTAAACACCTTCAAGGTAACTTATTTACTTCACAGTCCTTCAACCAAATGAAGCAGCTTTTCAAATACATCTCATATATTCATGTCAATGTTTTGGGACTATTTTAAATGGATGCTATTGATCCAATAGATTAATTCAATTTTATTTAGCCCTTAAGATTTTCTTTGCTGAGCCCCCGCAAATAAAGCACATTGCATTAAATACTAGGTTCTCAGCACTGTCTATTAAAAATAGGAAAAGGTGCATTATAATAGAGCTGGTTAAAATTTTTCCAACAAAGTTTTTTAGATGAAAAATGGTTATTTTGTGAAATATCAGTTTCCTGTTCGTTTTTTGGGGTTTTCTTAAAAAAAACCCCAAAAAACCTGGGCACAGATAAAATTTTTGGTTTTACTGAAAATGTTTGCACAGCCAGACAATCTTTTTCAGCATTTCCTGTGTTAATAATACCCGGCCTTTCCTCAGTAGAGTGCTTTACAAAGGAAACCTGTATCAGTATTCCCATTTTACAGTTGGGGAACCTGACATGTCCATGGTCCCTCAGCAGACCACTGCACTGGACTCCATTTTTGCAGAGATGGACTCCAGCCAAAACTCTGGATCCAAACACCTTGAAATTGGTGCTGTGGATCTGGCATTCTTTGCTGGCCAGGTCCAGCAAACCCGCACACACGTGAGCAATGTTACTCACGTGGGTAAATATCTGCTGGATGAAGCCCCAAAATCCAGATCGCAAAATATCCCTCCTATCTTCACTCAAAAGCTTTTGAGTTTTAGGATCCACATATCCACATTTTGTGGCTCTAATTTTCATTGGTTTTCTTTTTTAGCTCAGCAGCAAGAGAGTAGAAGGGAGCAGGTGCAGAGAGCAGGGTTGAACAGTGGGACTCCTTCAAGTCAGGAAAATATATTCTCAAGTATGGGGAGAAAAAGAAACAGGCTGCTATATGGTACTAGGGCCTGCAATGGGGGTGTCATAACTATAAAGGGAAGGGTGGCAGCTCTCCTGTCTACAGTGCTATGGAATCCCTCCTAGCCAGAGACTCCAAATCCTTTTACCTGTAAAGGGTTAAGAAGCTCGGGTAACCTGGCTGACACCTGACCCTAAGGACCAATAAGGGGTGGTTCGCTCTTGGGACTGAGAGGGACCAGACATCAATCCAGGTTCTCCCCATCTTTCTAAACAAGTCTCTCCTATTTCAAACTTGTAAGTAAAAAGCCAGGCAAGGCGTCTTAGATTTACTTTGTTTTCTCAACTTGTAAATGTACCTTTTACCAGAGGGTTTATCTTTGTTTGCTGTACTTTGAACCTAAGACAGAGGGGGGTCCTCTGAGCTCTTTAAGTTTGATTACCCTGTAAAGTTATTTTCCATACTGATTTTACAGAGATGATTTTTACCTTTTTCTTTAATTAAAAGCCTTCTTTTTAAGAACCTGATTGATTTCTCTTTGTTTTAAGATCCAAGGGGTTTGGATCTGTGTTCACCAGAGAATTGGTGAAATGTTTCTCAAGGCTTCCCAGGGAGGGAATTCTTGAGATGGTGGCAGCGGACCAGAGCTAAGCTGGTAGATAAGCTTAGAAGTTTTCATGCAGGCCCCTACATTTGTACCCTAAAGTTCAAAGTGGGGATACAGCCTTGACAGGGGGACTAAAATCCATTCCAAAAAGTGCTTCAGCTGCTTTATCTGCACACCTCATTTGTTTGCATAATGTGAGAAATGGACATGTTGTTTTGCATTAAGGATAACAATCTCATTATTAGTCCCTGTGGTTTGCATGGACCTGCTCTCCTATGTACTGTAATTGGTCAGGTTACAATGCTGGGCAGTCAGGCTCCAAGCACATCATCAAACTGGTATATGGTTCCTATTGTCCTGAAGCACAGATTCTCTACCCACCGTTCATTGACACAGATGTTGAAGTCAGTGCCAGGGCTGCCAAATAAATGCAATGCTGGTTGAGTCAGATCTGGGGGAGCAGCTGTGTTTGACACTTCGGGCAGCGCAGACCCTTTCCAACCCCAAAAAGGTCTTTATGATCGAGTGACACACACTTCCCCAGTGTCCCTAATAAAGAAAGAGGCAGCAGTAACCTAAACAGCGAGAAAGAAGGGCACAAGTGGGAGCTAGGTTCCAGGAGAGTTACTGTGTCACTTCAGAGGTTTTGAGAACAGACAGCTGGATCCCAATGTGTCTTGATTCACTAATGACAGCTGCACTTCCTTTCTCATGGAGGGACCTGAACAGAAAGATCAGTCCTTAAAGAAGAGAACTGCCAGGAGACCTGCTCTGCATTTTCCCCCAAGAGCTTGGAAGTTTACCAATGTTGTCTTTGAAAATCCAGGTTATTTCTGTTTACTTTGGTTTATCTGAGTTGTGACGGGTTGGATCACAGAAACCCCCTTGGGAGCTGCCACCCAATGTACCAAGACTACCCCGGCTCCTGTTTTCCCTGCCAGCTCAGGACTCCAGCACCCTGTCTTGCTGAGCCAGACACTCCCGTCTGCTTCAACACAGACCCAGGGTCTGAATCACTTGTCCCAGAGCTGCAAGTTTACCTGAAAACAGCTCACAGAAGTGTGCTTGTCTCTAGCACTCAGATGCTCAACTCCCAATGGGGTCTAAACCCAAATAAATCAGTTTTACCCTGCATAAAGCTTATGCAGGGCAAACTCAAAAATTGTTCACCCTCTATAACACTGATAGAGAGATATGCACAGTTGTTTGCTCCCCCAGGTATTAATACATACTCTGAGTCAATTACTAAATAAAAAGTGATTTTATTAAATACAGACCGTAGGATTTAAGTGGTTCCAAGTAGTAACAGACAGAACAAAGTAAGTCACCAAGCAAAATAAAATAAAATGTGCAAATCTATGTCTAATCAAACTAAATACAGATAATCTCACTCTCGGAGATGCTTCAGTAAGTTTTTCTCAGACTGGACATCTTCCAGGCCTGGGCACAATTCTTTCCCCTGGTACAGCTCTTGTTCCAGCTTATGTGTTAGCTAGGGGATTCTTCATGATGGCTCCTCTCTCCACTTTGTTCTGTTCCACCCCTTTACATATCTTTTGTATAAGGCGGGAACCCTTTGTCCCTCTGGGTTTCCACCCCCCCTCACTGGAAAAGCACCAGGTTAAAGATGGATTCCAGTTCAGGTGACATGATCACATGTCACTGCAAGACTTCATTGCCCACTTGCCAGCACACACATATGCAGGAAGACTCACAGGTAAACACAGTCATCTGCGGATAATGGTCCTTGTTAATGGGAGTCATCAAGATTCCAAACCATCATTAATGGCCCACACTTTACATAATTACAATAGGCCCTCAGAGTTATATTTTATATTTCTAGTTTTAGATACAAGATTGGTACATTTATACAAATCGGATGATCACACTCAGTAGATTATAAGCTTTGTAATGATACCTTACAAGAGACCTTTTGCATAAAGCATATGTAAGGGGACTGTTGCCCCCTTACTAACATTCAGTGGGGGTGTTTTGGCTGGCTAGCTCCCAGCACTAAAAGGGGAAGGGTCGATGGCAAATCAGGAGTCTGATTGTCCCAGGAACAATGGGGAGAGGCCAATGCTCCAGATCAGCCTGATTGACAGGGCGGGCAGGCTAATCAGGGAGTCAGGAGGGTCCTGTCCTCCGTGTGAGCTGGAATGGCCTGAGTCAGACAGAGTGGGGCCGAGCTAAGGAGAGAGCAGGGGCCCGAGCTAAGTTGCTGGAAGCAGAGCTGCAGCCCCAAAGCCAGAGCACAGCCCAGAGAGAGCAGAGCTGCCCTGGGAGGAGAGCTGCAGCCACCAGAGCCAGAGGGGCCAGACAAGCAGCCAGGAAGAAGGTCAGAGCTGGGAGCAGAGTCACAGAAGCAGCCTGCAGAGCCGACCTGTCCTGGGGGCAGAGCTGCAGCAACCAGAGCCAGAGAGGCCAGAGAAGCAGCCCAGGGAGCTGAAGGCAGAGCAGCAGCAGCAGCAGCCGTGCTGAGGCAGAGTGGAGCTGGAGCCTGGGCTGGAGCAGTCCGGAGCTGGGTGCGGTGAGCAGCTGGGGAAAGTGAGGGGGACCCTGGGCAGTGGGCCCAGCGCAGGGAGACACCTCAGCCAAGAGGCCTTGCAGGCCAGACTTGGGGGAATCGTAACCCTGTCAGGGCGGGGGCAACGCTGGGAAGAAGGGTCCTGCCACCTAGAGCCTGAGAGCGTGTGGCCACCGCCAGAGCAAGTGTCCAACCCGCAGCGTCTCTGCAGCACAGCCAGGGCCTGAGAAGGAGGCCTGGGACCTACAAGGAACAGACTGTGAACTGCCCTGACATTCCAGAGACACTGTTTGTGATGTTCCCTGCCACAGAGCGGGGTGATGTGTTTCCCTTTAACCTTTCCCATTTTTCCTTATTCTTTTTTAAAAGTAATTGTTAATTAAACAACTTGTATTTGCTTTAAATTGTATGAAATGATCAGTGGGTCAGGGAGGTGCCCAGTGCAGAGAGACTACCCCGGAGTGGGGACACCCTAGCCCCTGTCCTGGGTGACCACAGCAGGGTTGGGGGTCAAGCCCCCCAGGAATCCTGGGCCCAGCCTTGTCGGGGTTTACGAGGACTCTGCCAGACAGGAGAGTGGAAGGGGAGTCCTCAAGGGCAGGGAGGCCTCTGGGTAAGGGAAGTGGGAGCGAGGACTCGGATCCTTTCGCTAGCCCACTTCACCGGGGTAGTGCAGAATCCAGGAAAGTTCCCCACAATAGCGGGACCATTCCCCCGCTTACACATAGCCCAGTTACGTTATATTCACTTATTACCATATTTTTCTAAAACTATCCCAGTTACATTATATTCACTTATTATCATGTTTTTATAAAACCATATAGACTGCACAACGTCACATGAGTAACCAGCTTCTGAGTCAGAATTCGGACCACTGGGTCCTATGCTGAGATAATAACAAACCCAATATATGAGGCCCCTTGAAGAAGGAGGCCTGACTGTTGGCTCAGAGGAGCTGCTAGTGATTGTGCAGGAGACTGGAACTAGGGTCCAGCAATACACCCGTTATCAAACGCAGCGGAACAGCCTAGGGGATAGCCACAGTCTCAGCTTCCATGAGGCTCAGACAGAACTCAGGTGTGTTACAGATGAAGGAGTTTTGAAAGGGATATAAAACCTCAAGTTTCAGGACTTAAACCCAAAGCTTTGCTTTGGAGTCAGCACCAGAGTCTTTTGTCTCTTAGGACTTCCTGTTTCTGTCCTAGAAGATGGAGATGCTGGAGCAGCAGACTGTAGCATGCTTAAATTATTATTTGTATTACGGTAGTGCCAAGAGGCTCCAACTGAGATTAGTGTCCCGATGTGCTAGTGCAGTAGTCACCAACCAGTAGCTTGCGATGGACTGGTCGATCGTGGAGCCTCTGAAAGTCAATCTCGGTCTCAGTCACTGAGACTGAGACTGACGGTCAGAGGCTCCTCGATCGACCAGTCCATCATGATCTAGGGTTGCCAACCCTCCTGCAGCCGGCCACTAACAGTCCGGCAGTGCAGTGGGGCTA